>NC_043963.1:51257735-51945235 GCF_902148855.1 Sphaeramia orbicularis
TTGTCAGCTTTGATTTCTTTGCTCAACCTCAGTCATGGGATATACATACATTTTTTCTTATAATCCTCGTCAAACCCCTAATATATATCAAAGTTTCAAATAGCAAAGATGGAAAAAACCTCAAGGAAGTTGTGATGGAAATCTTTTGTTGCAGAGGATATAAAAATGATAGCGTTATTAGAAAGTGCTGCAAGCTTTATTTTTTTTAAATTATTTTTTTTATTTAATGTTTTTATATTTTCTTTTATTTCATTTCAAACATTTAAAAGTTTTGAAAAATGTTAACACTTATATAGATTCTGTTATTGTTGTGTTGCGAGGAATAATAATGTTGGAGATGTCGATGTGCACTCACTGTTGAAATAAATCCACATTGTGAAGCAACCTTTACTTCCGCTGAATTGAAAATATTTTAGAAAATACACTGAATTACAAGGCTTTGCAGAACAGTGTCTAACATGTAAGGTTCTAATTCCATGATTTTAATTATAATTGGTCGTGATCTAAAGTGGGCCGGTCTGAGGTCCAGACTCCAGGGCTGAAAATGAGTCTCAGTTCGGCCTTGGCCCCTACATACGGTTCGAGTTTTACCGTTATCCAGCTCCAGATGAGAAAAGAACCGGAGGGATCAGCTAACCGGGGTTCTGTCATTGAAAAAAACATAACAGATTCCCACACAGGCCTGGAAAAAAGACAGAGTCCACACGGTCCGCCTCAAGGTGGCTGGAAGAAAAAGGGGAGGGGAAGAACCAGGACCAGGGCGAGAGTTCTTCCTCGAGTGTGAGGCTCTGATGTGGGGCCCACTGGGGGGATTTGACAAAGTTCCACAACTCAGTGAGTAGCTTTAAGGGGGCTGGAGAGAAGACAGGGGGAGAGAGGGGAAAAGATTAAGACCTGGAAAAAGGTTTGGTTTCCGGCTAAAGTTGAGGAGAAGCCCCGGAGGTTAAAAAAAAAAAAAAAAAAAAAAAAGGTATTAAGGTTACAGGGGTTGTCTCTGGGAAAAAAATTACAAAGTTACGATTCATGTTTTATCGTTATCCACCTCCAGATGAGAAAAGAACCGGAGTTTAAAAAAGGGGTTTGGCTGACCGATGTTCTGTCTCTGGAAAAATAACAATGTCCCACACGGGCTGGAAAAAAGACAGAGTCCACACCGTCCACCAGCCGTCCCGGTCAAACCCTGACAAGGGTCAGTGCGAAATTTCCCAGTGCTCTTCCTCGTCCATGCACGCCAGTGTGCAGCTTTAAGGGGCTTGGAGGAAAGAGCCCTGCAATGAACTGGCGAATTGTCCAGGGTGTACCCCGTTTTCGCCCCTATGTAGCTGGGTTGGGCTCCAAGCGACCCCCGTGACCCTAGTGAGGATAAAGCGGGTTCAGAAAATGAATGAGGAGGAAAGAGGGAGAGAGAGAACAAGAGAGAAAGAAAGACAAAGAATCAGGACCATGGACAGAGTTCTTCCACTGGAGTGTGGTAAGGCAGAATTCCATCTCCACGGGGCGGTTTGAGAAATGCCAGAACTGAGTGTGAAGCTTTACGTTCTGCTTGAGACAAAACATCCTTGTCTCAAAAGTGACCAAATCAGCTTCGGGTTGCGTGAAACGCTAAAAAATGAGATTTTTACCAATAGAGTCAGAAAAGAATGAAAACACGAAAAACAAGTCAGAAATAAGTGTTTTATAGCTTTTTTGTCAAAGTTCATGAGGTTTTGCTTGAGAAAAAAACATCCTTGTCACAACGTGACAAAAACAACTTCTTTTCGTCTGAAACGCTCAAAAATGACATTTTTTCCTCTTCTACTCTGAAAAGTATGAAAACACAAAAAATAAGTCAGAAAAAAGTGTATTTTGGCAGTTTCTTAAAAGTCTTCTGAAATCATGAAGTTCTGCTTGAAAAAAAAAACATCTTTTTCTCAAAGTGACCAAAACAGCTTCTTATCGTCTGAAATGCTCAAAAATGACATTTTTGCATTTTCTACTTAGAAAAGCATGAAAACACTAAAAACAAGTCAGAAAAAAGTGTTTCATGGCTTTTTTTTTTGTCAAGTCTTATCAGTTCATGACATTTTGCTTGAGAAAAAAAAATCCTTGTCTCAAAGTGACCAAAACAGCTTCTTATCGTCTGAAACGCTCAAAAATGACATTTTTCCTCTTCTACTCTGAAAAGTATGAAAACACTAAAAATAAGTCAGAAAAAAGTGTATTTTAGCAGTTTCTTAAAAGTCTTCTGAAATCATGAAGTTCTGCTTGAAAAAAAAAACATATTTTTCTCAAAGTGACCAAAACAGCTTCTTATCGTCTGAAATGCTCAAAAATGACATTTTTGCATTTTCTACTTAGAAAAGCATGAAAACACTAAAAACAAGTCAGAAAAAAGTGTTTCATGGCTTTTTTTGTCAAAGTCTTATCAGTTCATGACATTTTGCTTGAGAAAAAAACATCCTTGTCTCAAAGTGACCAAAAAAGCTTGTTATCGTCTGAAACGTTCAAAAATGACATGTTTTCCTCTTCTAATCAGAAAAGCATGAAAACACTAAAAACAAGTCAGAAATAAGTGTTTTATGGCATTTTTGTAAAAGTTTTCTTAATCATGAAGTTCTGCTTGAAAAACATCCTTGTCTCAAATTGACAAAAACAGCGTTTGCCACTTCTACTCAGAAAACTAGAAAAACGCTAAAAACAACAAAAATAAGTGGTTTATGGCTGTTTTGTCAAAGACTTACCAGTTCATAAAATTTTCCTTGAGAAAAAAAACATTCTTTTATTAAAGTGACTTCTTATCGTCTTAAACGCTCAAAAATGACATTTTTTCCCTCTTCTACTCAGAAAAAAAGGAAAACCGAGAGGTCTGGGCATTGTGGTGAGCCTGTAGCCTGTACACCAGCGCTAGGAGCCCGGAGCCCGGAGCCCGGAGCCCGGAGCCCGGAGCCCGGAGCCCGGAGCCCGGAGCCCGGAGCCCGGAGCCCGGAGCCCGGATTCTGGAAATGACCCCAAACATGGAGCCCGGATAATGGAAACCGGAACCCGGAGGTCGCAGCGCGGAGCCCGGAGCCCGGAGGCCGTAGACCGGAGTCCTGAGTCCGGAGCCCGGAGCCCCAAGCCTGGAGCTGAACCCAAGCCAGTAGTCTGGAGCGTTAACCTGGAGAACGGAGCCATCCACTTATAAATAACCTGGAGCCTTAAGTCTGGAGGGCGGAGCCTGGAGCGCGGAGCTTACAGACAAGAGCTTAAGGACTGGAGCTCGGAGCCCAGATCCTCAAACTGACCACGTGCCTTGAGCCCTGAGCCCGGTGCTTGGAGCTGAACAAGAGCATTGAGCCTGGATCCCGGAACCTGGAACTTACCCCGAGTCTTAAGCCCGGAGCATGGAGCCGTAAGAGTAGAGCCGTGAGCATGGAGATTTGAGCCAGGAGTCCGGAGCCCTGAAATGACCCCGTGCCTGAAGCCTGAGGCCTGGAGCGCGGAGCAAGGAGCGTGGAGCCTAGAGCCCGTGCCTGGAGCCAGGAGCTTGGAGCCTAGAGCCTGGAGCCTGGAGCCTGGAGCCTGGAACTGACCCCGAGCACGGAACCTTGAGCCCGGTCCCTGGAGCCCGTAGACTGGAACTGATCCCGAGCCTTGAGCCTGGAGCCATGAGCCTGGAGACTGGAAACCTGGAAATGACACAAAGTTCAAAGCCTGGAGCGTTGAGCTTGGAGCCAGGAGCCTTTAGCCATGAGCTTGGAGCGTAGAGCCTGGAAGAATACCCAGAGCCCAAAGCCTGGAGCCCGGAGCCTGGAGCCTGGAGCCTGGAGCCTGGAAATGACCCTCAGCAACGAACCTGGAGCCTTGACCTTAAGTTTGGGTCATGGAGCCCTGAGCCTTGAGCCCGATGCGCAGTGCATGAAACTGAACGCAACCTAGAGGCTGAAGCTTGGAGACCGGAGCATGGAACAGACACCAAGCCCAGAGCCCTGTGCCTGGAACCAGGAGCCTGGAGTGAGGAGCCTGGATCCTTTAGCCCGGAGCCTGGAACTGATCCCGAGCCTAGAGTCTTGAGCCGGTAGCCTGGAGCACAGAGTCTGCAACTGACCAAGACCCTGGAGCATGTAGCCGTGAGCCTGGAGCCTGGAGCCATGAGCCTGGAGCCTGGCGCCTTGAGCCGTGAGCCTGGAGCCTAGTGCACGGAATCTTGAGCCCAGACCTTAAAGACTGGAGCCCAGAACCAAGATACTCGAAGTGACCCCGAGCCCGGAGGAAAGAACCCGGAGCCTTGAACTGACCATGAACATTGATCCTTGATCCCTGAGCCTGGAGCCCGAACCCTGGAACTTACCCTAAGCCTGGAGTCTGTAGCATGGAGCTGTGAGCTTGGAGCCTGGCACATAGAGCCTGGAACTGACCTTAAGTCCGGACCTTGGAGCCCGGAGCCAAGAAATGACGCCGAGCTCGGAGCCCTTAACATGGGGCGTGGAGCTTGGAGCCTGGATCTGACCCCGAACACAGAACCTTGAGCTCGGAACCTGGGGTCCGGAGCATGGATTCGTGAGCATGGAGCCATGACCCTGGAGCTGCGAGGCCAAAGCCTTGTACTTACCCCGAGTCAAGAGCTTGGAGCTTGGAGTCTTAAGCCAGGAGCCTGGAAATGACCCTGTGCCTGGAGCCTGGAGTCCAGAGACTGGAACTGACTCCGAGCACGGAACCTTGAGTCAGGACCCAGAAGTCTGGAGCCTGGAGCCTTGAGCTCGGAGCATTGAGCCGTGAGCATGGAGCTGTGAGCCTGGAGACTGGAGCCAGGAGCCTGGAGCCCGGAGCCTGGAACTGACTCTGAGTCCAAAGCCTTGATTCTGGAGCCCGGAGCGTGGAAATGACCCCGTTCCCAGAGCCTTCAGCTCAGGGCGTGGAACCCCGAGTATGGAAATTAGCCCGAGCCCGAAGCCTGGAGCCTTAAGCCTGGAGACCGGAACTTGGACCTGACCCAATGCCCAGAGCCTGGAGTCTGGAGCCCACAGGCCAGGGCTTGGAATACACCTTGAACCCGAAACCTGGGTCCTGGTTCCCGGAGCCTTGAACTGATCCCGAGCCCAGAGCCTGGCATTTTGAGCCTTGAGCTTTGAACATGGAGCCTTGAGCCTGGAGCTTGGAGCCTGGAGCAATGAGCCTGGAGCCTGGAGCCTGGAGCCTTGAGGGGGGAGCACGGAGCCTGGAACTGACACTGAGCCCAGCGCCTTGGGCCGTGAGCTTGAAGCATGGAGCCTGGAGCCTGGAACAGACACCGACCAAGGAGCCTATAGCCTAGAGCTCAGAGCTTGAAGTATGGAGCCTTGAGTCTTGAGGCCGGAGCATGGAACTGACCCCGAGCCCGGAGCCTGGAGCGCGGAGCTTTGAGCCTGGAGCCAGGTGCCTGTAGCCTTGAACGCGTAGTCAGGAGCCTTGAGCACGAACCCTTGAACTTACTCCAAGCCTGGAGCCAGTAGCCTGGAGCCCGTAGCATGGAGCCATGAGCGTTGAGCCCGGAGTCAAGAAATGACCAGGAAGTTCCCAGAGCCCAGTTCCTGGAACATGGAACATGGAGCACGGAGCCTGGAACTGACACAGAGAACAGAACCTTGATCTTGGACCCTGGAGCCCGGAGCATGGAGTCATGAGCATGGAACCAGGAGCCGGGAGCCGGGAGCCTTTTACTGACCTCGAGTCCAGAGCCTTGAGCCTGGAGTCTGGAGGCCGGAAAGAACCCCGTGCCTGCAGCCTGGAGCCTGGAGCCCAGAGCCTGGAACTGACCACAAGCACGAAACCTTGAGCCAGGACCCTGGAGTTTGGAGATTGGAACTGACCCTGAGCCTGGAGCCTTGAGCTCGGAGCATTGAGCCGTGAGATTGGAGCCTGAAGCCTGGAGCCCGGAGCCTGGAACTGACCCCGAGTCTGGAGCCTGGATTCTGGAGCTCAGAGCGTGGAAATGACCCCGTTCCCAGAGCCTGGAGCCTGGAGCCTGGAGCCCGGAGCCTGGAACCGACCCCAAGTCTGGAGCCTGGAGCTCGGAGCATTGAGCCGTGAGCATGGAGCTGTGAGCCTGGAGACTGGAGCAAGGAGCCTGGAGCCCGGAGCCTGGAACTGACTCTGAGTCCAAAGCCTTGATTCTGGAGCCCGGAGCATGGAAATGACCTCTTTCCCAGAGCCTATAGCCCAGGGCGTGGAACCCCGAGCATGGAACTTACTCCGAGCCTGAAGCCGGGAGACCGGAACTTGGACCTGACCCAATGCCCGGAGCCTGGAGCCTGCAGGCCAGAGCGTGGAATACACCTTTAACCTGAAACCTGGGTCTTGGAGCCCGGAGCCTTGAACTGATCCCTTGCCAAGAGCCTGGAGCTTTGAGACAAGAGCCGGCAACCTTGAGCCTGGAGCCAGGAGCCAGGAGCCGGGATCTGACACCGACCCTGGAACCTATAGTCTTGAGCCCAGAGTTTTAAGCATGGAGCCTGGTGGCTGGAGCCATGAAACTCACCCTGAGCCTTGAGCCTGGAGTCTTGAGCCAGAAGAGTGGAACTGACCCCGAGAATGGAGCCTGGAGCCCGGAGCCTTGAGCCTGCAGCAAGGTGCCTTGAGCCTGGAACACATAGTCACGAGCCTGGAGCATCGAGCCTGTAGCCTGGAACTGAGCCCGAAATATGGAGCCTAAAACCTTGAGCCCGGAGCCACGAACATACTCCGAGCCCAAACCCTTGATCCCTTAGGAAAGAGCATGGAGCCTGGAGCCTGGAGCTTGGAAATAACCCTCAGAAAGAAACCTGGAGCCTTGACCTTGATTTTGGGTCATTGAGCCTGGAGCCTAGAGCCCGATTTGCAGTGCCTGAAACTGACCCCGAGCCTAGAGGCTGGAGCTTGGAGCCCAGAGCATGGAACAGACACCAAGCCCGGAGCCCCGTGCCTTGAACCAGGAGCCAGGAGTGCGGAGCCTGGATCCTTTAGCCCGGAGCCTGGAACTGATCCCGAGCCTAGAGTCTTGAGCCGATAGCCTGGAGCAGTCAGTCTGCAACTGACCAAGACCCTGGAGCCTGGAGCCTTGAGCCTGGAGCTTGGAGCCGTGAGCGGTCAGCCTTGAGCCGTGAGCTTGGAGCACGGAGCCTGGAGCATGCAAACTGGAGCTCGGAGCAAAAAACTGACCTTGATCCCAGAGCCTTGAGCCCAGAGCCCTGGAACCCTGGAACTTACCCCAAGCCTGGAGCCTGGAGCTCGGAGCATTGAGTCGTGAGCATGGAGCTGTGAGCCTGGAGCCACGAGCCCGGAGCCTGGAACTGACTCCGAGTTCTGAGCCTGGATTCTTGAGCCCGAAGCGTGGAAATGACCCAGACCCAGAGCCTGGAGCACAGGGCAAGGAACCCCGAGAATGGAACTTAGCCCAACCCCGAAGCCTGGAGCCTTAAGCCTGGAGACCGGAACTTGGACCCGACCCAATGCCCGGAGCCTGGAGTCTGGAGCCCACAGGCCAGAGCATTGAACACACCCTGAACTCACCTTGTAGCCTGGAACTGACCTCGAGCCCGAAAAGTGGAGCCTAAAACCTGGAGACCAGATCTTGGAACTGACCCCATGCCAAGAGCCTGGAGCCCAGAGCCTGAAGCCTTGAGGGGGGAGCACGGAGCCTGGAACTGACCCCGACCCTGGAGCCTATAGCCTGGAGCCCAGAGCATGAAGCATGGAGCCTTGAGCCTGATGACTGGAGCCATGAACTGACCCTGAGCCTTGAGCCTGGAGTCTTGAGCCTGGAGAATGGAACTGACCCCGAGGCTGGAGCCTGGAGCCTGGAGCCAGGTATCATTAGCCTGGAATGCGTAGTCACGAACCTTGAGCATAGAACCTGTAGCCTGAAACTGTGCCCAAAATATGGAGCCTAAAACCTTGAGCCCGGAGCCACGAACAAAGCCTGCATCCCGGAGGAAGGAACGCGGAGCCTGGGGCCTGAAGCCTTGAGCCTGCAAACAGGAGCCCGGAGACAAAAAACTGACCCTGATCCCAGAGCCTTGAGCCCAGTGCCTAGAACTGACCCCGATCCCGGATCCTGGAGCGCGGTGTCTGGAACCTGGAGCCTGGTGCACGGAACATGGAGCTTGGAGCCCGGAGCAATGAGCCCGGAGCCTGGAACTGACCCAGAGCCTGAAGCCTGGAGCCTGGAGCCTGGAGCCTGGAGCCTGGAGCCTGGAGCCTGGAGCCTGGAGCCTGAATCCTGGTACCCGGACAATGGAATTGCCCCAAAGCCAAAATCCCAGAGCCCGGAGCCTTGACCGCGGAGCCATTAGCCTTGAGCAGGGAGCCTGAAATCTGAGGCCTGGAGACAGGAGGCTTGAGCCCTGAGCCCGGAGCCTGGAACTTAACCCTAGCCCAGATTCTTGAATGGAGCGCAGAGCCTGGATCCCAGAGCCTGGATCCTGGAGTCTGGAGCCTGGAGCCTGGAGCCTGGAGCCTGGAGCCCTTAACTGACCCCAAGCCCTGAGCATGGAGCATGGAGCCTGGAGCCTAGTGTTTTGAGCCTGGAGCCTGGAGCGCTTAACTGACCCAAAGCCCGGAGCATTGAGCATGGAGCCTGGAGCTTGGAGCCTTGAGCTTGGAGCCCGGAACCTTGAGCCCAAAGCCTGGAACTGACACTGAGCCTGGAGCCTGGAGCCTGGAACCCAGAGCCCACAGCCTGGAAATTACCCTGACCAAGGAACCTGGAGCCTTTACCTGGTGTTTGGGGCACGGAGCCTGGAGCCCGATGCACGGTGCCTGAAACTGACCCCAAGCCAAGAGGCTTGAGCCTGGAGCCCGAAGCCCGAAGCATGGAACTGACCCCAAGCCCGGAGTCCTGTGCCTGGAACCATTAGCCTGACGCGCGGAGCCTGGATCATTTAGCCTGGAGCCTGAAACGGATACCGAGCAGGGAGTCTGGAGCTGGTAGCCGGGAGAACGGAGCCTGCAACTGACCAAGACCCTAGAGCCTGGCGCCTTGAGCCTGGAGCATGTAGCCGTGAGCCTGGAGCCAGGAGCCAGGAGCCAGGAGCCTGGAGCCTGGAGCCTGGAGCCGGGAGCCGGGAGCCGGGAGCCTTGAGCCTATTGTGCGGAATCAAGAGCCCAGATCTTAAAGACTGGAGCCCGGAACCCAGATACTCAAAGTGACCCCGAGCCCAGAGAAAAGAACGCGGAGCCTTTAACTGACCATGAACATTGAGCCTTGATCCCTGAGCTTGGAACACAAAACGCTGGAACTTACCCCAAGCCTGGATCCCGTAGCATGGAGCCGTGAGCTTTGAGCCTGGAAATTAGAGCCTGGAACTGACCTTAAGTCCGGAGCTTGGAGCCCGGAGTCAAGAAATGACCCCGAGCCCGGACACCCTGAACATGGAGCGTGGAGCGCGGAGCCTGGAACTGACCCCGAGCACAGAACCTTGAGCTCGGGGCCTGGGGCCCGGAGCATGGAGCCGTGAGCCTGGAGCCGGGAGCCCAAAGCTTTGTACTGACCCCGAGTCAAGAGCCTGAAGTCTTGAGCCAGGAGCCTGGAAATGACCCCGAGCACAAAACCTTGAGCCAGGACCCTGCAGCCCGGAGACTGGAACTGACCTCGAGCCTGGATCCTGGAGCCCTGAGCTCGGAGCATTGAGCCATGGGCATGGAGCCGTGAGCCTGGAGCCTGGAGTCCGGAACCTGGAACTGACCTCGAGGGTGGAGCCTTGAACCTGGATTCTTGAGACCGGAGTGTGGAAATGACCCCGTTTTCAGAGCCTGGAGCCAGGGGCGTGGATCCCCAAGCATGGAACTTAGCCCAAGCCCGAAGCCTGGAGCCCGAAGCCTGGAGCCTGGAGCCTGGAGCCTGGAGCCTGGAACCTGGAGCCTGAAGCCCGAAAGCCAGAGCATGGAATACACCCCGAACCTGAAACCTGGGTCCTGGATACCGGAGTCTGGAACTGATCTTGAGCCCAGAGACTGGAGCTTTGAGCCTGGAGCCTTGAACCTGGAGCCAAGAGCCTGGAAGAAGACCCCTAGCCCAAAGCCTGGAGCCCGGAGCCTGGATAAACACCCCGTGCCTGGAGCTTGGAGCCCTGGGTGTGGAACCCCAAGCATAGAACTTACCCCGAGCCAGAAGCCTGGTGCCTGAGAGGCAGGAGACCGGAACTTGGAACTTACTCCATGCCCAGAGCCTGGAGCCTTGAGCCTTGAGCCTTGAGCCTTGAGCCTTGAGCCTTGAGCCTGGAGTCTGGAGCCTGAGGCCCCAAACTTGGAGCCTGAAGCCTGGAGCCTGGAGCCTTGAACTGAACCGGAGACTGGAGCCTGGAGACTGGAGCATGGAACTGACCCCGAATCCGGAGCCCGGACACTGGATCGGTAAGCCTGGAGCCTGGAACCTGGAACCTGGAACCTGGAACCTGGAACCTGGAACCTGGAGCCCAGAGCCTGAACTCACGCCGAACCCGGACCCTAAAGCCTAGAACCCAGAGCCTCGAACTGATAATGAGCCAGGAGCCTGGAGCCTGGAGCCTGGAGCCTGAATCTTTGAGACTGGAACTTACCCCGAAACTTTATCCTGGAGCCTGGAGCCTTGAGGCCGGAGCCTGGAACTGATCACGAGCCAAAAGGCTGGAGCGCGGAGTCCTGAGCTTGGAGCCTGGAACCTGGAGCCTTAAGCCTACAGTCTGGAGCCTGGAAGAAGACCCTGAGCCAAAAGGCTGGAGCCCAGAGCCCGGAGTCTTGAGCCAGGAACATCGAGACTGGAACTGAACCCGAGAATGGAGCCTGGAGCCCAGAGCCCGGAGCCCGGAGCCCGGAGCCCGGAGCCCGGAGCCCGGAGCCCGGAGCCCGGAGCCCGGAGCCCGGAGCCCGGAGCCTGGAGTCTGGAGCCTGAGGCCCCGAACTTGAAGCCTGGAGCCTTGAACTGAACCGGAGACTGGAGCCTGTAGACTGGAGCATGGAACTGACCCATAATTCAGAGCCCGGAAACTGGATCGGTAAGCCTGGAGCCTGGAACCTAGAATCTGGAACCTGGAACCTGAAGCCCAGAGCCTGGAACTGATGCCGAACCCGGACCCTAGAGCCTAGAAACCCGAGCCTCGAACTGATAATAAGCCTGGAGCCTGGAGCCTGGAGCCTGGAGACTGGAACTTACCCCAAACCTTAATCCTGGAGCCTGGAGCCTGGAGGCCGGAGCCTGGAACTGATCACGAGCCCATAGCCTGGAGCGTGGAGTCTGGAGCTTGGAGCCTGGAGTCTGGAGCCCTGAAGAAGACCCTGAGCCAAAAGGCTGGAGCCCGGAACCTGGAGCCTGGAGCCTGGAGCCAGGAACCTCGAGACTGGAACTGAACCCGAGAATTGAGCCTGGAGCTGACCCTCAGCCCAGAGCCTGGATCCTTGATTGCAGAGCCTTGAGCCCGGAGCTTCGAGCTTGGAACTGACCCCGACCCTGGAACCTGGGGCCTGGAACCCGGAGCCTGGAACTGATCCCAAACCCGGAGCCATGAGCTTTGAGCCGGAAGCTTTGAGCCGGGAGCATGGAGCCTGGAGACTGGAAATAACCCTGTGCCCGGAGTTTTGAGTTCAGGGCGTGGAACCCGGAGCCTGGAACTTACCCCAAACCCGAAGCCTGGAGCCTGAAGCCTGGATCCCAGAACTTTGAACCTACCCCATACCCGAAGCGTGGAGCCTGGAGCCTGGAGCCTAGAGCCTGGAGCCTAGAGCCTGGAGCCTTGAGCATGGAGCCTGGAACCTGGAGCCTGGAGCATGTAGCCTTGAGCCTGGAACTTGAAGCTTGGAGCCTGGAGCCCTGAGCCTGGAGCCCGGCACCTTGAACTGACACTGAGCCTGGAGCCTTCAGCCCGGAACCAGGAGCCTGGAGCCCGGAGCCTAGAACTGACCACACGTCCGGACCTGGGAGACCGGAGCCTAGAAATGACCCCGTGCCTTGAGCCTGGAGCCCGGAGCCTTGAGTGCGGAGCCAAGACGTAGCAGGCTGGAACCCAGAGCCTGGAACTGACCCCGAGCCTTGAGCACGGAGCATGGAGTACGAAGCCTGGAACTGACCCTGACACTGAAACCTGGAGCCCGGAGCCTGGAACAAACCCTGAACCTGGAGCCTGAAGCCTTGAGCCCGGAGCAAGGAGCCCGGAGCTTGGAGCATGGAGGCAGGAGCCCTGAGCGTGGAGCATGGAGTCTTGAATCTGGAGCCTGAAGCCCGGTGCCAAGAGCTTGGAACTGACCCAGAACCCCGAGCTTTGAGCCTGGAGCCTTGAGTCCAGAGCATGGAAATGACCCCGACCCTGGAGCCCGGAGCCTGGAGTCTGGAGTCTGGAGCCTTGAGCCCGGAGCCTTGAACTGACCCCAATCCTTGAGTCTGGAGCCTTTTGCCTGGAGCTCGTAGCCTGGAAAAAGACCAAAACCTGGGAGCCCGGAGCCCGGAGCCTTGAGTCCAAAGCTTGGAACTGACTCCGAGCCAGGAGCAAGGAACGCGGAGTCTGGAGCGTGGAGCTGGAGCACGGAGCACGGAGCCCGGAGCCCGGAGCCCGGAACCTGGAACCCGGAGCCTAGAGCCCGGAGCCTTGAGCCTTGAGCCTGGAGCCTGTAACTGAGCCCGAGCTTGGAGCCCTAACCCTGACCCTGGCCTCAGCCCGAACCTGAACCCTGGAACTTAGCCCGTGCCCGGAGCCCCAACCCTCTCCCTGGCCTCAGCCCTAACCCAAAACACTGGAACGGAGGCCGAGCCTGGTGCCCTAACCTCGGCCCCTGCCGCAGCCCTAACCCTAACCGGGCCAGAGGATGTGATTTTCAGTCCCAGTGTGAAGCTTTAAGGTGGCTGATGAAGAAAGGGTGAGAGAGGGGGGGAAAAAAGAGTCAGACAGTAAGTAGGCAAAATAGTCAATAAATTTTATTGATAGAGTACTTTTCACAGACACAGTCAAAAAGTTCTTTACAATGCAAAGCATAAATAAACAGTACAAATAAAATACAATTCAAATACCATTAAAACACAACAAAATACCATTACAATACATTTAAAATACGATAAATAGAGCAAGTGAAATCAGTTTGTAGAAGCACGAGTCACACCGAAGATAGGCAAGGAGGGCCAGAGTTCAGCCCCCACTGTGTGGCTGTAATGTGGGGCAGCATTCCGTCTCCACAGGACGGTTTGAAAAATGCCAGAACTCAGTGTGAAGCTTTAAGGTGGCTGTAAGAAAGAGTGGGAGAGAGACAGAAAAAAAGAGTCAGACCAGGGTAAGGAGGAGAAGAGTTCTGAAAAATGGCCACAGATGTTTGAGTTTTACCGTTATCAAGCTCCACGTGAGAAAAGCACCAGAGGTCAAAAAGGGGTTAGGCTTACAGGGGTCCTGTCTGGAAAAAAACATAACAAAGTCCCACACAGGCCCGGACTGGCTAATCGGGAGGACCGGGACAATTCCCGGTGGGCCAGTATAAAGGCCGCAAGGTTCGGAGTTCACTTTAAATATATATATATAAATATAAAAAAAAAAAAAAAAAAAAAAAAATATATATATATATATATATATATATATATATATATATATACACACACACACACATATATATATATATATATATATATATATATATATATTTTTTTTTTTTTTTTTTTTTTTTTTTTTTTTTTGTTTTGTTTTGTTTGTTTTTTTGTTTTTTTTTGCGGGGGGTGTCATAGCACTGGGTTGATCATGTAAACAGCAACCGCTGTTCCTGGGCCACCACTCCCTGTACTAGCAAGCAGACGCATCTATGTCCTTGCATACAGTTAGTAGCTCTATACTGTAGCTGTGGAGCATATATGATCTCTGCTCTGTTGGCTATGTCGGTGGTCAGCTGTGTTTGCTGTTTGAAACATGGATAATAGAAAGAGCAAGGGTGATACAGAAAAGGCAAGAATTAGAAAGAGGAAAGCTCTGGAAGCAAACGCAGCCAAATGTGCCAAAATCAGAAAATTTTTCATCAAAAATGAACTCCCGGTTGGAAACAACTAATGAGGACGATGAAACGGGTGAACCACCTTTCAAGCTAGTTGATTATCGAGTCAATGAATTGTGTGGCATTGTGGCGTGGAACATAACGTTATGCAATTTAAATAATAGTATGATGCGACGCCATATAACTGGGAAACTTTGTCTAGTAGCTCCTCAGAGTCAGAAAGCAGATCCAGCAGCAGACACCAGCCATGAGCCCACAAGTCCAGAGTGGGCAGGTAGGACTGCTCATAGACTGAATATTATTAGAATAAATAGGCTACAATGAAGAGGATGGTGTAGGCCTGTTCAGTAGGAAAGGTGCTCTGAGATGCTAGATGATTCAGCACTACATGAACGAAACTGACACCAAGGCTTTGCAAAATAGAGGATTTGTGCTGACAATTATGACCATTTTTAAAATGTGATTTAGTGTCAGAAGTAGAGCTAGGGGATTGCGCCTGTCACTATGGAAGGAAAAGGTGAGCTGTTGGAACAGACTGTGTGAACAAGGATTAGTTCAAGTAAAACCACTTTCTATACCCAAACGATAGTCCTGATCTATTTATTATTTTTCATCATTAAAAGTGAGACAGTAAATACACAAAGCCCACAACTGAAAGGAAATAGCACAAAGTAATATCAAATAAGCCTGCATATTTTGCCAATGTAAATATCTTAATTGGTTAATTAAGTCAAAATGTCTGTAGATATTATTTTTTACTGTGATACAGGTGCAGGCGAATCTAGGGAAACTGAAGGAAGACTGAAAGGGTGAGCAGAGTCTACTGATGACAGAGGAGCAGCTCAGCAGCAGAACCCTGAACCACTAATCAGAAATGAGACAGATGAAGATGAGTCTGTTGTTAGCTTTGATTTCTTTGCTCAACCTCAGTCATGGGATATACATACATTTTTTCTTATCATCCTCGTCAAACCCCTAATTTAAATCAAAAGTTTTCAATAGCAAAGATGGAAAAGACCTCAAGGAAGTTGTGATGGAAATCTTTTGTTGCAGAGGATATAAAAATGATAGCGTTATTAGAAAGTGCAGCAAGCTTTATTTTTTTTAAATTATTTTTTTATTTAATGTTTTTATATTTTCTTTTATTTCATTTCAAACATTTAAAAGTTTTGAAAAATGTTAACACTTATATAGATTCTGTTATTGTTGTGTTGCGAGGAATAATAATGTTGGAGATGTCGATGTGCACTCACTGTTGAAATAAATCCACATTGTGAAGCAACCTTTACTTGCGCTGAATTGGAAATATTTTAGAAAATACACTGAATTACAAGGCTTTGCAGAACAGTGTCTAATATGTAAGGTTCAAATTCCATGATTTTAATTATAATTGGTCGTGATCTAAAGTGGGCCGGTCTGAGGTCCAGACTCCAGGGCTGAAAATGAGTCTCAGTTCGGCCTTGGTCCCTACATACGGTTCGAGTTTTACCGTTATCCAGCTCCAGATGAGAAAAGAACCGGAGGGATCAGCTAACCGGGGTTCTGTCATTGAAAAAACATAACAGATTCCCACACAGGCCTGGAAAAAAGACAGAGTCCACACGGTCCGCCTCAAGGTGGCTGGAAGAAAAAGGGGAGGGGAAGAACAAGGACCAGGGCGAGAGTTCTTCCTGGAGTGTGAGGCTCTGATGTGGGGCCCACTGGGGGGATTTGAAAAAGTTCCACAACTCAGTGAGTAGCTTTAAGGGGGCTGGAGAGAAGAGGGGGGGAGAGAGGGGAAAAGATTAAGACCTGGAACAAGGTTTGGTTTCCGGCTAAAGTTGAGGAGAAGCCCCGGAGGTTTAAAAAAAAAAAAAAAAAAAAAGGTATTAAGGTTACAGGGGTTGTCTCTGGAAAAAAAATTTACAAAGTTACGATTCATGTTTTATCGTTATCCACCTCCAGATGAGAAAAGAACCGGAGTTTAAAAAAGGGGTTTGGCTGACCGATGTTCTGTCTCTGGAAAAATAACAATGTCCCACACGGGCTGGAAAAAAGACAGAGTCCACACCGTTCACCAGCCGTCCCGGTCAAACCCTGACAAGGGTCAGTGCGAAATTTCCCAGTGCTCTTCCTCGTCCATGCACGCCAGTGTGCAGCTTTAAGGGGCTTGGAGGAAAGAGCCCTGCAATGAACTGGCGAATTGTCCAGGGTGTACCCCGTTTTCGCCCCTATGTAGCTGGGTTGGGCTCCAAGCGACCCCCGTGATCCTAGTGAGGATAAAGCGGGTTCAGAAAATGAATGAGGAGGAAAGAGGGAGAGAGAGAACAAGAGAGAAAGAAAGACAAAGAATCAGGACCATGGACAGAGTTCTTCCACTGGAGTGTGGTAAGGCAGAATTCCATCTCCACGGGGCGGTTTGAGAAATGCCAGAACTGAGTGTGAAGCTTTACGTTCTGCTTGAGACAAAACATCCTTGTCTCAAAATTACAAAGTTACGATTCATGTTTTATCGTTATCCAGCTCCAGATGAGAAAAGAACCGGAGCTTGAAAACGGGGTTAGGCTGACCGGTGTTCTGTCTCTGGAAAAATAACAATGTCCCACACGGGCTGGAAAAAAGACAGAGTCCACACCGTCCACCAGCCGTCCCGGTCTAACCCTGACAAGGGTCAGTGCGACATTTCCCAGTGCTCTTCCTCGTCCATGCACGCCAGTGTGCAGCTTTAAGGGGGTTGGAGGAAAGAGGGAGAGAGAGAACAAGAGAGAAAGAAAGACAAAGAATCAGGACCATGGACAGAGTTCTTCCACTGGAGTGTGGTAAGGCAGAATTCCATCTCCACGGGGCGGTCTGAGAAATGCCAGAACTGAGTGTGAAGCTTTACGTTTATCTTCAGAAAAAACATCCTTGTCTCAAAAGTAACCAAATCAGCTTCGGGTTGCGTGAAACGCTAAAAATGACATTTTTACCAATAGAGTCAGAAAAGCATGAAAACACGAAAAACAAGTCAGAAATAAGTGTTTTATGGCTATTTTGTCAAAGTCTTATCAGTTCATGAGGTTTTGCTTGAGAAAAAAACATCCTTGTCACAACGTGACAAAAACAACTTCTTTTCGTCTGAAACGCTCAAAAATGACATTTTTTTCCTCTTCTACTCAGAAAAGCATGAAAACACTAAAAAAAAAAAAAAAAAAAAAAAAAAAAAAAAAGTCAGAAATTGTATTATGGCAGTTTCTTAAAAGTCTTCTCAAATCATGAAGTTCTACTTGAAGACAAACATCTTTGTCTCAAAGTGACCAAAACAGCTTCTTATCGTATGAAACGCTCAAAAATGACATTTTTTCCTCTTCTACTCAGAAAAGCATGAAAACACTAAAAAAAAAAAAAAAGTCAGAAAAAAAGTGTATTATGACAGTTTCTTAAAAGTCTTCTGAAATCATGAAGTTCTGCTTGAAAAAAAAACATCTTTGTCTCAAAGTGAACAAAACAGCTTCTTATCGTCTGAAACGCTCAAAAATGACATTTTTACCTCTTCTACTTAGAAAAGCATGAAAACACTAAAAACAAGTCAGAAATAAGTGTTTTATGGCTGTTTTGTCAAAGTCTTATCAGTTCATGACATTTTGCTTGAGAAAAAAACATCCTTGTCTCGAAGTGACCAAAACAGCTTCTTATCGTATGAAACGCTCAAAAATGAAATTTTTTCCTCTTCTACTCAGAAAAGTATGAAAACACTAAAAATAAGTCAGAAATAAGTGTTTCATGGCATTTTTGTAAAAGTTTTCTAAATCATGAAGTTCTGCTTGAAAAACATCCGTCTCAAAGTGACAAAAACAGCGTTTGCAACTTCTACTCAGAAAAGTAGAAAAACGCTAAAAAAAAAAAAAAAAATTAAAAATAAGTGGTTTGAGGCTGTTTTGTCAAAGACTTACCAGTTCATAAAATTTTCCTTGAGACAAAAACATTCTTTTCTTAAAGTGACTAAAACAGCTTCTTATCGTCTTAAACGCTCAAAAACAACATTTTTGCCTCTTCTACTCAGAAAAAAAAAGGAAAACCGAGAGGTCTGGGCATTGTGGTGAGCCTGTAGCCTGTAGACCAGCGCTAGGATCCCGGAGCCTTGAGCCTGGAACTGAACACGAGACCGGAGCCCGTAGCCTGGAAATGACCCCAAACATGGAGCCCGGATAATGGAGCCCGGAACCAGGAGGCCGGAGCACGGAGCCCGGAGTCCGGAGGCCGGAGACCGGAGTCCTGAGTCCGGAGCCCGGAGCCCCGAGCCTGGAGCTTAACCCGAGCCAGTAGTCTGGAGACGTTAACCTGGAGAACGGAGCCATCCATTTACAAATAACCTTGAGCCTTAAGTCTGGAGGGCGGAGCCTGGAGCGCGGAGCTTACAGACAAGAGCTTAAGGACTGGAGCTCGGAGTCAAGATCCTCAAACTGACCCCGTGCCTTGAGCCATGAGCCCGGAGCTTGGAGCTGACCAAGAGCACAGAGCCTGGATCTTGGAGCCTGGAACTGACCCCGAGCCTGGAACCCGAAGCATGGAGCCGTAAGCGTAGAGCCGTGAGCATGGAGATTTGAGCCTGGAGTCCGGAGCCCTGAAATGACCCCGTGCCTGAAGCCTGAGGCCTGGAGCGCGGAGCAAGGAGCGTGGAGCCTGGAGCCCGTGCCTGGAGCCAGGAGCTTGGAGCCTGGAGCCTGGAGCCTGGAGCTTGGAGCCTGGAACTGACCCCGAGCACGGAACCTTGAGCCTGGACCCTGGAGCCCGTAGACTGGAACTGATCCCGAGCCTGGAGCCATGAGTCTGGAGACTGGAAACCTGGAACTGACCGAAAGTGCACAGCGTGGAACTTGGAATCTGCAGCCCGGAGCGTGGAAATGACCCCGTTCTAAGAAACTGGAGTTGAAACCCCGGCATGGAACTTACCCTGAGCCTGAAATGACCCCGTGCCTGAAGCCTGAGGCCTGGAGCGCGGAGCAAGGAGCGTGGAGTCTAGAGCCCGTGCCTGGAGCCAGGAGCTTGGAGCCTGAAGCCTGGATCCTTTGGCCCGGAGCCTGGAACTGATCCCGAGCCTAGAGTCTTGAGCCGGTAGCCTGGAGCACAGAGTCTGCAACTGACAAAGACCCTGGAACCTGGAGCCTGGAGCCTGGAGCTTGGAGCCTGGAGCCTTGAGCCTTCAGCCGTGAGCCGTGAGCCTGGAGCCTAGTGCATGGAATCTAGAGCCCAGACCTTAAAGACTGTAGCCCAGAACCAAGATACTCGAAGTGACCCCGAGCCCGGAGGAAAGAACCCGGAGCCTTGAACTGACCATGAACATTGATCCTTGATCCCTGAGCCTGGAGCCCGAACCCTGGAACTTACCCCAAGCCTGGAGTCCGTAGCATGGAGCCGTGAGCTTGGAGCCTGGCGCATAGAGCCTGGAACTGACCTTAAGTCCGGACCTTGGAGCTCGGAGCAAAGAAATGACCATAAGCCCGGAGCTCTGAACAGCGAGCGTGGAGCGCGGAGCCTGGAAATGACCCTGAGCACAGAACCTTGAGCTTTGAACCTGGGGTCCGGAGCATGGAGCCGTGACCCTGGAGCTGCGAGGTCAAAACCTTGTACTGACCCCGAGTCAAGAGCCTGGAGCCTGGAGCCTGGAGCCTGGAGTCCGGAGACTGGAACTGACTCCGAGCACGGAACCTTGAGTCAGGACCCAGAAGCCCGGAGACTGGAACTGACCCCGAGCCTGGAGCCTGGAGCCTGGAGCTTGGAGCTTGGAGCATTGAGCCGTGAGCCTGGACCTGTGAGCCTGGAGACTGGAGCCTGGAGCCTGGAGCCCGGAGCCTGGAACTTACTCCGAGTCCAAAGCCTTGATTCTGGAGCCCGGAGCATGGAAATGACCCCGTTCCCAGAGCCTGCAGCCCAGGGCGTGGAATCTCGAGTATGGTACTTAGCCCGAGACCGAAGCCTGGAGCCGTAAGCCTGGAAACCGGAACTTGGACCTGACCCAATGCCCGGAGCCTGGAGTCTAAAGCCCACAGGCCAGGGCATGGAATACACCCTGAACCCGAAACCTAGGTCCTGGTGCCTGGAGTCTTGAACTGATCCCGAGCCCAGAGCCTGGCGCTTTGAGCCTGGAGCTTTGAATCTGAAGCCTGGAGCTTGGAGCCTGGAGCCATGAGCATGGAGCCCTGGGCGTGAAACCCCAAGCATGAAACTTACCCCGAGCAAGAAGCCTGGAGCCTGGAGCCTGGAGCCTGGAGTCTGGAGCCTTGAGGGGGGAGCATGGAGCCTGGAACTGACACTGAGCCCAGAGCCTTGAGCCCGGAGCCTGAAGCATGGAGCCCGGAGCCTGGAACTGACACCGGCCCTGGAGCCTAAAGCCTAGAGCTCAGAGCTTGAAGTATGGAGCCTTGAGCCTGGAGTCTAGAGCCTGGTGACTGGAGCCATGAACTAACCCAGAGAATTGAGCCTTGAGTCTTGAGCCCGGAGCATGGAACTGACCCCGAGCCCGGAGCCTTGAGCCTGGAGCCTGGTGCCTGTAGCCTGTAGCCTGGAACGTGTAGTCAGGAGCCTAGAGCATAGAGCCTGTAGCCTTGAACTGAGCCCGAAATAAGGAGCCTAAAACTTTGAGCCCGGAGCCACGAACATACTCCGAGCCCAAAGCCTCGATCCCTTAGGAAGGAGCCTTGAGCCTGGAGCCTTGAGCCTGGTTCCTGGAGCCTGGAGCCTGGAAATGACCCCCAGCAAGGAACCTGGAGCCTTGACCTTAAGTTTGGGTCATGGAGCCTGAAGCCTGGAGCCTGGAGCCTGGAGCTTGGAGCCTAGAGCCCGATTCGCAGTGCCTGAAACTGACCCCGAGCATAGAGGCTGAAACTTGGAGCCTGGAGCATGGAACAGACACCAAGCCCGGAGCCCTGTTCCTAGAACTAGGAGCCAGGAGTGCGGAGCCTGGATCCTTTAGCCCGGAGCCTGGAACTTATCCCGAGCTTAGAGTCTTGAGCCGATAGCCTGGAGCACGGAGTTTGAAACTGACCAAGACCCTGGAGCCTGGAGCGTGGAGCTTGGAGCTGTGAGCCGTGAGCTGTGAGCCTTGAGCCGTGAGCCTGGAGCCCGGAGCCTGGAGTGTGCAAACTGGAGCCCGGAGCAAAAAACTGACCCTGATCCCAGAGCCTTGAGCCATGAGACCTTGAACTCTGGAACTTACCCCAAGCCCCGAGCTTTGAGCTCGGAGCATTGAGCCGTGAGCATGGAGCTTTGAGCCTGGAGCCACGAGCCCGGAGCCAGGAACTGACTCCAAGTTCGGAGCCTGGATTCTTGAGCCCGGAGCGTGGAAATGACCCGGTCCCAGAGCCTGGAGCCCAGGGCATGGAACCCCTAGAATGGAACTTAGCCCAAGCCTGGAGCCTTAAGCCTGGAAACCGGAACTGGGACCTGTCCCAATGCCTGGAGCCTGGAGTCTGGAGCCCACAGGCCAGAGCATTAAACACATCCTGAACTCAAAACCTTGGTCCTGGTCCCCGGAGCCTTGAAGTGATCCCGAGCCAAGAGCCTGGAGCTTTTAGCCCAGAGCCTGGATCCTTGAGCCTTGAGCTTGGAGCCTGGATCCATGAGCATGGAGCCTAGAGCCTTGAAGAAGACCCCAAGCTAAAAGCCAGGAGCCCGGAGCCTGGAAAAAATCTCGTTCCGGGAGCCTGGATCCCTGGGCGTGAAACCCCAACCATTGAACTTACCCCGAGCAAGAAGCCTGGAGTCTGAAGCCGGGAGACCAGAACTTGGAACCTATCCCCTTGCACAGAGCCTAGAGCCTGGAGTCTGGAGCCTTGAGCCTGGAGCCTGGAGCCTGGAGCCTGGAGCCTGGAGCCTGGAGCCTGGAGCCCTGAGCCTGGAGCCCGTAACACGGAGCCCGGAGCCCGGAGCCTGGAGAGCGAAACCTGGAGAGCGGAGCCTGGAGCCTGGAGCCTGGAGCCTGGAGCCTGGAACTGACCCATAGCCCGGAGCCAAGAGCTTGAACCATGCAGACTTGAGCATGGAGCCTGGAGCCTGGAGCCTGGAGCCTAGAGCGTGGAACTGACCCAAAGCCTTGAGCTTGGAGGCTTGAGCCCAGAGCAAGGAACTCACCCCGAGCCTTGAGCCTGGAGCCATGAGCCTTGAGCACTGAGCCTTCAGCCAGGTGCCAGTAGCCTGGTACACATAGCAATGAGCCTGGAACGAGCCATTAGCCTGGAACTAACCTCGAGCCAGAAATGTGGAGCCTAAAAGCTGGAGACCGGAACTTTGAAATGAAGCCATGCCAAGAGCCTGGACCCCGGAGCCTGGAGCCTTGAGCGGGAGCCCGGAGCCTGGAACTTACACTGAGACCAGAGCCTGAAGCATGGAGCCTGGAGCCTTGAACTGACCCCGAGAATGGAGCCTTTAGCCTGGATCCAAGAGCTTGAAGCATGGATCCTGGAGAGAGGAGCCTGGAGCCTGGAGCCTGGAGCCTGGAGCCTGGAGCCTGGAGCCTGGAGCATGGAACTGACCCCAAGTCTTAAGCTTGGAGGCTTGAGCCCGGAGCAAGGAACTTACCACGAGCCTGGAGCCTGGAGCCTGGAGCCTGGAGCTTGGAGCCTTGAGCTTTGAGCCTTCGGCAAGGTGCCAGTAGCCTGGAGCCTGGTACGCGTAGGAACGAGCCTGGAAAATATAGCCATTAGCCTGGAACTAACCCCGAGCCTGAAATGTGGAGCCTAAAATCTGGAGACCAAAACTTTGAAATGACCCCATGCCCAGAGCCTGGAGCCCAGAGCCGGGAGCCTTGAGCGGGAGCCCAGAGCCTGGAACTGACATTGAGACCGGAGCCTGAAGCATGGAGCCTGGAGCGTTGAACTGACCCCGAGCATGGAGCCTTTAGCCTGGATCCAAGAGTTTGAAGCATGGATCCTGGAGAGAGCAGCCTGGAGCCTGGAGCACGGATCCTGGAGTGTGGAGTCTTGAGCCCTGACCCCAGAGCATGGAGCCTGGAGCATTGAACTGACCCCGAGCCTGGAGCCCGGAGCCAAGAGCTTGAAGCATAGCGCCTCTAGCCTGGATCCCGGACCCTAGAGCCCGGTGACTTGAGCCTGGAATTGACCCCGAGCTTGGAGACTTCAGCCTGAGCCTTGAGCCTGGAATGCGTAGCAACGAACCTGGACTATGGAGCCTGTAGCCTGGAACTGACCTCGAGCCCGAAAAGTGGAGCCTAAAACCTGGAGACCAGATCTTGGAACTGACCCCATGCCAAGAGCCTAGAGCCCAGAGCCTGGAGCCTTGAGGGGGGAGCACGGATCTTGGAACTGACACTGAGCCCGGAGCCTTGAGCCCAGAGCCTGAAGCATAGAGCCTGGAGCCTGGAACTTACCCCGACCCTGGAGCCTATATCCTGGAGCCCAGAGCATGAAGCATGGAGCCTTGAGCCTGGAGTCTCGAGCCTGGTGACTGGAGCCATGAACTAACCCTGAGCCTTGAGCCTGGAGTCTTGAGCCCGGAGAATGGAACTGACCCCGAGGCTGGAGCCTGGAGCCCGGAACCTTGAGCCTGGAGCCAGGTGTCATTGGCCTGGAACGCGTAGTCACGAACCTGGAGCATAGAACCTGTAGCCTGAAACTGTGCCCAAAATATTGAGCCTAAAACCTTGAGCCCGGAGCCACGAACATACTCCGAGCCAAAAGCCTGGATCCCGGAGGAAGGAACACGGAGCCTGGGGCCTGGAGCCTGGAGCCTGCAAACGGGAGCCCGGAGCAAGAAAATGACCCTGATCCCAGAGCCTTGAGTCCAGAGCCTCGAACTAACCCCGATCCCGGATCCTGGAGCTCGGTGTCTGGAACCTGGAGCCTGGTGCACGGAACCTGGAGCCCGGAGCCTTAAGCCCGGAGCCTGGAACTGACCCAGAGCCTGAAGGCTGGAGCCTGAAGCCTGGTACCCAGAGAATGAAACTGCCCCAAAGCCCAAAGCCCAAAGCCTGGAGCCCGGAGCCTTGACCACGGAGCCATGAGCCTTGAGCAGGGAGCCCGGAATCTGAACTTACTCCAAGCCTGGATCCCGTAGCATGGAGCCGTGAGCTTTGAGCCTGGAGCATAGAGCCTGGAACTGACCTTAAGTCAGTTCCAGTTCCTTGGAGCCCGGAGCCAAGAAATGACCCCGAGCCCGGAGACCCTGAACATGGAGCGTGGAGCGCGGAGCCTTGAACTGACCCCGAGCACAGAACCTTGAGCTCGGAGCCTGGGGCCCGGAGCATGGAGCTGTGAGCCTGGAGCAAGGAGTCAAAGCCTTGTACTGACCCCGAGTCAAGAGCCTGGAGCCTGGAGTCTTGAGCTTGGAGCCTGGAAATGACCCTGTGCCTGGAGCCTTGAGCCCGGAGCCTGGAACTGACCCAGAGAAAAAAACCTTGAGCCAGGACCCTGCAGCCCAGAGACTGGAACTGACCCCGAGCCTGGAGCCTGGAGCTCGGATCATTGAGCCGTGAGCATGGAGCCATGAGCCTGGAGCCGTGAGCCTTGAGTCCGGAACCTGGAACTGACTTCGAGGGTGGAGCCTTGAACATGGATTCTTGAGCCCGGAGTATGGAAATGACCCTGTTCTAAGAGCCTGGAGCCAGGGGCGTGGATCCTCGAGCATGGAACTTAGCCCGAGCCCGAAGCTTGGAGCCTGAAGCCAAAAGGCAAGAGCATGGAATAGACCCCGAACCCGAAACCTGGGTCATGGAGACCGGAGTCTGGAACTGATCTTGAGCCCAGAGACTGGAGCTTTGAGCCTGGAGCTTTGAGCCTGGAACCTTGAGCCTGGAGCCGAGAGCCTGGAACTGACCCAGAGCCTGAAGGCTGGAGCCTGAAGCCTGGTACCCAGAGAATGAAACTGCCCCAAAGCCCAAAGCCCAAAGCCTGGAGCCCGGAGCCTTGACCACGGAGCCATGAGCCTTGAGCAGGGAGCCCGGAATCTGAAGCCTGGAGATAGGAGGCTTGAGCCCTGAGCCCGGAGCCTGGAACTTAACCCTAGCCCGGATTCTTGAAACCGGAGAATGGAGCGCAGAGCCTGGATCCCGGAGCCTGGAGCCTGGAGCCTGGAGCCTTGAGCCTGGAGCCTGCAAAAGGGAGCCCGGAGAAACAAACTGACCCTGATCCCAGAGCCTTGAGCCCAGAGCCTCGAACTGACCTCGATCCCGGATCCTGGAGCTCGGTTTCTGGAACCTGGAGCCTGGTGTATGGAACCTGGAGCCTGGAGCCCGGAACCTTGAGCCCGGAGCCTGGAACTGACCCAGAGCCTGAAGCCTGGAGCCTGAAGCCTGGTACCCGGAGAATGGAACTGCCCCAAAGCCAAAAAGCCTGGAGCCCGGAGCCTTGACCGCGGAACCATGAGCCTTGAGCAGGGAGCCCGGAATCTTAAGCCTGGAGACAGGAGGCTTGAGCCCTGAGCCCGGAGCCTGGAACTTAACCCTAGCCCGGATTCTTGAAACCGGGGATTGGGGCGCAGAGCCAGGATCCCGGAGCCTGGATCCTGGATCCTGGAGTATGGAGCCTTGAGCATCGAGCCCTTAACTGACCCCAAGCCCAGAGCATGGAGCATGGAGCCTGGAGTTTTGAGCCTGGAGCGCTTAACTGACCCAAAGCCCGGAGCATGGAGCCTTGAGCTTGGAGCCTTGAGCCTGGAGCTCGGAACCTGGACTCCAAAGAACTGACACTGAGCCTGGAGCCTAGAGCCTGGAGCCTGGAGCCTGGAACCCAGATCCCACAGCCTGGAAATTACCCTGAGCAAGGAACCTGGAGCCTTTACCTGGTTTTTGGGGCACGGAGCCTAGAACCGGGAGCCCGATGCGCGGGGCCTGAAAAAGACCCCGAGCCTAGAGGCTTTAGCCTGGAGCCCGGAGCATGGAACTGACCCCAAGCCCGGAGCCCTGTGCCTGGAACCAGGAGCCTGAAGCGCGGAGCCTGGATCCTTTAGCCTGGAGCCTGAAACTGATACCGAGCCTGGAGTCTGGAGCCGGTAGCCTGGAGCACAGAGCCTGCAACTGACAAAGACCCTGGAGCCTGGCGCCTTTAGCCTGGAGCATGTAGCCGTGAGCCTGGAGCCTGGAGTCTGGAGCCTTGAGTTGAGTGCGTGGAATCTAGAGCCCAGACCTTAAAGACTGGAGCCCGGAACCCAGATACTCGAAGTGACCCCGAGCCCGGAGGAAAGAACCCGGAGCCTTGAACTGACCATGAACATTGAGCCATGATCCCTTAGCCTGGAACCCGAACCCTTGAACTTACTCCAAGCCTGGATCCCGTAGCATGGAGCCGTGAGCTTTGAGCCTGGAGCATAGAGCCTGGAACTGACCTTAAGTCAGTTCCAGTTCCTTGGAGCCCGGAGCCAAGAAATGACCCCGAGCCCGGAGACCCTGAACATGGAGCGTGGAGCGCGGAGCCTTGAACTGACCCCGAGCACAGAACCTTGAGCTCGGAGCCTGGGGCCCGGAGCATGGAGCTGTGAGCCTGGAGCAAGGAGTCAAAGCCTTGTACTGACCCCGAGTCAAGAGCCTGGAGCCTGGAGCCTGGAGTCTTGAGCTTGGAGCCTGGAAATGACCCTGTGCCTGGAGCCTTGAGCCCGGAGCCTGGAACTGACCCAGAGAAAAAAACCTTGAGCCAGGACCCTGCAGCCCAGAGACTGGAACTGACCCCGAGCCTGGAGCCTGGAGCTCGGATCATTGAGCCGTGAGCATGGAGCCATGAGCCTGGAGCCGTGAGCCTTGAGTCCGGAACCTGGAACTGACCTCGAGGGTGGAGCCTTGAACATGGATTCTTGAGCCCGGAGTATGGAAATGACCCTGTTCTAAGAGCCTGGAGCCAGGGGCGTGGATCCTCGAGCATGGAACTTAGCCCGAGCCCGAAGCTTGGAGCCTGAAGCCAAAAGGCAAGAGCATGGAATAGACCCCGAACCCGAAACCTGGGTCATGGAGACCGGAGTCTGGAACTGATCTTGAGCCCAGAGACTGGAGCTTTGAGCCTGGAGCTTTGAGCCTGGAACCTTGAGCCTGGAGCCGAGAGCCTGGAAGAAGACCCCTAGCCCTAAGTATGGCGTCCGGAGCCTGGAAAAAAAACCCGTGCCTGGAACCTGGAGACTGGAGCCCTGGGTGTGGAACCCCAAGCATAGAACTTACCCAGAGCCAGAAGCCTGGTGCCTGACAGGCGGGAGACCGGAACATGGAACTGACTCCATGCCCGGAGCCTGGAGCCTTGAGCCTTCAGCCTTCAGCCTTCAGCCTTCAGCCTTGAGCCTGGAGCCTGGAGTCTGGAGCCTGAGGCCTTGAACTTGGAGCCAATAGCCTGGAGCCTGGAACTGAACAGGAGACTGGAGCCCAGAGACTGGAGCATGGGACGGACCCTGAATCCGGAGCCTGGATACTCAATCGATGAGCCTGGAGCCTGGAACCTGGAACCTGGAGCCCAGAGCCTGGAACTGACGCCGAACCCGGACCCTAGAGCCTTGAGCCCGGAGCCTCGAACTGATAATCAGCCTGGAGCCTGGAGCCTGGAGACTGGAACTTACCCCGAACCTTAATCCTGGAGCCTGGAGCCTGGAGGCCGGAGTCTGGAACTGATCACAAGCCCATAGCCTGGAGCGCAGAGTCTGGAGCTTGGAGCCTGGAGTCTGGAGCCCTGAGGAAGACCCTGAGCCAAAAGGCTGGAGCCCGGAGCCCGGAGCCCGGAGCCCGGAGCCTGGAGCCAGGAACCTCGAGACTGGAACTGAACCCGGGAATGGAGCCTGGAGCTGACCCTTAGCCCAGAGCCTGGATCCTTGATTGCGGAGCCTTGAGCCTGGAGCTTCGAGCTTGGAACTGACCCCGACCCTGGAACCTGGGGCCTGGAACCCGGAGCCTGGAACTGATCCCAAACCCGGAGCCATGAGCTTTGAGCCGGAAGCTTTGAGCCGGGAGCATGGAGCCTGCAGACTGGAAATTACCCTGTGCCCGGAGTCTTGAGTTCAGGGCGTGGAACCCGGAGCCTGGAACTTACCCCAAACCCGAAGCCTGGAGCCTGAAGCCTGGATCCCAGAACTTTGAACCTACCCCATACCCGAAGCGTGGAGCCTGGAGCCTGGAGCCTAGAGCCTAGAGCCTAGAGCCTGGAGCCTTGAGCATGGAGCCTTGAACCTGCAGCCTGGAGCATGTAGCCTTGAGCCTGGAACTTGAAGCTTGGAGCCTGGAGCCTGGAGCCTGGAGCCTGGAGCCTTCAGCCTGGAGCCCGGCACCTTGAACTGACACTGAGCCCGGAGCCTTCAGCCCGGAACCAGGAGCCTGGAGCCCGGAGCCTAGAACTGACCACACGTCCGGACCTTGGAGACCGGAGCCTAGAAATGACCCTGTGCCTTGAGCCTGGAGCCCGGAGCCTTGATTGCGGAGCCAAGACGTAGCAGGCTGGAACCCAGAGCCTGGAACTGACCCCGAGCCTTGAGCACGGAGCATGGAGTACGAAGCCTGGAACTGACCCTTAGACTGAAACATGGAGCCCGGAGCCTGGAACAAACCCTGAACCTGGAGCCTGAAGCCTTGAGCCCAGAGCCAGGAGCCCGGAGCTTGGAGCATGGAGCCAGGAGCCCTGAGCGTGGAGCATGGAGTCTTGAATCTGGAGCCTTATGCCCGGTGCCCACAGCTTGGAACTGACCCAGAACCCCGAGCTTTGAGCCTGGAGCCTTGAGCCCAGAGCATGGAAATGACCCCGACCCTGGAGCCTGGAGCCTGGACCCTGGAGTCTGGAGCCTTGAGCCCGGAGCCTTGAACTGACCCCAATCCTTGAGTGTGGAGCCTTTTGCCTGGAGTTCGTAGCCTGGAAAAGACCAAAAGCTGGGAGCCCGGAGCCCGGAGCCCAAAGCTTGGAACTGACTTTGAGCCCGGAGCAAGGAATGCGGAGTCTGGAGCGTGGAGCTGGAGCCCGGAGCCCGGAACCTAGAGCCCGGAACCTGTAACTGAGCCCGAGCTTGGAGCCCTAACCCTGACCCTGGCCTCAGCCCTACCCTGAACCCTGGAACTTAGCCCGAGCCCAGAGCCCCAACCCTCTCCCTGGCCTCAGCCCTAACCCAAAACCCTGGAACAGAGGCCGAGCTTGGTTCCCTAACCTCGGCCCCTGCCGCAGCCCTAACCTTACCCGGGCCAGAGGATGTGATTTTCAGACCCAGTGTGAAGCTTTAAGGTGGCTGATGAAGAAAGGGTGAGGGGGGGGGGGGGGGAGAGTCAGACAGTAAGTAGGCAAAATAGTCAATAAATTTTATTGATAGAGCACTTTTCACAGACACAGTCAAAAAGTTCTTTACAATGCAAAGCATAAATAAACAGTACAAATAAAATACAATTCAAATACCATTAAAACACAACAAAATACCATTACAATACATTTAAAATACGATAAATACAGCAAGTGCAATCAGTTTGTAGAAGCCCGAGTCACACCGAAGACAGGCAAGGAGGGTCAGAGTTCAGCCCCCACTGTGTGGCTGCAATGTGGGGCAGCATTCCGTCTCCACAGGACGGTTTGAAAAATGCCAGAACTCAGTGTGAAGCTTTAAGGTGGCTGTAGGAAAGAGTGGAAGAGAGAAAGAAAAAAGAGTCAGACCACGGTAAGGAGGAGAAGAGTTCTGAAAAATGGCCACAGATGTTTGAGTTTTACCGTTATCAAGCTCCAAGTGAGAAAAGCACCAGAGGTCAAAAAGGGGCTAGGCTTACAGGGGTTCTGTCTGGAAAAAAACATAACAAAGTCCCACACAGGCCCGGACTGGCTAATCGGGAGGACCAGGACAATTCCCGGTGGGCCAGTATAATATATATATATATATATATATATATATATATATATATATATATATATATATATATATATATATATTTATTTTTTTATTTATTTTTTTATTTATTTTTATTTATTTTTTTTTTTGCAGGGGGTTTCATAGCACTGGGTTGATCATGTAAACAGCAACCGCTGTTCCTGGGCCACCACTCCCTCTACTAGCAAGCAGACGCACCTATGTCCTTGCATACAGTTAGTAGCTCTATACTGTAGCTGTGGAGCAAATATGATCTCTGCTCTGTTGGCTATGTCGGTGGTCAGCTGTGTTTGCTGTTTGAAACATGGATAATAGAAAGAGCAAGGGTGATGCAGAAAAGGCAAGAATTAGAAAGAGGAAAGCTCTGGAAGCAAACGCAGCCAAATGTGCCAAAATCGGAAACTTTTTCATCAAAAATGACCTCCCAGTTGGAAACAACTAATGAGGACGATGAAACGGGTAAACCACCTTTCAAGCTAGTTAATTATCCAGTCAATGAATTGTGTGGCATTGTGGCGTGTAACATAACGTTAAGCAATTTAAATAATAGTATGATGCGACGCCGCATAACTGGGAAACTTTGTCTTGTAGCTCCTCAGAGTCAGAAAGCAGATCCAGCAGCAGACACCAGCCATGAGCCCACAAGTCCAGAGTGGGCAGGTAGGACTGCTCATAGACTGAAGATTATTAGAATAAATAGAATACAATGAAGAGTATGGTGTAGGCCTGTTCAGTATGAAAGGTGCTCTGAGATGCTAGATGATTCAGCACTACATGAATGAAATTGACACCAAGGCTTTGCAAAATAGAGGATTTGTGCTTAGAATTATGACCATTTTTAAAATGTGATTTAGTGTTTACTGTGATACAGGTGCAGGTGAATCTAGGGAAACTGAAGGAAGACTGAAAGGGAGAGCAGAGTCTACTGATGACAGAGGAGCAGCTCAGCAGCAGAACCATGAACTACTAATCAGAAATGAGACAGATGAAGATGAGTCTGTTGTTAGCTTTGATTTCTTTGCTCAGCCTCAGTCATGGGATATACATGCATTTTTTTCTTATCATCCTCGTCAAACCCCTAATATATATCAAAAGTTTCAAATAGCAAAGATGGAAAAAACCTCAAGGAAGTTGTGATGGAAATCTTTTGTTGCAGAGGATATAAAAATGATAGCGTTATTAGAAAGTGCAGCAAGCTTTATTTTTTTTTAAATTATTTTTTTATTTAATGTTTTTTATATTTTCTTTTATTTCATTTCAAACATTTAAAAGTTTTGAAAAATGTTAACAGTTATATAGATCCTGTTATTGTTGTGTTGCGAGGAATAATAATGTTGGAGATGTCGATGTGCACTCACTGTTGAAATAAATCCACATTGTGAAGCAACCTTTACTGGCGCTGAATTGGAAATATTTTAGAAAATACACTGAATTACAAGGCTTTGCAGAACAGTGTGTAGACATAACATGTAAGGTTCTAATTCCATTATTTGAATTATAATTGGTCGTGATCTAAAGTGGGCCGGTCTGAGGTACGAAACTCCAGGGCTGAAAATGAGTCTCAGTCTTGCCCTGGTTCCACATACGGTTCGAGTTTTACCGTTATCCAGCTCCAGATGAGAAAAGCACCGGAGGTTAAAAAGGGGATCAGCTAACCGGCGTTCTGTCATTGAAAAAACATAACAGATTCCCACACAGGCCTGGAAAAATAGCGAAGTCCCACACAGGCCTGGAAAAAGACAGAGTCCACACGGTCCGCCGTCCGTCCTGGCCTTATCCTGACCCGGGTCAGCGCGACATTTGCCGGCGTTCCTCCTCCTCAGCGCATGCCAATGTGCAGCTTCAAGGTGGCTGGAAGAAAAGAAAAAAAAAAAAAAAAAGGGGGGGGGGGGGGGGGGGGGGGGGGGGTGGCAGGACCAGGACGAGAGTTCTTCCTCGAGTGTGAGGCTCTGATGTGGGGCCCACTGGGGGGATTTGAAAAAGTTCCACAACTCAGTGAGCAGCTATAAGGGGGCTGGAGAGAAGAGAGGGGGAGAGAGGGGAAAAGATTAAGACCTGGAACAAGGTTAGGTTTCCGGCTAAAGTTGAGGAGAAGCCCCGGATGTTAAAAAAAAAAAAAAAAAAAAAAAAAAAAGGTGTTAGGCTTACAGGGGTGTTCTCTGGAAAAAAAAAAAGTTACGGTTCATGTTTTATCGTTATCCAGCTCCAGATGAGAAAAGAACCGGAGCTTAAAAAAGGGGTTAGGCTGACCGGTGTTCTGTCTCTGGAAAAATAACAATGTCCCACACGGGCTGGAAAAAAGACAGAGTCCACACCGTCCACCAGCCGTCCCGGTCTAACCCTGACAAGGGTCAGTGCGACATTTCCTCGTCCATGCACGCCAGTGTGCAGCTTTAAGGGGGTTGGAGGAAAGAGGGAGAGAGAGAGCAAGAGAGAAAGAAAGACAAAGAATCAGGACCATGGACAGAGTTCTTCCTCTAGAGTGTGGTTGCAATGTAAGGCAGAATTACATCTCCACGGGGCGGTTTGAGAAATGCCAGAACTAAGTGTGAAGCTTTACGTTCTGCTATAGATAAAACATCCTTGTCTCAAAAGTGACCAAATCAGCTTCTGCTTGCGTGAAACGCTATAAAATGACATTTTTACCAATAGAGTCAGAAAAGCATAAAAACACTAAAAACAAGTCAGAAATAATTGTTTTATGGCTATTTTGTCAAAGTCTTATCCGTTCATGAAGTTTTGCTTGAGAAAAAAACATCCTTGTTACAACGTGACAAAAACAACTTCTTTTCGTCTGAAACGCTCAAAAATGACATTTTTTCCTCTTCTACTTAAAAAAGCATGAAAACACTAAAAACAAGTCAGAAATACGTGTATTATGGCAGTTTCTTAAAAGTCTTCTCAAATTATGAAGTTCTGCTTGAAAAAAACATCTTTGTCTCAAAGTGACCAAAACAGCTTCTTTTCGCTTGAAACGCTCAAAAATTACATTTTTTCCTCTTCTACTCAGAAAAGCATGAAAACACTAAAAACAAGTAAGAAGTAAGTGTTTCATGGCTGTTTTGTCCAAGTCTTCTCAGGTCTTGAAAAAATGTCCTTGTCTCAAAGTGACAATAAAAGCTTCTTATCGCTTGAAACGCTCAAAAATGAAGTTTTTTTCTCTTCTACTCAGACAAGTAGAAAAACGCTTAAAACAAGTCCGAAATAAGTGTTTTATTGCTTTTTGGTCAAAGTCTTATCAGTTCATGAAGTTTTGCTTGAGAAAAAAACATCCTTGTCTCAACGTGACAAAAACAGCTTCTTTTCGTCTGAGACGCTCAAAAATGACATTTTTACCTCTTCTACTCAGAAAAGCATGAAAACACTAAAAACAAGTCAGAAATAAGTGTTTTATGGCTGTTTTGTCAAAGTCTTATCAGTTCATGAACTTTTGCTTGAGAAAAAACATCCTTGTCTCAACTTGACAAAAACAGCTTCTTTTCGTCTGAAACACTCAAAAATGACATTTTTACCTCTTCTACTCAGAAAAGCATGAAAACACTAAAAACAAGTCAGAAATGTGTTATATAGCTGTTTTGTCAAAGTCTTATCAGTTCATGATGTTTTGCTTGAGAAAAAAAAACATCCTTGTCTCAAAGTGAGAAAAACAGCTTCTTATCGTCTGAAACGCTCAAAAATGACATTTTTACCTGTTCTACTCAGAAAAGCATGAAAACACTAAAAACAAGTCAGAAATAAGTGTTTTATGGCTGTTTCTTAAAAGTCTTCTCAAATCATCAAGTTCTGCTTGAAAAAAAAAAAATCTTTGTCTCAAAGTGACCAAAACAGCTTCTTATCGTCTGAAACGCTCAAAAATGACATTTTTGCCTCTTCTACTAAGAAAAGCATGAAAACACTAAAAACAAGTCAGAAATAAGTGTTTTATGGCTGGTTTGTATAAGTCTTATCAGTTCATGAAGTTTTGCTTTAGAAAAAAACATCCTAGTTTCAATGTGACCAAAACAGCTTCTTTTCGCGTGAAATGCTCAAAAATGACATTTTTTCTGCTCTACTCAGAAAAGCAGGAAAACACTAAAAACAAGTCAGAAATCAGTGTTTTATGGCTGTTTTGTATAAGTCTTATCAGATAATGAAGTTCTGCTTAAGAAAAAAAAAATCCTAGTTTCAATGTGACCAAAACAGCTTCTTTTCGCGTGAAATGCTCAAAAATGACATTTTTGCCTCCTCTACTCAGAAAAGCAGGAAAACCCTTAAAACAAGTCAGAAATAATTGGTTTATGGCTGTTTTGTATAAGTCTTTTCAGATCATGAAGTTCTGCTTGGGAAAAAAACATCTTAGTCTCAAAGTGACCAAAACAGCTTCTTTTCGCGTGAAACGCTATAAAATGACATTTTTTCCCTCTTCTACTCAGAAAAGTAGGGAAACACTAAAAAAAAGTCAGAAATAAGTGTTTTATGGCTGCATTGATAAATCTTATCAGATCATGAAGTTCTGCTTGACAACAAAACACCTTGTCTCAATGTGACCAAAACAGCTTCTTTTCTCGTGAAACGCTCAAAAATGACATTTTTGCCTGCTCTACTCAGAAAAGAAGGGAAACACTTAAAACAGGTCAGAAATAAGTGTTTTATGCCTGTTTTGTTAAATCTTTTCAGGCGATGACGTTCTGCTTGAGAAAAAAAAAACTTTGTCTCAATGTGACCAAAACGGCTTCTTATCGCGTGAAACGCTCAAAAATGACATTTTTACCTGCTCTACTCAGAAAAGCAGGAAAACACTTAAAACAAGTCAGAAATTATTGGTTTATGGCTGTTTTGTATAAGTCTCATCAGATCATGTAGTTCTGCTTGAGAAAAAAACAACCTAGTCTTAAAGTGTCCAAAACAGCTTCTTTTGCCGTGAAACGCTATAAAATTATATTATTATATTTATATATTATATTATATTTTCCTCTTCTACTCAGAAAAGTAGGGAAACACTAAAAACAAGTCAGAAACAAGATTTTTATGGCATTTTTTGTTAAAATCTTATGGGGTCATGAACTTCTGCTTGAGGAAAAACATCCTTGTCTCAATGTGACCAAAACGGCTTCTTTTCGTGTGAAACGCTCAAAAATGGCATTCTTACCTTCTCTGCACAGCGAGCAGTGCTGAAGTGTGTGGTGTATGGGTTCATCGAGAGGTCTGGGCACTGGGGTGAGCTTTAGCCCAGAGCCTATAACCTGAAGCCTTTTGCCTGCAGCCCGGAGAAAGGAGCCTGGAGCCTGGAGCCTGCACTGAACATGAGCCTGGAGCCTGGAGCCTGGAGCCTGGAGCCTGGAGCCTGGAGCCTGGAGCCTGGAGCCTGGAGCCTGGAGCGTGGAACCTGGAGCCTGGAGCCTTGAACTGACCCCAACCATGGAGTCTGAAGCCCAGAGTCTTTAACTGACGACGAGTGCGGAGCCTGGAGCCCAGAGCCTTGAGCATTGAGCCTGGAGCCCGGAGCCTGGAACAGACCCAGAGCCAAGAGCCTGGAGCCTGGAGACTTGAACTGAAACAGAGCCTAAAGCCTGGAGCCCGAAGCCTGGAACTGACCCTTAGCATGTAGCCTGTAACCTGGAGCTTGGAGCCTGGAGCCTGGAGCCTTGAGCCTTGAGCCTAGAGCCTGGAGCCCGGAGCCCAAATCCTCGAACTGACCCCGAGCCTTGAGCCATGAGCCTGGTGCCTGGAACTGACACAGAGCACGGAACCTTGAGCCTGGAGCCTGGAGCCTGGAGCCTGGAGCCTGGAGCCTGGAGCCCGAAGCCTGGAACTGACCCCGAAATTGGAGCCCGGAGCCCGGAGATTGAGCATGGAGCCATGAGCATGGCGTTTTGAGCCCGGAGCCCGGAGCCCGGAGCCCAGAACCTGGAGCCTGGAGCCTGGAGCCTGGAGCCTGGAGCCTGGAGCCTGGAGCCTGGAGCCTGGAACTGAACCCTAACGTGGAACCTTGAGCCTGGAACTGATCACAAGCCCGGAGCCTGGAGCGCGGAGCCTGGAGCCAGGACCCTGGAGACTGGAGCCTGGAGTCTGGAGCCTGGAGCATGGAGCATGGAGCAATGAGCATGGAGCTGTGATCCTGGAGCCTGTAGCCCGGAGCCTGGAACTGACCCCGAGTCCAGAGCCTGGACCGTGGAGTATGGAGCCTGGAGAGTGGAAATGACCCCGTGCCTTTAGCCTGGAGCCCATAGCCAAAGCTTGGAGCCTGGATCCTGGAGCCCAGAGCCTGGAACTAATCCCGCGCCCAGAGTCCGGAACCTATAGCCTGGAACACGGAGCCTGGAAATGACCAAGAGCCTGGAGCATGGAACCTGGAGGTTGGAGCCCTGAGCCCGGAGCCCTTAACTCACCCCGAGCCCGGACCATGGAGAACGGAGCCTCGAACCTTGAGGCTGGAACCAGGAGCCTGGAGCCTGGAGCCCGAAGCCTGGAACTGACCCCGAACCTGGTCCCTTGAGCATGGAGCCTGGAGCCTGGAGCCTGTTGTGCGGAGCCCACAGGCCGGAGTCTGGAGCCCAGAGCCTGGATCCTGGAACTGACCCAGAGCCCGTAGCCTGGAGGTCGCTGCCTGGAGCCTGGAGCCTGGAGCCTGGAGCCTGGAGTCTGGAGCCTGGAGCCTGGAGCCTGGAGCCTGGAGCATGGAACTGACCCCGAAACCCAGAGATTGGAGCCCGGAGCCTGGAGCCAAGAGCCTTTAGTGTGAAGCCTGGAACTAACCCAGAGCCCCGATTTTGGAGCCTGGAGCGCGGAGCCTGGAGCTTGGAATATTGATCCCTGGAGCCTGGAGCCCGGAGTCTCTAACTGACCCTGAGCCCAGAGCCCGGAGCCTTGAGCCCAGAGCCCTGAACTCACCCCGAGCCCGGACCCTGGAAAACGGAGCCTCGAGCCTTGAGGCTGCAACCCGGAGCCTGAAGCCTGGAGCCCGGAGCCTGGAGCACTGAACCTGGAGCCTTGAGCCTTCAGCCTTGAGCCCGGAGCCCGGAGCCCGGAGCCCGGAGCCCGGAGCCTGGAACTGACCCAGAGCCTTAAGCCCGGAGGCTGGAAAAGACCACCAGCCCGGAGCCTGGAGCCTGGAGCATGGAGTGCGGAGCCTGGAGCCTGGAGCCTGGATCCCGGTGCCTGGAAATGACCCCGAGCCTGGAGCCCGGAGCCTGGAACTGACACCGAGCCCGGAGTGTGGAGCCTAAAACCTTGAGCCGGGAGCCTGGAACACACTACGAGCCCAAAGCCTGGATCCCAGAGGAAGTAGCGTAGACCCTGGAGCCAATAGCCTGGAAACTGGAGCCCGGAGCCTGGAACTGACCCCAAGCCCAAACTCTGAATATCGGAGCCTCCAAATCACCCCGAGAGGGGAGCCTAGATCCCGGAGACTGGAGCCCGGAGCCTAGAACTAACCTCGAGCCTGGAGCCTGGAACTTGGAAATGACCCCGAGCCTGGAGCCTGGAGCCTGGAGCCTGGAGCCTGGAGCGCGGAGCCTGGAGCCTGGAGCCTGGAGCCTGGAGCCTGGAGCCTGGATCTCGTAACCTAGAGCCTGGAGCCTGGAGCCTTGAACTGAGCCAGAGCCTAAAGCCCTAACTCTGACCCTGGCCTCAGCCCTAACCCTGGCCCTGGAACTGAGGCCAAGCCCGGAGTCCCCACTTCTGGCCCTGGCCTCAGCCCTAACCCGAACTCTGGAACGGAGCCAGAGCCCGGAGCCCTAACCCTGGTCCTGTCCTCAGCCCTAACCCTAACCGGGCCAGAGGACCAGATTTTCAGCCCCAGTGTGGAGCTTTAAGAATTTAAGCTTTAAGAATGGTGTGGGGGGGCAAGTTAGTAGGCAAAATAGTCAGTACATTTTATTGATAGAGCACATTTCACAGACAGAGTCACAAAGTTCTTTGCAGTACAAAGCATAATTAAACATTACGAATAAAATACAATTCAAATACCATTAAAACACAATAAAATACAATTACAATACATTTAAAATACAATAAATACAGCAAGTGCAGTTTGTAGAAGTCCGAGTCACACTGAAGACAGGCAAGGAGGGCCAGAGTTCAGCCCCCAGTGTTTGGCTGCAATGTGGGGAAGCATTCCATCTCCACGGGGCAGTTTGAAAAATGACAGAATTCAGTGTGCAGCTTTAAGGTGGCTGGAGGAAAGAGTGGGAGTGAGACAGAAAAAAGAGTCAGACCAGGGCAAGGAGGAGCAGAGTTCTGAAAAATGGCCACAGACGGTTCGAGTTTTACCGTTATCAAGCTCCATGTAAGAAAAGCACCAGAGGTTAAAAAGGGGTTAGGCTTACAGGGGTTCTGTATGGAAAAAAATAACGAAGTCCCACATACCATTTTACCGTTATCCAGCGCCAGATGAGAAAAGCACCGGAGGTTATAAAGGAGATCAGTTAACCGGCGTTCTGTCTTTGAAAACAAGAACAGAGTCCCACACGGGCCTGGAAAAATGGCAACGTGCCACAATGGCCTGGATAAAAGACAGAGTCCGCCGACCGTCCTGGCCTTATCCTGACCTGGGTCAGCACGACATTTCCTCCTCCTTTTTTACGTGAAAAACGCTCAAAAATGACATTGTGGCCTTTTCCAATCAGAAAAGCATGAAAACACTAAAAACAAGTTAAAATGAGTGGTTTATGGCTATTTTGTCAAAGTCTTATTAGACAATGAAGTTCTGAATGAGAAAAAATATCCTTGTCTCAAAGTGACCAAAACAGCTTCTTTTTGTGTGAAATGCTCAAAAATGACATTTTACCTGCTCTACTCAGAAAAGAAAGAAACCACTTTAAAAAAAAAAAAAAGAAGAAGAAGTCAAAAATGAGTGGTTTATGTCTGTTTTCTCAAAATCTTTTCAGGTCAAGAAGTTCTGTTTCAGAAAAAACATCCTAGTCTCAAAGTGACAAAACCAGCTTCTTTTTGCGTGAAATGCTCAAAAATGACATTTTTACCTGCTGTATTCAGAAAAGCAAGAAAACACTAAAAACAAGTCAGAAATAAGTGGTTTATGGCTGTTTTTTTTTTCATGTCTTTTCAGTTCATGAAGTTCTGCTTGAGAAAAAACATCCTTGTCCCAAAGTGACAAAAACAGCTTTTTTTTGCGTGAAACGCTCAAAAATGACATTTTTATCTTCTCTACTTAGAAAAGCAAGAAAGTCTAAAAAACAAGTCAACAATAAATGGTTTATGACTGTTTTCTCATGCATAAGGATGGAGGAGATAATCATGAACGTTAAAAAAAAATGTTGCATGTTGGATAAGTAAATGGTCAGGCATTAATTATTAGAAAATTATTAAATATAAAGTAAATGAACTTTGAAAAAGAAACTAAATGGATAAATAACTCCCAATATTAGTATTTAAGACTCATTTTCTTTGTATTTTTCATGCTGATCTAATGAAGAGAAATAAGTATGTAGGACATTTACAGTCATTTTAGTTTAAACTGAAGAGTAAATGAACAGGTATGAGCTGTCTGACAACTGAATTTTTCTTTGGGGATTAATTCTTATACTTAAATAAACCCTCCAATTATTTCTTTCATTGTTGAGTTATGGAATTCAAGAGGAAATGTATAATGATAATGGTTCACATTTTGCAAATCATATAATGTCCCTAATGGTTATAAGAAATGAAAAAAAAAATTAAAATTATTGTATTTATCATCCATAACCAGTGGGGTTGATGGAGTGATATAATGTTATAATGAATAGGAACCTGAAGAGGAGTGGAGAAGGAGATGATTGACTTTAGCAGAATATATGAATAAAGTATTAACCAGTACAGAAGTCTCTTTTTTGTTAATTTTTTTTCAGGAGACCTGGTGAAATCAGACCCAGTAGTAAAACCAGGACTGAGGGTCCTCATTAAAGTGAGAAGGAGGGCAACTGGACCAGTGTGAAGCAGAAGGGTCCATTTCAGATTCTTGAAAATTACAGAAAGGACGACCTGGGTTCTCCTCCTACACTGTAAGAGTCACAGTGACAACTGGGTGATTTGTCCGACTGGCGACTGGGGGGAAGTTCTGGGCTACAAAGGGGATCCCTTTAGATAGATAAGAATTAGGGGGGTCATATCAAACCCAGTGAAGAAACCACCAGATCCCTGTCACCATAGAGGATAAATCACTCGTAGAGGTAATCAGTAAAAGGTCCCTATGAAAACCTGATCATGGACAGACCTCAGCCATAACAACCATTCAAACACTTTGGGATGTGTGGACTGAGAGATGCTCTTGTTAAATGCACAGATAAGTTTTGTTCCTAAGGTCTCTTCATTGAGTGCTCACAGGTTTTCTCTCTCTCAGTCAGTGAGGTTCAGGGTCAGGAATGTTTCCAGTTGTCTCCTGCCACATATGTTATATACACATATGTCTCTCCAAGAGCAAGGAGGAGAAAGTCATGAGATGTTCTTTCACACTGCAAAAAGATGATCCACTATCATCCCAGGAATATCATTCGACCCTCAGATAATCATCAATGCCAATAGAGTTCCAAGGGGGGTTGCAGAAGGACTTCATGAGCATCATGAACTACATTGTGCTGTGAGAGGAATCAGAGCCAGCCCCACGTCCCTGATGACATGGATCCGTCGGATGACTTTGGACATGTTGTCAGCTGAGAATGGTAGTGTGTGGAAAATGTCTGACTTTGTTGCACTATTATCTTAAACAACAATACATCTGCTATAGCGTCATCAGTGTCCTGGAAGATCTGATTGCCCTCTTTGAGCAACCAACGGAGAACTCTGGCATCCATCACCTGTCTACTAAAACTGTTGGACAAAGATCTGGTTTCTTTGTGGACAACATCAATCATCACAGCAGGAGATCCAGGGGCAGACATCAACTGATAAAGACAATTGTTTAGTGTTGCTTTTTCTTTTCTTTTTACTTTTCACTTCTGTATAGATACATATATTCTGCTAAAGCTAAGATATACTCATATATACACACACACACACACACACACACACACACACACAGGCGTGAGATTTATAGGATTTGTGTGGTTTATTGCTGAAATAAAAACAATAGAACATGCTAACACTCAATAAAATAACATGTTTTCATGTTAAAAGCCATTGCTTAGCTATGCTTAGCCACTGGTTAGCCATTGGTTAGATATGTAAAGCTTTAATGTATTACATTTGCACACACTGAAAAATATGTGACTTTATAATACATTCCCATTACATTCCCTTAAAATGATTTGTATCCTCTGGTGAAACTTTTACCTCTGCTGATATAAGTCTATAGTCACAACTGCACATTATGAGAAGTAAAAGTAATGGGTAGTCTGTCCCATCAGATACAAAAAAAATAAAAGATCTAATAATAATATCTGCAGATATTTTAAACAGTGGCAGCAGGTGGATGAGTGTGTTTGTTGGTGCAAATGCGGAGCACAGCAATTGAGACATTCTTTTACACAGAAACACCTTTAAAATCAGTAGTATACACATTAAATGTTGATGCTTCTTCAAATGACTTTGTATTGTTTCGACATTGAAAACTCATCAGCTGCAGGCCTGCAGGGTTTAGATTAATTTACAATGTATCCTCAATTATGAGACTTTTTTTTGGCATAAGTGACTTCTTCACTGTGCAAGATATTCCAATACCAGCCTGAAGACAGTCTATAATGTTGGTAGCAGGATCCATGGAGTGCAGCTGGTATGAACTGACTTAAAACTAAGCCAGCAAACCTTCAGTGATCCAGTTGTTTATTGACTTATTTATTGTCTATTGACTTGTTTATTACTTGAATAAGTCCTCATTCATAGGAGCGTAAGAAGAGTTAAAGGTGGTGGTTGACTTTACTCTAAACACCAGTTCACTGATACTATAAAACTTTGCCTAACAGAAAACATTAGATTGTTTTATTAGTGGGACTTGTCAATTACATCTCCTGTCCAGCTGTAGCTGTGACAAAACAAGAAAGGCAGGGCATTAAACCAAAGCAGTTCTCAGTTACGTAATTCCATTCAAGTGCTTCAATAATCCTGCAGGAAAGGACAGACAGGAGGAGCATTGAATAACAGCAAAAATGGTATATACATATAAACACTTTAAGACACACACATACCCACACATGCCGAGAGAGGCGTTAAACCAAATGAAAATGGTTAACATAATTATTTGCACATAAACATGTAAATAGTTAAAGACACCCACAGAGGCAGTCACAGTTACTTGATAATACAATACTGCCATCTAGTGGAAATTAATGGAAATTACCCATATTACTAACTCAGAAACTGATGTATTATTTTTGTCAGAAATGTTACGATTGTATGGTGCATTATGTTGTTACATGTTACATGGTTATGTTGTTGGTTTTCTTTCTTTTCTGAATGGTTGCCATTAATTTGTATAATTTAACAGCTTCTCTTTGCGTGAAATGCTCAAAAATGACCCTTTTACCTGCTCTACTCAGAAAAGCAGGAAAATATTAAAAACAAGTCATAAATAGATGGTTTTTACTGTTTTGAAAGACTCTTATCACTTCATGAAGTTCTGCATGGAGGAACAAAATACGTCGTTCGATGCGGAACTTTAAATCCGCGCAAGTTCCACACGGACATATTGAAGGAGCGTACATATACCCAAAATATGAAATAGCAGCTGCCATAAGGTAAAAAAAACAAAAACAAACACCAAATATGATGTCAACCTGGAAAGAAGAGATTGAAGACCCTCCGTTATCATTACAGTCCCGTTTGGGATCACTTCAAGTTCAGGTGAAAGACAAGTGACTTAAACTGTTTGTTCGCTCTCCTAAAATAAAGAATTTGGTTAATTTTGGGCGGCTGTGGTAGAGCGGGTCGTCCAGTGACCAAAGGGTCAGCGGTTCGAATCCTGGCTCTGACTGTCCACATGTTGAAGTGTCCTTGGGCAAGACACTGAACCCTAAATTGCTCCCAGTAGGGCCAGGCAGCGCCTTGCATGGCAGCAGTCGCCTGCTAGTGTATGAGTGTGTGTGTGTGTGTGTGTGTGTGTGTGTGTGTGTGTGTGTGTGTGAATGGGTGAATGTGAGGAATTGTAATGCGCTTTGGGCACCATGAAGGTGTAGAAAATGCGCTATATAAGTTCAGTCCATTTACCATTTTGTTGTCAATGTTGCTCTTCAGTTTGTGAAAAGAGAATACAAGTTTGCTCTCTTCTTAATGTTGCACTTCATGTGGATTTTTTATGTTATTTTAATGCTGAATGTGAACTGAGAGAACTGTGATTTGATTTGTGTTGTTTTTTCAAAAATACCTTTCAGGGAATAGTGCAATACTAATGTTTAAAATACATTTAGTAATGTCTATTTTCTTTTATTATATTTTATTTTATATTTGATTCATAGCAGCAGAATTATATTATTCCTGTTTTTTCAATTTTATTGTCTCCAAAAATTGGGGGGAAAATGTTCAAAAATTCATAATAAATGCATTAAAGACATTTTGAGGGTTTTTTCTTTCTTCCCGTACTGCACTGAAAAAAAACAAAACAAAACAAAAAAAAACACACACACACACACACACACCGTGGCTTTCAAAACCAAAAACGTACCAAACCAAAAATTTTGTGTACCGTTACAGGCCTACTAACTACACAGTCTTACAAAAATAATTGGATTGAATCTATTGTTTATAAAGTCCAGGAACAGAATACTGCAGTCAAGCTCAGCTAGCAGCACAAGGCAGGATATGTCCCAAGAACCCTCAGGACAAAGTCCTGTCCCTGTACATGCACAACGACCTCCTGAGACAGCTGTTCAAGGAAACATGGCCAGGTTTAGATGTTGGTGTTCACAGAATTAAACTGAGTGATTTATCTGGATTCCTTTTGTAGTTTGTGTGAAATGAAAAGACAGTAAGTTTTTAGTATTGTCTGTAAGTGATTAAAGTAGAGGAGGAGATGTACTCAACATTTTAGTTCCTCAGTAGGTGATTGTAGACAATGAATGAATAACGGCTTCACTGTACACACTTTGAGTATACACACATAGAAAAGTGTGATATAAATCTAATCCATTATTATTATTATAAATATCCCAGATGATGCTGGCCCTAATTACATTGCCTATGTTGACTTTTCCTTGGCCCTTAGAAGGACTGATGAAAGGAATCAATGGCAGTGGTCCCTCTAAGGTGTATATCACCACAGTGTCATACATTCTGTGCCATTCATGGCTATTATGCAGGATATAGAACTGCTGCAATAATGGTTCAAAAATCATGGAACAGGTCCCAGATGGTTGATTTAAGTGCACAATGTAGTTTTACCTCTTTTAAAATGTTTTTAGTGACCAGTGAAACAACTGTTGGTCAGTCAACAATAATTTGGTCTCAAAGTAAAAAAGGGTGTTCTTGAGTGTTCTGTTAAATACATTTTTCCTCCCTACCCCTCTGATATAAGTAACTATTTCTCTTTGTAAATTTTCAGTCATATGTTTAGTTTGAAGGCCAACCCTGACAATGACGTTGTGAACATGGATGATATAGACTTTGATGATATGCATGATGGTAAGCTACTAAAACAAATGAATCTACAGATCAAATAGTATTCCTTTTTACTGAGTCAGAGATTTACTTTCCTTAAATGTGCTAAGAACTCTCTGACATTCCTGGTATCCACTGACAAAGGATCATCAGATCTGAAGAACAAGGTAAGCAGACTGCAGTGTTTTCTTTTCTTTTTTTAAATGAAGCATTATTTAGCATTTAATGAATAGGTGATATATATTTATTACCTGTCCTTTGTTTCTTTGTGCTGTGTTTAAAATGTTTCCTCATGATTTACTCCTTTTTTTTTTTTTTTTTTTAAATTGATATTTAACAGTTCATGTTTGTAGCTTGCTTGTCCTTTGTACTGTCAGCTATTTACAAAGGATGACATCTATTTACATGCTAGTGTCTGTGGGGAGAAGTCAAATATTTTGCTATGTTTGAAATCAGTAGGTTACACATCTTGCTAGTTTATTAAATGTTTGATATGTTTTGTAGGGTGGAAGTCTCATATTTGATCAGCTGATAGATTCAGGTTATCATTTAATGTAAATTAAAACGTCAATTATATTTCAACAGCGACACAAAATATGCACATCAGTGATTGTGAGGACACCTATGAACATTACAGCAGATATGTAATAGAATTCATATGTAATGATAACTACGGTGGCCCAGAGGTGCAACAGGCCAAAAAATTATCCACTATAAGAAAAAAAAGAGAACAGCCCAAAAAAATTATCTACCAGCCCAAAAAATTATCCCCTATAAGAAAAAAAAGAACAGCCCAAAAACATATCCACTATAAGAAAAAAAAACCCATCACCCACCTTTTCAATTAAGGGGGCGCTGTTTACCCGAAAGGTCTCTTGCTTTAAAATTAAGGCCACCACAAAAAATAAAAGCATAGGCTGAAAATTTTTAAGGCTTTCAGCTAAAGTGGCTAATGCTAAGGAAGTACCCCACCGGAAGTCGAGGTCGGTGCGCTAAAAAATAAAGTTATTTTAATACATATGTATACATTAATATAGTTGTTTATAGTGGTTAAATAATTAAATAAGGTTCCCGTGTCTGCTCAAGGTTCGGCCTGGGTGGTAAATGGTTAAGGTTAGGGTTAGGCTATGGTTGGGGTTAGTTTTCAGTGGTAAATGGCCCTTGTGTGTACTGTGTGAAGGTTCGTTGCTAAGCTAATGCTAACACGAAAAGTTGACGGCCTGGAGTGAGTCGCATCCCCGCCATGTTAAGGATTTGGATCGGGGATACACTTCAGGACAGCAGGTGAGTGTCAAAGCTGTTATCTTACTATATTGATCCATAAGACCTGTCCATGGTCTGTGACTTAGATAAACGCTAACGTCAACTATGTGTTAAGAGGAACATTACCTGTCGGTTCATTGTTACCTCACTTGTTTGTGCTTGTGGCTAATGCTTATCACAAGCTAGCAAACTACCGATGTTAGCCCGTGTTCGGTGACAGACACTGGTGATTCTTACATTTACCCTACCCTAACCCTCATATTATGGATGTTGTCCATGTTAAGCTTTATCAGGTGCACATTAGAGAAAAAGCTTAACATAGTTTCATGTCGGAAAACAGCGGCTGATCATCAGAAGATTAGAGATGGACTTGTAATTCTTATTCTATTTTAATACGTCTCAATTATTTTTTCTTCCGTTATTCCAAAAATGTTTACAGGAGGGCGAAAAATGCATCATCTGCATCTCATTTCATCATTTCTTTGTCTCCAAACTGCTTCCATGTGTGTGTAATTATGCATCCAACCTGTTTGCACCTCCTTTTTGAGACCTGGTAAATATAGACGCAGTTTCTGCGAGCAGAACTGTTTTGGGGTTTGATAAATCACTTTGTGTGTGCTAAATTATTTTTTTTTTTTTACATTTTCTCCTCTCAGCACATGCACAATTGTGTGTAAAGGCCCCATATTACATATTCATTCAATCAATTCTGTCCATTATGTGCTCTTCCCACTGTCACATACTCACAGGCAGTTATGGGCTTACTTGAAAAATTATTTGAAAAAAATATTCACTCTGTTTGTGTCTATTTTACATTATAGGTGCTGAGAGACAATGTGGCTCCACCAGATCCGCCACTGAAGGAGTCAGCAGCCATAAGATGGTTTGGACTGGCAGGGCGGACGTCTGGAGAGGAATAAAGCGGGTCAACACTGAGCCAGGCATTAAGCTTTTGCTTTCAGGCTTTCCCAGTCAGTTTGACAGTCAGTTCAGTTTTTGTCCCAATTTGCTGTATTCTATCAGTTGTTTAAATTTTTTCATACATGTGTTTGTTAATATGGCCAAGCGTTAAATAAAACTGTTTCATATATATATGCACTGGTTCTTGATTGAAGATCTAGTCGTACAGACGGACACGACTCAGACTAAAAAGTCAGCCATTTTAAACAGATTCTTAGACTGTAAACCTGAATTAGCTGAGTTTACTAGAAATTTGCATGGAAACCTGTTGCCTTAACCCACTTTAGTTTTTACACATGTCGAAACTAAACATTTTAAGTTGTATTGACATAGATTATCATTCATATTTACTAAAAGTCATCATTTCAGTTAACTAATTTTCCTTGTACCCCCAACTTGTTTGAAATAATTATCTTAAGCATATGCATATGCATTTATCACTACTTAACATAAATGAGATTTCTTCAAATGTAATTATACGATTTTGTATTGTATTGAAGGGAAGAAATTAAACACATTTAAATGTTCGGAAAAACATTTATTTTTCAAAAAAGCAACAAAACATTCTGCAGTCTTACAGTATTGCACAAACCCTGTCGATGGAAAGACAAGTAAAAACATACTATGAAATGTTATGGCAACAATTTCATCAACTTTTCCATTTGACTTAGGAAAATGTACACAGCATTTACAAAGTACATGCTATATCCTGAAAACTGGACACATACAGACATTAAAACAAGCCTGTCACACTTGCCTGGAGGTGTAGAACTACTGAACAGAGAATGCTGGAGAACAATCACAGGTGCCAGTGTGTGATTTTTTTAATAGCCACTATTCAGTGTGCTTACCTCTCTTTGTTCAGACCTTGACATAACATGCAAACATCCATAAAATATTGTGCTAACACATTTCTTTTTGTACTCTATAAAAGTCCTCATAAAAACAAACATATTGGTAGCTAAAGAGTTGCATATTTGCAAGAGGGACAGTGAAAATTTTATGGCAACACCTTCCATTGGTCTCCTTTAAGAACACTAAACTATATAATAGCCTATATCACATGTAAAACATGCGGCCCACGGTCCAAAACCGGCCAACCAAAGGTTCCAATCCAGTCCATGGGATGAATTTGCAAGAAAAATAATAGCATAATCTATGAATAATGTCTCCAAATATTCTTTTTGGTTTAACGTGAATAAAAATAATGTTACATTATGCCAATAAATAATGACAATTCTTTTTTTTCTGTTTTAGCACAAAAAATAACATTGAATTATGAAAATATTTAGCCTACATTTCTAAACTATTCTTTAACAATAAAATGTGAATAACCTGAACAACCTGAAATGTCTAAAGAAAATTAAGTGCAATTTAAACAATATAATGCCTGTTAATGTTTAGTGCCTTTGTAGATTTAGTCCACAATGCAAATGTATAAATGATAAATTTATGCGTAATATTGTTAAAATTGCACTTATTTTTAATAAGAATTTTCAGTTTTTTCAGGTTATTGTCTTTTTTGTTTGCATAGTTTGTAAATATTTTCAGAATTTAATGTTATTTTTTGTACTAAAACAAAGAGAAAAGTTTGGAGTTGGCATTATTCAAAGGTGTTATGCTAATATTTTACTGGCCCAGCCCATCTGAGATCAAACTAGGCTGAATGTGGCCCCTGACCTAAATTGAGTTTGACATCCCTGACCTACATTCACACCTTGAGTCTTGCCATTCTCCAGAATGACAGTGTCATTCCATGGGATATTGGTGTCATTTGCTTTAGAGAGGGATTATAACAAGGAGAAAACACTGTCATTCTTATGAATTGCAGTGTCATTCCACTGAGTATAAGTGTCATTCCATTTGTCAAGGGGGAAGGTGGTCATAAGAATGGACTATCATTCTCCAGAATGACAGTGTCATTCCATGGGATATTGTTGTCATTTGCTTTAGAGAGGGAGATATTGACTAATACGATGAATCAAAAATCAAATTTTTTGCCCATTTGAATTGTATGACATTTATTATGGCCAAAAACCAAAGACGTTATTCATATTTAGAAGTAAACTCGTGCTTTTCAGAATTTTACAGATCCAACAAATGGACTTATAAGAATTATACTATAAGTAGGTTCTTAAAAGAAGTACACCGCTGTGTATAAAGATGGAATGATTACATTTTCAGATACATTTCCCCTTTTTTCCTATTTATTCACATCAGTAATCACCTTTGACCAGCTGTAATGATTACATACCGACTGCATTCAGTTACACTTTATCAAGATTGAATCACAATACCACATTAATTTAATGGGAAGAGATAAAAACATTTTATTCCAACTTGATTGACAACAGTGCGTATAATGTCACGTCACATACGTGATGCCTTGGTTCTAATACAGGGGTGTCCAAACTTTTTTTAAAGAGGGCCAGATCTGATAATGTGGACATTGCCAGGGGCCAGTGGTCCCTTCAGACATTTTTTAAACAGTAAAAATTACATATAAATGTGCTGTTCTACAATAATTTTATTTTCATTGTCACAATATAATTTTTTTTAATGGCAATGTAACCAGACCTACGCCACTCAGGTGTGAACAAATTAAAAAAAAAAAAAAAAGAAAAAACAATTCTGCCTTCCTTTCACATCTGGAGTCAGATTACATAGAACAAACTGTATGGAGTATCTTAAACTTCCAAAAAGTTGATAAAAATCTTAACCCCACATTCATTTTAAACATGACTTATATGAGTAATCATTACTCATATATTACTCAGTAATGCGAAGTCTGTTAACATTTTAGATGAAGACATATGACTCTTACTCTTGTCTTTCACAAAATCATTCAGAAAGTAATATTTTGTGTCACATGTACAAGTACAAAACACCAGCAGTTAGAGGCAACTAACCTGGCAACTTGGTAGCCTGCCTTGGTGGTGAATTCATTGAACTCCCAGGTTCACATGAAGAGTCACTGTTATGAGTTTAAAGCAGCTGGAATTTGCTTCACTTTTTCGGAACGCTCACTCCCTGCTAGCTTGTCGTATGCGTTAGCATGTTTTGTCTGCTCGTGTCTCTTTACATTGAATTCCTTAAACAAGGCAACAAGCTCTCGACAAATTAGGCAAACACAATCACCTCGATTTTCAGTGAAAAAAAATTGCAATTCCCATCTCTCCTGGAAGCGGCGGCCCTCACTGTCAACTTTCCTTTTTTTTATTTACAGGCGCCATGGTTAGAAATGAGCGAAAATGGTTCACAGCAAAGTCACAGAGCCAGATAGAGTTAGAGTGGTGCTGCCACCATGAGGTGAAAGGAGAAACTGCATTTGGAACCTTTTATGATTCATGGACTCGGATCAACAGTCCAAGCGGGCCATAAATAATATAATATAAAACCCAAGCTGTGGGCCGTATAAAATCTGACCGCGGGCCGTGATTGGCCCCCGGGCCGGACTTTGGACATGCCTGTTCTAATATATCAGGAAGATGATAGTGGACGCTTTTGTCCAGTCAAGTTGATACGGAAACGCTTTTATTTTGAAAATCAAGTTAGATGGGCTCGCGCAGCTCTCTGGAGCTTCACTTACAGCTGAGGCAAGGGCTACACCGACAGCTAACTTCAGGGGATAAATGCTCTTACTTTCATATTCTGTTCACTATATTTACTAGAGGCCAGCCAGCCAGCCAGTAAACCGACACGTTTTCCGTTATTCGAAGTCATCCGTCGTTCCCATTATAGCTATCATTCCATTCAACTATTCCAAATGACAAAGGAGCAGTTGTTACGCCAAATCTTATGTGGTCATTGCCAAATCTTACGTAGCCATAGCCAAATCTTACGTGTTAATTCATTATTCCATGTCATTCGCCATTTAGTTTAGAAAGGCCCGAAATTATCTTCCTGCTGCCAGGGAAAACAATTCTGAGCGGGATCCGTACCTTGACACAACACCGGCAAATTCCAAATCACAATTTTAACATCCAACTAAGATAATTACGGTAGCCCTGCTAATTGTAGAGTCCTTTGGCATGTTTCTTACGTTTACAGTATTAACATAAATGTAAGAATCACCAATGTCTGTCACTGAACACGTGCTAACATCGGTAGCTTGCTAGCTTGTGATAAGCATTAGCCACAAGCACAAACAAGTGAGGTATTATTAACAGTGAACCGACAGGTAATGTCCTTCTTAACACATAGTTGACGTTAGCATTTATCTTTTTTTTTTTTTTTTTTTTTTTTCCTACTTGTCTTGTCCAGCGTCCTAACAGCAGAATGGTAGTCTGGTTCCTTTTGGTGCTGAACAAATTTGCTTTACCAAGGGTAACTTCATAAAGTATATGAAGCGCCCTTTGATATTCTACTGTGTTTATTATGAGTTTTGTTGAACCACATTACGATGCCGGATCTGACATGGGGGGTGGGGGTGGGGGGGTAGAAGAAGGGAAGAGAACAAGAGAGAAGAAGGTGGCGAAGACCCTCACAAGAAAGTATCAACAATACAAACAGCAACAACCATGGAGACAATTATAATGGTGACAATAACTACAACCAGAACTGAGTAAACTGGGCAGAAGAGAAAAAAAAAAAAAAAACTACAAAAAAAAAAAAAACCCAAAAACACTAAACACAACAATGAGATACATAAGACCTATGAAATGAAGAATATAAGAGAGCATGAACAAAATGTCATATACCACATTCGCACAAATAATACCTATAACAAATAATACCAGAAACAAATCCACACAACATCAGTTGTACATAGTTGACGTTAGCGTTTATCTAAGTCACAGACCATGGACAGGTCTGATGGATCAATATAGTAAGATAACAGCTTTGACACTCACTTGCTGTCCTATAGTGTATCCCCGGTCCAAATCCTAAACATGGCGGGGATGCGACTCACTCCAGGCCGTCAACTTTTCGTGTTAGCATTAGCTTAGCAACGAACCTTCACACAGTACACACAAGGGCCATTTACCACTGAAAACTAACCCCAACCATAGCCTAATCCTAACCTTAACCATTTACCACCCAGGCCTAACCTTGAGTAGACACGGGAACCTTGTTTAATCATTTAATCGTTTTGCAAAATATATATATATATATATATATATATATACGGTATATACTGTGTGTGTGTGTATATATATATATATATATATACACATATATTAAATTAAAGCTGCAAGCAGCATTGGCGGGACCTCACACAGGGCGATCCGCCTCCCCTACGTTCTGCCTCCCATGCGTTCTGCCTCCCATACGTTCTGCCTCCTGTGCATTCCGCCTCCCGTGAATTCTGCCTCCCGTGCATTCCGCCTCCCGTGCGTTCTGCTTCCCATGTGTTCCGCCTCCCATATGTTCCGCCTCCCGTTAGTTCTGCCTCCCATATGTTCTGCCTCCCGTAGGTTCCGCCTCCCATGCGTTCTGCCTCCCATACGTTCCGCCTCCCGTGCGTTACGCCTCCCATGCATTCTGCCTCCCGTGCGTTCCACCTGCCTTACGTTCCGCCTCCCGTGAATTCAGCCTCCCGTGCATTCCGCCTCCCGTACGTTCCGCCTCCCGTACATTCCGCCTCCCGTGGCTGGCGACACCTCAGCTCCACTCACACCTCTCCATCCCGACACCAGCCCCCTCGTTTTTGCATCCGTCCTCCTTTCGTCCCTACAGAATACCTGTGCCCCTCTGCTGAAACCACCATCACCTTATAATGAGGCTTTTATTTTGAAAAGCCTACTGTGTGTGTATGCAAATGTGTGTGTGACAGACCGAATCCGTTTGAGTGACTTGAAATTGTACAAACAGGTGAGCGTAAAACTTATACTTTACCTTTATAAGGCTTTGATTTTGTAAAACTTTATTGTGTGTGTTTGTGTACCATTAACATTTTTATCGTCCTCATTTTTATTCTATCTATCGATCGATCAATCGATCGATAGATAGATAGAGGGTGTCCCATAAGTCTCCATACATAGGAGACATAATACATTCCATACATATATGGTTCTAACATGTATTTCTTTATATTTCTTCTTTATAGTTCTCCAGCAGTGGAGGCCACGCATTGAAATGTGTTCCTGACAAAATGGCAGTCATATTATGTAAATAAAAATGGTTTATGTCAAGAAACGTTTATTCTTCCTATGTATGGAGACTTATGGGACACCCTGTATATATATAACTGAGGGTTTTACTTTGAAAGGCAATTTTCTGACTTCCTCTTGGAGAGAGCTCATAGCGTCCTCCTATATTTTTTGTAGTGCTCGATGTAAGGAACATTTTGGCATTGGTTTCATGTCTCTCAGACATTCCTGCTGGCCGCTATGGTGGTTTCCATGTTTTCTGACATAGGTGGTGCTAGAGAGCCCATTTTGGCACCTACGGGGTTAATTTTTGCATTTTATAAAATTTTTCGCCGGACCTGACATATGTGCCAAATTTGGTGATTTTTCCAGCATGTTTAGGGGGTCAAAATCCAGTTCAAAATGGCAGCAGAAAAATAATAATAAAAAACAAACGAAAAACAATAGGGGCCTTCTGTCTAACTTTATTATGTTTGTGTGTGTGTGTGTGTGTGTGTGTACCATTCACATTTTTATCATGTCTTCATTTTTATTCAACTTTTATTCAAAATAATTTTGGACATACGTACATATATTTCTTATGTAATTTTCATATTTTTTCTGTATTGTTCAAATGTTCTTGTGTGGACCGTTTGACAGTTGTCATGTTGTCACACTTGTCATGTCTTTAAGTCAAACTAGGAATCTGACTGTCTGTTCATGGTCTTACAGCACCACCTGGTGGTTTCATTGTATGCATTCCACAGGAAAAGATTCAGCCAATCAGCTTTCACCTTTTGTTTCCCTGTCAGTCTACTCAGCGGTGTCGGGTTACACACACACACAGAGACAAAGCTCAGAGTCTGTGGCAGAAAACCTCTGCATGGATCTGCAGAAACAAACTACGATTTATCCATAATGGTACATCCAATCTCAAAAATTCTTGGACTAGAGGCAAGCACATAGACTCCTGAGCTTATTTAATAAATAACATTAGTCATAAGAGATTGAACTGAATAAGCAGTGATGGTGGAAAGCACCTCGTCCTTGTAATTCCTGGATAATATAATATATGCCGAGGCAGATTGCCAAGTTCCTGTTGGATTTAGCTAATGAGTGTGAGTTTATGATTTGTCGGGCTCGATGAGACCAACATTTTGGCATTGGTTTCATGTCTGTACGACATTCCTACTGGCCACTAGGGGCAGTTTTGTATGTGTAGGTGGCGCTACAGAGTCCATTTTGGTCCTTAAGGGGTTATTTTTGATATTGTATGAAAGTATTCACCAGACATGACATATGTGACAAGTTTGGTGAGTTTCTGAGCATGTTGACGGGGTCAAATGGCAGGTTAAAGCCAAAAAAGCATAAAAACAAACAGTATTTTATAAGTCCATAACTGTACATCCCATCTCAAAAATTTTTGCATAGAAAAGTTGGGGTGATTTTCTAAACGTATGGATATATAACATGTGGGGAAAAGTCGAAATTTAAAAATTAGTCCCAAACATCGCATTTTTCCGAACTTATAAAAAATAACTAAGACATTAATTAGGAATTTGCGAAGACAGTTTTTTGAGAAGGGTTCACTCTATCTTTTGATGCTACTTAGAAGCCAATATGACAAACAGGCTCATACTAGTTTTAAGTTGGGGGTTTTACTTTGAAAGGCAATTTGCCAACTTCCTGTTGGAGTTAGCTCTCAGTGCCCACTGGAACATTTGTAGTGCTTGATGTAAGGAACATTTTCGCATTGGTTTCATGTCTCTCGGACATTCCTGCTGGCCGCTATGGCGGTTTTTGTGTTTTTTGACATAGGTGGTGCTAGAGAGTGCATTTTGGCACCTACGGGGTTAATTTTTGCATTTTATCAAATTTTTCGCCGGACCTGACATACCAGACCTGACTTACCGGACCTGACATACCGGACCTGACATTTGGTGAGTTTTCGAGCATGTTTAGGGGGTCAAAATCCAGTTCAAACTGGCGTCGGGAAAATAATAATAAAAAATGAACGAAAAACAATAGGGGCCTTGCCTTCTGGCAAGTCCACTCACTGTGTGAGTGAACTTGCCCTCTCGGCTTGGTCCCTAAAAACGAACGAAAAACAATTGGGGCCTTGCCCTCTGGCAAGTCCACTCACTGTGAGTGAGATCTCTGTTCAGAAGAATACAATCCTAATTAATTAAAGTAATGATTACTACAAGTGTGTTATTAAATATTTTGAATAATAATAAATACATTAAATAATATATTTAGTAATACGTGGTAATGCAATACCTCTACTGTATCCTGTGGTTTCTGATTTAAAATTATTTGGAATGCAATGGAATTCAATGCCATAACTGAGGCCTACCTCATTAAAGCAAACTCTTTGCTTTGGTTCCAAAAGTGGTGTCATTAGTAAGGTTAAATTGTAATCATTTTATCAGGGTATGGTTATAAAAAAATTACAGTTTTAAGGTCAGCCCCTGGACCCCCCCGTCATTTTTTTCTGGATCCACCACTGTTCTTTGTATCAATAACTTGGTATTCTCATTTTAAGATGTCATCCTGTATGCTGAATATAATCTTGTGTTTATGCTGTTAGTGTTATTATGTCTAATGCATGCAGTCAGCACCTGACATTGCAACTTTTGGGTTCAAAAGTGTCTTCCATTTGGACAGTTGACAGAAATCTGTCCTCATACAGCAACAGTCCTTGGTTGCTGTGCGAGCTCTTATTTATACATAAATAAGACCTTGAAATAAACAAAGCATTTCTTCATCAAGTACTGTGTCTCACCAGTGGTGATTTTCATTCATTCATTCATTCATTCATTATCTGAACCCACTTTATCCTCTAGTAGGGTCAAGGGGGTCGCTTGGGGCCTATCCCAGCTACTTAAGGGTGAAGGCAGGGTACACCCTGGACATGTCGCCAGTTCATCACAGGGCTGACATATAGAGACAAAGAATCACTCTCACATTCACACCTATGGGCAATTTAGATTAACCAATTAACCTATCAGTGCATGTTTTTGGATGGTGGGAGGAAGTTGGAGGAGTACCTGGAGAGAACCCATGCAGACACAGGGAGAACATGCAAACTCCACACAGAAAAGTCCCACCCCCCATCGACTGGTGTTGGAATCGAACCTAGGACCTTCTTGCTGTGAGGCTCGAGTGCTAACCACTGCACCACCATGTCGCTGTATCATTCTTAAAATTTCAAAAACTCACCAGGATTCCTACCACAATCCCATATGTACTTGTATTGTACGCATTGTGTTGTCAAATCAACCACCCACCATCAAATAACCACAACTTAACAGCCTATTCTATGCATCTAGAATCCATGCATCTAGTGGAGGAAGAACTAATAGCTCACTGCAAGCATGGAGATTGAAGCTGAAGGCATGATAAGACAATCATGTTGAATAGGTGAATGATGACAGAATACAGACAGTTGCCTCCAAATGTGACCAACTTTCTATATGTATTTGTATGTATTTCACTGAATGTATTCATTGTGTGTTTACATGAGCTTCATGTCAACATCTTATCCAATCTACCGTGAAAGTTGGTCGGACTTTAGCCAATCAGAACATTTGCTGGTGAAATGTGAGCGGATTATATGAGCTGCTTTTGTGGTGTTGAGACCAAGAGAGACACTCAGAATTGTGAAGGAAAATCTAATCTACATTGTTTGTTTTGTCTATACAATTAAATAAGTCTTTAATATACACATATAGTACAGATTCAACATAAGTTTAAGATATGCAGAAAAATGGTTAATGTAATGGTTTTAGAAAACAGAGTACAAATACAAGAATATACAGCATATTTCTCTTTTAGTGATATTTTATTTACTATCCTGTATGTTATCGTATATAGAAAATGCATGCATCATCTCAATGACTCATACTAACAAGACAATTTAAGTTCTTGGACAGAGTCAACAAAGATAATGGTCAAAATACAGTTTCACCTGATTTAAGTGTGTGAGAGGTTGCAATTTTTGTGCTGATCATGTCATGGCTTGTGAAAGTTGATTAACATACACTGATGACAAAACACTGGACACATACATTATTTAAAGGTACAGTATGTAGGAATTCTGTTCTGAGTAATTGTAAAATGGCCTTGAGTGTCACCAGACATTAAGGAATCATGTTCATTTCAAATACTGATATCACTGACAGTAGTAGTCCAGCCAGAATATTTGCATTTGAAAAGCTCAGTGTCAGCCCCGAAATGATGTTTATGTTGACATTGTGTGTTTTGGTCTGAGGCTCCGCCCATCACCTGTTGTCCAATCACAGAGTCAGAAGCCTTTCATCATCCAGGTTGCCAGTTCCACTGAGCTGCAGCTGGAACATTTCTGATCACAAATGTCTGACGTTAATAAACCTAAAAGGCCTTGTATTATTCCCAAATACATCGTGACAAAGTGAGAAACAAAACAAGGAGATGTGTAGGAAATGACTTTGAAACAAGGAGAAAGCTGAAAGAGGAGAAGGATTTGAAGACCGACGCCGGCTCTGCCTTAGTCTGACCACTGGTAAAAGCCACTCAGAGCCGGGGTCGCAGCCTCTTCACCCGGTCCCTTCTCCCGGGGCCGGGCAGCACTCTCTTTTCCTGGCCCTGGTGAAGAGACTGCCGGTCCAGGACTGGTGAACAGATCGGGCACCGGTGTAGGACTTGTCTCTTACCATGATAACTCCTTGTTGTACAGTGTTTTCTGTGAAAGTGGACTCTTCATTTAGTGGTGTGCAATCCGAAGGGGGGGGGGGGGGTCGGTAGTTCGGTGTCCATGGTTCGGTCGGGGGGGGTCCTGGAAGGGGGGGGTAGTTCGGCATCCGTGGTTCAGTCGGGGGGGGGATAAAGCGATTGTGTGGCGTGTAGTAAAAATGAAACTTAAGGCTCATTTCCCTTTTCCCTATCTTCTGAATCTTTGCAAACTTTCATTTGAGTGGGCAGGACATTTGTCCTGGCCTATTATAAATTATACTTATGTATAATAAGTCTGGTGATGATTTTTTGTATGAAATTTATGGTGTGGTGGCAAGGATTTGTGAAAACACTAGTAGTAGATGCTCATGCAGGATCTGGCAACCCCTAGCCTGGGGGGAGGAGGAGGGGATACCACGCTCTACAGTATTTTGAATGTGATTGCAGTACCAGTTTTGGCCACAATCCTACATACGGCAGCTTTAAAAGTTGTGTAATACAATTGTGCTTTTAATGTCCGATTCCTCTGTTTGAGTTATAGATACCTACAGATGTCATTTAAACCATTTGTTATAAATGTGTGACTCATTTTTGGGTCATATAAATCAGTAAATAATGGGGACACAAATGTCAGTAGGTAGCCGGACCGACAATGTGCTTTATGTGTCAGTTGCGGATGACACTATATTGCCACTAAGAATCAGCAGAGTCGGTCTGTTGTTGGCATACAGGGTTAATTCAGGGACATAGAAGTTCTCATCCCATTAATGAGGTCCTAAAAGATTGTTAGGAACATAACAAGTCAAATTTCAGAAGTTTTAGATGGTTTGGTCAAGCTAAAGCAGAAAGTTTGGGTTTGTGCAATTTTAGGTACTGGCCTACTTTTCCTAAATATAGCATACCCCCTTGGCTTTTTAAAACAGTGTCCATAGACCTAAGTCTGCATGAGGTAATAAAACAAAAAACACATAATGTACATACTCATGTAATAGTTTAGAGATATACAGATCAGCACTTTATGGGGAAAACTCGTATATACACTGATGGAGCAAAAGAACCAGATTCAGGAAAAACAGCAGCAGCAGTCTTTATTCCTTGCTATGATGTACCCGTTAAAGAAAGGTCATCAGATCATTTATCAGTGTTTACTGTAGAGCTCCTGGCAATAAGATTAGCATTACTGTGGGTAGAGGGAAACTTAGATCAAGATGTTGTTATTGTAACTGACAGTCTCTCAGCTCTTTCTAGCATTAAAAGTGGAAAGTCAGCATCTAGGCAGGATATTCTGTTTGAAGTTCCGAGTGAATTATGTCACCTGCCAAACAGATTTTGAAGTAAGATTTATTTGAGTTCCTGCTCATGTAGGGGTAGAGGGAAATGAGAAAGTGGATAAACTGGCCAAACAAGCCTTGGAAAATAGGGACATAGGGTTACAGATTCCTATTAGTAAGGCTGAAATGAAATTACGTTACAAATGTATAAAGTCTGGCAGGAATATTGGAATAGGAGTGAAACAGGTAGGCATCTATATACCATAACTACACGGGTAGGAAAAAGCAAGAATTGGAGGTTGAAATCAGCAGAAAGAAGGAATCATAACTCAACTTCTTTAGGACACATTGGATTAAATCAATCATTACATAAAATAGGAAAGCATCCAACAGGATTATGCGGCAAATGCAATGAGTCAGAAACCATTAAACATGTACTGCTGGAGTGCAAGGCATATACTGAGCAACGTAAAAATTATTAACCTCACTTAAGAAACTGAAACATGATTATTTTTCATTAAAGGGTCTTCTTGGGAAAGTGGTTGGAAGCACTTACACACACACACACACACACACACACACACACACACACACACACACACACACACACACACACACACACACACACACACACACACAGAGATTAGACAGACAGACAGACAGATAGATAGATAGATAGATAGATAGATAGATAGATAGATAGATAGATAGATAGATAGATAGATAGAATTTCTTAAGGGATATAGATTTTACAGGAAGGATTTAGTTGTTTTTTTCCTGCCAATCATTTGTTCCACACTCCTGTCCAATTGGTGGCGGTAATGCACCATTAAAGTGGTTTGGCAACCGCCAATAAACTAGAAGAACAAAAACAAGACGTTCCATACGTTTGGCCACTAGGTGTCAGGCTTAGGTCAGACTTCGTTTGATTCAACACTCGGCAAAGCAGAGGAAGACACGGCAGACACCGCACCTTCAACCAAGGTAAGCGAACAAAGACTAACTACAAACATGCAGCATGAATTAATTAAAGTACACTGTATTGAATATGTTCTTACTTAATCAGTGCTCAATTAATTGCGCACATTTTCCGTCTTAGATAGTTTGGTTTCGAAACTAAAAAATTTGTGGTGTTGTGGTAGATTACGCTCCGTAGCTAACGTTTACTAAGCTAACTTCACCAGAAGCAAATAGCTTCTGTTAACTTTAAACCATCAAGTGTTGTATAACGTAAATATGTTGTTCCGCTTACAGCTTTCAGAATAAAAGACTTTCACGCTCGGTCTGCAAAATTCCGTTGAGGAAAAGGTACAGTTTTAATTTGAAGAAAACATAAGGCGTTGTTGATACTGTCAGTGTTTGACTTGAGCTTTGGAACTTTAATAGCTAACTAGCAAGCTAACAAATGTTGGTAGGTTAAATAATTTCTTTACAGAACGTTCAAGTTAAGATAACTTGCGTAACCTTAATAAATAAAAGTGACAGTCGATGAAACACGACGTTAGGATTGAGTTTCATTACTTTGGCGACATAGTATTTATCTATTAAGGTATGTAGTTTTTTTTTTTGTTTGTTTGTCTGAATACCGTGAGACCGAAACCACAACTCCGTCTTGACAGTAGCTATAAGAACGGATAAACCTAAATAAAGTGCATTTAACTTCTGTCCGTAGCCTCAGTGTGATTCGGTTATTAATCATCTCAAAGAGACACTATTAGCAGCTGAACATTACTCTTCATGTAATAGAGTGCCGAACGTGTCTGTTTTCGCGTCTTCGTGTGCGCGCACACACACATTTGAAAGTATATCTCTCATGTGTGATGTCAGTTACCAGCTTGATTAAAATAAATGCCCTTTCGGTAGCAGTTAATACCCAGATCAGAATTTCTTTAACTCGTATACTTATTCTGTTCCAGTAGTATAACCAAAGACACACACCCAATTTTGATGAAAGCACCTGAGAAGAAATACTTCATCAGTTTTTTCCAGAATCTGTCCTTTATTTGAGAACTTTTTCTAGTAACTTTTTCCTTTTAGCTTGAACACAAATATCTGTACTTTCTACTTCATAGATGTTCAAAACCGAAATATTACTGTAGTTTGAATGCATTTAAGGGTGGGTGTTTAATTCTATATATACACACATCAGATGTAACATGATGAAAAATGAAAGATGTGATGACACAAGATAGTGTACTGTCTCTGATTTTGAGTTTGTGCCCTTTGTGTTCATTTTTAAATTTTGATTTAATGCTGCTTTAAAACAAAATGAAGGAAATGCTTGTAATGAGTTGTTGTTTTACAAAATGAAACAATGTAAAAGACGAAAAAGGCATCATAGATTTTCCGTTGCTGACTTTGACACTGAAAACTGATTTACATTTCGGAGTTAAGTTAATGTTCATTGTTTTCTGAGTTGTGTTTAGATGTGTTGTACAATGGTGTAAGCTTGGCTTTTCTCTTTTCATACAGGCAATGTAAATGAAATTTAAAGTGTGACTTTTTATTTTTATAGTATGAGAATGTATCTGAGTTTGGAATTTGTCATTTTACTACTGCAGAGATGCTTAATCAGTACTTCTGCTTTTACAACAGTCTGTTTTCGCACATTTGGCTTCATCTTTCATGTAAGTCACAGTGGGTCTAAACCATCAAGGCTTACACAAATCAACTTTCATCATTGTTCCTTTGCTGTCACAATGTTATCCCTGTTACTCTGCACAACCGACACAGCATATGCCTTCCTTCCTCTTTTTCTTGACATATGAGAACTGAATAATTCTGACTAAAGATGTAAAGTAGTATTTATGTCAGTGCAGGTTTTGGACTCCTTTCAGCTCTCTCACAGCCTGAATTTTTATCTATTTATGAAAGTGGAACTGTTCCCGGTGAAAGGCTCCCTTTACTGTCTGCATTTTTTTCAGGTAAAGGATGGCTATGACAGGCCAAAGCTCATGCTCCACCATGAGTAACCACACCAAGGAGCGGGTCACCATGGCCAAAGTGACCCTGGAAAACTTCTACAGCAACCTCATCACCCAACATGAGGAAAGAGAGATGAGGTAAGGGCACTTTGAAACCTACGCCATTTGGGGAAAGAATAGAGCCATCATTAATGTTATCAGTAACCTGTGTTTTACCTGCTTTTAACCAGCTAAAATGTCTGCTGTGAAGAAGACAGTAAGAAACTTTTAATGTTATGCCTACCTTCTAGGGTTGCAAGATTAATCAATTTTAAATCAAAATCGGATTATATAATTAGGATGATATTTATAAAAGGGTAATCGTCAAATTGAATTTCATCTCTCTCGTGTTCCCAGGCTGCGCGCCTCCGGGCTACCGCCGGCTCCTCCTCCTAACTGTGACAGTAGTCTCCACAGTCTTTGGTCTCCACACACCAGTACAAAAATGCCATTTGCTAAGGAGAGTGAGAAGTTTGTGGCTAAAAATAGCAAGAGCAAGTCAGTTATGTAGAATTGGTACGGCTTTGAAGTTTCCATTGAAGACCAAACCATTCCTTGCTGCAAACTCTGTCTGAAGACAGTATCAGTCAAAGACAGCAGCACTACCAATTTATTTCAGTACCTCAAACTTCATCACACTCCAGAGTGGGAGCAGTGCGTTGCATTGTGGGCTGCCCACCAAAACAACATGTTGGCTAAAATGCCACCACCAACCCAAATCGAAATCAAGCTTTTTGAGGAGAAAATCAGGAATTTATTTTTGGCCAAAATTGTACAGCCCCTAATACCTTCTACTGTCATTACCTTTGCAGTGACCCTTGACAATGATTGGTTTATATGCAGGTAGAGATGTAATGATATGAAAATTTCATATCATGGTTATTGTGACCAAAATTATCACGGTTATCATTATTTTCACGGTATTGTTAAAATTTGTTCTAAATATTCAAAAAGTACTTATACAGACAGTGAAAAAATTTTACCAAGAATTATTTAGAACAAATAAATAACATGCACAATGTACTTTCTGTGGGCAGAGACATTGAAATATTAACATGTGAACATCAAACATACAAATGTGCATTAAAGATGGCACCTTTTGGTCATAATAGGTAACTGCACTTTATGCAAATTGTAGATAAAATACTTTTCCTTAAATTCAATGCTCATGTATGAGATCTAGTCTCACAGATTTCTGAGAAACTGGTACAGAAAGGACACTTTCACTCTTTGGTGTACCTTAAGCCTCAGTCACAAATGCCGTTACGAACGGCTACGAACTCTGTGCGAATGATCTATGGACCATTTCGTACGACCTTCTCAAGGCGGCCGTATAAGAATGGAGTTTTCATGGAGTGTTCGTGGACCGTTCCTAAGTTCGTAGCCAGGTGAGCAATCTTGTCCAAGATTTTCTATGAACGCAGTACGAAACCCCCTTTCGCACGGTGCACTAATGAATGCCTTATGAGCAATGTAAAGACAACGTACGATGTTTGTGGATCAGGAGGCCATTCCAGGACCCATACGTTCCTGCGGTGGCCGCAAGTAGAGCTCAACAACACATTGCAATGTTATTAGGGGTCTCTTACAGCGTTCACATGAACGGATGCACAGACAGAGATTTGCACGGTGTTCTTAAGATGGACGTAAGGTGTTTCTAGGCGGTAGTGCGTAATTTCTACAGCATTCGTGGTGTTCTTTGAGGGGGTCGAATAGAAATTTTCAAGACGGAGTGAATGACTGAACTCAAACGCATAGTGCAGAAGGGAATTAAGTGTTTTATTAACAGAAAAATAAACTTGAAACAAACCAGCAGAGAAAATGCACAGTCCACAAGGGCGAGGATCAGGGTGATGGATGTCTGTGTCAGACAGTTATTGTTTTTAACAATCACTTCTCTTTTTTATTCTTGTGTATCTTTGTTTTATTGTTATATCTTCTACTTCAAATGTCTTCATCTGATGTCTTATTATTACTCCTAATTTCTAACAGTACGATTCCGTTTTCCTGCCTATTTTACAGTAATGTGTGATTTCAGCACTACTGACAGTGCACGATCCCAAACATAGAAAACGCGCTTTCACAAAAGGCTTAATGTAAAAATAGGTTAACGTAGTTTAATGTCTGAAAAAAAAAGCATCAATCATCACCAAATTATGCGTGGACATCTCTAATGCTGGGATAGGCTCCAGTGCCTCAGGAACCATCTGGAGGATAAAGCGGTTCAGAAAATGAATGAATGAATGAATGAATGAAAGAAGAGTACTGTAAGATTAAACTATATGTTTAAGTTTTTTGCAGAGGTGGAAGTGGACATGACTACAGATGTCCACATGAACTTTGGTGATGATTGATCACTGTTCTGGGACATTAAACTACGTTAAGTTGTGTTTTTTATTAAGTGCTTTAGAATGTCCCTCTTCTTCCGCGGCTGTTGGACCAAAACAGCGTAAGATCTTCCCACCATTGACTTGCGAGCACCATGAGTTTCACGTAGGGCTGACATACATTGACCTTACGGCTAAATAATTCATGAAGTGGCCGTAGGTCTGACGTAGGAAGGTTTTAAGGCACTCTTAAGAAGACTGCGACAACTGTGTGCGGTGTTCGTACGACACACAATCACGTCATTTTCTCATGGTGGCCTCAAGATGCTCTTGCGTTTCCAACAGCAGCCATGCTGACTTTGTAAGACGGCCGTAAGAAACTACTGCTCCCTCCACAAATGTCTACGAACTCCAGAACTCGTACGAACTGGGAGATTCGTATGAACCCATCTTTCGTACGAAGCTTTGTGACTGAGGCTTTAGGTAGAAATCAAATGTGCATACACTAGCATATTAAACAAAGTAATGTGGATGTAAGAACAATACAACCACATGTAAACAAATCTGTAGTGCAGGTGTTTAAACTAACACACGCTATATACAAATCAAATGTATAGATGTAGGTGGTGGTTATGGAGATGGCTCATCAAATTTGTGTTGCCCCCCTTCACAGAGACTTTTTTCTGCATTTTCTGCAGACAGGTTGATCATCTTCAATTAGTTTCACCTCAGCATCGTTTAAAAACCCAAAATATGTCCAGACTTTTGACTTTGTCCTTTTAGTGGGGGGAAAAAAATCTCTCGAGCGCTATCCATGCGGGAAACTTCCGCCATGTTTCCAGAGACCAAACATTGCAAACTGTACATGTGCGCCTGGAGTGCTGCTGCTTCTCCAGGAAATGAGCAGTATCACCGTGAGTTTTTCAAAATGCGGTAATTAAACAGTTTTAATGATAATTGGAATTTGAAATGGTTATTAATCATCTGGAATTTTACCACAGTTTATCATTATACCGGTAATCATTACATCCCTATATGCAGGCTCTGTCTGGCATCGTGTTCTTCATTTCCCACTGTTTTTCTTCTTTTTTCGTTGGTAACAATAGCCTTGTGGAAGAGTCCACACTATCAAAAAAAATTTCACACTGAAAATGAACTAAACCATGGTTCAGTTTGATCTGGACTGAGATCACCTCTTTTGGTCATGGGGTGTGTGTGGTTCTATAAAAATACAAAAAGAAGATTAAACAATATATTAATAAAGAAAATCAAAGTACATGTGCTTCAGTCAACATCTCACACATTGAAATACAAAGAAAGTACAATAGAGATGCACACAAGCTATACAAAATTATTCAGTGGTCTCTGGCGCCCTCTTGTGGGCAAACAGCGCAACATGCGCGGTACGAACGCAACACGTGTGAATTGAACACACGGAGCTCCCGTGCCAAATTACAGTTAGCATGATGAACAGGAGTCAAATAGTAAACGTAAACAATACACAAAAATGGTCTGGAGTTGGGTAGCGAGTAGAACTCAACGCTTATCACAAGTAAGTGCACAGAAAATAAACAAGCTAAGCTAACACTTGCTAATGCCCATTTAACAGCTTCGTAAAATCAGCTAACAGATTCTGCGTAATATTAATATACTCGAGTACTGCTAACCCGCATCGGAAACATTGGGAACATACACAAACCACTGAGCAATGCCATAACAGATAGATATAAACAAATTAGGGTGTAAGTACTCACACTGCGTCATGCACGCACACGGACCACTTCTCCATTACTCATGCACATCTGCCGACAGCGGAAAAGACAGCGCTACAGCAAAGTGCACGTCAACTTCAAAATAAAAGTCCCAGAAATTAAATAGACTTTCTGACATCTATATTTATGTATACTACCATCTAGCCTTGGGCTGTTATTATAATTATGCAGTTAATGGTTATGACTTAGCAACACAATTAGCAACATTAGCTAGCACTGCTATGGAGCGAATACAATGACAGTACGGCTTGCAGGCTCCTACAGATGTGAAGGCTGTTGTTATATGCTCTGTAACGTTCTCTTCATTATCAAGCAGGTAATCTGCCTAGAAATTCATTGTTTTGTCCTCCTGAGCCCTCCTGTTGCTCCCTATCAGACTGAGGCTGCATCATTGCCTGAGTTCTCTTCACCCTCTAGGTTTTTTGTGCGACGAGCTTGCAAACTTTGCAAAGTTTTTTCGAAAATGTACCATCACAAAAATTGCTTCAGCTCAGACATACAAACACCGATTTGGCTTAATTTTCCATCAGACGTCTATCTCCCAGGCCTACACCCATTTATTAAAAGAAATTGAAATTTCGCACTATATCGCCCCCTACAAATGTACATTTACAAAAATGACATTAGTTCGGACATACGAACACCGATTTGGCTCAAATTTGACTCAGACATCTGTCTCCCAGGCCTACACCTATTTGTAGGAAGAAAGTGAAATTTTGCGCTACAGCGCCCCCTACAAGTTTTTTAAAAAATTTTTTTAATTAAAATTGCTTCAGTTTGGACATACGAACCCCAATTTGGCTCAAATTTTACTCAGATGTCTATCTCTCAGGCCTAGACCCATATATTAGAAAAAATTGAAATTTGGAGCTATAGTGCCCCCTACAATTTTACCTTTACGAAAAATTCTTTACTTCAGACAGACGTACACCAATTTGGCTCAAATTTGAATCAGTTGTCAATCTCCAAGGCCTACACCCATTTATCAAAAGAAAATTCCATTTCATGCAATAGCGCCCCCTACAAATTCACCTTCACGAAAATTGCATCAGTTCGGATATACAAATGCCGATTTGGCTCAAATTTGACTCAGTGGTACATCTCGCAGGCCTATACCCATTCAATGGAACACATTGAATTTTGGCTCCATAACGCCCCCTAAAGATTTATTTATACAAAAATTTGTTCAGTTTGGACATACGAACACTGATTTGTCTCAAATTTGAGTCAATTGTCAATCTCCCAGGCCTACACCCATTCATTAGACGACATTGAAATTTGGTGCTAGAGCACCACCTTCTGAACGATGAGCTTACTTCTACTGGACGTGCCCTTGGCGAGGGCCTTTAGATGTCGCTTGCGGCTTTAATTATTTATATATATATATATATTTTTTAATTTTTTTTCTTTCTCCTGCGCTTTGAGCTCAATTTTGACCCCTTGAACATTTATGAAAACTCACCAAATTTTGCACAAAATGTGCAAAATTGAATTTACACATAGGTTTCGTAGATGTCGGTAAAGAAATGTTGCTGAAGCGCCCCCTTGAAAAGTGGAAATGCATTACGTCAATGGGAGCATGTCCAACATAAAGTTTGTCGTAGAGCCACGAAAATCAGTACACAGATTCAAAATGAGGAGACAAACAAAAAATATTATTGTGGCCACGCCCCTAAACCAACCGGAAGTCGGCCATATTGGATTGAAATGTCCAAAATGCTGAGTCAGTGTTTTCGCTGATGTCGTATTTTAACTATCTCCTCCTTGGCCGTTTGGCTGAATGAGCTCAAAATCGGTGTACAGTATCTAGAGAAGTGGGGCATCAAAAGTTAGCCGAATGTTTTGAATTGGTGTCACCGTTTTTGTGTGACGACGTCGCAAAGTTTCTTCGGGAATTTACCATTACAAAAATTGCTTCAGCTCAGACATTCGAACACCGATTTGGCTCAAATTTGACTCAGACGTCTATCTCCCAGGCCTACACCCATTAATTAAAAGAAATTGAAATTTCACACAATACCGCCCCCTCCAAATTTACATTTACAAAAATGACATCAGTTCGGACATACGAACACCGACATGCCTCAAATTTGACTCAGACATCTGTCTCCCAGGCCTACACCTATTTGTCAAAGGAAACTGAAATTTTGCACTACAGCGCCCCCTACAAGTTTTTTTTTTACATTTTTTTATTAAAATTGCTTCAGTTCGGACATACGAACACCGATTTGGCTCAAATTTCACTCAGACATCTATCTCTCAGGCCTACACCCATTTGTCAGAAAAAATTGAAATTTGGCGCCATAGCGCCCCCTAAAATTTTACCTTTACGAAAATTACTTCACTTCAGACATACGAACACCAATTTGGCTCAAATTTGAATCAGTTGTCAAACTCCCAGGCCTACACTCATTTATCAAAAGAAAATGCCCTTTTGCTCAATAGCGCCCCCTACAAATTTACCTTCACGAAAATTTTATCAGCTCGGACATACGAACACCGATTTGGCTCAAATTTGACTCAGTGGTACATCTTGCAGGCCTACACCCATTCAATGGAACAAATTGAATTTGGGCTCCATAGCGCCCCCTACACATTTACTTATACAAAAATTTCTTTAGTTTGGACATATAAAGATCTGCCTCAAATTTAAATCACTTGTCAATCTTCCACGCCTACACCCATTCATCAGATGACATTGAAATTTGGTGCTAGAGCGCCACCTGCTGAACGATGGCCATACTTCTACTGGACGTGCCCGTGGCGAGGGCCTTTAGATGCCGCTTGCGGCTTTAATTAGGCCCGAGCCGAGTAAAGCCGGCGCAGGGCCTATTGAGTCTGCAGTGGGAACATGGGGACGAAATCGCCAGTGACAAGGTCGCCTTTCGCCACTGTCGCCACTCTCACACATATTCACATTCACGGCACTGAGACCTTTCCGACGATGTACATGACATGTGCACAAATCGCATATTTACACCTGCTCAGAATGACTGGGAGTCAATGGGCCACGCCCACTCGGGGTCAGTCACATGGGTGTAAGTGCATGACACGTGACATCTGACCCCACAGACGTGGGGGAGCTTGAGAGCTTTCAAATAAGGCCAAATACGTGGTTGCCACGGAAACGGCTATGTTGTTCTTGTGCTCAGATTATTAGGCCCGAGCCGAGTAAAGCCGGCGCAGGGCCTATTGAGTCTGCAGTGGGCGCATGGGGACAAAATCGCCAGTGACGCGGTCGCCTTTAGCCACTGTCGCCACTCTCACATGTATTCACATTCATGGCACTGAGACCTTTCCGAAGATGTATATGACATGTGCAATAATCGCATATTTACACCTGCTCAGAATGAATGGGAGTCAATGGGACACGCCCACTCAGGGTCAGTCATGTGGGTGTAAGTGCACGACACGTGACCTCTGACCCCACAGACATGTGGGGGACCTCAAGAGCTTTCACATAAGGCCAAATATGTGGTTGCCATAGAAACGGCTATATTGTTCTTGCTCAGATTATTATTATTTTTATTAGGCCCGAGCCGAGTAAAGCTGGCGCAGGGCCTATTGAGTCTGCAGTGGGCGCATGGGGACGAAATCGCCAGTGACGCGGTCGCCTTTCGCCACTGTCGCCACTCTCACACATAAGGCCAAATATGTGGTTGCCATAGAAACGGCTATATTGTTCTTGCTCAGATACTTATTTTTTTTTTTTTTACTTATTTTTTTTTAGGCCCGAGCCGAGTAAAGCCGGCGCGGGGCCTATTGAGTCTGCAGTGGGCGCATGGGGACGAAATTGCCAGTGACGCGGTCGCCTTTCTCCACTGTCGCCACTCTCACACATATTCACATTCACGGCACTGAGACCTTTCCAACGATGTATATGACATGTGCACACATCGCATATTTACACCTGCTCAGAATGAATGGGAGTCAATGGGACACGCCCACTCGGGGTTAGTCACATGTGTGTAAGTGCACGACACGTGACATCTGACCCCACAGACATGTGGGGGACCTCGAGAACTTTCAAAAAAGGGCAAATACGTGGTTGCCATAGAAACGGCTATATTGTTCTTGCTCAGATTATTATTATTTTTATTTTTAGGCCCGAGCCGAGTAAAGCCGGCGCAGGGCCTATTGAGACTGCAGTGGGCGCATGGGGACAAAATCGCCAGTGACGCGGTCACCTTTCGCCACTGTCGCCACTCTCACACATATTCACATTCACAGCACTGAGACCTTTCAGACGATGTACATGACGTGCACAAATCGCATATTTACACCTGCTCAGAATGAATGGGAGTCAATGGGACACGCCCAGTCGCGGTCAGTCACATGTGTGTAAGTGCACGACAAGGTGACATCTGACCCCACACACATGTGGGGGACCTCGAGAACTTTCAAAAAAGGGCACATACGTGGTTGCCATAGAAACGGCTATATTGTTCTTGCTCAGATTATTATTATTATTATTTTTTTTTTTGTCTTATTTTTCTTTCTCCTGCGCTTTGTGCTCAATTTTGACCCTCTGAACATTTACGAAAACTCACCAAATTTTGCCTAAAATTCAGAAGAGTGAGAAATTGAATTTACATATAGGTTTCGTAGATGTCGGTAAAGAAATGTTGCGGCAGCGCCCCCTTGAAAAGTGGAAATGCATTGCGCCAATGGGAGCGCGTCCAACATAAAGTTTGTCGTAGAGCCACGAAAATCGGTACACAGATTCATCATGAGGAGACAAACAAAAAAATTTATTATGGCCACGCCCCTAAACCAACCCTTAGTCGGCCATATTGGATTGAAATTTCCAAAATGCTGAGTCAGCGTTTTCGCTGATGTCGTATTTTAACTATCTCCTCCTTGGCCGTTTGGCCAAATGAGCTCAAAATCGGTGTACAGTATCTAGAGAAGTGGGGCATCAAAAGTTAGCCGAATTTTTTGGATAGGAGTCACCGTTTTTGTGTGACAACGTCGCAAACTTTGCAAAGTTTCTCAGTGAATTTACCATTACAAAAATTGCTTCAGCTCAGACATACGAACAGCGATTTGGCTGAAATTTGACTAAGACGTCCACCTCCCAGGCCTACACCCATTTATTAAAAGAAATTGAAATTTTGCACTATAGCGCCCCCTACAAATGTACATTTACAAAAATGACATCAGTTCGGACATACGAACACCGATTTGGCTCAAATTTGACTCAGACATCTTTCTCCCCGGCCTACACCTATTTGTCAAAAGAAACTGAAATTTTGCACTACAGCGCCCCCTACAAAAATTTTTAATATTTTTTAATTAAAATTTCTTCAGTTCGGACATACGAACACCGATTTGGCTCAAATTTGACTCAGACATCTGTCTCCCAGGCCTTCACCTATTTGTCAAAAGAAATTGAAATTTTGCACTACAGCGCCCCTTACAAAAATGTTTAGTATTTTTTTATTAAAATTTCTTCAGTTCGGATATACGAACAAAGATTTGGCTCAAATTTGACTCAGACGTCTATCTCCCAGGCCTACACCCATTTATTAAAAGAAATTGAAATTTCGCACTATAGTGCCCCCTACAAATGTACATTTACAAAAATGAAATCAGTTCGGACATACGAACACCGATTTGGCTCAAATTTGACTCAGACATCTGTCTCAAAGGCCTACACCTATTTATCAAAAGAAACTGAAATTTTGCAATACAGCGCCCCCTGCAAAAATTTTTAATATTTTTTTATTAAAATTGCTTCAGTTCGGACATACGAACACCAATTTGGCTCAAATTTGACTCAGACATCTATATCCCAGGCCTACACCCATTTATCAGAAAAAATTTAAATTCGGCGCCATAGTGCCCCCTACAATGGTACCTTTACGAAAATGACTTCATGTTAGACATGCGAACACCAATTTGGCTCAAATTTGAATCAGTTGTCAATCTCCCAGGCCTACACCCATTTATCAGAACAAATTGCCACTTTGCTCAGTAACGCCCCCTACAAATTTACCTTCACGAAAATTGCATCAGTTCAGACATACGAACACCGATTTGGCTCAAATTTGACTCAGTGGTACATCTCACAGGCCTACACCCATTCAATGGAACAAATTGAATTTCAGCTTATAGCGCCCCCTACAGATTTATTTATACAAAATTTCTTTCAGTTCGGACATACGAACACTGATTTGTCTCAAATCAATTGTCAATGTCCCAGGCCTACACCCATTTATCAAAAGAAATTTCCATTTCGCTCATTAGCGCCCCCTACAAATTTACCTTCACGAAAATTGCATTACTTCGGACATACGACCACCGATTTGGCTCAAATTTGACTCAGTGGAACATCTTGCAGGCCTACACCCATTCAATTGAAGAAATTTAATTTTAGCTGCATAGCGCCCCCTACAGATTTACTTATACAAAAATTTCCTTACTTCGGACATACAAGCAATGATTTCCCTCAAATTTGAATCAGTTGTCAATCTCCCAGGCCTACACCCATTCGGCTTTAAATTTGGCCCGAGCCGAGTAAAGCCGGCGCAGGGCCTATTGAGTCTGCAGTGGGCGCATGGGGACGAAATCGCCAGTGACGCGGTCGCCTTTCGCCACTGTCGCCACTCTCACACATATTCACATTTACGGCACTGAGACCTTTCCGACGATGTATATGACATGTGCACAAATCACATATTTACACCTGCTCTGAATGAATGGGAGTCAATGGGACATGCCAAGTCGTGGGTCAGTCACGTGTGTCTGAGTGCACGACACGTGACATCTGACCCCACACACATGTGGGGGACCTTGAGAGCTTTCAAATAAAGTCAAATACGTGGTTACCACGGAAACGGCTATATTGTTCTTGCTCAGATTATTATTATTTTTATTTTTTATTTATTTAGTTTTGTCTTATTTTTCCTTCTCCTGCGCTTTGAGCTCAATTTTGACCCCCTGAACATTTACGAAAACTCACCAAATTTTGCACAAAATTCAGAAGTGCTCAGTGGTAAATCTCGCAGGTCTACACCCATTCAAAGGAAGAAATTCAATTTCAGCTGCATAGCGCCCCCTACAGATTTACTTATACTAAAATTTCTTTAGTTTGGACATAAAACCAAAGATCTGCCTCAAATTTGAATCAGTTGTCAATCTCCCAGGCCTACACCCATTCATCAGACGACATTGAAATTTGGTGCGAGAGCGCCACATGCTGAACGATGGACATACTTCTACTGGACGTGCCCGTGGCGAGGGCCTTTAGATGCCGCTTGCAGCTTTAATTATTATCATTATTATTTTTTTTTTTTTCTTTGTCCTGTGCTTTGAGCTCAATTTTGACCCCCTGAACATTTACAAAAACTTACCAAAGTTTGCCCAAAAGTCAGAAATATGGAAAATTGAATTTACATATAGGTTTCGTAGATGTCGGTAAAGAAATGTTGCTGCAGCGCCCCCTTGAAAAGTGGAAATGCATTGCGCCAATGGGTGCGCATCCAACATAAAGTTTGTCGTAGAGCCACAAAAGTTGGTACACAGATTCATGATGAGGAGACAACCAAAAAATATTATTGTGGCCACGCCCCAAAACCAACCCTTAGTCGGCCATATTGGATTGAAATTTCCAAAATGCTGAGTCAGCGATTTCGCTGACGTTGTATTTTAACTATCTCCTACTAAGCCGTTTGGCCAAATGAGCTCAAAATCGGTGTATAGTATCTAGAGAAGTGGGGCATCAAAAGTTAGCTGAATTTTTGGAATCGGTGTCACCGTTTTTGTGTGACGACGTCGCAAACTTTGCGAAGTTTTTTCGAAAATTTACCATCACAAAAATTGCTTCAGCTCACATACAAACACCGACTTGGCTGAAATTTGACTCAGACGTCCATCTCCCAGGCCTACACCCATTTATTAAAAGAAATTGAAATTTTGCACAATAGCGCCCCCTACAAATGTACATTTACAAAAATGACATCAGTTCGGACATACGAACACCGATTTGGCTCAAATTTGACTCAGACATCTGTCTCCCAGGCCTACACCTACTTGTCAAAAGAAACTGAAATTTTGAACTACAGCTCCCGCGACAAAAATTTTTCATATTTTTTTATTAAAATTGCTTCAGTTCGGACATACGAACACCGATTTGGCTCAAATTTGACTCAGATGTGTATCTCCCAGGCCTACACCCATATATCAGAAAAATTTGAAATTTGGTGCCATAGCGCCCCCTACAAATTTACGTTTACGAAAATTACTTAACTTCAGAGTTACGAACACCAATTTGGCTCAAATTTGAATCAGTTCTCAATCTCCCAGGCCTACACCCATTTATCAGAAGAAATTGCCATGTCGCTCAATAGCGCCCCCTACAAATTTACCTTCACGAAAATTGCATTAATTCAGACATATGAACACCGATTTGGCTCAAATTTGACTCAGTGGTACATCTCGCAGGCCTAGACCCATTCAACGGAAGAAATTTAATTTTAGCTGCATAGCGCCCCCTACAGATTTACTTATACAACAGTTTCTCTTTTATGGACATACGAACACTGATTTTTCTCAAATTTGAGTCAATTGTCAATCTTCCAGGCCTACGCCCATTCATCAGAATCAGTGTCTAGAGAAGTGGGGCATCAAAAGTTAGCCAAATTTTTTGAATTGGTGTCACCGTTTTTTTTGTGACGACGTCGCAAACTTTGCAAAGTTTCTTCGCGAATTTACCATTACAAAAATTGCTTCAGCTCAGACATACAAACACCGATTTGGCTCAAATTTGACTCAGACGTCCATCTCCTAGACCTACACCCATTTATTAAATGAAATTGAAATTTCAAACTATAGCGCCCCCTACAAGTGTACATTTAAAAAAATGACATCAGTTCGGAGAAACGAATACCAATTTGGCTCACATTTGACTCAGACATCTGTCTCCCAGGCCTACACCCATTTATTAAAAGAAATTTAAATTTCGCACTGTAGCGCCCCCTACAATTGTACATTTAAAAAAATGACATCAGTTCGGACATACGAACACCAATTTGGCTCAAATTTGACTCAGTGGTACATCTCGCAGGCCTACACCCATTCAATGGAACAAATTGAATTTTGGCTCCATAACGCCCCCTACACATTTATTTATACAAAAATTGGTTCAGTTCAGACATACGAACACTGATTTGTCTCAAATTTGAGTCAATTGTCAATCTCCCAGGCCTACACCCATTCATCAGAAGACACAAAATTTGGGGCTAGAGCGCCACCAGCTGAACGATGAGCATACTTCTACTGGACGTGCCCTTGGCGAGGGCCTTTAGATGCCGCTTGCGGCTTTAATTATTATTACTTTTTTTTTTTTTCTCCTGCGCTTTGAGCTCAATTTTGAACCTCTAAACATTTATGAAACTCACCAAAGTTTTCCCAAAATTCAGAAATGCGCAAAATTTAATTTACATATACGTTTCGTAGATGTCTGTAAAGAAATGTTGCTACAGCGCCCCCTTGAAAAGTGGAAATGCATTGCGCCAATGGCAGCATGTCCAACATAAAGTTTGTCGTAGAGCCACAAAAATCAGCACACAGATTCATCATGACAAGACAAACAAAAAATATTATTATGGTCACGCCCCTAAACCAACCCTTAGTCGGCCATATTGGATTGAAATTTCCAAAATGCTGAGTCAGTGTTTTCGCTGACATTGTATTTTAACTATCTCCTACTAAGTCGTTTGGCCAAATGAGCTGAAAATCGGTGTACAGTATCTAGAGAAGTGGGGCATCAAAAGTTAGCCGAATTTTTTGAATCGGTGTCACCGTTTTTGTGCGACGAGGTTGCAAACTTTGCAAAGTTTTTTCAAAAATTTACCATTACAAAAATTGCTTCAGCTCAGACATACAAACACCGACTTGGCTGAAATTTGACCCAGACGTTTATCTCCCAGGCCTACACCCATTTACTAAAAGAAATTGAAATTTTGCACTATAGCGCCCCCTAAAATGCACATTTACAAAAATGACATCAGTTCGGACATACGAACACCGACATGCCTCAAATTTGACTCAGACATCTGTCTCCCAGGCCTACTCCTATTTGTCAAAACAAATTGAAATTTTGCACTACAGCTCCCCCTTCAAGTTTTTTTTTAAATTTTTTAATTAAAATTGCTTCACTTCAGACATGCGAACACCAATTTGGCTCAAATTTGAATCAGTTGTTAATCTCCCAGGCCTACACCCATTTATCAAAAGAAATTTCCATTTCGCTCACTAGCACCCCCTACAAATTTACCTTCACGAACATTGCATTACTTTGGACATACGACCACCGATTTGGCTCAAATTTGACTCAGTGGTACATCTTGCAGGCCTACACCCATTCAACTGAAGAAATTTAATTTTAGCTGCATAGTGCCCCCTACAGATTTACTTATACAAAAATATCCTTACTTCAGACATATGAGCAATGATTTCCCTCAAATTTGAATCAGTTGTCAATCTCCCAGGCCTACACCCATTCATCAGAAGAAAGTGAAATTTGGTGCTAGAGCGCCACCTGCTGAATGATGGGCATACTTCCACTGGACGTTCCCTTGGCAAGGGCCTTTAGATGCCGCCTGCGGCTTTAATTATTATTAGGCCCGAGCCGAGTAAAGCCGGCGCAGGGCCTATTGAGTCTGCAGTGGGCGCATGGGGACGAAATCGCCAGTGACGCGGTCGCCTTTCGCCACTGTCGCCACTCTCACACATATTCACATTCATGGCACTGAGACCTTTCCGACGATGTACATGACATGTGCACAAATCGCATATTTACACCTGCTCAGAATAAATGGGGGTCAATGGGACACGCCCAGTTGCGGTCAGTCATGTGTGTGTAAGTGCACGACATGTGACATCTGACCCCACAGACATGTGGGGGATCTCGAGAGCTTTGACATGAGGCCAAATACGTGGTTGCTATAGAAACGGCTATATTGTTCTTGCTCAGATTCTTATTATTTTTCTTTCTTTCTTTCTTTCTTTTTTAATTTTTCTTCTCCTGCTCTTTGAGCTCAATTTTGACCCCCTGAACATTTATGAAAACTCACCAAATTTTGCTGAAAATACAGGAGTGCGAGAAACTGAATTTACATATAGGTTTCGTAGATGTCGGTAAAGAAATGTTTCTTCAGCGCCCCCTTGAAAAGTGAAAATGCATTGCGCCAATGGAAGCATGTCCAACATAAAGTTTGTCATAGAGCCACGAAAATCGGTACACAGATTCATCATGAGGAGACAAACAAAAAATATTATTATGGCCACGCCCCAAACCCACCCTTAGTCGGCCATATTGGATTGAAATTTCCAAAATGCTGAGTCAGCGTTTTCGCTGACGTCGTATTTTAACTATCTCCTATTAAGCCGTTTGGCCAAATGAGCTCAAAATCGGTATACAGTATCTAGAGAAGTGGGGCATCAAAAGTCAGCCGAATATTTTGAATCGGTGTCACCGTTTTTGTGCAACGAGGTTGCAAACGTTGCGAAGTTTTTTCGAAAATTTGCCATGACAAAAATTGCTTCAGCTAAGAGATTCGAACACCAATCTGGCTCAAATTTGACTCAGACGTCTATTTCGCAGGCCTACACCCATTTATTAAAAGAAACTAAAATTTTGCATTACAGCGCCCCCTACAAATGTACATTTACAAAAATGACAACAGTTCGGACATACGAACACCGATTTGGCTCAAATTTTACGCAGACATCTGTCTCCCAGGCCTACACCTATTTGTCAAAAGAAACTGAAATTTCGCACTACAGCACCCCCCTATAAGTTTATTTTACATTTTTTAATTAAAATGGCTTCAGTTCGGACATACGAACACCGATTTGGCTCAAATTTTACTCAGACGTCTATCTCTCAGGCCTACACCCATTTATCAGAAAAAATTTGAAATTTCGACGCTATAGCGCCCCCTACAATTTTGCCTTTACGAAAATTACTTCACTTCAGACACACGAACACCAATTTGGCTCAAATTTTAATCAGTTGTCAGTCTCCCAGGCCTACACCCATTTATCAAAAGAAAATGACATTTTGCTCAATAGCGCCCCCTACAAATTTACCTTCACGAAAATTTTATCAGCTCGGACATACGACCACCGATTTGGCTCAAATTTGACTCATTGGTACATCTTGCAGGCCTACACCCATTCAATGGAACAAATTGAATTTGGTCTCCATAGCGCCCCCTACAGATTTACTTTTACAAAAGTTTTTTTAGTTTGGACATACAAAGATCTGCCTCAAATTTAAATCACTTGTCAATCTCCCACGCCTACACCCATTCATCAGATGACATGGAAATTTGGGGCTAGAGCGCCACCTGCTGAACGATGGCCATTCTTCTACTGGACGTGCCCGTGGCGAGGGCCTTTAGATGCCGCTTGCGGCTTTAATTATTATTATTAGGCCCGAGCCGAGTAAAGCCGGCGCAGGACCTATTGAGTCTGCAGTGGGCGCATGGGGACGAAATCGCCAGTGACGTGGTCGCCTTTTGCCACTGTCGCCACTCTCACACATATTCACATTCACGGCACTGAGACCTTTCCGACGATGTACATGACATGTGCACAAATTGCATATTTACACCTGCTCAGAATGAATGGGAGTCAATGGGACACGCGCACTTGGGGTTAGTCACATGTGTGTAAGTGCACGACACGTGACATCTGACCCCACAGACATGTGGGGGAGCTCGAGAGCTGTCACATAAGGCCAAATATGTGGTTGCCACAGAAACGGCTATATTGTTCTTACTCAGATTATTATTATTTTTGTTATGTTTTTTATTTATTTTTTTTTGCATTATTTGTCTTTCTCCTGCGCTTTGAGCTCAATTTTGACCCTCTGAACATTTACGAAAACTTATCAAATTTTGCCCAAAATTCAGAAGTGCGAGAAATTGAATTTATATATAGGATTCGTAGATGTCGGTAAAGAAATGTAGTGGCAGCGCCCCCTTGAAAAGTGGAAATGCATTGCGCCAATGGGAGCGCGTCCAACATAAAGTTTGTCATAGAGCCACGAAAATCGGTACACAGATTCATCATGAGGAGACAAACAAAAAATATTATTATGGCCACGCCCCTAAACCAACCCTTTTGTCAGCCAAATTGGATTGAAATTTCCAAAATGCTGAGTCAGCGTTTTCGCTGACGTTGTATTTTAACTATCTCCTACTAAGCCGTTTAGCCAAATGAGCTCAAAATCGGTGTACAGTATCTAGAGAAGTGGGGCATCAAAAGTTAGCCGAATTTTTTGAATTGGCATCACCGCTTTTGTGTGACGAGGTTTCAAAGTTTGTAAAGTTTTTTTCTAAAATTTACCATCACAAACATTGCTTCAGCTTAGACATACAAACAACGATTTGGCTGAAATTTGACTCAGACGTCTATCTCCCAGGCCTACACCCATTTCTTAAAAGAAATTGAAATTTTGCACTATAGCACCCCCTACAAATGTAGATTTAAAAAAATGACATCAGTTCGGACATACGAACACCGATTTGGCTCAAATTTGACTCAGACATCTGTCTCCCAGGCCTACACCTACTTGTCAAAAGAAACTGAAATTTTTCACTACAGCTCCCCCTACAAAAATGTTTAATATTTTTTTATTAAAATTGCTTCAGTTCGGACATACGAACACCGATTTGGCTCAAATTTCTCTCAGATGTCCATCTCCTTGTCCTACACACATTTATCAGAAAAAATTGAAATTCGGTGGCATAGCGCCCCCTACAATTTTACTTATACGAAAATTACTTCACATTAGACATGCAAACACCAATTTGGCTCAAATTTGATTCAGTTGTCAATCTCCCACGCAGACACCCATTTATCAAAAGAAAATGCCACTTTGCTCAGTAGCGCCCCCTACAAATTTACCTTCACGAAAATTGCATTAATTCGGACATACAAACACCGATTTGGCTCAAATTTGACTCAGTGGTACATCTCGCAGGCCTACACCCATTCAACAGAAGAAATATAATTTTAGCTGTATAGCGCCCCCTACAGATTTACTTATACAAAATTTTCTTTAGTTTGGACATACGAAAAAAGATCTGCCTCAAATTTGAATCAGTTGTCAATCCCCTAGGCCTACACCCATTCATCAGAAGAAACTGAAATTTGGTGCTAGAGCGCCACCTGCTGAACGATGGGCATACTTCCACTGGACGTGCCCGTGGCGAGGGCCTTTAGATGCCGCTTGCGGCTTTAATTATTATTGTTTTTTCTTTCTCCTGCACTTTGAGCTCAATTTTGACCCCCTAAACATTTATGAAAACTCACCAAAGTTTGACCAAATTTCAGAAGTGCGAGAAATTGAATTTATATATAGGATTCGTAGATGTCGGTAAAGAAATGTAGTGGCAGCGCCCCCTTGAAAAGTGGAAATGCATTGCGCCAATGGGAGCGTGTCCAACATAAAGTTTGTCATAGAGCCACGAAAATCGGTACACAGATTCATCATGAGGAGACAAACAAAAAATATTATTATGGCCACGCCCCTAAACCAACCCTTTTGTCAGCCATATTGGATTGAAATTTCCAAAATGCTGAGTCAGCGTTTTCGCTGACGTTGTATTTTAACTATCTCCTACTAAGCCGTTTAGCCAAATGAGCTCAAAATCGGTGTACAGTATCTAGAGAAGTGGGGCATCAAAAGTTAGCCGAATTTTTTGAATTGGCATAACCGCTTTTGTGTGACGAGGTTTCAAAGTTTGTAAAGTTTTTTCTAAAATTTACCATCACAAACATTGCTTCAGCTTAGACATACAAACACCGATTTGGCTGAAATTTGACTCAGACTACTATCTCCCAGGCCTACACCCATTTATTAAAAGAAATTTAAATTTTGCACTATAGCACCCCCTACAAATGTAGATTTTAAAAAAATGACATCAGTTCGGACATACGAACACCGATTTGGCTCAAATTTGACTCAGACATCTGTCTCCCAGGCCTACACCTACTTGTCAAAAGAAACTGAAATTTTTCACTACAGCTCCCCCTCCAAAAATGTTTAATATTTTTTTATTAAAATTGCTTCAGTTCGGACATACGAACACCGATTTGGCTCAAATTTCTCTCAGATGTCCATCTCCTTGTCCTACACCCATTTATCAGAAAAAATTGAAATTCGGTGGCATAGCGCCCCCTACAATTTTACTTATACGAAAATTACTTCACGTTAGACATGCAAACACCAATTTGGCTCAAATTTGATTCAGTTGTCAATCTCCCAGGCCTACACCCATTCATCAGAAGAAACTGAAATTTGGTGCTAGAGCGCCACCTGCTGAACGATGGGCATACTTCCACTGGACGTGCCCGTGGCAAGGGCCTTTAGATGCCGCTTGCGGCTTTAATTATTATTGTTTTTTCTTTCTCCTGCACTTTGAGCTCAATTTTAACCCCCTAAACATTTATGAAAACTCACCAAAGTTTGACCAAAATTCAGAAATGTGCAAAATTTAATTTACATGTACGTTTCGTAGATGTCAGTAAAGAAATGTTGCGGCAGCGCCCCCTTGAAAAGTGGAAATGCATTACGCCAATGGGAGCACGTCCAACATAAAGTTTGTCATATAGCCACAAAAATCGGTACACAGATTCATCATGAGGAGACAAACAAAAAATATTATAATGGCCACGCCCCTAAACCAACCCTTAGTCGGCCATATTGGATTGAACTTTCCAAAATGCTGAGTCAGCGTTTTCGCTGATGTCGTATTTTAACTATCTCCTTCTTGGCTGTTTGGCCGAATGAGGTCAAAATCGGTCTACAGTATCTAGAGAAGTGGGGCATCAAAAGTTAGCCGAATTCTTAGGATCGGTGTCACCGTTTTTGTGTGACGACATTGCAAACTTTGCAAAGTTTCTTCGCGAATTTACCATTACAAAAATTGCTTCAGCTCAGACATAGGAACACCAATTTTGCTCAAATTTGACTCAGACGTCCATCTCCCAGGCCTACACCGATTTATTAAAAGAAATTGAAATTTCGCCCTATAGCGCCCCCTACCAATGTACATTTACAAAAATGACATCAGTTCAGACATACGACCACCGATTTGGCTCAAATTTGACTCAGACATCTGTCTCCCCGGCCTACACCTACTTGTCAAAAGAAACTGAAATTTCACACTACAGCGCCCCCTACAAGTTTTCTTTTATTTTTTTATTAAAATTGCTTCAGTTTGGACATACAAACACCAATTTGGCTCAAATTTGACTCAGACGTCTATCTCTCAGGCCTACACCCATTTATCAGAAAAATTTGAAATTTGGACCTATAGTCAAATTTCCAAAATGCTGAGTCAGCGTTTTCGCTGACGTCGTATTTTAACTATCTCCTCCTTGGGCGTTTGGCCAAATGAGCTCAAAATTGGTGTACATTTCTTAGAGAAGTGGGGCATCAAAAGTTAGCCGAATTTTTTGAATTGGTGTCACCGTTTTTGTGCGACGAGGTTGCAAACTTTGCGAAGTTTTTACGGGAATTTACCATAACAAAAATTTCTTCAGCTCAGACATACGAACACCGATTTGCTTTACATTTCAATCAGACGTCTATCTCCCAGGCCTACACCCATTTATTAAAAGAAATTGAAATTTCGTACTATAACGCCCAACTACAAATGTAGATTGACAAAAATGTCATCAGTTCGGACATACGAACACCGATTTGGCTCAAATTTGACTCAGACATCTGTCTCGCAGGCCTACACCTACTTGTCAAAAGAAACTGAAATTTTGCAATACAGCGCCCCCTACAAAAATTTTGTAATATTTTTTTATTAAAATTGCTTCAGTTCGGATATATGAACACCGATTTGGCTCAAATTTGACTCAGACGTCTATCTCCTAGGCCTACACCCATTTATCAGAAAAATTTTAAATTCTGTGCCATAGCGCCCCCTACAATTTTACCTTTACGAAAATCACTTCACGTTACACATACAAACACCAATTTGGCTCAAATTTGAATCAGTTGTCAATCTCCAACGCCTACAGCCATTTATCAAAAGAAAATGACATTTCGCTAAATAGCGCCCCTTACAAATTTACCTTCACGAAAATTGCATTAATTCAAACATACGAACACCAATTTGGCTCAAATTTAACTCAGTGGTAAATCTCGCAGGTCTACACCCATTCAAAGGAAGAAATTCAATTTCAGCTGCATAGCGCCCCCTACAGATTTACTTATACTAAAATTTCTTTAGTTTGGACATAAAACTAAAGATCTGCCTCAAATTTGAATCAGTTGTCAATCTCCCAGGCCTACACCCATTCATCAGACGACATTGAAATTTGGTGCGAGAGCGCCACATGCTGAACGATGGACATACTTCTACTGGACGTGCCCGTGGCGAGGGCCTTTAGATGCCGCTTGCGGCTTTAATTATTATCATTTTTTTTTTTCTTTGTCCTGTGCTTTGAGCTCAATTTTGACCCCCTGAACATTTACGAAAACTTACCAAAGTTTGCCCAAAAGTCAGAAATATGCAAAATTTAATTTACATATAGGTTTCGTAGATGTCGGTAAAGAAATGTTGCAGCAGCGCCCCCTTGAAAAGTGGAAATGCATTACATCAATGGGAGCATGTCCAACGTAAAGTTTTTCATAGAGCCACAAAAATTGGTAAACAGATTCATCATGAGGAGACAAACAAAAAATATTATTGTGGCTACGCCCCTAAACTGACCGGAAGTCGGCTATATTGGATTGAAATTTCCAAAATGCTGAGTCAGCGTTTTTGCTGACGTATTTTAACTATCTCCTCCTTGGCTGTTTTGCCAAATGAGCTCAAAATCGGTGTACAGTATCTAGAGATGTGGGGCATCAAAAGTTAGCCGAATTTTTGGGATTGGTGTCACCATTTTTGTGTGACGACGTTGCAAACTTTGCGAAGTTTTTTCAGAAATTTGCCTTGACAAATCTTGCTTCAGTTTGGTCATCCAATCACTGATTTGGCTAACATTTGACTCAGACGTCCATCTCCCAGGCCTTCAGCCATTTATTAAAAGAAATTGAAATTTTGCACAATAGCGCCCCCTACAAATGTACATTTACAAAAATGACTTCAGTTCGGACATACGAACACCGATTTGGCTCAAATTTGACTCAGACATCTGTCTCCCAGGCCTACACCTATTTATCAAAAGAAACTGAAATTTCGCGCTACAGTGCCCCCTACAAATTTTATTTTATTTTTTTTATTAAAATTTCTTCAGTTCAGACATACGAACACCAATTTTGCTCAAATTTGACTCAGACGTCTATCTCCCAGGCCTACACCCACTTATCAGAAAAATTTGAAATTTGGAGCTATAGTGCCCCCTACAATTTTACCTTTACGAAAAGTACTTCACTTCAGAGTTACAAACACCAATTTGGCTCAAATTTGAATCAGTTGTCAATCTCCCAGGCCTACACCCATTTATCAAAAGAAATTGCCATTTCACTCAATAGCGCCCCCTACGAATTTACCTTCACGAAAATTGAATTAATTCGGACATACGAACACCGATTTGGCTCAAATTTGAGTCAGTGGTACATCTCACAGGCCTACACCCATTCAACAGAAGAAATGTAATTGTAGCTGCATAGCGCCCCCTACAGATGTACTTATATAAAATTTACATCAGTTTGGATAAATGAACACTGATTTTTCTCAAATTTGAGTCAATTGTCAATCTCCCAAGCTTACACCCGTTCATCAGAAGACATATAATTTGCTGCTAGAGCGCCACCTTCTGAACGATGGACATACTTCTACTTGACGTGGCCGTGGCGAGGGACTTTAGATGCCGCTTGCGGCTTTAATTTTTCTTTCTCCAGCAATTTGAGCTCAATTTTGAACCCCTGAACATTTACAAAAACTCACCAAATGTTGCCCAAAATTCAGAAATGTGCAAAATTGAATTTACATATAGGTTTCGTAGATGTCGGTAAAGAAATGTTGTGACAGTGCCCCCTTGAAAAGTGGAAATGCATTACGTCAATGGGAGCACACCCAACATGAAGTTTGTCGTAGAGCCACGAAAATTGGTACACAGATTCATCATGAGGAGACAAACAAAAAATATTATTGTGGCCATGCCCCTAAACCAACCGGAAGTCGGCCATATTGGATTGAAATTTCCAAAATGCTGAGTCAGCGTTTTCGCTGATGTCGTATTTTAACTATCTTCTCCTTGGCCGTTTGGCCAAATGAGCTCAAAATCAGTGTACAGTATCTAGAGAAGTGGGGCATCAAAAGTTAGCCGAATTTTTGGGATTGGTGTCACCGTTTTTCTGTGACAACGTCGCAAACTTTGCAAAGTTTCTCCGCAAATTTACCATTACAAAAATTGCTTCAGCTCAGACATAGGAACACCGATTTGGCTGAAATTTGACTCAGACGTCCATCTCCCAGGCCTACACCAATTTATTGTAAGAAATTGAAATTTTGCACTATAGCGCCCCCTACAAATGTACATCTACAAAAATGACATCAGTTCAGAGATATGAACACTGATTTGGCACAAATTTGACTCAGACATCTGTCTCCCAGGCCTACACCTATTTGTCAAAAGACACTTAAATTTCACGCTACACCGCCCCCTACAAGTTTTTTAAATTTTTCTTATTAAAATTGCTTCAGTTCGGACATACGAACACCAGTTTGGCTCAAATTTGACTCAGATGTCTATCTCTCAGGCCTACACCCATTTATGAGAAAAAAATTGAAATTTGGCGCTATAGTGCCCCCTACAATTTTACCTTCCCAAAAATTACTTAACTTCAGACATACGAACACCAATTTGGCTCAAATTTGAAGCAGTTTTCAATCTCCCAGGCCTACACCCATTCATCAAAATAAATTTCCATTTCGCTCCGTAGCGCCCCCTACAAATTTACCTTCACGAAAATTGCATCAATTCGGACATACAAACACCAATTTGGCTCAAATTTGAATCAGTTGTAAATCTCCAAGGCCTACACCCATATATCAAAAGAAAATGCCATTTCACGCAATAGCGCCCCCTACAAATTTATCTTCACGAAAATTGCATCAGTTCGGACATACGAACACCGATTTTTCTCAAATTTGACTCAGTGGCACATCTCGCAGGCCTACACCCATTCATTAGAAGACATTGAAATTTGGTGCTAGAGCGCCACCTGCTGAACGATGAGCATACTTCTACTGGACGTGCCCTAGGCGAGGGCCTTTAGATGCCGCTTGCGGCTTTAATTTTATATTGAATCTCATATTGAATCTCGTGAACATCGGTGGTCAGAATAATTGCATTTATAAGTCTATCATTTATTGTTTTGGTATATATTAGATTAGAAATAGAAATAGTTCAGATGAAAATGTTGACTTAAGTTAAGTTTTTATGATTTTTTTTTTTTTTTTCTTGTATGAAACTGAAGCCAGATTTGACATATTTTTAAGCTCAAAATGCACCAGAATGCAGGAAAAAGACGTCATTTTTCCTAATTTCCTTGGGGAGCTATGCTCGTCGCCACAGTCCGCTACACGCCCCGCTGCAGGGACCCAGACTAGTTGTGGCTTTTTGTGGCTACACTCATTTTTACTAATGTAGCCACAGTGGCTGTATTTTTCATTTTCCTAGCTCAAGCACAGGAAATAAGTTAGGTCTTTGACCTAAAGACATCACAATCACTGTGCATATAATAACACTTTGGTCAAACTGTGTTTTCAGGCAGCAGAAGCTGGAGAAAGTGATGGATCAGGAGGGTCTGGCAGATGAAGAGGTTCGTGCTATGACATCCTCATATATCCTTACCTATAAGTTAGATGCGTGTTCAGTTAGGGCTGCGACTATGTTGGAGTGCATTAGGTTCATTTGTCAACTGATTTACATTTGGAGCAGGAGTGTAAGTAACAGTGCTATCGAAACTACACAGACGTAACACAAACACATACACACACACTTCCTGGGGTTCTGTCTGTAAATTCATCAATCCTCAGACAAAGGTAATATAATTTATATGAGCCAAACTGGAACTTAAGCTCAGTTGCATATGATGCTGACTGCTATAATATGCTAGAAAAACAAAACAGATATTAACGGAGTTCCTGAAATTATGTCTTTGAGGATTAATATTATCCTGCATGAAGTATATGTATAACATGCAATATGAATTTATTAATCATTTAAGATTAAGCCCTTTTTACAAAAAAAAAAAATAAAAAAAAATCTGTGGGTAGTGGTCTCAATTCTTTTCAGGTCAAGCCAAATTTCTAATTCCAACTGAAGTGAGTTATAGTTTTTCAGTGCTTTGTGGCAACTATTGTGATGTGATCCCACCTAACAGGAATGGTGGTGGTTTGTGTGCTCTGCAGAAACGTATCCGTCGCTCTCAGCATGCAAGGAAAGAGACAGAGTTTCTGCGTCTGAAACGCACGCGACTGGGCCTTGAGGACTTTGAGTCCCTGAAGGTGATTGGACGAGGTGCTTTCGGAGAGGTAAGAGCATGTTAAGAACATGGTGAATACCTGCAAAACAGTTACCATTGGCATTTGAAGTGAGGGGGGAGTGACAATGACTTCCGAGCCCACGTGTCTATATTCATTGTAGTAATATGATGATGATGATATAATAATGTTCACATGATTTTTACACTTATTTGGCTTCGGTTCTTCTAAAATGGCTTGGGTGCAGCATCTAAGCCTTATAACTTGACTAAGAACCCTACATTCTGTAAAATTTTCACTCTTATTTTGTCCTTTGTGCTTTTGTGTTGTGTTTTCATCCACTGACAAATTGACTTCCTCTGACTAGTGTGAACAATGTTGTGATTGGTTTTCAGGTTCGCCTAGTACAGAAGAAAGACACCGGTCATGTTTACGCCATGAAAATTCTCCGTAAGGCTGACATGTTGGAGAAGGAACAGGTGAAGAAGAATTCTGACATACGTTTGTTTGTGCACATACTTAGAACTGTAGAAAAACAGCACCGCACCCACATTGCTGTATAATTTCTGATTCTACTGCTTTGAAATCTATAACATTTCAGTGAACAAATATTTTTGGCCTTTAAAACAATATGACTCAATGCACAATGTCTGAAAATGCCTCTAAGTAGACAAAAGCTGAGCATCATGGAGCAGATTTTCTACAGCTTGAAAAAAAGGCAAAGAGTAGGTACAGAGGTCTCATTTCCTCTCAGACCACTGCAGTTACAACACTCTAAAAGATAACTATGGAGGTTTTGTCCAGTGATGCTAAAAACTATCAAGCCCTGCAGCTTTAATACTACTAGTTGCAGTGGAAATATAGCCAAAGCACTCTGCTCCCATTTGTGAGTAAAATGTAATGGTGAACTGCAAAATAATAATTTTTTATAGTTCTATAAATTTAATGCCCATTACAATATATAGTAATACCAGGAACTCCATCTGTTTTTCTGTCCATCCAAGATTTTTGTCCAACCAGTTTCTTGAATACTATTCACCAGATTTTTTTTTTCGATTTTGACACACATTGGTTTTACCACTAGGAGAGGTGCAGTGCACAGCAAGGTTATTATTGTTAATGAAAACAAAAGAAATGACGAAAACTAGAATTGAAAAAACATTTTCATGAAATAATTGAATAATTAAATGAAATAAACGATAACTAACTGAAAGTGTATTGTGTGCTTACAAAACTAAAATGCATAAAAATTATGGATAAAATTCCCTTCGTTTTTGTCTTTGTCAATGTCGGATTAATATCAAATTGATTTTTTTCACTCGAGCAATTTTAGCTGGCGGCACCATGTGGCCCTTCACGATCCGTCATCACTTGTGGTTTAGAGTCGGCTTCTCATCCCCACTCTAAATGGCAACATGCAGACTAAAGCTGAGAGAAAGCAGCAGAGTCCTGTATGGGATTTGTTTCAAGTGATGCGCATTTCTGTTTTTTTTTTCCAACCAGCGGGTCCTACTTTTGCAGAATTATTTAACCTACCCCGCAAATAAAGTGACATTTTTTGACCCGACCTGCAGGTTACCTGCGGGTTAACCTGCTGATCTGTGTATCACTAGTACTGACCTATTATACTGTGTGAATGCTAGGACTCAAATGCAGGGAGAAGCAGATTTATGAAAAGAAAGAAAGGGGAACAAATTAAAATACCTGGTGCAGTTGTCAGAGTCCGGTGGGAAAGGATGGTAGAAGTCCAAGTTATTGTAGGTGATGAGGTGCAGTGATCCAGCTGCAGAAAGGAACCTTCTATATGCTCCTAATGAAAAAGGTTGTGCAGCAGCAGCAGGTGGATGTGATGCAAGTCTGATTGTTGAGGGTGGGGTTCACAGCCATGCCAGAGCGAACCATGACATAACCATCAAATTATATAAACTATAACAGGCTAAACATTTTAACCTGCTATAGGGAATTTATACATGATACTGTGCATATTTTTGTGTCACTGCTTAATGAATGACCTGCCCCAACCTGACCCCCCAAAAAATGTCCTGCGGGTTACCCCCTGATCCACACATCACTAATTTCTTTGAATACGATGGCGAGGAAGATAAATGATATGAAAAATCTAAACTAATACTAAAACTAAGAAATTAGAAAAAAACGAAAACTAACAAAAAGTCAAAAATAATAAAACTAAACCAGAATGAAAAATCCAAAACTATTATAACCTTGGTACACAGTTTAATGGCTGAATTTCAAATTTTGGATTTTTTTTTTCATGTTTTTGAAAATTTGAACTTAGAAACTTTTTCCAACTGATTTCTTAAAGGCTATTCACCCATTTCGGCAGATAAAGTACACTCAGATTAAAAGGGAAGACTTGCGTCAAATAGTGTTTGTCCTGGTTGAACTGAAAGACCCATGAAGGAGAATAACTTGGTTTAAAGCGGTGGGAGACTTTTGTGACCAATTTTTCATCAAATCTGTTAAACCCCAGTCATAGCCTAAGTATCACGAATCCTTATGTCTTTCTGTGATTACTCACTTGAATGTCTTGCATCACGGTGAACAATTTCGAAGTGCCATCCACCATAAACAAAGCATTTGTTTACAAACAGAGCCAGTAGGTAACTCAGGCATCTTTAGAATTTTTTCGTGACGTGCATTGTGGGAAACGGAGGTTTGCGCAGCCGCCTGGCAGTTCCTGTTGTTTCTGTGTCATGTCTGTAGCAGCTGCCGCTGCCACTGCCAGGTGGCTGCGCGAACAAGGCCAAGACTGAAGGAAGAAGACGACTCAGAGTAGGATTACTAAACTGTCTGTGATCTAGAAAAAGTATGGTCCAAGTAATGTTCTGTGAACTACGCAAGCACCACCAATATTGAATAATCATTTGGACAGCCAGTGTGTTTGGATTACTCTGTTCATTTATTTCATGAAGACAATGCACACTTTTCTCTAACATGCTGTGTGTCTTGGCTGCCGCGGTCTTAACCTTTTCCCACTTGTTCACTTAAATTTAAAAGAAAATTCAAGGTGTTAACCTATGTTTTGTTTTGGTTAAATGTCTGAGGACTGTTGACGCTTGTGTCTTTTCAGTATTTTATTCTGCATTTTACTGTACATTGTTAATGTTCCAGTGAACGTTAGTACAAGTTACTCATTGTTGAACAGTTGTGTGTCTGTGTTGGTCCTCCGCTGTCAATGTGACAACATCATCACACAAGTCGACTCGACGTCAACTTTATTGACAAATAAGTCAATCTAAAAAAATCTGGAGTCACTAATGCCCTAGTAGTGATAACAGTTATGGATATTTGATCCAGTTATTGGTAGTTATACTAGCAACAACAGCTCTAGTTTTAACAGTTGCAGTTCAGTTTGCTGTGCATCTGTGTTGCTATTTACCCCCTTCCCCCAATCTCTCTTTCTCTTCCTTAACCCAGGGGTGTCAAACTCAGATCCTCGAGGACCGGTATCCTGCATGTTTTAGATGTTTCCCTCTTCCGTCACACCTGGAAGCCATTACATTGTTATCAGGCTTCTGCAGAGCTGGATGATGAGCTGATCATTAATTGAACCAGGTGTGGCTGGAAGAGGGAAACATCTAAAACATGCAGGATAGCAGCCCTCGAGGACCGGAGTTTGACACCTGTGCTTTAACCCTTTCTCTTTAACCCCAACTGATCAAGGCAGACAACCATCCTCCAAGAGCTGGGGTCTGCTCAAGGTTTCTGCCTGTTCAAAGGAAGTTTTGCCTCACCACTGTCACCAAGTGTTTGCTCCTGGAGGATTCTGTTGTTTCTGTGAATTGGCTCAAGAGTCTGGTTTAGACAGCTCTAAATGTAAAGTGCCATGGGATAACTTTTGTTATGATGTGACACTATATAAATAAATTTGATTTGAATAACTAATGTGTTATGTGAGAGGAGATGCACAAAACAGCCAGCAGTTCACCAGATAAAAATATATGCTGCCTGGCCAAAAAAAAAAGTCGCCACCACAAAAAAGGTCACACACTAATATTTTGTTGGACTGCCTTTAGCTTTGATTTCGCATGCATTCGGCCACCACACAACCTAGACCTGACCAACTGCAGCAACCCCAGATCATAGCACTGCACCCACAGGCTTGTACAGTAGGCACTAGGCATGATGGGTGCATCACTTCATTTGCCTCACTTTTTACCCTGAAGAGAGGCAGAATCAGATTTAGACCAGCTCTAAATGTAAAGTGTCATGAGATAACTTTTGCTATTATGTGGCAGTATATAAATCAAGATTGATTGATTGATTGATTGATAGCCTTGTCTTTACGTGCAGACATGTGCCTCACTTGAAATGATTCACTGGACTGAAAAGTGTCAATATTGCGAAAATCTCTGTTTGGCAATAAAATACACTGAATGCCTTTTTTTAAATTCTCAGTCATCAGATTGTATATAATGGGTTAAACATCTATGTAAAATGGAAATTGACTGGGTCATGAAGACGTACAATTGTATGGTGCTAAATGTAGTTGAGCAGTGCACCACAGTGCAGCTCATCTTCCACCTGTTTCAGCATATTCGGTTCAGATTTCATTAATCCCTGTGTGTGTTTGTTAGGTGGGTCATATCCGTGCTGAACGAGACATCCTAGTGGAAGCAGACAGCCTGTGGGTGGTGAAAATGTTCTACAGTTTCCAGGATAAGATGAACCTGTACCTCATCATGGAGTTTCTGCCAGGAGGTGTGACATTGTGACTCTGTTAAATGACACTGAGTCATTTAACCTTAGCGTTGATGTTTTGGGTGACACAAAACTGATTAGCTTTCAGCTGCATTGTTTCCCTTTGTCAGTGTTACTGTGTGCTCTTGCAGGAGACATGATGACCCTCTTGATGAAGATGGACACTCTGACTGAGGAGGCCACTCAATTCTACATAGCAGAGACGGTGCTGGCCATCGACTCTATCCACCAGCTGGGCTTCATCCACAGAGATATCAAACCAGACAACTTGCTGCTGGACTCCAGGGTGAGTCACACGTGCCAGAACTGACTTTGCTCAAATGTCCTGTCCATCCAGTATAGCAGAGACCTGTTGTGTATACACCAGTAAAGCTAACAAACTGCTGAATATGTGGTGTTCCAGAATCATTCAGACATAAAAATGTTGGTTTGGCTTTCTGGAAAAAACATAAAACAGCAAATGGAATAGTATGTGACCAGTGTCTTGCTTATTGTTCTCAGGCTGCATCCATACAAATATGTGTTTTTAATGTATTAGTTATGCTGTGCACTTGGCATCCACATTACTCACATGTTTTAACCCCCTAGAAATGGAAATGTAATTTTTCGATTTTTTGCAAGTATAACTGTCAAGCCACTGGTTGTCAGAATTCAACTTGTAGGTATGGTGGGCTCCTGTTATTCACACAGGCCACACATGAGATGTTTTTGCAATGTGTGTGTTTACTTTTAGGGTCACGTGAAGCTGTCTGACTTTGGGCTGTGCACCGGACTGAAGAGGGCTCACCGTACTGAGTTTTACAAGAATCTGAACCACAGCCTGCCCAGTGACCTCAGTAAGCAAAGTCAGGCAGCCCCTTCCATTTGTTTCCACTATTGTTTGCATGCCTGCAACATTTTGTGTTCTGTAACAGTTTTCCTTGACATAACAATAACTTTTGTTATAATGTGGCACTACATAAATAAAATTTGATTGATTGAGTGAACAATGTGGGCTTTAACGTGGCAGATATCATGACAAACATTAGTAAAAATACTAAATTCTAGATAAGGATTGGTTAAGATTTACTGTGTAACAGGCAATGGTTCTGTGTGCACAGCCTTCCAGAACATGAACTCCAAAAGGAAAGCAGAAACCTGGAAGAGGAACAGAAGGCAACTGGTGGGTCTGAGACATGTTTGAGCATGCACATTGACTTTTACTTGTCACATGCAATAGCAAGAATTCACATATGCTTAAAGGTTCAGGTTGTCTGTGGGGCTTAGGTTGCTCTACAGGTCTGATGGATGGATTGTGTGGTTGTGAAAAGAAAACTTTGGAATTTGATTAAAAAACCTACACATTTTTTTCCTACATAATTTAGATATTATAGTGGTTGACAGTAAGGGGTTTATGGTCTTATTGCAAGGAAATGGAAGATTTCAGTAGAATGTATTATGTTACATTATTTTGGGCCATTATTACTGCCATATATATATATGATTTGGAGAGGCTAAAACAATGATTAAAAAGTGGTTAGAAAATCTACTGGGGACTAAATGAAATCTGCTAACAGTCATTTAGTTAGTCTTGATGCACTTCATGCCATTTACCAAACTATTCTGTGCACAATGACACTTGAGATGGTGGGCACAGGGATGGAAAATAAGTATGCAGTCAGGATGAAGGATGAAATTCTTGGCCCTATGTATAGACCATCTTGGTGGGCCCCCATGCTCACTTAATATATCTCAAATATCATCTTAGTTTCATTTCATTTGTTTATTTCGAGCATTTACAGAATACATGCAAATTCAAAATTCCAAAATCATTCATCTACACTCAAAAAGGAGTGGGAAAAAAACTTATTTAATCCCACCCCTGTTCTCATCATCAAATAACATAATAATGTTTTAAATACTCACGCCTGTCCTTTGACTTCAAGCCAGAACAATGAGCAAAATAGGCCTATACCAAATTGGAATGAACTCACTCGACAGTATTTACATTATATAACCAAAATGTGTGTGAAAAATAGAAACAAAGTAGTGGTGATGTTACCACTGGTAACAGTTCACTGTCAACTTCCATTATAATAATTACATACCAACAATGGTGGAAAAAAAACAAAAAAAACAATGCCGCAAGTGGTCAAGAACAGCAATAATTACATACCAAAAATGGTAAGAAAAAAACTAAAAACTGCAGTACCACTAATGGGAAAGGGCAGCACATACCAGCAATGGTAAGCACAGTACCAGAAAGTAAAGGACAACACATGTCAACTAGATGAGGAACAACAAGCACACATTAAGACAGAATATTGATGTAACATCAATATTAGGACCCTCTATCTTTATACTGGGACCAGAACATCTGTTTATATAACAGTTTAAATCTGTGGATATTTTTGGCATTGCTTGTGTTGGATGTCCAGACTGTTCCAAAGTTTCACTCCACATACAGACACCTCTATATTGAGAAAATGCCTAATTAGCAGCATTATAAGTTAAATAGTCAGACTTCACTCATCTTTGTTTTTGTTTGCAGGAAAATAAGATCATTAGCTATTGTTAGAAATGTGTTCCAACACGTGTTGTAAAAAATGATGGAAAAAATGGTTTAGCATGGTAAACATATAATTTTACATAAATATATGTAATATATAATAAACCATTTGCTAGGCTATGCACATGACATGGTATATGACATGAGCCATGTTTTGTATCGTACCTTCTGTTTACTGTGAACTTTCTACTCTGTTTTATAAACCCATATAGGCTAGGCACCTTTTTTGATGCATGGCACTCCCTGAGAATTTTTTTTCTAGTTCTTGCATTGAATTAAGTAATAATTATAAAACCACCTTTTTTCAAGATCCATTAGGCATTATATCTGATTCAAATACACCAACAGTAGGTCATATAATAATTCGACTTTGCATTGTTCATTATTCATTATAACCTTAAAGTTGGAATATTTTCCACCTCTGGTTTATTTTACCAATTTTAATCCTCTGTTAAAAAATAAATTATAGTAGATCATTGGGTGTTAATATTATAGTTTTTGAGGTCTGTTCCATTCAGTTGTTCTGGTAGCAGGATGGCATCTTCACAGTCCTGAGATAAAAGGAATCTTGAATCAAATTGAATGGTGATAATAACTTTGATGCTGATGGAAATTAATCTGTTGTCAAAATAAAGCCTCAATATGCTGCCTTCACTCTGAGACAACAGCTACTGACATTAGCTCCAACTGTGTGTGTTAGTTCAGTTGTGCAGCTCACCTCCTTTTCATTCCCTTTTCTTGGGTAAAGACATGACTTTCTTCTGCCTCCTGCTCCTCTGGCTGTCTGACCACTCTGTTCTTACCCAGGTGATTCTGAACCCTTTTAAAAGGTGTGATGGGGGGCCTCAGAGAAACTCATCTATCATATCTAGAATCTATCGTTATTGTTACTGCAAAATTCATTCTCAACCTCTTCAGTCAGTCTGGGTGAATTTCTAGGCTTGGAAACTTAAAGTAAAACAAAAAAAAATGACATGCTCTGATTCCACCCTCTCCCCTTTAGGCCTTCTCCACAGTGGGAACCCCAGACTACATTGCTCCTGAAGTCTTCATGCAAAATGGATACAACAAGCTCTGCGACTGGTGGAGCCTGGGTGTCATCATGTATGAGATGCTCATAGGTAATAACTTCACATCACTGGGCACCACTGGAGTTTTGGACCATTCTTGTCATCGTACTTTAGTCATATGAAGTTTTTATTTTTTATATTTTTTTAACCTGTATTTTTTTCTTTCGCACAAATCTGATTCAAATTAGTTGTGTTGTTGTTTCCAGGCTATCCTCCATTCTGCTCAGAGACACCTCAGGAGACATACAGGAAGGTGATGAACTGGCGGGAGACACTCATCTTTCCTCCAGAAGTGCCTATATCGGAGAAGGCCAAAGACCTCATTCTTAGGCAAGAACACACATCAATATTTAACCGAAGCTACAGTATTCCACTGTTCATGGTTAGCTGATCACTCAGCTGTTCCAGGAGTCTGCACACATAAAAGTACAAGTATCTAGGGGTGGGAGATATGGCAAAAATATATCACGATTTTAAAAAAATAAAATCATGATCTCAATTTTATCACATTTCTTTACATTGATCTTTGAGACTAATTTGCAAGTTTCCGAACAGTGCAACCAAACAATTTCCCTATGTAAAACATTGCCCTAAAATAAAAAATATATATTTATTCATCCAGAACATTTTTAATTTAGTTTATGCCATTTCGCCAACATGTGCCAAGAACATAAACATACTAAAATGTAAATAACAACACTCTGATTAAGTGCACTCTTGAACATAAAAACTAAACTGCACTTGGTTTTTGAGGTAGCTTTCAATAAACATGAGAAGTAAAAAAAAAAAAATACAGAACAAAATATCAATGAAGAAATGCCCATTTTAAATAATCCTCCAGGCTTACAGAACAGGTGGCTGGTAGCTCTGGTTTTTCAACTGGTAATTAGTGTATTGGGTGCTCTTGAATGGAGGAAGAAGTCCAAAATAAGAAGAATAATCCAGGCACTCCAAAAAAGTATAAATGTGAAACGTACTTACTACTCTTCTCATAGATTGCCTTTACTAAATGTGTTACAGTTGTTTGCATCTGTTTAATTCTACCTGTTGCCTCTGGCTGTGGTTTGGCTGGTCTTCTAGTTCAGTTTGACTCTCCAACTGTTTGGAATGCTGTCTCTTCAGCTGATTGAACAGGTTTGTAGAGCTGACATTCGTTATTCTAAGAGTGTAATGCAATGGACCTGTATGTGGAGGACTTGTGTCGGCATCTTGTGTGTGTACTGTGAGCAGTAATAGCTATGAAATGTCAGAGAAAAGTAGACATAAAGGATTAGAGTATGCATTTGAGATCTACATACACCAGAGCCTGACCGATATGGGAGTTTTGGAGCTGATACTGATATTGGGGGCTTAAAAAAAGCAGATATCCGACATATTGGCCGATATATGAAATAAGAACATTGATATACACAGGATATAATAGTCTTATATTAGATAATGGTGGACATGTGAATCAACAGCTGTATGTTTATCTCACAGAGATAATTTACACAATTTTAAAATGCTGTATAATAGTCATATATTAGATAATGGTGGACGTGAATTAACAGTTGCATCTTTGTTTATCTCACAAAGGTAATTTACACAATTTTAAAACGCTGTATAATAGTCTTATGTTAGACTAGGATGTGACCCGTGGGGAACCACGGGTTGTAGATGTGATAGTTTTTATGCTTGGCAGAGCAGACTTGTGGGAAAAGAGGCGAGTCTGTATTTTATAAGTAGTGACATAAAAATTGTTTGGTAAATCATTCTTAAAAATGTAATTGACAATTACTATAGAGTATTAATACATGCCTGCAGAATGAAATTGTGAGGTACACAGGAAGTGCACGGATGGGGGTGGGGGCTGAATGGTTGGTAAGACGGGGCAGGATAGCGGTCCATGATTATTTGGGGGGGATGGGGGTCTGTGATTGTCGTGGGAGGTTGTAACGGTCAGTGATTGTCGGAGCAGGGGGTAGCAGTCCGTTATTGTTGGAGCAAGGGGGATAGCGGTCCGTGCTTGTCAAAGTGAAAGTGAAACCGAACGCACTTTACTGTTCGTCTAACTCTCCAGGCAGCACGGTAACACAGGTGCAGAGTGACAGAATCTCCACACAGCAAAAAAGTGAATCCATCGGTTATATATTAACCGATGTTGATTAATCGGTGATACCCTGTAATCGACCAATTAATCAGTCGGGCTCTAACATACACAATATAATTTGATCAATAAACACTAGTTAGATTAACACAGTGGGTACAAGATAGACATAGTTCTTACTCCTCAGCCGAGGGGTATTGTAATCATTTTGTTGTCTGTCCATTCAACATAATCACATAATCTCATTATCTGAAGAATGCATTGAGATATCTGCACCAAATTGATACTGTGGATACATCTTGGCATGGAGCAGAAGCCTACTGAAAATGGCTGACCTTGACCTACTTTTTAAAGGTCAAATGGTGAATCAACAACATAATGGCATTATCTGAAGAATACATTGAGATATCTGCACCAAATTTATACTGTGGATACATCTTGGCATGGAGCAGACGCCTTTTGAAAATAGGTGACCTTGACCTAGTTTTTCAAGGTGAAATGGCCTTGTCCCTTCTGCAGTTATAATATCTGAGTACTTTTCACATTTAAACGGGCACGTGCAAAGCAGGGGGCCGGGGGGGCTTGAGCCCCTGCCGCTTTGATCCTCTGCCTACAAGTGCCCTTTTTACTCTTTTTTTTTTTTATTCGCAAAAAACTGCATGACTAAAATTTTCGTGACTAAAATTTTGATCAGTGATAATGAATGTTGAGAGTGGTTTAATTTGGCTGTCACTGGACCTGGTCATGGTGCCTTTTCATCTGTGTCACGCCCTGCCCCTTCCTCCTGTGCAACCGTGCTTGCAACACACACACACGCACACGTCATGCGGTCTGGAGAATGAACGAGGAGGAGGAGGGATGCTCCGCGATTCGAGGTACGTGAGAGTCCACCCCGCTATCTTCCCAAAACATTCTCTTGTCGCTTTTGGTCCTGGTCCTATTCTTCAACAACTATAGTTTTGGGGCCAAAAACCGATCGTAAGTGAGTAAATAATTCAATATCATCGTCACGTCATGGAATGAGCTCACAGATTAGCACACTCTAACAGCTGGGTGCCCACCTGAGTCTGAGTCCTGCTGAAGCACTCACACATATTAACTTCTGTTTTATTTCCATAAACTGTTGAGTTTTAGCCGCAAAATTCTAACACATGGTAATAGTCCTCACTTGCTGAAACAGTCACTTTATCTTCAGTTTTCTCTGTTTTTGCATAATACCTTTAAGTTTACTCTGAGCTTTAATGAACATCTACATGATCAGTAAATTAAATATAGGGTAAAGTAACACTGAAAAATGCAAAACGCAGGTTTTTATTATAATAAATGGTGATAAATCACATAAGAAACATTAAAAGGAGAGAAAAGAATCATTTAGAAGCTGCCATAAAAGTACCACTCGGTCTTAATGGGCTAAAATGTGCTGAAGTAATCAAATTCTGCTTAACCGATATAAAATTGCATAAAAAGAAAACACATCCAAGTCCTCTTCTCATCCAATACCTAAATCTAGCCCTTTTGGTGTACAAGAGTCATAAAACTTATGTAAAATCCCCCGACTCTTTCATCAGTGCCAACACTGAATCTTCAGTGCCAACAGTGAATCTTATTTGAAATAACCACAAACCTCCACAAATATTCCCATCAACCTAGTCAATATTAAATGATACAGCTATAAATACTACAACATAAACTTTATTATTATCATGTAATGTTAAATGGTTTGGCTTGGGTTAACACTTCCTCTACATGGTTATTTCTTAACTGTGGAAAACCTAAATATCATCATAAATATGTCCTATAATGAAAAGGAACTAAATATTCAATGTTTCACTGTGAAAGTAGGGGTAAAACCAGATGTAAAATGAAGGTATTTCTAGTTATTAACATTCACTGTCATACTTTTATACATAATTTAACATCTGCTTTTAAGAATTTGTCTTGGACTTACACAGCAAAAATCAAAATCTTACCAAATGTATTATTCTCATTTACTAGTCAAAATATCTCATCACACTTAAAATAAGACATAATCACCTACAGAGTAACTTGTAAGGGAGATAAAAGAACTTATTTTTAGACAACAGATCTAGAAAATCTTATTTCAAGAAATCTTACCAAGATAATTTTCACTTGTTCCATTGGCAGATTTTTTTGGTGAATTGAGCAAAAAAAAAATCTTGAATTAAGCAAAACAAAAATCTGCCAATGGAACAAGTGAAAATTATCTTACTAAGATTTCTTGAAATGAGTTTTTCAAGATCTGTTGTCTAAAACCAAGTTCTTATATCTCACTGAAAAGTTACTCTTTAAGTGATTTTGTCTTATTTTAAGTGTGATGAGATATTTTGACTAGAAATGAGAAAAATGCACATGGTAAGATTTAGATTTTTGCAGGGTATTAACACAAAAACTTCTACACATTACATCTTTATTTCCACTTATATAGAAACTGAACATCAAAAGAAACCTATCACATATTCTATGTGATGCCATTTCACATAATTTTATTAAATATGAAAACAAATTCTTTCTTGTTCTTAAAAAAAACCATTTATTTATTTATTTATTTATTTATTTAACCTTTATTTAACCAGGAAATGTCCCATTGAGATTAAGAACCTCTTTTACAAGGTTGTCCTGGCCAAGATAGGCAGCAGCAACGCAACACATAGTTACAAGAATACATACAACATACACACACTCTCGACAAAAACAGATGATAAAAATTGCATGTACAGGCAGATTAAGAAAAGCAAGTGCAAGATATGGAATTGGCCTCAAGAACTCTCAGTTTGGACTTAAAAGTCCTCAAAGAAATCAACTCAGTTAGTTTCCAGTCTTTCTGTAACTGATTCCATGCATGAGGTGCAGAACAACTAAAAGCCTTTTGACCCATTTCTGTACGGGCAAATGGAACAGACAGCAGAATGCACTCATTTGTTCGAAGAGAATAATTTTCAGAATTTCTCTTGTCAATTAAGGTACAGATGTAGCTAGGCAAGAGGCCAAGTATGGCCTTCTATATAAACAAGTACCAGTGGTTGGTCCTTCTGGTGTTCAGAGCAGGCCATCCTACCCGCGAATACAGCTCACAGTGGTGAGTCGATGCTTTACAGTTGGTTATAAACCTCAAGGAAGCATGGTAGACACTGTCAACCTTCTGTAGGCACTGAGCAGAAGCATTCATGTATAAAACATCTCCATAGTCCAATACTGATAAAAAAGTCGCAGCAACAAGACGCTTTTTTACTTTAAAAGAAAAACACAATTTGTTACGAAAATAAAATCCCAACTTTAGCCTCAATTTCGCCACAAGGTTTTCCACATGTGGCTTGAAAGTGAGGGAGTTGTCGATTAAAACCCCCAGGTATTTATATGTGTGGACCACCTCTATTACATTTCCTTCCAGAGTGGTCACTGAGGGTAATGTTTGCGGAGGTGTCCTTGAATTGGAAAACAACATGAGTTTAGTCTTGTCTGCATTGAGGACCAGTTTCAGTTGAATTAATGAATACTGGACAGCAACAAAGGCTTTCTGCAGGGATTCAATTGCCTGGACAAGAGTTGATCCAAAGCAGTATATAACTGTATCATCTGCATAAAAATGCAAATTAGCACCTGGCGTATGCATGCCCAGGTCATTAATATAAATAATAAATAAGAGGGGACCTAATACAGAGCCCCGTGGCACCCCCTTGTGGACAGCAACAAAGTCAGAACACTGGCCAGTAAATTTGATGCACTGAGTCCGATTACTCAGGTAGTTTGAAAACCAACCAACTGCATCCTGTGAGAGTCCTGATTGACAGAGTTTAAGTTTTAAAATATTGTGGTCAACTGTGTCAAATGCTTTGGCCAAATCAATAAAAAGTGATGCACAGTGCTGTTTCTTATCAAGCGCAACTCTGATGTCATTTGTCACTTTCACTGCGGCAGTGACAGTACTGTGTTTTTCTCGGAAACCTGACTGATATTCTGATAAAATATCATTTGAATATAAAAACTCCTTTAACTGCTCATTCACAAGAGCTTCAAGAATTTTGGCTAGTACCGACAAATTCGATATCGGTCTATAATTAGTTAAAACTGCCGGGTCACCCCCTTTCAGTAAGGGAAGAACAAATGCAGATTTCCACACAGAGGGAATTTCATTTTTTACCACTGTAAGGTTAAAAAGAATTGTCAGAGGCTCCGCTATAAAGTCTGCTGCCAACTTTAAAAAATAAGGATCCATTAGGTCAGGTCCAGAAGGTTTTCTGGGGTCCAATGCTTTAAGAGCTTTAAGAACTTCCAGAGTAGAAAAGGGTAAGAAATTAAAAGGCTCACCAGTATATACTGAGAAGTGGGTGTAAGGTTCCATAGGAGCAGCTCCCACCGAGTCAAAGAAAGAGCCAGATGATATAAAATGCTTATTAAAACAGTTTAAAATCTCCTGTCCATCATAAACTGGAACAGAGTCCTTTAAAACATAGGTTGGGAGAGTCTGAGCACTTTTACTTACGGAAAGTGATTTAATAACTTTCCAAAATTTCTGAGGGTTATTTAGATTGTCAGTAGTGAGTGACAGATAATATTCCGATTTGGCATTTTTTATCAAAGTGGAGCATTTGTTTCTAAGGTGACGGAAGACAGTCCAGTCAGCCATAGAGCCAGTTTTCCTAGCCTTGGCCCAGGCCAGGTTGCGCTCAATTAACAAACAAAATACAACAAACGACAAAACAGTGGATGAGTATCCAGAGGATAATGTAAAATATGACAAAGGGTAGTTCAACAAAGTTCACTTTTAACAACAAGCAACATTATTAATCCACAGCAAGTCAAAGATCTCAATCCCATTGAACATTTGTGGGATATTCTTGGTACTGTAGATCTGTGTATGCTAGGTGTCTAGCACCTGGCAACTGCCAGATGCTCATACAGGCCCTTCAGGAAGAGTGGGACAACATCCCCCAAGATAGGATCAGGAGGTGAATCCAGAGTGTGCGCAGAAGGTGCACAGCCTGTGTTAGGGCTCAGGGAGGACACACCCAGTATTGAGGACATTGATCTGGACCATTTGGTCAATCTTTGACTTGCTGTGGATTAATACTGTTGCTTGTTGCTAAATGTGAACTTTGTAATTGGTGGTTATTTGTTTTCATGTACCCTTTTGGAAGTTTGAGCCCCTGCCCTTTTATAGCTCTCTGCACGGCCCTGCATTAAAACACATATGTAATAAGTTTTACACAAAGACTATCTAATCTAAATTATAGGGCAGTAAATTTCAACAGACCTTACACTATATTTGGTGCAGAACGTTATGTTCTTGTTTTCTCTTAGTAGTGTTTCCTTTATGGAGAATCTAGTATTTACGCAGCCTCAAATTGTACACAAATTTGTTTAAAATTAGAACATATCAGAGGTATCTGAACTCCACACATATTTTCCTCCAGTCCTCAAGTGCAGGTACTTGTGTCAAAATAGACTGTTGTAAAAGTTCAAATATCGAACTTTCTTACTGCAGTAAAAAAAAACGGCAGGCCAGACTCTGAAATGTCCTCAGTGTCCAAGTCAAAAGTAGTTATTTGAGGGACACATTGAGTATGTTTGTATGCAAAGCAACTAACATTTATTACCTCCGCAAAGTGTAATGCGGAGGTTATGTTTTCAACGGGGTTTGTTTGTCTGTTTGTTTGTTTGCCTGTTAGCAAGAAAAGTTATGGACAGATTTTCATGAAATTTTCTGGAAATGTTCATACTGGCAGAAGGAACAAATGATTAAATTTTGGTGGTGATTGGGGGGGTACACTGATCTGCCTTGGCGGAGGTCTGCACTCTCTGAGTGCTTTTCTAGTTACTAATAGGCTTAGTTAAACATTCATTTTGACATTCTCCAGTCGATGGTAAATCTAATGAATCAAGAAACAGTTTTATATCTTCTGTGTTATTTTGTCTCGGTTGTGTGTAAAACATTTTATTATATGTTTGGAATGCTGTATCAATTCCTTCTAAATTATTTTCTAATATTCCTGTCTTTGGGTCAATTATTGAGCACACTGATGGCATTTTTTTTTTTTGTGCAAATTTTCCTTGCAAGTAATTTTGTTGCCTTTGATCCTGTTTCATAGCATGATTGTTTTAGGAATTTATACTTTTTCTCTTCTTCTTTATCTATATCCACACTTTCACTCCTTTTACTCCTACTCTCAGTGTTTTCTAAAAACACTTCTCATTTCCAATTACCATGTGCCATGTGTTGGAGTTCACCCCGGTGAACGAGAGGGTCACGTCCCTGCGCCTTCGGATTGGGGACAGGTGCCTCACTGTTGTTTTGGCTTACGGGCCAAACAGCAGTGCAGAGTATCCGGCCTTCTTGGAGTCCCTGGGAGGGGTGCTGGATGGTGCTCCAACTGGGGACTCCAGTGTTCTCTTGGGTGACTTCAATGCCCACATGGGCAATGACAGTGAGACCTGGAGGGGGGTGATGGGGAGGAATGGCCTCCCCCTCTTCACCCGAGTGGTGTTCTGTTATTGGACTTCTGTTCTAGTCACAGTTTGTCCATAACAAACACCATGTTCGAACACAGGGATGTCCATAAGTGCACTTGGCACCAGGACACCCTAGGCCAGAGATCGATGATCAACTTCGTTGTTGTGTCATCAGACCGCCGGCCGCGTGTTTTGGACACTCGGGTGAAGAGAGGAGCAGAGCTGTCAACCGATCACTACCTGGTGGTGAGTTGGCTCCGCTGGCGAAGGAGGAAGCTGGACAGACTCGGCAGGCCCAAACGTGTTGTGAGGGTCTGTTGGGAGCGTCTGGCAGAGCCCGATGTCAGCGCGGTCTTCAGCTCCCACCTCCGGGAGAGCTTCTCCCAGATCCCGGGGGAGGTTTGGGACATTGAGTCAGAGTGGACCATGTTCTCCACCTCCATTGTCGAAGCGGCTGCTCGGAGCTGTGGTTGCAGGGTCTCCGGTGCCTGTCGATCCCCAAACCCGGTGTTGGACCCCGGAAGTAAGGGATGCCGTCAAGCTGAAGAATGAGTCTTATTGGGTCTTGTTGGCCCGTGGGACTCCCGAGGCAGCTGATGAGTACCGGCAGGTGAGGCGTGCCACAGCCCGAGCGGTTGTGGAGACAAAAACTTGGGTCTTCGTGGAGTTTGGGGAGGCCATGGCGGAGGACCAGCGGTCGGCCTCAAGGAAATTCTGGCAAACTATCCGGTGCCTCAGGAGGGGGAAGTAGTGCACCACCAACACTGTTTACAGTGGAAGTAGGGAGCTGCTGACCTCGACTGGGGATGTTGTCGGATGGTGGAGGGAATACTTCGAGGATCTCCTCAATCCCACTGTCACGTCTGCCATGGAGGAAGCAGAGGCTGAGGTCTCAGAGGTGGACTCGTCCATCACCCAAGCTGAAGTCACCGAGGTGGTTGGCAAGCTTCTCGGTGGCAGGGCTCCGGGAGTGGATGAGATTCGCCCTGAGTACCTTAAGTCTCTGGATGTTCAGGGACTGTCTTGGCTGACACGTCTCTGTAACATCACATGGCAGTCGGGGACAGTACCTCTGGATTGGCAGACTGGGGTGGTGGTCCCCCTTTTTAAGAAGGGGGACCGGAGGATGTGCTCCAACTACAGGGGGATCACACTCCTCAGCTTCCCGGGGAAAGTCGATTCCAGGGTACAATGCGTTTTCGTCCCGGTCGCGGAACACTGGACCAGCTCTGTACTCTCCATCGGGTGCTCAAGGGTTCATGGGAGTTCGCCCAACCAGTCCACATGTGTTTTGTGGATCTAGAGAAGGCATTCAACCATGTCCCTCGTGGTATCCTGTGGGGGGTACTTCAGGAGTATGGGGTCCGAGGCCCTTTACTAAGGGCAGTCCGGTCCTTGTATGACTGAAGCAGGAGTCTGGTTCGCATTGCCAGCAGTAAGTCAGACCTGTTCCAGGTGCATGTTGGACTCCGGCAGGGCTGCCCTTTATCACTGGTTCTGTTCATAATTTTTATGGACAGAATTTCTAGGCGCAGCCAGGGGCCGGAGGGGGTCCGGTTTGGGGACCACACCATCTCTGCTTTTTGCAGATGACGTTGTCCTGGACCTTCAGTGTGCCCTGGGGTGGTTTGCAGCCGAGTGTGAAGTGAGTGGGATGAGGATCAGCACCTCCAAATCCGAGGCCATGGTTCTCGACCAGAAAAAGGTGGTTTGCCCTCTCCGGGTCGGTGGGGAGTCCTTGCCCCAAGTGGAGGAGTTTCAGCATCTTGGGGTCTTGTTCACGAGTGAGGGAAGGATGGAGCGTGAGATTGACAGATGGATCAGTGCAGCGTCTGCAGTGATGCAGTCGCTGTACCGGTCGGTTGTGGTGAAGAAGGAGCTGAGCTGAGAGGTCAAGCCCTTGATTTACCGGTCAATCTACGTTCCTACCCTCACCTATGGTCATGAGCTTTGGATCATGACCGAAAGGACAAGATCCTGGATACAAGTGGTTGAAATGAGTTTCCTCCGTAGGGTGGCTGGACACACCCTTAGGGATAGGGTGAGGAGCTCGGTCACCAGGGTGGAGCTTGGAGTAGAGCCGCTGCTCCTCCACATGGAGAGGGGCCAGCTGAGGTGGCTCAGGCATCTGTTTCGGATGCCTCCCTGGGGAGGTGTTCCGGGCATGTCCCTCTAGGAGGAGACCTCGGGGAAGACCTAGGACACGTTGGAGGGACTATGTCTCTCAGCTGGCCTGGGAACGCCTCGGGGTCCCCCCGGAAGAGCTGGAGGAGGTGTCTGGGGAGAGGGAAGTCTTGGCATCCATGCTTAGACTATTGCTCCCGCGACCCGGCCTCGGAAGAAGCGGAAGATAATGGATGGATGGATGGATTTCCAATTACAATGTGGTGGAAGTGTATAGTGCATAAATAAACAAAACAATGTAAGAAACAGCCCCTCTGTTACCTTATATTGTTTTAACTGAAAAGATGAAAGACAAAAACACACTCCTTCAAATCATTTTTATTCTTGGCATTCACAGAAACTTAGATATTTTCTTTTGTTCAAAATTTCCTCAGTAAGTGTTCACAAGTCCTCAACATTATAAAAATTAATTTGAATGGCAGCCCTGAGGTTCCATGGGGGGCAACACGGTGGTGCAGTGGATAGCACTTGTGCCTCACAGCAAGATGGTCTTGGGTTTGATTCCAACACCAGTCAATGGGGGTGGGACCTTTGTGTGGAGTTTGCATGTTCTCCCTGTGTCTGCGTGGGTTCTCTCCGGGTACTCCGGCTTCCTCCCACCATCCAAAGACATGCACTGATAGGTTAATCGGTTAATCTAAATTGCCCATAGGTGTGAATGTGAGAGTGATTCTTCATCTCTATATGTCAGCCTTGCGATGAACTGGTGACATGTCCAGGGTGGCTCCCGGATTGCCATCTACTGCATACCAGAGCGTCTTATAGTGCAACACAGCCTCAACCTCTTTCCCAATGTGCAGCACATCAGGCGGGTCAACTCAGGCAGTGAAGACGTGCAGGTTGGCCTCCACCCATTCTACTGCACGACTGCAGTCCTGAAGGATTCTAGTTTCACATGTGTTCTATAAACATAACAGAACTAGAAACCGCCAAGGCAGATCACTTGTGCCCCCCCGCCCCCCCATCACCACCAAAATTTTATTGTTTGTTCCTTGTGCCAGAATCAACATTTCCTGAAAATTTCATCACCCCCTCCATCACCACCAAAACTTAATCATTCGTTCCTTGTGCCAGTAAAATTTCATCCCAAATCTGTCCATAACTTTTTGAGTTATCTTGCTAACAGACAAACAAACAGATAGACAAACCCTGATGAAAACATAACCTCCGGAGTTACACTTTGCAGAGGTAAAAATGAGTTTTTCAATGTTGCTCCAATGTTGTCCAACAAATAACTGCTAGTAAACAAGACCATCTCATCCACTGGTGTCTCAATGTGTGCAACAGTAGCACCCTTAGCCTGCTTCTCCTCTTCCTGAAAATATATCTTCATATATGAAATTTTCAGTTTTCCTTTTTCAAACACAAGTAAGAAGCCAAACTGGTTAGCTCAGCTTGTCCCTCAGCCTGTGTGCGTAGAGCATTCTTCTGAAACATGTAAGAAGTTTCTTTCATTCTTTGTAAGCAAAGTTGAAACTATAAGGACACAAATAACGCCCCCTTCTCATGACCCCTCCGTGCATGTCCCCTGTTGTGCTGTTTTTGATGACTTTGAGCCTGTAACTCTCCCAGAATTAAAAAACATTGTTGCTCAGTTGAAGGCCGCAGGTTCTCCAGATGACCCACTACCTCCGCGTCTCTTTAAGGAGGTTTTTGAAACTATAGCGCCTGCTGTCCAATCCATTTTAAACAGTAGCTTGTCATCCAGTGTTGTCCCTGCTCATTTTAAACATGCAGTGGTGCATCCCTTGCTTAAAAAACCTGGCCTTGATTCTGCAGCACTTTCAAATTTCAGGCCTATCTCTAAGCTCCCGTTTGTCTCAAAAGTACTATAAATACAACAGCAATTTCACAGGATGATAAATTTAGTCCATTTTTTGAACACTTGTTTTGTTTTCAAGATCCATCAAAAATTACAGTCCCCTGTGTACATACGTAGGACACAGACTTCTGAATATACAGATTTCCTTACAAATTGCAGTTTGCACTGGTATAACATATACTCAGTGCCAATGAAAACGCAACACTTGAAGATTCTTATATTTTTTTAAATGGATGAGGATTTTTATTCCATAAGCTCTTTGGAATTAATCATAGGCCATTTCTGTACAGTAAAAATAAAAAATCACATCCAATTTTGTTGACAAAAATAAGGATCAAGAAAGAAACTCAAGGACCCCCAAAACCAAAAGTCACAAAGCGGTCCCGGAGGTGCTGCAGCTCAATGTAGCGATCATGCTGTAGCGTGGTCACACGTGCTTGTCCAGGCCGAGGTCTGTCTGCAGTTGAGCCAGTTTCTTCATGCCTCTGTTGCATCCTGACTATGGTGGACACATTGCATCCAAAAAGGCATGCCACCTGCCGAGCAGAGATTCTGGCCGTTGTTCAGCCAAGGTAGTTGGAAGGGGTCGGGGGGTGGAGCACTTGTAGTGTCCAGCCAGCCATAAGTGGTTTAATCTTTCAATCTGTTTCTGACATAGGAAGGGACCTCTGAGGACAACAGGCCTTGACACGGAGGTTCTGTTGGTCCACACATTCATCAGGGAACACCGTCAGGCCCTCCATAAGTTCAAATTGTAACAAAAAGGCCTCATTGGCTTCCTCACTGTCTACATCTGCAATTTCACAGAGGGTCTTCTCTTTGTCTTCTGGCATCATTGCTAGAAAGGCAATTCCTTGAAAATCAAAACCTAACCTTAACTGTTATTTAGAGTCAAAAAAATCCACATTAGCATGCTAGATTTCAAAAAATATATCCAAGGCACACTGTAGGATTTGTGTAAAAATAAAATGCCTTTATTAATTCATGGCAGTCTTTAAAATACACCCAACATGTTGTGACCTCTGGTCTTCATCAGGGCTTTTTTCACTAGTGAGTTGCACACCTTCATACAATCACTTTAATGACCTGAAGGAGAGAGGTGTAAGGGGAAAAAAAAAACATGCATACAGACATACATAAACATATGCACACACATATATACACAAAAAACAAAAAAAGAAGAAAAAAAATAAAGAATAGAAATGAAAAAAAATGAAAAAAAAGAAAAGAGAGAAAAAAAAACCTAAAAAAAAAAATCAATAAACCAGACAAAAGAAGTATAAAAAAAAAAGTGTATACATATATATATATATATATATTTACACACACACACACACACAGTGTGGGGAAGCAAAATTTACAATATTTTGAGGCAGGGATTGAAAGACAGTGTATGACCAATTAGTTTATTGAAAGTCATGAGAATTTATTTGCCACAAGAAAATTGACATAATAGAAAATGTTTTTATTCTATGTGTCCTCCTTCTTTCTCAATAACTGCCTTCACACGCTTCCTGAAACTTGCGCAAGTGTTCCTCAAATATTCGGGTGACAACTTCTCCCATTCTTCTTTAATAGTATCTTCCAGACTTTCTCGTAATAGTTTTGCTCATAGTCATTCTCTTCTTTACATTATAAACAGTCTTTATGGACACTCCAACTATTTTTGAAATCTTCTTTGGTGTGACGAGTGCATTCAGCAAATCACACACTCTTTGACGTTTGCTTTCCTGATTACTCATATGGGCAAAAGTTTCCGAAAAGGTATGGATACTAGTGTTAGGTATGATTATGACATCAATATATGTTTGGTTTCAAAAGAATTGACGTAGTGCCTGCTGAGAAAAAACAACTAAATGTTCATTGTAAATTTTGCTTCCCCACCCTGTATGTATATATATATATATATATATTAGGCCTGTAACGGTACACAAAATTTTCGGTTCGGTACGTTTTCGGTTTTCAAAGCCACGATTCAGTTTTTTTCAGTTCGGTACGGGAAGAAAGAAAACCCCTCAAAATGTCTTTAATACATTTATGAATTTTTTAACATTTTTCCCCCAATTTTTGGACACAATAGAATATAGAAAAACAGGAATAATATAATTCTGCTGCTATAAATCAAATAGAAAATAAAATAAATTATTAATATGACTAAATGTATTTTAAACATTAGTATTGCACTTTTCTCTGACAGGTAGTTTTGAACAAACAAGAAAAATCTAATCACAGTTCTGTCAGTTCACAATCTGCAGAAAAATATCAGCAAAAAAATTCTGCATGAAGTTCAACATCAACAGGAGGGTAAACTGGTATTCTGTTTAAACAAACTGAAGAGCAACATTGACAACAAACTGAACCAAATTATTTATTTTAGGACAGAGAATAAATTGTTTAGGACACTGTGTGTACTTGTGTGTGTGTGTGTTTGTGTGTTTGAGTGTGCGCGCGCATGGAACGTACGATTTGTCTGGGGGATGGTTTGTTTGTTGTTTTTTTGTTTTGTTTTTTTTGGTCGGAGCCGGGGGGTGGGGGGGTCCGGTCCATAACTAACGTAACTAACGCTGGCGTGAAACGAAAGTGAAACTTTATTTTTATATACTGTCAGTGGCCAACTCCGAGTTTTATTCCTCTGTTATACAGCGTGAGAGAGAGAGAGAGAGAGAGAGAGCGAGAGCGCTAGTGTGTTTTAGAACTACCGTAGTTCCTAGGGGCCAAACAACGTCCGTCTTATCTCCGTCTCTTTCCTCGTTGTTGTCTTTCACCGGGACCTGAAGTGATCCAAACTGGACTGTACTGATGGTGGAGGGTCTTCAGTCTCTTCCTTCCAGGTTCACATCATATTTGTGTTTTTTTGTTTTTTTTGTTTTTTTTTTACCTTATATCAGCTGCTATTTGGTATTTTGGGTCAATGTGCGTGTCCTTTAATATGTCCGTGTGAAACTTGCGCGGATTTAAAGTTCCGCATTAAACGACATCTTTCGTTCCTTTTTCTTTTTGTCAACATACTGTGCCGTTTCGGTACAGCTGTGTGCCGAACCGAACAGGTGTGTACCGAAACGGTTCGGTTCGGTACGTGTACCGTTACAGGCTTAACATATATATATATATATATATATATATATATATATATATATATATATATATATACACACTATATTTCTAAAAGTATTTGCTCACCTGCCTTGACTCGCATATGAATTTAAGTGACATCCCATTCCTAGTCTTTGGGGTTCAATATGATGTCGGTCCACCCTTTGCAGCTATAACAGCTTCAACTCTTCTGGGAATGCTGTCCACAAGGTTTAGGAGTGTGTTCGTGGGAATTTTTGACCATTCTTCCAGAAGCGCATTTGAGAGGTCACACACTGATGTTGGACGAGAAGGCCTGGCTCTCAGTCTCCGCTCTAATTCATCCCAAAGGTGTTCTATGGGGTTGAGGTCAGGACTCTGTGCAGACCAGTCAAGTTCATCCACACCAGACTCTGTCAGCCATGTCTTTATGGACCTTGCTTTGTGCACTGGTGCACAGTCATGTTGGAAGAGGAAGGGGCCAGCTCCAAACTGTTCCCACAAAGTTGGGAGCATGGACTTCTCCAAAATGTATGCTGAAGCATTCACAGTTCCTTTCACTGGAACTAAGGGGCCAAGCCCAGCTCCTGTAAAACAACCCCACACCATAATCCCCCCTCCACCAAACTTTACACTTGGCACAATGCAGTCCGACAAGTATCGTTCTCCTGGGGACCGGCAAACCCAGACCCGTCCATCAGATTGCCAGATGTAGAAGCGCGATTCATCACTCCAGAGAACGCACCCCCACTGCTCTAGAGTCCAGTGGCGGCGTGCTTTACACCACTGCATCCGACGCTTTGCATTGCACTTGGTGATGTATGGCTTGGATGCAGCTGCTCAGCCATGGAAACCCATTCCATGAAGCTCTCTGCGCACTGTTCTTGAGCTAATCTGAAGGCCACATGAAGTTTGGAGGTCTGTAGTGATTGACTCTGCAGAAAGTTGGCAACCTCTTCGAACTATGCGCCTCAGCATCCGCTGACCTCGCTCCGTCAGTTTATGTGGCCTACCACTTTGTGGCTGAGTTGCTGTCATTCCCAAACACTTCCATTTTCTTATAAAAACAGCTGACCGTTGACTATGGAATATTTAGGAGCAAGGAAATTTCATGCCTGGATTTGTTGCACAGGTGGCATCCTATCACAGTTCCACGCTGGAATTCACTGAGCTCCTGATTCTGATTATTTGGATGGGTGAGCGAATACTTTTGGCAATATAGTGTGTGTGTGTGTGTGTGTGTGTATATATATGTATATATATGTATGTATACATACACACATACATACATACACACATATATATTCATATATACATACATACATACAAATATATAAACATATATAATTAAATAAAACAAAATAATATGACAAAAAAAAAAAAAAAAAAAAAAACCCACACTTCTAAAGTTAGATCCCACTATTAGTACCACATACTCAAATGCAATACACTTTAAAGTCTTATTAATTCATATTTTCTCATTACCAATCAAATATCCCTCATGAAATGATCCTTTACAAAAAAAGAGAGAGGTCCACATCTCCATTGAGACCTGGATGTTTTGTTGCTTGTAGTTCAATAATCCCGAAAGTCTCCTGTTGGAGTAGTCTTTTTACACAGTCACCTCCTCTGATGTCCTTTTCTACACCTTCCAGAACGACCACTTTCAGTGTGTTGGGGTTTCCATGTCCCACCTCCATATAATGTGATGCCATAGCATACGGATGGCATTTTTATGCTCCGCCAATCAATCTTTGAGCCTTCTTTTTGTTTGTCCGACATAGAAACGGCCACATGGGCACTCCAATCTGCAAACCACATGTGTGGTGTTGCAGTTAGCAAAAGTTCTCATTTTATGTATGTGAGATGTTACATTTTGGAATACATCAGTTTTTTTCACATTGTCACAGTGGTTACACCTTCCACACTTGAAAGTTCCACAGGGTTTTTTTGACCAAGAAGTTTTTTCAGGGGGAGGGAGATAACTCTGTACCACCTTGTCTCTCAGGGTTGGTGCACGTCTGTATGAGAACTGAGGTAGCTCCATGAACAGTGGTCTGAGAGATGCATCAGTCTGAAGAATTTTCCAGTTGTGTTTTATGATATTTCTTACTTGGGATGCTTGTTTGCTAAATTGAGTCACAAAATATGTTCCAGAAGATTGCTGTGACTTCTTCGTGGTCAAGAGTAGTTGTTTTCTGTCCAGGGCCTTTACTTTCCGGAGTGATTTTTCTACTGTATTTCTTTTGCATCCTCTTTCTTTAAAGCGGTTTGCCATCTCAGAGGCCTGGATATCAAACTCTTCCTCTGTGTTGCATATGCGTTTTAATCGCTGAAACTGGCCAAAAGGAATATTATCAATGAGAGTCCTTGGGTGGAAACTTTCCGCCCTTAAGATTGTGTTCCGATCAGTGGCTTTTCTGTAAATAATTGTGTGTAGAGTCCCATCATCAGTTTTTGTAATTCTCAAATCCAGAAAATGTATTTCCTTTTTGCTGCATTCCAGAGATAATTTCAGATTCTTGTTGGTGTTATTCAAGTATTTATGAAACTCTATTACCTCATGCTCTTCACAGTGCATAAAGAAAATCAGATCATCAATGTAGTGTCCAAACCATTCAATTTTCTTCAAAAAGGGGTTAGATGGACTCCAGATATATTTCTCTTCCCATACTCCTAGGAACAGATTTGCATAGGATGGTGCATATGTGACCCCCATCGCCGTGCCTTGTGTTTGTCTGTACAGCTGCTCCTGGAAAATAAATGTTCTTTTGCAGTGTCCATCTTGTGAGATCCACAATGAAGTCTGTGGGAGGAGTAAGTTCATGTCTCTTTTGTAAGAAATGCTGCATGGCTTGGGGGCCTTCCTCATGATCTATGTTAGTAAATAAAAATTCCACATCCATTGTGATCATATATGCATCTCCAATATTTTTTCTTTCATTTAATTTGTTTAATACATATGTTGTGTCCTGAATGTGAGATCTTAGTTCTGGAACAAAGGATTTAATGTGATAATCAGTGTATTTTGAAATGGGTTCTAGAATTGAGCCATTCCCACTGATGATGGGTCTGCCAGGTGGATTTAACAGATTTTTGTGTTCTTTGGGCAGCATGTAGAAACAAGGTAGTCTTAGGTTTTTTTCAAACAGTAATGTAAATTCTTTATCTGTGATCCACTTTTCAGCTTTAGCTTTATCTAGCATATTCATAAGTTCACACTGCAGGTTGTTCAGTGGATTTCTGTCAATGGGGGAATAGTAGTGGATGTCATTCAGTTGTCTGTGTGCTTCTTCCACATACTGGGTCTTCCCCAAATGACCACTCCTCCTCCCTTATCAGCACTCTTCACTATGACATCATTATTTCTGCTCAGCCAATTAATGGCCTGTGATTCTTTCCTAGTGAGGTTGTATCTAGTTGTTGGTTTGTTATTCTGAAAAAGTTTTTCAACCTCATGCGATACCGTTTTTGTGAAAGCATTAAGACAAACATTATTGCTGGTAGGAAAGAAAGTGGATTTAGGTCTGAATGAACTTATTGCTTTCTGCTCAACCCCACTGTGTGAGTCATGATTCACTGGATTTTGATTGTACCAGACCTTCAAATGCAAATTACTGTAGAATCTGAAGAGGTCTATTTTCATTTGACACTCATTTGTTCTGTAGGTAGGAGCATAACTTAGTCCTTTTGATAGAGCTGACATGCATTCTTTAGGAAGAGACATACCTGAAATGTTGATCACATTTGTTGTTGTGTTGTCCTCCGCTGAGAGCTACGTGTCCGAGGTCTCAGTATTTGTCCTCTGTTGTATCGTCCTGTTTTTCTTTTTCCTCCTTCCTCTCCTGGTTTTCCGTTCCAGTAGGATTGGGGGTTTTGCTGTTCCAAAAAATCAGATTCAGCTCCAGAATTTATTGCTTTTGAGGAATTTTCATCCTCTTGATCTTCATCACTTGTGAGCAGATTGAATGAGACTGAGCGGACTTTTTTGTTCTTCCGTGGAGGTTGAGGAGATCCATGACTCCATGTGTACACCTTGTTTTCCTTATAATCCTTTTGGTTGCTTCTAAATTTAGCCATTTTCTCATGTTTCAATAGAGTTGTGAATTTTTGCATCTCTTCAAGTTTTTCCTCACGCTGGAGTTTTTGTTCAGAGGGATCAGTAGAGTCAATCACTGATCTGATGTCATCTATATTTGGTTGCAAAGCAGCTTTCTGTTGTTTAGCTTCTTCAATCAGCAATAAAATCAAATCAAGTGAACATTTGTTCAAAATGGCCTCCCATTTCTTTTTAAATTCAACATTGTCATGGCTGAATGATGGGAACTTTTTGATACGCAGTCCTCTTGGGATCATTTGTTCTCTCCAGTAATCCGACAGTGTGATTGCATGTAGTTCTAACTTCTTCTCCTTTTCTTTTAGTTTCTTTAGATTGTGATATAGTTCATGTAAAGTGCCTGTTTGATTATTAGCTTCTTCATTCAAAAGAGAGTCTTGTTCAATTATGTTCTTGCCTTGCCCATTTGTGAAGGAAAATGTGGTATTCAAGGCCATGTTAAAAAATGCCCCACAAACATTCAGGTAGAATGGAGGTACTTCCACAGGACTCACCCAAACACAGTCCTACTGAACTCTAATCCAACAAAGTGGAAGTGCTGCTGGGTCTTCCTGGTGATTATCCACAGGTGCTCTTTGGAAACTTGTGGTGTGTCTGGTTATTTAGAGTCAAAAAATCCTAACCCTTACCCTAACCCTAACCTTAACTGTGTCATCCAGCTTTTGTCTCCTCAACCTGAACACAGGTGGTACTTCACCATGCAGGAGGACTTTAGCTGAGTGTGTCCAGTGAGCAAACACCTTGCAATGCCTAAAATAAAAATTAACACATGAAAAAAAAATGATAATGCAGTGTAACAATTCAATTCAATTTTATTTGTAGAGCTCTATATCACTGTGAGGCTGTAGAGCTCAGCCTCACAGGGCATTACAGAATTAGTTGGATATGAAAACAAACAACAGTCAAATAAACAGCAGATGAAGGAAATGGATTACTGTCCCGGGCATCCCCCGTCCTTAGATCCTCCTTCTCAGCAAGGGAAAACTCCAAAAACCCAGTAGGAAGAGAGAAACCTCGAGGAGAACCATGGTGAAGGAGAGATCCACTCCCATGGACAGACAGGCTATAGATGCACCAGGACTGATGGATGTCCATTTGCAGATGTAGTTCCAGTCTGTGAAGATGCAGTAAGGTGGGAGCACATGAGGGGGTCCATCTCAGATCCTGTCATCATTGGGCCCCAGGTGGCTACAACTGAAACAGTGGCCACTGCCTCAGAGGTTAGTGGGGAAAAGGGACACTAGGTGAATAGTGATGAACAGACTAAGTAAACTAAATATTGGAAATTATAAGTACAGACAAAAGGGGTACGTAGTACCAGAAACAGGTGATAGGACTCAGTGCACTGTACCTCCCCCCAGCATTATTGCTCCTAGGGCAGCTTAGACTGAACTGTGGGGTTCAGTCTGTTTTTAACTAGCCAGACCATAAGCCTTTTCAAAGAGAAATGTTTTCAATTTAATCTTAAATGTAGAGACTGTGTCGGCCTGTTTAATATTAGCTGGAAGCTGATTCCACGAGACAGGAGCTTGGTAGCTAAATGCTCTTGCTCCTACTGTACTTTTAGAGACCCTGGGAACTACCAGTAGACCTGCATTCTGAGAGCGAAGGGTTCTGTTAGGATGGTACGGCACCAGAGCATCTTTGAGATAAGAAGAGCCCATACCATTAATGGTCTTGTATGTAAGAAGGAGGATTTCAGATTTTATTCTAAACTCGACTGGAAGCCAGTGAAGGGCTTGGAGCACAGGCGTGATATGCTGTCTTCTGTTTGTTCCTGTTAATCGTCTTGCTGCTGTGTTCTGAACCAGTTGAAAACTTTTTAGTGAACTTTTAGGACATGCTGCGAGTAGGGAGTTACATTAATCTAATCTAGATGTGACAAACGCATGAATTAATTTTTCAGCATCATTTTTAGACAGAATATTTCCAATTTTGGCTATGTTGCACAATTGGAAAATGGCTGTTCTGCAGGCTTGGTTAATATGAGCTTTAAATGATAGATCTGGGTCAAATAGAACTCGTAGGTTTTTAACTGTAGCACTGGAGGCTACACTCGAGTTGTCCAGAGTGACTATGTGGTCAGTTAGGGAGTCTCTCACACTTTTAGGGCATATTATAATAACTTATGTTTTTTCAAGATTAAGTAAAAGATAATTAGCGCTCATCCAGGTCTTTATGTCTCGGACGCAGGCACTTAGTTTATTCGCTTACCTGGTCTGATCAAGTTTAATCGATAAATACAGTTGTGTGTCATCTGTGTAACAGTGAAAATAAATGCCATGTTTTCTAATGATGTTACCTAAAGGCAGCATATACAGTGTAAACAAAATGGGCCTGAGGACCGACCCTTGCGGCATGCCATAACTAACTCTGGACAACATGCAAGTCATTCAAATATCAACATTGCAGTCTTACCCTCCAAGGTTAAAGTTCTCCATTAAGAGAATACACCACCTTTTCCGCAGATATGGCATGTCTATCTTCAAAATGTATGTATATATTTATGCCAGCACTTTGTCAGATCAATTCCTCCCTTAAATTTTAGCTTACTTTGAGTAGGTAAACTTACAATAGTGAAATTATATGGAGCATCTAATGTGATATAAAGGGCATACTAGGAATAAAATGTCAGCATTTTAATATAATGCTGACATTTTCAACACAGAAGGATAATTTAATTGGACAAAATTGTATTACCATCTACATGAAGATGCCACAGTCAATGCCAAATGCTGGTCTTGGAAAATCTTATAATGTTCAAGAAAAGTTAGTGGTGTAGTTCAATTAAGTCCTCCATAAATATTTCTTTCGGACAATCATTTTAGGGTAATACACAAACTACAAACAGTAGTTACTGTTACCTCTGTCTGCAAGCCATTCACCTCCTTTCAATTTCCAGCGTGTAATGACTGTGCAAGGTTTCTAAAATTACAAAGACAACTGCATTAAAGCTATATAGATAGTTGTTAGAATGAATCATTATGATTGATTTTCATGAACCACACACCACACTGAATTCAGTTGGGAACACATTTTTACATGCAGTCATACTCCACACACCATTTGAACGAGCTATTCATGGTGCCTTTTTTTTCCCAAGTCAACATTGAAGTGTAAAATTCAAATATGAATTTGATAACCAGTAATGACACACAGATCAGCATATCCACTACCGGTCAAAAATTTTTAGAACACCCCAATTTTTCCAGTTTTGTATTGAAATTCAAGCAGTTCAAGTCCAATGAACAGCTTGAAATGGTACAAAGGTAAGCTGTGAACTCCCAGAGGTAAAAAAAAAAAAAAAAAAAAAGGTAAGTTTAAACAAAACTGAAAAATAATGTACATTTCAGAATTATACAATAAGGCGAACAAGAAATGGGTTAACAACCTAAAGCAGTTCTGCAGCAATGGAGGTTGATCAAGCCTCGAAAGTTGGTGCTACCAATTCCTACAGGTGTCCCAACATTTCTCAATTACTTCCAACCCCCTCTGTCTGCATAAAAGTAGTGCTGGAACATACTTTGGTACCATAACATTGTGAGCATTATTTGAACAGTATTGTGCTGCAGAAAGTAGTGTGTTACTATAAAAATGGTAAGGAAAAGGGAATTAATGATAGAAGAGAGACAGACCATCTTAAAGACCTACACTTAAAAATGTAGGTCTTTCCTACAGAGAAATTGCCAAGAAAGTCAAGGTGTCAGTAAGTACAGTTTCCTTCACCATCAAAAAGCACTCAGAAACTAGGGGAAATGCTGACAGGAAGAGGTCTGGCAGACCCAAAGCTACAACAGAATCAGAAGACAAGTTTCTGAGAGTCAGCAGCTTTCGTGATAGGCGACTCACAGGACAACAGCTTCAAGCACAGCTCAATAGTGGTCGTAGTAAGCAAGTCTCAGTTTGAACTGTGAAGAGAAGACTTCGAGTTGCAGGTTTGATGGGACAAGTTGCAGCAAGAAAGCCATTGCTGAGACTTCAGAATAAGAAAAAGAGGCTTCCCTGGGCCATGAAACACCAGCAGTGGACTACTGAAGACTGGACTGATCAAACCTGCAACTGGAAGTCTTCTCTTCAACAGTCCCCTCATCTTATCATCACCAAATCCAAATCGTGCTTGAGCACATTTTGAGTCCGGAGAGAATATTTCTCTTTGTGCTGGCTTCAAAGCCCACAGTTGCAATTATTGCCATTTAAACTCAACTGTCAGTGGAAGGACAGAACAAAAACACAGCACAGGACTAGCAGATAAAACTAATCTAAGACTTTAAGAACATTAGAAGTAGTTGCCATATGAGAGCTAGTCAAAGGGACCAGCATTACTTACAGAGAGAATGTAATGCCCAGATTTCCACACAGGAACCACAATGGCATGTCTGAATGCAGCATCATTCTTCCAAAAAGTTAAAAAAAGAACATGTTGAAAAACATGAATGTAATTTTATTTCAATTCAGTATGGCATGGTACACTTACAGGTAAACTTTCAAGTGGGTTGCATGCTTGCAGCTGTCGCCATGTTGGTACAACGTAGAGATCAACCACAAAAATGGTTTTCCCCTTTGGAAAAGATATCAAAAATGAACAAGCGTTCATTTAAAAAAAATGGAAAAAGGACATTTTAAGATGAATTTTGTCCGGTCCTTGTATGACCGAAGCAGGAGTCTGGTTCGCATTGCCGGCAGTAAGTCAGACCTGTTCCAGGTGCACGTTGGTCTCCAGCAGGGCTGCCCTTTGTCACCGGTTCTGTTCATAATTTTTATGGACAGAATTTCTAGGCGCAGCCAGGGGCCGGAGGGGGTCCGGTTTGGGGACCACAGGATTTCATCTCTGCTTTTTGCAGACGACGTTGTCCTGTTGGCCTCATCGAACCTGGACCTTCAGCGTGCCCTGGGGCAGTTTGCAGCCGAGTGTGAAGCGAGCGGGATGAGGATCAGCACCTCCAAATCCGAGGCCATGGTTCTCGACCGGAAAAAGGTGGTCTGCCCTCTCCGGGTCGGTGGAGAGTCTTTGCCCAAGTGGAGGAGTTCAAGTATCTTGGGGTCTTGTTCACGAGTGAGGGAAGGATGGAGCGTGAGATTGACAGATGGATCGGTGCAGCGTCTGCAGTGATGCAGTCGCTGTATCGGTCGGTTGTGGTAAAGAAGGAGCTGAGCCAAGAGGCGAAGCTCTCGATTTACCGGTCAATCTACATTCCTACCCTCACCTATGGTCATGAGCTTTGGGTCATGACCGAAAGGACAAGATCCCGGATACAAGCGGTCGAAATGAGTTTCCTCCGCAGGGTGGCTGGGCGCACCCTTAGGGATAGGGTGAGGAGCTCAGTCACCAGGGAGGAGCTCGGAGTAGAGCCGCTGCTCCTCCGCGTCGAGAGGGGCCAGCTGAGGTGGCTCGGGCATCTGTTTCGGATGCTTCCTGGACGCCTCCCTGGGGAGGTGTTCCGGGCATGTCCCACCGGGAGGAGACCTCGGGGAAGACCCAGGACACGTTGGAGAGACTATGTCTCTCGGCTGGCCTGGGAACGCCTCGGGGTCCCCCCGGAAGAGCTGGAGGAGGTGTCTGGGGAGAGGGAAGTCTGGGCATCCCTGGTTAGACTGTTACCCCTGCGACCCGGCCCCGGATAAGCGGAAGAAAATGGATGGATGGATAAGATGAATTTTGTATTTTATATACCTGTGATTGAGCCACTTAAAAACCTCAAAGCCTGCATTTCCAACCTGCAAAAACACCAGCCAAAAAAAAGTTTAGTAGCCACAAACATCCATCCCTTAGTCTCACCTAAAATTGATTAACTATAACTCATGTTTCATTGTTCAAGCCATGTCCCAAAAACTCTGCTCGAGTCAGGCAACTTTTTCCTGCTTTAACAATCAGTTCACCCCCTGGCCTGTCAGTGACCAAGATGTAGTCCAGTTGACACCCATAAAAGAAAAAGCATGACATGGTGTTTCTTACAAAGCATCACATTAATAAAACCCAGATATTGAATGTGTACTTCAACACAGGACATTAATTTGCAGCACAACTTCAAGATGAGGGGCACAAATTTTGAAAATGCATACCAGCTGCTCTTGGCCAAGATGCAATTTCAGTGTTCATGGTGCTTGACATGGCCTCACATTTTGTGATTGTTTCTCATTGTAGTCCACAGGTATCAGTGTCTATAAAAGATATTTGATGCAGAAACTCTTGGAGGTCTTGTAAAATCTTGGCAAAATAATTTCATGTTGATTTGAAAGCCAAATACTTACCTTTGTATGGATCAAGGGTTAGCTTCTGTTGCTGCAGAGGCAGTCCAACTACGGGGGGTTGATGTTGTGATGCTAGGGGTCCTGGGGTTTTCAGAAATTGTTGACATTGAACACAAGAATTACATTTAAAAAATCATTACAGTAATACAAAATAAATATTTACCAAATACTGCCTGGACAAATCTTTCCAGAGTGATGTCTTGCAAATGATGCATCTCATTGACCCTCTGGGGTTGCTTTTCCAAAAGCTTAGCATTTGTGTTGTTTCTGTAATGTACCATATTTCTCATCAGAAATATGTGTGTTGCGGGGACCATGTTATTAAGGAAATAGTTGTTTTTCTGCATACTTGAGAAAAGCTGCTTGGCCACCTGGCTATTCAATGAACCTTGAAGTTCAGGAACCAGGTTGATCCTCCTGAAGACCTCCTGTGGGTCTTTGGTATTGGCCTCATAAAATTATCATAGAGCACGTAGTGGTCTGAGGAGCCCATGTGCGGATGCCCAGCTTCATCTGGGTTTTGTGAAATTTTAGTCAGCCATGGTAGAGAGATCTTTAGTTATTTTTCTGCTGGGCTGCTGTAATGTTTTGTTGTGTAGATGCCGCCAGTCTCCCTTCACACGGCTTGAAAGGTATAGAGGTTGAGAAGTGGAGGTTTGCATGAGTTGCCCACCCACAAGCAAAATTATAAACAGAAACATTTGGCAGATGCTTCCACATCAAAAGAAGATCCACAAAGTCCCTTGGAGACTCAGCTCGTAGGTTGAACTTTAAACTGTACACAACACCATGAGGGCACAGGATAACTGACCAGCCGCCTTTCAGTGAGTGACAAATGACAACATTGTCAGACAGTGCACAAGCAATTTATCGGAGTGTTTTTAATTCTGTATGTGCAATGATCCAGATGCTCCCCATATTTTCCTGAATACTTTATCATAGGAATGTCTGGTCATCATCTCCTCTCTTAGTCTGATGATAAGATCCATCCTGAATCCCTTGGTATCCAGATTGCATGCCTTGCACAGCTTGCATACAGTTGAAACTAGGGATGCAAATTATCAACTAATCTATTAATCATTAGTTGGTTGACCTTATTGATTGATTAATGATTAATTGATAAGCAGCGATTTTCCTGAGAACCTGAATTTCTCTTTCGATAGGGTCTATAAGAATAAAAGCTAAATATTGTTTATATAGGCTACTTCATGAAAAAAGCATGTCATATTCCTTAATGATTGATTTATTATACCATGACATTTATGTAGTAGAACAAAATAAATTCTGCAGAGAAATTTAATAAAATAAATGGATCTGAAGAGGGGCAGTTTATGTGAAATGGGCATTTCTGACTTTGCATCACTACCTGACATGATAGAACGAGATTTCAGCGGAGATGCCCCCCCTTGCTATTTTCATAATGCGGGACATACCTATGGCCTGGATCAGGTTTTCAACTTCTGTCTCATTGACTAGATAGTCCAGATGACCGTGGACTACACCAACCTCCAGAGAAAACGCTCCGATCCGATACCGACTCCGCATTTGTGCATGTATATTTAGGTGGGGGTGCACCGCTCCCATACATCATACAAAAAATTTATAAAAATGGAAATATGAATCATTGAATAAATGTAAAGAAAATTGGAGAGAGTTGAACAGCACAATACTTGGGAAAAATCCACGTGAAATCATTTCCAGCTCAACCAACTCCCAGAACTCTGTTCACCTTCCCCAGTGAAGTTCTCAAAGGCTTCCTCAGTGTCACTCTCTATAACATGGAGCAACATGCAAATTGTTTATCACATCAAAACATACCACCTCATTTACACTACATGACATTGTAGCTTATCAGGTCATTTGAATACTCCTTTTTTATGCTGGTCCATCACAACAGTTGATGGGTGGCAGCCACAGCACAGACAAGAAAAAGAATAACTGTGGTTTGTCAGTGCCTCAAAGTGGTAGTAAGCATGGAGGGTGGTGTCCACAGCAGGAAATTTTACTTTCCTGAGGCTTTCCAGTGACTTTATGACTTTGGGCACAGATACATTGTTCTGAGAGAGAAATGTAAAAAAAACAAAACAAAAATCATATTACTTAATAAATACAATGAAAATGGGTTCAACAAAATAAATATACCCAGATAATCTTAACTAAATTGTCCATTACCGCAACAATTCCATTGTACCTACTTGCAAGTTTTGGCTTAAATATAAACAAAGCTCAAGGCTTAAGATTAGATGGTTATCAATGTTGTGTAGTCCATCCTTCCATTCCTGATACCTGTAAACCATTTGGCACTGTGGGTATCACTTGAAATAGGTTGAAATGTCTGGTAAAAAAAAAACAACAACTGAAGGATAAGTAAACACATAACGGTGTCATCTAAGAAAATTGTTAACTTATGTAATACAGGGTTTCCCCCAGAAATTTTGCCAAGCCTGGTGGTAGGGCCACTAGGGAAGCCCACCATGTTTTTGTTTAAAGAAAATGTTAAAAGTTGACAGGAAATATGAAATTATGCCTATTATGTGTTATTGTAAGACATTTAATAATACTTACACACCTACTATAGAGTCTAACAAAAAAGGCACACTCTGAAATACTGTTTTAACAAACACAAAAAAAATACAATTAAAATAAATAATATCAATTGTTTTCACTTAAGTTAAATCCTAATAAAGTAATCGGCTAGTGGATCTTGAAAAGTCATGCAATGGTCACATTTAAAAGTAACCATTTTGGATTAAATCTGCTAGTTCGATATTTACCGTCGCGGCTTGCAGAAGGCTGCTCTGATGACGAGCTAATGTCCGTGCTCATCATTGAGTCACAGCTCGATTGATGTTGGCTCGGTGGTGGTGTACGCTCCTTGGCAGGGCTGCCCCTGGCCAAATTGGGCCCCTAAGCAGAATTTTATTTTGAGGCCCCCCCTCCCATTAAAAAAAATTACCATCACCGAAAAGACTAAAAATTTAGAAGATAGAGGAACGACAGACTGACCAGAGAGACAGAAAGACAAAGGAGCATAAACACCAGGACTACAGGGCTAGGACAACAGTTACAAGACAGACAAAAAGATGAGAGGGGGAAAGAAGTGGAAAAAAATGAACAAGGGCAATCCTGGTCCTCAAGGGCTGCCAACTTGCATGTTTTAGATGTTTACCTCAATCAGCACATCTGAAGGTCATTATCAAGCTTGATCATAGGCTTATCATTTGAATCAGGTGTGTTGGAAGAGGGATACATCTAAACCATGCAGGATAGCGGCCCTCAAGAACCAGATCTGGACACTCCTGAACTAGGGACTGAAGCACAGAACAGAGGAAGACAGGTGAGAGACATGGAAATGAAAAGGCCATGAACAAACACATTATAAGACAGACAGGAAAACTTAAAGACTGACAAGCTGACTAGAAATAAGTTCAACTGACTGACGCTCTGCCACAGCTGGGCCCGCAGTCTCGCCACCTGATGACAGCCAGGCAACGGTGTCTTCACTGGGTCCTGGGCCGCAGTCTCTTCTCCTGGGGCCCTGTCGTGGTCTCTTCTCCTGGCTTGGTCCCTGAAGAATACACCACGGACTGGGCTGGGAGAACAGACTGCAGCCCGGAACTGCGTGGATGTAGGACTAGTCGCTTGTCATGGTAGCTCCTTGTTGTAGATGCTTATGCTGGATCTGGCAACCCCTTGTCTGGGGGGAGGCAAAGGGGATACCATGCTCTACAGTATTTTGAATGTGATTGCAATACCTGTCTTAGCCACAATCCTATGTACGACTCCTTTAAATATTATAATTATAATTATTATAATATTATTATAATATTGAGTTTGATATCACATAGTGTTGAGTCAATAACCACACTTGTTTTTTTTCTTGTGACACTTCTGTTTTACTCCTCACCAACACATGTTAATTCCATAGCAACATCTGCGTAACGTAATGTAACTAAGGATATAGCGTCTCCCCCCCCCCAAATGCACACATGTGCAGTAGCTAAAACATAACTTAACACATAGGAGGAAAGTAACCCATAATATTCACTTTTCAGATTCTAGAATTTCAGAATTTTCACTTTTGTCTTAAAAACATCTTAAACAAGTCATCAAGTATCAAAAGAAAAAAACATTGAATTAGTTGGCCACTCAGTTAATAGTAGCAGGTCTAATTCTTACCTCTGATTTCTTTTTACTGTTTTTTTCAGTTGCTTTTGTACATTTCTCAGATCAGAATGGAAATTCTCAAAAGTACTTGCTCAATCTTCACATTGTGTCGTGTGCGCACATAAAAAAACTGTTTCTCATTTCTTTGAACAAGTTGCAAATTCTTTGGTACATCCATGCAAATGATTATGTACAATTCTCTGCTGTTTCCTACATTATCTATTGCTCACGTCATGTTTATCAAAATGTATTATAATGGGTCTATTGAATAGTCTCACCCCCCACAACATTTAGGCATTAGTTCATCATTTAAGTCTTTACATGCAAAAGGGTTGAACAAGTTGTCATAATATGCCAAGCATATATCTATACATTTTCATTAGACTTTTTTTTTTCCAAATCTGTCGTGAATTGGTAAATTGTTCCCAGGTGAATCTTAACTTTCTCTAATGAAGGGAAATGTGTGAAGCATTAGATTAACCAATGATCAAGCAGTTTTCTAAAATATTCTTTCCACACTGCATCACAAGAGAAGATATTCATTGTGATGTGGATGAGAATTTGTGGCCCAACAGACAGGAACATTAGGAGGTGTAGGAAGACTGAACTGTAATTCTTACAGCACTGCATGTACAGTTTTCCCCAAGGAGAATGTCCTATGTTCATATTTCTACTTTTATTTTGTTTTGTTTTGTTTCTTTCTTTGTGTTATGCGGTGCTGTCTTTTCCTTTCTGTATTGCAATAACATGGTATGTCAACAAATTACAGTACAAACAGTGAGTGTAAATGTGAATCTTGTCTAGTCTCTTGCAATCAATCTCCCACATACACTAAGGTGTAACTTACAATTTACAAAAATTGTCATCTAAACTTTAGCCATAGTTTACATCAGAACATCCCTCCAGAGTACACTGTTATATTGACAACATGACTAAGCAATTTGACCGTCTTATCTGTACACAGTGACACAAGGACTTGTCATTCTGATAGCACTGACACGTTCATTGACACAGATATTTACTTTTGAGAGACGAACTAAGGATTTTGAGCAAGAGACTGGCTTTTGCAGGTAATCCATGGTGTTTGCTATTTATATGAATTTTGAGAAATGCACTTACTGTTTTGTAAATGTCAAGGATTATTTGAGAAATGTGTCAAAGTGATGAGAAAAACTGTAAATAAATAGTGTGTATGAAGGAGTATGAAATAAGCTAAATCTACTTTATTGATTAAGTAAACTACAGTTCCTAATGTGTATTTTAAGCCCAGAATCCCAGAAACATTTTTAAAATGAACTTTGACGGTCTCTTACTTTCTCATAAGTCTGTCTGAGGTAGCAAATTATGCTTAGCTCACTAATAGCTACTTTTATCCTGCCAGTTAATGTCATTTCTGACGTGACTGTTGGAAAAGAAATTACATGAATCTTGAATTGTGAGTTACAGTACACAACCACCAAAAATGGTCACTTTTTTAAAATCCCCGAAGTTGCTGTAATTGCTTGGAAATCCTGGCAACAGGAAGTCGCTTTTCCTGACATGTATTACAAATCAAATTTCTGGTGTGAATTACGTAGTGACCAAAGATTAGCAACAGTAACTGAGGGAGCAGAACATGGTGTCAGGTCAGCTGGCACAGAGTTTACCATGTTCACTAGTCCCATTAATGTTAGTATTAGTGAAGGTGACATGATTGGCACAAAATTTAGTCACATTGTGGTCAGGCAAATATACTCATAAAGACAAAGTAATTGGCTAAAGGCAACTGTTACTTGACATGTGGCTAAACAGAAAGTCAGATAATATGATTGCATAATATCATTCTAGTGGTTGCTGAAAATGATGGATAAACATGAACATCTAAAAGCCATGTTGTGTCTAGGTTCTGCTGTGAAGAGGAGCACAGAATCGGTGCGGCCGGTGTGGAGGAAATAAAGTCCAACCCCTTCTTTGAGGGGGTCGACTATGACCATATCAGGTGAGGACCTTTCCAAACAGACAGCTGATTTCCAGTCAAAGGTGGCTTATATTTTACACTGTTAACACAACAACATTCTAAAGCAGAGACATTTTATTGACACAGTAGCTTCATCCTCAAGGCAGTAGCTCACACTGTGGATGTTCTTGCCAGTTTCAGCGGTGCACCTGTCTGTGTTTGAGCATGGCGGAGTTCTGCCCCAATGCCTAATATATGGGGAGATATTTGTTTCTTTATTCATCAATCAAATAGAATAGATTTGCAACCAAAAAAGAGATTTGAGAGCAAAAAATAGTAAGTGGCAATCAAAAAAGAAAGATAATTTTGTGTCTAAATCAGTTCTCTTTGCTTGTGACTTAAAACCTTTTGCTTGAAAATCAGTGGTCTTTGCTTGCGAGTTCAAAAGTTTTGCTTGCAAATTAAAAATCACTTAATGGGTGGGGCCTACACCAGTGGATGAGAGAAGACTTTCTATTAGTGGGTTTGACCTGGCTCCAGTGCTGGCTACAGCTTCCACATTAAACCCACTTCTTCCTTGTGTTATGCTACTGGGAGCTAAGTTGATAGTATATTGCTCTTTGAAACTGAAATGTGTCCGATAGGTAATGCAGTACACTAAATAGCATCGGCTACAGCCTGCCATACATTCACAGCTTGAGCAGAGTCATGGCCTGAGCAGAGTATATCAGAATGAGTGAGTGAGTTACAGGGAGGCGTTTACAACATAGGGCTGTGATTTAAACATTAGTGTTGACCGGTACCCGTGGTACCAAAATGTCATGGTTACTACTACTGTGATGTTTGTTGTGTTAATCGTTTGTCCAGGACAACAGATGGAAATTAGCTTCTCTGCTAAGTCTTGTGCATGCATCTTGTTCTTTGTAACTAATGCCAATACACACTGTCCTGTAACTAAATAAGTAAATACTACTATACCAGAAAACACACTCAGAGCAACTGAATAATGCTTTTTTTGTTGCTGACATTATAAAACACACATGCTGCTACAGCTGTGCAGCAATCTTGCTCAGCTGATTGGTGCTGAGATCTTCAATCCAACTCTTTCAATACAAAATACAGCCAAACACCAAATAAAAGATAGTGAAGGCAGGTATATACTGGTCCAGGGAAAATTAGAGGGTAAAATGACCAGTCTTCTTTTGGTTTATATGCCTCCACATTATGACCTACAATTTCAGAAAAAAATCCTAGAAGTAATTTCTTCAGAGTCACAAGGTGTATTAATATATGTGCAGGTGACTTTAACACAGTGTTGAATAAAAAAAGATAGATATAATAATAAACGGACAGTCACGCCACAGAGTAAATTGTTAAGGAACTGCCTGGATGACTTAGGTTTATTTGATGTTTGGTGGGATATGCATCCAGTGGAAACAGATTTTACTTACTTCTCTCCCCCTCATGCAGTGTATTCAAGGATAGTTTTTTTTCTGGTCTTTAGGAATGACAGACATAGAATAAAAAGTTGTGAAATTGTTACTAGGAACATGTCAGATCATTCACCAATCTATTTAACACTTAATTGATCCCCCCAAAAAAACTATTTGTAGACTAAACACAAGCTTACTTAATAATAACAATGTCATAAAAGAGGTAAAAGAAGAAAAAAAAAAACTTTTTAGACTTAAATGATAATGGACAAATTGATCCTAACATTCTATGGGACACATTGAAGGCTGTTATAAGAGGCAAATTCATATCGCTGAGTACAGGTATTAAAAAAATCAACGGAAAAACAACTTTATGAACATAATCAAAGATTTAGAGATTATACACATTAAAACTCATAGTAACCAGACTCTTGAACAAATTAAAAAGATATGGAGTAAAAGTTTAGATGTATATAAAGAAGAAGAGAAAAAAGTATAATTCCTAAAAACAATCATACTATGAAACGGGACCAAGGCAACAAAATTACTTGCAAGGAAAATTAGCAAAAAAAAAAACTAATAATGCAATCAGTGTGCTCAATAATTGACCTAAAGACAGGAATATTAGAAAATAATTGAGAAGAAACTGATACGGCATTCCGAACATATTATAAAATGTTATACACGCAACCGAGACAAAATAACACAGAAGATATAAAACTGTTTCGTGATTCATAAGATTTACCATCAATAAGGGAAAATAATAATATCCATGGTCCATCCATTCATCTATTTTCTACCGCTTATCTGGGGCTGGGTCGTAGAGGCAACAGTCTAAGCAGGGATGCCCAGACTTCCCTCTCCCCAGACACCTCCTCTAGCTCTTCCGGGGGGACCTCGTGGCGTTCCCAGGCCAGCCGAGCAAAATAGTCTCTCCAGTGTTCCTAGGTCTTCCCCGAGGTCTCCTCCCAGTGGGACATGCCCAGAACACCTCCCCAGGGAGGTGTCCAGGAGGCATCCGAAACAGATGCCCGAGCCACCTCAGCTGGCCCCTCTCCATGTGGAGGAGCAGCGGCTCTACTCCAAACTCCTCCCTGGTGACTGAGCTCCTCACCCTGTCTCTAAGGGTGCTCCCAGCCACCCTACAGAGGAAACTCATTTCGACTGCTTGTATCCGGGATCTTGTCCTTTCGGTCATGACCCAAAGCCATAGATGAGAGTAGGAACATAGATTGACCGGTAAATCGAGAGCTTCACCTTTCAGCTCAGGTCCTCCTTCTCCACAACTGACTGATACAGCAAATGCATCACTGCAGACGCTGCACCGATCCATCTGTCAATCTCACGCTCCATCCTCCCCTCACTCGTGAACAAGACCCTGAGATACTTGAACTCCTCCACTTGATATTCCATGTTGGGACATGGAATATCCATGGTATTGTAATTAATTCAAAAGAACATAAAAGAGCATTATATGCAGATGACGTCCTTTTGTATCTTTCCAGTCCAGAGCAATCCATCCAGGCCCTTCTAGAATTGCTGCATACATTTGATGTCTATTCAGGATATAAATTAAATATAAGTAAAACAAAAGTTATGAGTTTTAATTATTGCCCTTCAGCAGAGCTTAAAGACAAAATTTCTATTGATTGGTCTCAGAAAGCAATTAAATAAGGTGTGTCGCTGACCCACTCTCTTAGTGACCTGTATAAAAAAAACTTTGAAAATGTGAACAAGAGGATTAAAGACGACCTTACACAATGGGTAACATGTATATTTGACTTTAATGCAAGAATTGAGGTCATTAAGATGTCCATTTTGCCTAGGTTATTATACCTGCTTATGTCACTGCCTGTTAGAATCCCTCATTCTCAGTTCCGTGAGTGGGACAAACAAATATCTGGTTTTATTTGGAAGGGACAGAAACCTCGAGTTAACTACAGTACAGTTATGATTAGAAAATAAAAAGGGGGTTTATCCCTCCCAAATCTATGTGATTATTACATTGCAGCTCAACTTAAAACAGTGATACAGTGGTGTGATGGTGCCTATGAGGCTAGATGGAAAGAAATGAAGAACATGTGTGGAAATATTCCAATACAAGAATTGTTTGGAGATCAGAACTTACAGCCACGTGTCAAAACAAATTAAGGTCTGTTGGTCTCTTTTAGACTAATGACGTGGTTTGAAGTTGTGAAGTTGTGATGGGCCGGCTTTGACTCAAGAGTTTATACCCTAATCAAACTGATTTAAGTTTATAAATTGGTCACATAAAGGGATCACTGTGTACTGCAAGATACTGAATAAAAATAATTTACCAAGTTTTTAAAACTCTGCAAAAAACAAACCGTAGCTTTGGAAAAAAATGATTTTTTAGGTATTTGCATTACAATAATATCGCTCTTCAAACATACTGAAAATGTGTAATTCAGAGGCCAATGTGATAATTCAACTAGTCTCACAAGCTTACACTAAGTAAATAATGTAAGTCTATTATTTGTAAGCTCTTTCAAGGTCTGTTGAAGGCTAAAGGAAACTCAACAGATTAAAAAAAGATGGGAGAAAGAATTGAACACTGTTATATCATGTGAACAATAGGACAATATGTGTGAATCTGCTACTGCAACCTCCTCTTCAGCCTACTGGTGAGAATTTTGTTGGAAAAAATATAGTACGGTTCTTTATAACACCAAAACAACACTTTTGTAGAAACTTAAATGCTTCTACATGCTGGAGGGGTTGCGGGGACACAGAGGCAAACCACACCCCCATTTTTTGGTCCTGTATGAACAGTACAACTTTTTAGAAAGATGTCGGAATAAAAACAGAACAGATTTTGGGTTTTAAATTACAGCAACCTACTTTACCAACCTACTTTTTGTTAGGAGATCTTCCTGATGATTTGGCAATAAATGACAAATACCTTCTAAAAATCTTTGGTGCTGCAGCAAAAAAACAATCACTCAAAAATGGCTTCAACTTGATCCACCGGTACTGGAGGACTGGTTAAATTGTTGATGAAATTCACAAATGGGGAGATTAACATTTATGCTGAGGCTGCAAGCTGAACTTTATATGATAATGTGGGGCAAATGGATTAGTTTCTTTAAAGATAATGTGTGGTTGTCTCATAGTCCTCTGAAGTGCGTGTTGAACTGCTGCACTAAAAATTTGATTGTGTAACTTGTTTGCTGTTTCATAACTGTAGCCTGAATTATCTTTGCTATTGGATTAGGTCTATTGCCGATTGGTGTTATGTTCTGTATAACAAATGTTAAATAACTGTCAAAAAAAACACAGTCAAACGCCAGATTAAGAGAGAGGAACTACAAATCAGAGGTGCTGAAATATGAGTTTCTCTGCTATAATACACATTCTACATCTCAGAAGTGACGTCACCTTTCTAATGGACAGAGCTCCGTGGGAGAGATACAGGCTGACAGCTGTAGCAGCGTGTGTGTTTTATAACCATGTTTTGGCACCGCGGGCACCAGTCTGCACTAATGTTTAAATCACAGCCCTATTTTGTGAATGCCTCCCTGTAACTCACTCACTCATTCCGACGTACTCTGTTCAGGTTGTGACTCTGCTCAAACTGTGAATGTACAGCAGGCTGTAGCTGACACTATTTAGCGTAATTCATTACTTATAGGACACATTTCAATTTCAAAGAGCAATAGACTATAAACTTACCTCCCAGTAGCATAACACAAGGAAGAAGTGGGTTCAACGTGGAAGCTGTAGCCAACACTGGAGCCAGGTCAAACCCACCAATAGAAACTCTTCTCTCATCCATCAGTGTAGACCCCGCAAATTAAGTGCGGTTTATTTTGCAAGCAAAACTTTTGAACTCGCAAAGAGGACTGATTTCAAACAAAAGTTTTCAACTTGGAAGCGAAGAGGACTGATTTACAAGCAAAATGATCTTTTTTTTGATTGCCACTTTATGTCTTTTGCTCTCAAATCTCTTTTTTGGTTGCAAATCTATTCTATTTGATTGAATAAAAAGACAAATGTCTCTCCATAACAATACAGAACTCAGAGAAGAAGAGACAAACGATCTGCCGTCATGTAAATAAGAAAAAAAAACTTGAGGCTATTTAGTTTGATAAAAGGACAAGGAATAGACCAGTTCTAAAAGGAAAGGTATCTTTAAATAACTTCTTTTGTGATCCGGAGTTATGTAGAAAATAAAATTAAATAAAATGAATTGAACCTCTGGGGGGTGGGGGTGCATTATGCACCCCCCTAACATAATGGAAGGGAAAACATTGTGTTGCCTCAGCTCCTCTCTTCTTAGGTCCTCGATTTTTACACTGGGGAGCAGGACCCTGGCAAGTCAAGGCAAGGGCTACAACTTGAGAACTGAGAAAATGGGCTGATGAGTGGTTAGAACTGAGCAACTCCACTGAAACAGAAACACTGGCACTAGGTGTCTCTTTGTCTTAATCTTAAACATTTCTGACTTTTGTGTCTGTCTCTGAACTGTAGAGAGAGACCTGCTGCCATCCCCATAGAGATCAAAAGCATCGATGACACATCACACTTTGATGAATTCCCTGATTCAGACATTCTTCAGCCAACAGGTATGGAGTTGTGATGTTAAGTTAATTAGTTATATTGTCTTAGATGTGCATTTTAATTAAGTTTACATGGTTTTAGAGTCTTTCAGGGTATATATTGGCGAAAGAATTCCTTTTTGTCTTGACCTGTCTTTATTGTAAGATCCCTTAAAAAGTATGGGTTGACCTAATGACTTGCCTTCTCATGCAGTCACCACAGTATCCAACCAGACTGAGGCCGACCTGAAGAACAAGGATTGGGTCTTCATCAACTACACTTACAAACGTTTTGAAGGCCTGACAGCTCGAGGTGCTATCCCGTCCTACATGAAGTCAGGAAAGAGATGAATACCCTCCGTCTGGCTTCAGCAAACTACCATGCCACCGCTAACTTCTGAATGAATAGTTGTTCAAAACTGGTTTGTCTGGTGAACTTCAGCCCTCTACTCTGTAAGCTGAGCAGGAGGCTTTTTTTTCTTTTCACAGTGGAAATAATAAAGGGCCCCCCTCCCTACACCCTTCATCAATCGCTTTCCCGCAGCCTTCACTTGATCTGACGCATTGAGGGTACCTTTCTGCTTCCTGCTATTGCATCACTCAAACTGGATTGTTGTGATTTGGTCCACGGGCCTTTTCCACCAGTGGACTCACAGTGGGAATCTCCAGATACCAGCATCCCTTTACATTTCTTGTCTGTAAAACCAGCATCAGACTGTTGGACCAACCAAGGGCCCTTTTCAGGACTGTCCCTTTTGCAGTTGAGCTGAAACATTTAGCTGTCACATGAAGTGAAATCAGGTGCTCATCAGGGATTCTCTCATTCTGTTGTTGCTCACTAATAAAGCTTCTCTAAAGTACTGCTGCTGCTACTCAAGGCCCGTAACCAAAGACCGTTGGCTGAGTAAATCAGGTCATGTTTCTGTTTGAACTCTGTCAATGCCACTAGTTGAAACTTCAGTTGTGTATGAGAAATATGAGAATGATGGATGGACCAGAACAGTTATTACATTTTTGTACATTTTTAGGCCACATAGTGCACCTTATTTGATATTTGATGCAACTCCAGTGCAGCTCACGTGTAGGTGTGTTTAGATTGGAGATTTTTATTAGACTGGATAAGTACACCAGTGTGGGTTGAATTGTTTGAAATGGTAATCTGAAAACTGCATCTTAATGCCACAAACACAGGCAGGAAAAGTGTCAGAAACCGCATTTAAATTCAGAACACAATTCCATTTCCATTGCAGGCTGTAATGTGTGTGATCATCAGAGCTCATTACTACAGTGCATGTGAACGTATGGGCTAACCTGTAGAACCTTCTTGTGTGCATGTAAATGTTTATGAACAGAGATGGGGAATAACAAGTTCAAATACTTCAATACTGTACTTCAGAAGGCTTATCTGCACTTTGTGTATGTGTTTTTTTTTTCACTTTTACTACCTACATTTTAAACTCGTATATCTGTACTTCTACTCCAAATTCTAATAATTAGTTTTAATGCATTTATATATAATTATCTGGGGTTTTTTTGCATCATTGTGCAACTTGATGCCATCCAGGCTGTCACTGACATTCCTAATACATGTTGAAGTGACAATCACCTTGTGTATTCACTGGTAAATGTTTTACATGTCAAACAACATGTAAACATAAGACTAACCAGACAGTAAACAGAGACTGGATAGAGAAAAAGTACCATAATGGTTGAATCTTTATGATACCTGTTGTGTTGCTGATATTGAAAACTAATTTGCACACTAAAGTAAAGTTGATGTTTAAATTATTTTCAGTTGGTGATATTTTACTAGAATGGTTCGATAGTCTTCACATTATATTAATATGACATGAGGTTCAGTTCACTTCACAAACAGCTGAGGAATGTCCTTTAAAGGCCAACTTTAAACTTTGATACTTGGAGGACATTTCAGAGCCTGGATTTTTTCACTTTTGCATCAGTACTTCTACCTTTACCAGTCTTATTTTATTGGTACTTAAAGTATGTACTTCTACTGGAGGAAACTGTGTAGACATTCGCCACCTCTGTTCATGACTGATTTCTGAACTGTTGGTACAGTAGACATGTCATTTTTTGTACTTTAAGCTTGTATTTTAGAATATGTTTGGCATTTACTATTGAGCTGGAGTTATTGCTGGGTCCTGAATCACCTTGTGTAAAAATGAGTTTGCAGTTTCCTGGTTCTAGAGTGTCACGACCTGGCTCAGAGGAAGGCTAAAAAAAGGATGAGACCACACAAGACTCTTAACATTTAACCCAATTTATTTAAGGAACTAAATTAACATATCAGTTCATCAGTAGTGAATGTATTGTGTGGATGTGTGAACATGTATGAAAGTGCAAGCCAAATAACCAAGATATCCAAAAACTAGTAACCCGTTAAGTTAACCAAACCACAATCCAAACAAGAGAAAGACTGCACTGGCCCCTCTGTATATATATACAATTTTCCTGATAGGGCCACGCCTCCAGATCCCAGGAGCAAATAAAACGGAATGGTGTAGAAGCAAGAGGCTGTCACCCCCCCCCTCAAGAGTATGGTTCCATCTTATGCTGCGTTTCCACTGCGTGAACCGCTCGGCTCGGTATTCCTGGAGAGCGTTTCCATTACAAGATACTACCAACTTACAGTACCTGGTCGTCATAGTGATGCAGCGCGTTACTTGTGTCGTCTGTTCAGAGAGTTGCTGATAAACTCGCTTGTTGCGTGGTTGTCTCGGTCTGAATTTTTTACGTCGGCCACCTACGACTGAATCTCCTCGACTGACCATGGTGTAGTTTTGGGCTGTTGTCATGTAGATTAATGTACCGCTATATTTACTGTCCACTTCCGCATCTGTTTTTTGTAAAACGGTGGGTCACAGAGACAACTGTCTGACAACTGTCTGCAGTGTGTACACGTCACGTTTTAGTATCTGGTCCCCAGTCCTGGAACCTCGGCGGAGGTGATACCAAAAAAGTAGTACCGAGTATCAGATTCCAGGTCCTTTTTCATAATGGAAACGCAAAAAAGGCCGAGTCGAGTCAAGCCAGTACCACGTAGTGGAAACAGGGCATTAGACTCCGAAAAACAACTAAAAAAAGAGAACATTCCAACATTATGATTTAGAATTATACCACTGTAACTGAGTACATTCTAACTATAACTATATGTTCATGATAAGTATTTAGTTAAGCTTAGCTATGTCACTTAACCTTTCCCACAACTTCCGATCCCCTCCCAAAACTTCTTTCCCCATTTGCAGTCTTCTTGGCCCAGCACCCTTGGATCCAGAGGAAGCACATTTAAGAGTACATCAAAACGGTATAATGTAAATAAAGAACAGAGCGGCAAACCTACAACTAACAATGCATCTGCAACTACATTTCCTTCACCTTTGGACAAATATCCAAATCATAAGGTTGTAAAAACAAAGCCCAGAGCATCAATCTGATTTGGATTCTGGAGGGACTGCAAAAAGGTTAATGGGTTATGGTCTGTATAGACCACCAAATCACACAATGTCAATGAGACCAACTTAAGAAATATTTGTACACAATACTGAAACATTTAAAGAGTAGAGACTTAGAAATAATTCCATAGATGAGTGTAAGAAGTATTAAGACATGAAATTGTTAGTGTTGAAAATTGCAGCATTGTGTGCAAATATTTCTTAAGTAGGTCTCATTGACAATGTGTTCTAGTCACATGTAATTGCTTCAAATTAAACCCCAACAACTTAAAATTAACACATTAGTTCATCAGTAGTGAGTGTATTGTGTGGATGTGTGAAAGTGCAAAGCCAAATAACTAAGGTGTCCATTTTCAGCTGTCACAAGAGGCTGTGGCTTTGCTGTTGTTATTGGCTAAAAACTCATTATCTTGGACCGGTATTACTGTAGTATTTATCTATAAGAATACCCAAACATCTGCCCATCAATAAGCTGTCATAGCTGCAGTGTTTCCTACTAAATATGTAACTCACATCTAACATGTTTTGTAGACTATGTGTCTGGGGTGTAACACAATAGAGTTTAGTTGTGAGACTATTAGCTCACCGAGGTGCTGAATTGGTCTTGTCATCAGTCCACATGACCTTTTGTTTCAGATATGTTTTAGTACTCTGTATAGAAATGTTTGAAATATGTAACAAATCTTTTGAACCTCATTAAGCACAAAAAAAGGCAAAATGATTTTTTAAATTGGCCTTTTCCCTAATAATTTTCAAACAGAAAATACATGACTGGACAAACTTAAAAGGTATATGGAATATATATGTGTATATAAACATACTAGGAATACATATTCCTAAAACATCTGTGCATGATATTTAGTGTCATCTAGTGTGGAAGTTGCAAGAATGGCCACCTAAGATGCAAAAGACCTACATAAAACCTAAGGTTGTTTGTCTGTTCAGGAAGATAAAAAAGAGCTGATCATCATGACTTCAGTATTCACTATGTCTAATATTAGGCAAAAAGAATCTCATGAATCACCTTAAGGAGAGTAAAATTTTAGTAATTTTAAGTTTTTCAATATGTTATTTCCATTCATCTGTACAACATTTTCTAATGCAGTCCTTCAAATGTTTATAAAATAGATTTATGGAGCAACATTTGATGCAGCACTTACCTACATGTTGTTAAGAGGACTAACTCAACATTTAACGCTGAATACATTCTAAAGAATCCATAAACGCACACATGCCTTTCCATTGCAGGAACTTCGAGGTAGTTTAGCTGGGGCAGGGCCAATGGTGCATGTCTCCACTGTAGGAACCACCCCCGTGGATCAAACTACAAGAACATTTACAGGGTCCAACCAAGGCCCTCCTACTCGAAACACCCGTAAAACTCCTGGGCGGAACTTAAAGATGTTGGTTAGGTAGACCCAAAGCAGGAAAGGAATCAAGCAGCATTTTTAAAGCCCTGCAGAGGTGGAGTTGTAAATTGTTGGATTCTGGTGAATTGACGGATTTTACAATTGAAAGAATAATGTATGATAAGTGGACCGACGCAGATGTGCAGACACTGTGTGCATTCTACAGCAAAACTCCAATGAGTGCAAGCGATTATGTCAGCTGTGGGTAGAACTCTGCAGTGGAGACATGGCAGCCGAAAGGGCTGAGTGGGAGGATACTCTTGTAAATGACCTTCCTCCCTGCTTGTACCCCTCGATGGAAACGCACATACTAGCCTAGCAAAAATATATACTGGGACATGTTTGGGGAGCGTTTGTATTCGTTTGTTTACTGACATGACCAGTATGACCCCTCTGAAAAGCAGGTCAGATGACAAATGAAGATGGTCCATGATATTGGATCATTAGATCACCCAGCCCTTAGTGGAGGAATTATTTTGGAAATGAAAACTATCTGCATGGCTTCAGTTACATAGTGGGAATAGAGGTGCAGATTAAGCACTACACAAGTAACGTGGGTTAGTAGCAGTAGTTTTAAATCCATGTTGGTGTACAGAAGTTGATTTCTGAAGTCCGCTACTTTTGTCATGCTACTTTTTTTAAGAGGCACTCATTACATTCAAAGAGCATTTCTAGACCTGAGCATGCTCGTTCCTCCACACAAGGACCAGAGCGGACTTCTGCTGTACATTTAAAAGCACAGGGGTTAAACCTATAAAGTGAAGACAAATATCCAAAATGCTGTTGCTGAAAATGAATGTAAATGAAGTTGCATGGAAGAATGGATATGTTTAAGGGTCTTTGCCACATTTATTTCAAGATGCTGTTTGTTTGAATGTAGCCTGGTCTGTGTTATATGTCGGGGGGCTTTTCTTACAAATGATGATCATCTATTGAAGTCCATTTTCTACCAGGTAGAAATGTACCTGTAATGTGTAGCTGTAGTGTATGTGTAGCTGAGGAAAAATTTCACAAAGGTAAAACCACAGAGCCCAAAATCTTGTACATTCAACTTGTCTCGTGAACAAAATAACTATCCTGTTGGATCGGGTTAATTATCTTATGTGCACAAGATAATTTGTTAGAAGATTTACCACAAGATTAAAAATCATCTTACGGGGTTTAATGCGTTGATGTTTGATATCAGCATTTACAAGTTAAAGACATTAGTCTTACTACTGACATTTTAAGTCAGCCAAAATTAGTACAAGGTGTCCACAAAGTATCTTTACAATTAAAAAATGTATTACAAAAGCAATTGAAGGGAACCAGGTTTGTTTGATGTACTCAGGGTTATCAAAGTTTTCAAAGGTGTGATGTACAATCCGATCATTCCTCCTTCACCAGATATCACTCCCCTGGATTTCCTTCTATGGGGCCATGTTAAAGATGCCATGTATTGAACAACGATCATCAACGACCTGAAGCAAAAGGTTATGCTACAGCGAACATGGCAAGAAATGGAGAACGGTCTTGATGTGTGTCATACAAGTAATAGTTCCCATGTAGAGGTGTATTAAATGAGGCACAAAAAAACTTAATATCTACTTTTCATTTGTAATCATTTCCACAGATTTGTCTATTCATTTGCTTTTGTAATAAATTTGTAAAATTCTAAAGACACTTTATGGACACCCTGTATAAATAATTAAAACACAAATTTTAATACTATTAAATTATAAACAAATTAGATATTTTGGATTGAGTAATTATATATTGGATTTATAATAATTCTAAATAAAATCCTAATAAAGTTGAAATATTGATCCATCTATCTATTTTCTTCTGCGTATCTGGGGCCGGGTCACGAAGGCAACAGTCTAAGCTGGGATACCCAGACTTCCCTCTCCCTAGACACCTCCTCTAGCTCCTCCGGGGGGGATCCTGAGGCATTCCCAGGCCAGCCAAGAGACATAGTCTCCCCAGCGTGTCCTAGGTCTTCCCCAAGGCCTCCCCTAGCAGGACATGCTCAGAACACCTTCCCAGGGAGGCGTCCAGGAGGCATCCAAAACAGATGCCCGAGCCGCCTCAGCTGGCCCCTCTCCATGTGGAGGAGCAGCAGCTCTACTCCGAGCTCCTCCCTGGTGACTGAGCTCCTCACCCTATCTCTAAGGGTGCGCCTAGCCACCCTATGGAGGAAACTCATTTCGACCGCTTGTATCCGGGATCTTGTCCTTTCGGTCATGACCCAAAGCTCATGACCATAGGTGAGAGTAGGAATGTAGATTGACCAGTAAACTGAGACCTTTGCCTTTCGGCTCAGCTCCTTCTTTACCATGACAGACTGAAGTCCGCATCACTTCACAGACGCTGTACCAGTCTGCCTGTCAATCTCACACTCCATCCTTCCCCTCACCTTGAGATACCTGAACTCCTCCACTTGGAGCAAGCTACGTGCCGCTGCTTCGACAATGAGACGGAGAACATGGTCCACTCGGACTCAATGTCCCCAGCCTACCCCCGGGATCTGGGAGAAGTTCTGCCAGAGGGAGAGTTGAAGGACCCACACTGACATCGGGTTCCACTAGATGTTCCCAACAGACCCTCACAACCCATTTGGGCCTGCCGAGTCTGTCCGGCTTCCTCCTCTGCCAGCAGATCCACGTGGTGATCGGTTGACAGCTCTGCCCCTCTCTTCGCCCGAGTGTCCAAGACACGCAGCCATAGGTCAGATGAAACAACAACAAAGTCGATCATCGACCTCCGGCCTATGGTGTCCTAGTGCATTATGGGCATCCCTGTGCTTGAACATGGTGTTCATTGTGGACAAACTGTGACTACCACAGAAGTCCAATAACAGAACACCACTTGGGTGAAGAGAGGGGAGGCCGTTTCTCCCCACCACCCCCCTCCAGGTCTCACTGTCGTGACGTGGGTGTTGAAGTCCCCCAGAAGAACAATGGAGTCCCCAGTCGGAGCACCATCCACCACCCCAGCCAGGGACTCCAAATCTGCACTCTGCACTGCTGCTCGGCCTGTTGGCCAGAACAACAGTGAGACGCCTGTCCCCAACCCACAGGCACAAGGCAAGGCAGATTTATTTATTTAGCACAATTCATACACAGGGCAATTCCACAGCGCTTTACGAAAATGGAAAAGAGACACATTGCAAGGGTACTACTTTCTTGTTCACATTGTTTCTTGTTCTGGGTAAACTCCAACACATGGTGGCTGAGCTGTGGGGCTATGAGCAAGCCCACACCAGCTCACTGCCTCTCACTGCAGGCAATGTCAGAGAAGTGGAGAGTCCAGCCCCTCTCAAGGGGTTGGGTTCCAGAGCCCAAGCTGTGTGTGGATGGTGAGCCCGATTGCATCCTAGTTGGTACCTCGTCGACCTCCCTCACAAGCTCCTGCTCCTTCCCCCCCCAGCAAGGTGTCCCATGTCCCGAGAGCAGTCTCTGTGTCTGGGGATTGGGTCACCGAGCCCCCTGCTGTTGACTTCACTCAATCTACATTGCACCCGTCCCCTATGGTTCCCTCAGCGAATGGTGAGCCCACCGGAGGTCAGGCCCACATCGTCCGTTCGGGCAGAGGCCCCGGCCACCATGTGCTCTCATACGAGCCCCAACCCCAGGTGAAATATTGACCCACTAAAGGGAATGCCATTTAAATGATGTTTCATGATAATGTATTCCTGATTCCAGCGAAGGGTTTCTTCTCTGTAATATGTAGTGTAATATGTAATAGGTAATGTGTAGATGAGGCTGAGCACGTTCTAAACATTGTAGATAAACAAGCAGGGGAGCTTTTTTTCTATAATAGGGTCGTAAAGTGTTGTTGGAATGAGTCTGCACCATGTGCAAGGGGCGTAGCTGTTCACACGAAGCTGGGGATTTTGTAAACAGAGATTTTTGTCTGTGTTTGTGCCTATCGGTCACATGACAATGACAGGCATGCACAGAGTAAATGAAGGTTTCTCATCACTCCGGACAAAGTGGAGATTTCTGCAAACTTCCGTATTTGCATTTGCGTATAAATGGAGGGAACCGGAGATCTCAGACAACGTTACAGTTGGCAACGGAAATACATTTACGTCACGTGTGACTCTTGGTACATTGTTTGTTGACACGTACAGAGTTGTGGTGGTATTGCTGTTAATGCAGACACTTTATGTTTGTTTGCAAATTTAAGTGCAACTGCTCTGTAACGTTGAGGAGCATAGGAGAATGACTGTTTGGAGGTCAGCAGTTTTGCAGCAACTTCTCCTACAATCAACATGAAGATTCAGCGCCAGCCACCGCGGCCGTTTTTGGGTTCAACCTGGGTGAACTGCTGCTTGGTGGAAGAACTTCGAACAAGAAGTGGTTTTGCCAGAGGAGTGGCAAGAGAATTTCAGGATGTTGCGATCATCACTACTGTCACTTGCCAAATTGCTGCCACCCAATGTAGAGGGTCAGACAACTACCATGCGGTCTCCAGTGAGTGTGGTCAAAAAGGTAGCCTGTACGTTATATTACAAGGTGGACAAGAGTAGACTATGCAAAACTGCTAATGCTTTCAGACTTTTTCGATCAACCGTGTCAGACAGGTGTGTAAGGCAATAACTGTCCACTTGGGTCCCATTTACATTGAACTGTCCACTTCCAGTGTTGCTGTCCAGCAACTTGTACATGGATTCTAAACAGCTTCAGTCAATTCCAATGATTACCTTCATAGAAAAGGCAGGTTTAGCATAAACATCCAGGCCACCTGTGACTATAAATTCTTTGATTGACGCGGTAGTGAAATGGCCAGGAAGCATACATGACACCTGCATTTTCGCCAACTCTACACTCAACACCTGAGAGATGAAAAAACAGAAAAAATTTGCCCTGTCCAAGGCAAACTGTAGACAATGAAGAGCCATACCAGTGTATTTATTTGGTGACCCAGCATACCCACTGTTGCCATATTTAAGGAATGAATATGCAAGTGAGGGGAGCACTGCCCAGGAACAGTATCTTCGACTTCCTTTGTGCCATGCATGGATGGTCATCGAGTGCGCCTTTGGGAGGCTGAAAGCCCGGTTTGCAACACTGAGAGGAGCAATGGACATTAACCTGAACGACCTTCCTTTTGTCATCTACGCATGTTTCGTCCTGCACAATTGCTGTGAGGCTTCAAAGGATCCCGTAGTGAAAACAGTGCTATTGAGGCTATTCATAGTGACTGAGACAACCAACCAGTTACTCAACCAACGGACAGAGGATACAGCTTGATAGCAGAAGGGAAGAGGGTCAGGAGAATCCGCAGTCAATACCTTAATTCATAACTGGTTCCATTTTTAGTAAAGCATTTTATGTTGAACGGCATTATTTAAAGAATGTGACAAACATCTCACCTGTTTTTGGTTTAAATAAAGTAACCGGAACCTGAAATAATTATGTGGTGAATGCCTTCTTTGACCTGTACATTGATTTATTACACAGACACACAATGTTTTTCACACATTTTATTTCTGACCACATTGGTCATTGTAAACAGATACAAAAGTAAATTGCCATTAAGACAAACAGAAGAAATACAGTGCAACAGTGCAAGTGTACAAACAGTATGCAGGCATTATGAAAAATGTATTCAGTGCAGAAATGTTTTGAAAATGTAAACAATGGAATTATATGGCTTTCACATTTTTGACTTTTATAGAATTTCGGCTGTCTTAATGCAAAGGCATGCATAATCATAAGGTTGTGTTTTTCCATTCTGAAACCCAGCCCCAGTTTCTATAATAAACATTGTTAACATTGTAAACATATGAAGGAAAATTGACATTAAGACAAACAGAAGAAATACTGTGCAACCAGTGTACTAACAGGTAAAGAAAGTACTTTAAGAGGCCTGTAATGAGCAGACCTCAGTAGTAAAAAAACTATGAAAACTGTGTGTGCGTGCGTGTGCCTGTAATGGTTCACAAAATTTTCGGTTCGGTATGGTTTCAGTTTTGAAAGCCACAGTTTGGTTTTTTTTCGGTTTGCTACGGGAAGAAAGAAAACCCCTCAAAACGTCTTTAATGTATTTATGAAGTTTTATGAACATTTCCCCCCATTTTTGGAGACAACAGAAAGTAGAAAAACAGGAGGTAAATTTAATTCTGCTGCTATAAATCAAATAGAAATAAAATAATAAAATATTACTAAATGTATTTTAAACATTTGTATTGCACTTTTCCCTGAAAGGTAGTTTGAACAAACAACAAAAATCAAATCGAACTCGTATTCTCTCTTACTGAAGAGCAACATTGATGACAAAATTCACCAAATTATTATTTAGGACAGCAAACAAACTGTTTAGGCCACTTTGTGTATTTGTGTGTGTGTGTGTGTGTGTGTGCAGGGTGCAATTTGTCAGTGCCACACTGGGGGGGGGATATTTTGCTTGTGTTGTCTGGGGGGGGGGGCAGTTATATGCTGGGGGTGCAGTCCATTACTAAGCTGGCATGAACAAAAGGTGAAACTTTCATACTTTCAACGTCCAACTCCCGGGTTTTATTCTTCTATTATCACAGCGCATGTGTGTGACACACACAGACAGTCAGAGTAAGTGTAAGTATTTGAGAACTACTGTACATAGGCAGCAAACAACGTTCGACTTTCCCCATTGTTGTGTTTCACCGGACCCGCAGTGATCCCAAACAGGACTGTAATGTTGGCAGAGGGTCTTCAATCCCCTCGCTCAGGTTGACATCATTTTTGTTATTTTTTGTAACCTTATAGCAGCTGCTATTTGTATTTTGGGTCAATGTGTGCTCCTTCAATATGTGAGTGTGGAACTGTGTGGATTTAAAGTTCCGCGTCGAACGACGTCTTTCATTCCTTTTTCTTTTTCTCATATACTGTGTCATTTCGAACCAAACCGAACAGGTACATACCGAAACGGTTCTGGACCCTTGGAGATAGTAATGTTGTGTTTGCATTTGGCCTTGGGTGGGGTAATGTTGTGGGGTAGCGGAACTGTGGCGGTGGTGGTGTGTGGAGCACAATAAAGAAAACCCTTCAGCAATGAAGGTTGTAAGCCGATCTAGTGTATTGGCCATGTTTCAGCAGCTCTTTGTCTGAGGCCTCAATGATATTTATGAGTTGTTTTATAATCGCTGTCTTCCTCAATGGCATTTTGCATTTATCATTTGCTTCATTTGTTCATCTGCCTTCTGGCAGCCTTCTTTTCAGGTGCTCGTGCTGGTGTCCCCTCAGTTTAGCCTTGTACAAGCATGATCATTACAAAATACATTACAACATTATAATTTGAACAAGTAAAGCCATCAAATTTCCAAAGACTCAAGTTCTATAATCTAATTTCAGACAGAAAACATCAACAGAACCTTGCACAATCATCGCATCAAATTACTGTTGTTAGAGTTGTATAGCTAGGCCTGTTAACTGCATAACCAAATCAGCACATACACACAAACATCAATGAACATAAAAGGTAGCAATAATACATATATGTGTGAAGACGTTCTCTCCTTCATATTCACTGTTGCCACACTGCCATCAGTTTCGTCTTAAGCGTTATCAGACTCGCCATTAGCATCTATCCAGTGCTGAAAAAGAGGGAGATGATGCAGAGGAGGAGGTGGTCATCTCCAAATCATTTGTTTCGATGCTGGTCACCAAGGTGGTGGTGGTCAGCTAACCACCCCATACCTGCTTGCAGAGTTCGAAATAAAGAACTACTCTTCCATGTCCGGATCTGCGTCCCGTATCCACAGCACTGCTGTATTTTCCTCTTAGTGCCTTGAGATTGGTTGTAATTACGCCGCGGGTGGTATCCTCCCTGCGTTGTGAAAAATTCTCTTGATCCTAATCAGGATAGTGCTCTAAAAAGAGTTCCAATACATCACTGTATTTCTTCTGGCACGACTCCCAGTCAGCGTTCTCCTGTTGATTTTTAGTCTAACGCTACATTTAATTTAAGTTCAACTTCTTCATCTGTCCAAACAAAAGATCCTGGTGCCATGGTTGTTTGTTGACAAAAGTGGACAAGTTGACTAAAAGCAGTAAAGCACATACAATGACTTTGAAACATGACATCACTTTGTGTGTCTGTGAGTGAGAGGGTTTTGGTAGAAGGGTATGTGTATGTCATCTTGCTGATGTCATCTTGTGCAATGTGATCTGGGAGCCAGGGCTGTGTGAAGGCTGCTATACATCATTTAAAATCTATGCAGAAGAGATGTGGCGATGTCACATTTGCCCTCCACCCAACCTCCAGACAGGTTCTCAGTTTAGCGTCACATGATCATTACGTCTGTCAGTCTTTTTTTTTTTTTTTTTTAACATCAAATTACTTGATAAAAACAAACTGATCAGATAAATTACTTACATACAATACTGTGCAAAAGTTTTAGGCGGCCCTTAGATTTGTTTTTGCAGCGTTGAAACGAGCATGCATATTTATTTCTCAGACTCTTTTCTTCAGATACAACAAGAAAATACAAGGAAATATGTGCACAGCCTTAAAAGACACAAAAAAAAAATGGAGCTAAATAGGTTCTAAAGTATTTAGTATTTAGTGTGGCCCCTGACCCCATGACAAGAAGCAGAAAAAGCCATTACAAACATCTGGCATTTGTTGAATATAATCAGTATAAAAAAATCAGAAAGTGAATGCCAAAAATTTCCTATTGTCTGAACAAAAGGATTAAAGACATGTTAAGTATCAAATAAAGGTCACACTAAATACGACCCCTTTGGTTCATAAAAGCTGGGTTTTTTTCTACTGAAACTTTTGTTTTTACTGCTGTACATACTTTACTGTAGTATGTAATGCATGGGAAAAATTTGTTGCAGAAGTACTTTTGAGTTTTATTTTAGATTAAGTATTAGATTAAGTTAGTATTCATAGAATACGAAAGATTGGGATCTTATGAACTTTACGGAAGCCAGCCTCCTGCTCTATATGGTTTAGATTCAAATGTGAAATGTTCTCATGATGTCCATTGTTATATACCATCTGTGGTCTATGAATTATATTTGCGGATTTACACACCTGAAATGTCCCAACTAAGGTTAACTGTATTAATTAGGGACCGAGCCGAAAGGTAAGGCCCTCTCACACAGTGAGAGGCCTTGCCTGCAAGCAAGGCCCTATTGTTTTTCGTTCGTTTTTATATTATTATTATTATTATTATTATTTTTCCGTGACGCTTTAAACTGGAATTTGCCCCCCTAAACATGCTCAAAAACTCACCAAATTTGGCACACATGTCAGGCCTGGCGAAAAATTTCATAAAATGTAAAAATTAACCCCATAGGTGCCAAAATGGCCTCTCTAGCGCCACCTATGTGAAAAAAATGGGAAAAGCCCTAGTGGCCACTAGGAATGTTGTACAGACATGAAACGAGTGCCAAAATTCTTGTTGGATGAAGCACTAAAAATCATCCACTGACACTTATGACCTAACTCCAACAGGAAGTTCGCAATATGCCTTTCAAAATAAAATTTCTAAAACTAACTCCGATGACACCGTTTGTCATATTGACTTCTAAATAGCATCAAAAGATAGAGTGAAACCTCCTCAAAAAAGTGATCTCTCACTTTTTCCGGAACTGTCTTAGTTTTTTTTTTTACAAGCCCGCAAGTTGTGATGTTTGGAACTCATTTTTCACTTTGCAGTTTTTCCTGAAATACGACATATCTACACGTTCGTGGGACTCAGCACAATGCTCACATGCAAAAATTTTTGAGATAGGATGTACGGTTGTTGATTTATAACAATTCTTTTATTTTCATACTTTTTCCACTTTAGACTGCCATTTGACCCCCTTAACATGCTCCAAAACTCACCAAATTTGTCATGTATGTCATGGCTGGTGAACACTTTCATACAATATCAAAAATTAACCCCTTGGGTGCCAAAATGGACTCTGTAGCGCCACCTATGTACTAAAAAACACACAAAATCTGCCCTAGCAGCCAGTAGGAATGTCACAGAAACATGAAACAAATGCCAAAATGTTGGTCTGATTGAGCCCGACAAATCATACGCTGACACTCATGAGCTAACTCCAACAGGAAGTTGGCAATCTGCCTTTGAAAGTTACTCTACGTTTCTGCAATTACTGCTTATTCATTTCAGAGTTTTGACATAAAAGTTATACCTCATTGAATTCCCACGAGTCTGCAGAATCCAAAAGTGAAAGAATTTTTCACATACGACCTACGGTTATGGAATTATAGCGATTTTTTTGAAGACTATGTTTAGTTTCACTTTTCCAAATGGCAAAATCCCTATAAAAGTCTTGCTGGTGCACATTTTCACATGTTTCTCTGTAGTGCAGTGGTTCATGTAGCTGCCTGAAGAGCCAAAGTACCCCGGTTCAAGTCCCAGGTAATCCAAAAAATTTTTTTTTTTTAAATTTTATTTTAAAACAGGTTTTACTGCATTGTATTGTGGATATTGGAAATTTTGCACACATTCAAAAGTACACGGAGTACATTTTTTCTAAATAAAACCAAAATTAAGAATAATACAAAATGTCTATTACATAACTTCTTTTTATTTTTATGACCAAACACTCAACTGTTTGTACAATGTTTCTTCATTCAAAAGTACTCTTTCTCACAGACACACATCCTCACACAATAGGGTTTTTCCAAAATAAAAGCCTTAAATGTGGTAAATCATCACTTTTATACTCACTTATTCATACAATTTCAATTCATTTTTCAACTGATTCTTTCTCTCACATTAAAAACAAATGCACATACACACAGTAGGGTTTCCAAAATAAAAGTCTCATTTTAAAGGTGATGGTGGTTTCAGCAGAGGGTCACTGGTGTTCTGTACAGATGTAAGGAGGACAGACACTAAAGGATGGGAACTGGTATGGGGACGGACAGGTGTGAGTGGAGCTGAGGCGTCGACAGTCACGGGTGGCGGATCGCGGGGGAGGCGGATCGCCCGGTGCGAGGTCCCGCCCAATGCTGCTTGCAGCTTTAATTAGGGACCGAGCCGAAAGGTAAGGCCCTCTCACGCAGTGAGAGGCCTTGCCTGCAAGCAAGGCCCTATTGTTTTTCGTTCGTTTTTATATTATTATTATTCACACACCACTTTGACCTGGATTTTGACCCCCTGAACATGCACGAAAACTCACCAAATTTGGCACACATGTCAGGCCTGGCGAAAAATTTGATAAAATGAAAAAATTAACCCCATAGGTGCCAAAATGGGCTCTCTAGCGCCACCTATGTGAAAAAAACGGCAACTGCCCTAGTGGCCAGTAGGAATGTCGTACAGACATGAAACCAGTGCCAAAATTTTTGTTGGATCATGCTCTACAAATCATCCACTGACACTCATGACCTATCTGCAACAGGAACTTCGCAATATGCCTTTCAAAATAAAATTTCTAAAACTAACTCCGATGACACCGTTTGTGGTATTGACTTCTAAATAGCGCCAAAAGATAGAGTGAACCCTCCTTAATACAACGATTTCACACCTTTTCCATAACTGTCTTAGTTTCTTTTTTACAAGCCTGCAAAGTTGCAATGTTTGGAACTCATTTTTCACTTTGGAGTTTTTCCCCACATGTGACATATCTACGCGTTCACGGGACTCAGCACAACTCTCACATCCAAAAATTTTTGAGATAGGATGTACGGTTATTGATTTATAACAATTTGTTTCTTTTCATACTTTTTCCACTTTAGACTGCCATTTGACCCCCTTAACATGCTCCAAAACTCACCAAATTTGCCATGTATGTCATGACTGGTGAACACTTTCATACAATATCAAAATTAACCCCTTGCATGCTAAAATGGACTCTGTAGCGCCACCTATGTACTAAAAAACACACAAAATCGGCCCTAGCGGCCAGTAGGAATGTCACAGAAACATGAAACAAATGCCAAAATGTTGGTCTGATTGAGCCCCACAAATCATACACTGACACTCATGAGCTAACTCCAACAGGAAGTTGGCAATCTGCCTTTGAAAGTTACTCTACGTTTCTGCAATTAGTACTCAGTCATTCCAGACTTTTGAATAAAAAGTTATACCTCACTCAATTCCCACAAGTCTGCAGAATCAAAAAGTGAAAGAATTTTTCAGATACGACCTACGGTTATGGAATAATGGCGATTTTTGGAAGACTATGTTTACTTTCACTTTTAACAATGACAAAGTCCCTATAAAATTCTTCTTGGTGGGCAGCTGTCTATGGCTGTCCTTAGTGTAGTGGTTCATGTAGCTGCCTATGGAGCAAGAGGACCTGGGTTCAAGTCCCAGACAATCCAAACTTTTTTTTTTTTTTTCTCCATCTTAAAACAGGTTTTACTGCATTGTATTTTGGATACTGGAAATTTTGCACACATTCAAAAGTACACGGAGTACATTTTTTCAAAATAAAACCCCAAATACCAATAATACAAAATGTCTATTACATAACTTCTTTTCATTTTTATGATCAAACGCTCAACTCTTTGTACAATGTTTCTTCATTCAAAAGTACTCTTTCTCACAGACACACATGCTCACACAATAGGGTTTTTCCAAAATAAAAGCCTTAAATGTGAGACATCATCACTTTTATGCTCAATTATTCATACAATTTCAATTCATTTTTCAAACTGATTCTTTCTCTCACATACAAAACAAATGCACATACACACAGTAGGTTTTCCAAAATAAAAGTGTCATTTTAAAGGTGATGGTGGTTTCAGCAGAGGGTCGCTGGTGTTCTGTACAGATGTAAGGAGGACGGACACTAAAGGGTGGGAACTGGTATGGGGACGGAGAGGTGTGAGTGGAGCTGAGGTGTGGACGGTCACGGGAGGCGGAACGCCCGGTGCGAGGTCCCGCCCAATGCTGCTTGCAGCTTTAATTATTATTATTATTCACACACCACTTTGACCTGGATTTTGACCCCCTGAACATGCACGAAAACTCACCAAATTTGGCACACATGTCAGGCCTGGCGAAAAATTTGATAAAATGAAAAAATTAACCCCATAGGTGCCAAAATGGGCTCTCTAGCGCCACCTATGTGAAAAAAACGGCAACTGCTCTAGTGGCCAGTAGGAATGTCGTACAGACATGAAACCAGTGCCAAAATTTTTGTTGGATCATGCTCTACAAATCATCCACTGACACTCATGACCTATCTGCAACAGGAACTTCGCAATATGCCTTTCAAAATAAAATTTCTAAAACTAACTCCGATGACACCGTTTGTGGTATTGACTTCTAAATAGCGCCAAAAGATAGAGTGAACCCTCTTCAATACAACGATTTCACAGCTTTTCCATAACTGTCTTAGTTTCTTTTTTACAAGCCTGCAAAGTTGCGATGTTTGGAACTCATTTTTCACTTTGGAGTTTTTCCCCACATGTGACATATCTACGCGTTCACGGGACTCAGCACAACTCTCACATCCAAAAATTTTGAGATAGGATGTACGGTTATTGATTTATAACAATTTGTTTATTTTCATACTTTTTCCTCTTTAGACTGCCATTTGACCCCCTTAACATGCTCCAAAACTCACCAAATTTGCCATGTATGTCATGACTGGTGAACACTTTCATACAATATCAAATTAACCCCTTGCATGCTAAAATGGACTCTGTAGCGCCACCTATGTACTAAAAAACACACAAAATCGGCCCTAGCGGCCAGTAGGAATGTCACAGAAACATGAAACAAATGCCAAAATGTTGGTCTGATTGAGCCCCACAAATCATACACTGACACTCATGAGCTAACTCCAACAGGAAGTTGGCAATCTGCCTTTGAAAGTTACTCTACGTTTCTGCAATTAGTACTCAGTCATTCCAGACTTTTGAATAAAAAGTCAATTCCTCACTCAATTCCCACAAGTCTGCAGAATCCAAAAGTGAAAGAATTTTTCAGATACGACCTACGGTTATGGAATTATGGCGATTTTTTGAAGACTATGTTTACTTTCACTTTTAACAATGAAAAAGTCCCTATAAAACTCTTCCTGGTGCACAGCTGTATGTGTCTGTCCTTAGTGTAGTGGTTCATGTAGCTGCCTATGAAACAAGAGGACCCAGGTTCAAATCCCAGACAATCCAATTTTTTTTTTTTTTTTTTTTTTTTTTTTTCTTCTTTCTCCATTTTAAAACAGGTTTTACTGGATTGTATTTTGGATATTGGAAATTTTGCACACATTCAAAAGTACACTGAGTACATTTTTTCTAAATAAAACCCTAATTACCAATAATACAAAATTTCTATTACATAACTTCTTTTCATTTTTATGACCAAACACTCAACTGTTTGTACAATGTTTCTTCATTCAAAAGTACTCTTTCTCACAGACACACATGCTCACACAATAGGGTTTTTTTCAAAATAAAAGCCTTAAATGTGAGAAATCATCACTTTAATGCTCAATTATTTATACAATTTCAATTCATTTTTCAAACTGATTCTTTCTCTCACATACAAAACAAATGCACATGCACACAGTAGGGTTTCCAAAATAAAAGTGTCATTTTAAAGGTGATGGTGGTTTCAGCAGAGGGTCGCTGGTGTTCTGTACAGATGTAAGGAGGACAGACACTAAAGGGTGGGAACTGGTATGGGGACGGAGAGGTGTGAGTGGAGCTGAGGTGTGGACATTCCCGGGGCGCAGATCGCGGGGGAGGCGGAACGCCCGGTGCGAGGTCCCGCCCAATGCTGCTTGCAGCTTTAATTTTAACTATAGTCTATACATGTAGTTTGCTTCCAAGCTCTTGTCTTATGGAATCAGCTTCCAGCTAATATTAAAGTGGCCAACTCAGTCTCTACATTTAAGATCAGACTGAAAACGTTCCTCTTTGAAAAATGCTTATGGTCAGGCTAGTTAAGAACAGACTAACCCCACAGTTCAGTCTAAAGTTGCCCCTGGAGCAATAATGCCGGGGGAAGTACAGTGCACTGAATCCTCTCACCTCTTTCTGGTACCTCTTTTCCCTCTACTAATATTTTACAGTATCTAGTTTACTTAGTCTGTTCATTACTATTCACCCTGTGTCCCTTGTCCCCACTCCCCTCTGGGGAAGTGGCTACTGTTTAGTACAAAGGTGGCGCTACAGAGTCCATTTTGGCACCCAAGGGGTTAATTCTGATATTGAATCAAAGTGTTCACCAGCCATGACATACATGGCAAATTTGGTGAGTTTTGGAGCATGTTAAGGGGTCAAATGGTAGTCTAAAGTGGAAAAAGTATGAAAATAAACAAATTGCTATAAATCAATAACCGTACATCCTATTTCAAAAAATTTAGCATGTGAGAGTTGTGCTGAGTCCCGTGAATACATAGATATGTCACATGTGGGGAAAAACTCCAAAGTGAAAAATGAGTTCCAAACATCGCAACTTTGCGGGCTTCTAAAAAAAACCTAAGACAGTTCTGGAAAAAGTGTGAGACCACTTTTTTGAGGAGGGTTCACTCTATCTTTTGGTGCTATTTAGAAGTCAATACAACAAACGGTGTCATCGGAGTAAGTTTGAAAAATTTTATTTTGAAAGGCATATTGTAAACTTCCTGTAGGAGTTAGGTCATAAGTGTCAGTGGATGATTTTTAGTTCTTAATCCAACAAAAATTTTGGCACTGGTTTCATGTCTGTATGACATTCCTACTGGCCACTAGGGCAGTTGCCATTTTTTTCATATAGGTGGCGCTAGAGAGGCCATTTTGGCACCTGTGGGGTTAATTTTTGCATTTTATGAAATTTTTCGGCAGGCCTGACATGTGTGCCAAATTTGGTGAGTTTTTGAGCATGTTTAGGGGGTCAAAATCCAGTTCAAAGTGGCGTCGGGAAAATAATAATAATATCTAAACGAACGAAAAACAATAGGGCCTTGCTTGCAGGCAAGGCCTCTCACTGTGTGAGAGGGCCTTACCTTTCGGCTCGGTCCCTAAAAACGAACGAAAAACAATAGGGCCTTGCTTGCAGGCAAGGCCTCTCACTGTGTGAGAGGGCCTTACCTTTCGGCTCGGTCCCTAAAAATAAAAAAGACATATAAAACAACACAAAACATGATATTTGTATTACAAGCTACTAGTGAAGCGGTATTGGGTTGTTAACACAAGATTGGAAGAAAAGATTAAAGTAAAAAAAATCAAACAGCGTTTACAGGGAAGTCCAGCTTCTGAACATATTCAAAAAAAGGGTCCCATATTTTAGAGAATTGTTGTTGTGAGCCCCTCAACAAGTATCTGATTTTTTCCAAATTGGCAAAATAAAGTACATCCCTAACCCAACGAGAGTGAGACGGTGGATGTTGGGCATGTCCAGAGCATGTGAATAAGTGATGCATCAGCCTGGATCACAAGTTGGATCTATATTTGGATACATTCTTGAAATCCTGACCTTCGTCAAATGGGTTTGATGTAAAATTTTGCACTGTATAAGGCCCTGTTTTGCACAAATTGAGGAGCGGTGAACTTTGTCTAAAACCTCCTCCCACATATCATTGGTTAACTCAATTTCCAAATCATTTTCCCAAAGTACCTTGATAGAAGTCAAGGATGCCATTCTTAATGAGTGAATCTGAGCGTATACATATGAGATCATCCCTTTCAATGCAGGAGCTGGTTCAAGAAATACATCTAGAGGCAAATCAGGAGGCAGGGCAGGAAAACAGGGAAACTTTTCAGCTACAAAACTGTATTTGTAAATACCTATAAAAGTGTTATTTAGAAACTGAAAATTTCTCAAACAGCTGTGCAAAAGATGCAAACATATTGTCAATATAGAGATCCTTAAATGTTTTAACGTCCTTACAACACCAGACATTGAAAGCCCTATCCATTAGAGATGGAGCAAAGGCATGGTTTGATGATATTGGGGTTAGGATGGAATATGTTGTAAGACCAAAACTGCGCCAAAATTGGTTCCAGATTTTTAAGCCTGTTTTTACAATAACATTATTAGTATACGCTTTAATGGAAAGATTAACATGTGAGTGAACCAGAGCAGAAAGAGAAACAGCTCTACAAGCAGCACTTTCCATCTTTAACCAGACAGGAGTAGACAATCGTGAATGCGAATGTAACCAAAACTGAATAATCTTAATGGTAGCGGCCCAGTAGTAAAATCAGAAATTGGGCAGAGCCATCCCACCCAATTTCTTTGGCCTTTGCAAAAATTGTTTACATAATCTAGGAGTTTTCAAATCAAGTCTGAAATGATAGAATCTAGTTTTTGAAAGAATGACTGTGGGAGGAAAACTGGAAGAGAATGAAAAAGATATAAAAATCTGGGAAGTATGTTCATTTTAACACTGTTAATATGGGCAGCCAATGACAGCGTCAGCACTGACCAGCGATCTAAGTCTTTTTGGACTGGAGCCATGAGAGGAGTGAAATTTGCACTGAAAAGCTCTTTATGTTTTTTGGTTACCTGTACTCCAAGATATTTAAATTGACTGCTAGCAATCTTAAAAGACAAGGTATGCATTGGGTATTCACAAGCAGCCTTATTAAGAGGAAGTAATTCACTTGTATTCAGATTCAGTTTGTAGCCAGATATCGATCCAGATGAGTCAAGAAGAGAGAGAGCTGCTGGAATTGACACAGAAAAGTCTGTGATATAGAGGAGAAAATCATCTGCATAAAGCGACACTTTTTGTTCTTGACCGCATTGACAATGCCTTTAATCAAAGGATTACTACGGAGAGCAATAGAGAGGGGTTCGATAGCTAAGGCAAATAACAGGGGAGGACAGCCCTGGCGCGTATAAAGATGTAGAGGGAAGTATGATGACTGATTATTATTGGTTCTAATTGAAGCCGAAGGGGGGAATACAAAGGTTTCACCCAAGAGATAAAGTTTACCCCAAACCCAAATTTTTGTAATGTGTAAAATAAATATCACCACTCTACCCGATCAAAGGCCTTTTCGGCATCCACAGATATGACTGCTTGTGGGAGGTTGGACGTTGGAAGATTATAGATCGTATTAAACAAACGCCTCAGGTTGAAAAAATAACGTCTATTTTTAATAAACCCTCTTGATCAGGAGATATTATAAGAGGCAAAACTGTTTCCAATCGAATTCCAAGCATCTTTGACAGCAATTTAAGATCAACAAACTAATTGGCCTATAAGAAGAACAATTTAGAGCATCCTTGTCTTTTTTCAAAAGTAGAGAGATCGAGGCCTGATTGAGTGTAGGAGGTAGTCTTGAAGTGGCAAAAGATTTGTTAAACATGTCTAGAAGTGGAGCTAGCTTATCCAAAAAACACTTATAAAATTCCACCAGAAAACCGTCTGGGCCCGGACGTTTACCAGTAGGCATTGACTTAACAGCTCTAGACCATTCAGCAGTGGTTATTGGTTTCTCCAACTCTTCTGACATATCCGACCCCACCTGAGGAGTTTCCAAAGTAGAGAAAAAGTTATCAAATTCTAATCTATTCACATTGGTTTCTGAAGAGTACAAAGATTCATAGTAGTTTTTAAATTCCTCATTGATTTTTATTGGGTCTATTGTAATGCCTAAGGAGGTACAAAGTTTAGGTATTTGCTGTGAGGAAATGTTTTGATGCAACCGGTGAGCTAAAAGCCTATCTGCTTTGTCACACTGTTCAAAGAATACACTACCAGTTTTTTGTAATAATTTAACAGCATGATCTGCAGCTAGAGTATTGAACCCAGACTGCGCTATAAGGTGCTGCTTGTATACATCAGAAATGGGAGTATTTTCATAAGCAGCATCCAGTTGAGCAATTTGTTTAGTAAGACTAGCAGTTTCCTCTTTCTTTTTCCTCCTCTCATGACTCAAGTAAGAAATCACCTGTCCCCTAATGTATGCTTTTAGTATCTCTCATAAGACAAATGCCAAAATGTCATGTGTTTTATTAAAGCTTAAAAACAGATCAATTTGCTCAGACATAAAGCTGTTAAAATTATTATCTGACAGCAAGCACGTGTTAAAACACCAAGGAGACCGTGATTGAATATTCCCACTAAACTTGATACTGATAGTAACAGGCGAATGGTCAGAAATAACAATAGGTTCATATGAGCACAAGTCAGCGTTAACATTAGGAAGAAGTCTACTATCTAATAGGAAATAATCTATCCAAGTGAATGTATGGTGAACAGAAGAAAAAAACGAGTATGTCTTACTGGGAGAATTAAAGAAACGCCAAGGGTCTGAAATGGAAAATTCGTCCATAAAGGTCTTAATCACTTTGGCAGATTTAGAAATTGTTGCGGATTTGGGTGAGGAACAATCAAGATATGGACTTAACCAGCAATTAAAGTCTCCTCCCATAATAAGTACATGAGGGGACATGTCAGGGATGTTAGAGAAAAGCTGTTTAAAAAATTCTGCATCATCCCAATTAGGAGCATACACATTTACCAAAAGCAGCTGGGTGCCATATAAAGTGCCGGATACAATTAAATATCGACCATTTGGATCGGATACCACTGAGGAGCAATCAAACAGGATGGATTTATTAATTAAAATTGCAACCCCTCTAGCTTTCTTGTGAAATGAAACATCTTATTTGTGGGTGGGTTGTAGGTTTGAAATGTGTTTCTTGCAAAAAAAATTACCTGAGCCTCCAAATGACGAAGATGATTCAACACTAGTGCGCTTCACCGGGGAATTAAGGCCTTTACAGTTCCAGGAAAGAAACTTGAGTTCACCACCGTCAGGACTAAAGTTATTCCGGAGTTGAGTCATTTACAAACCAAGTAAAAAGTTATCTTGACATGTATGTAATGGACGGACTGACAATACTGCAGCAGAAAATAAACATGGAGTTGAATAAGAAAACGAATAACAAAAATCACTGACACTTAAGTACAAAAAACAACAGAAAACACCCACCCACCCCTGTGTCAGCATCCACCCAAACAGGATGCACACAAACCCAAAAACAAAACAAAAAAATGCTAGAACACTCCAGAAAAGCTCCAACCAAAACTGTGATGGGCTACCTCAGAAAAATCTGATCAAAACTAAGCAAGTGTACTCATAATAAATCTTGAAATCAGTGTCCGTGGCATAACAATCAGGAGGCAAAGTGACCATGACAATAACAGTGGTATTTCGAACAATCATCATAGAAAAATTCTCGTATTAATTACTTACATATGTAAGTAATATCCTGCAACATCCTGGCAACAAAGTCAGTAACCCGAGGGCGCTCTGGGATCCCCACCAAACGAATGTACATTCCAGTATGGAGAATTTTCAGTAACTTACAAAAGAGCAGTAACAGATACTCAGCTGCTTAACAGGCTCATCATGACCTGAGTTAACTTTGTTTTAAGTTCTGTTCGACGAAGTCCGCAGCTAAAAACGGATCATCAAATTGTCTCGAAGTTCCATCTGGCAGCGTTAACTTGAGAGTCGCTGGAAAAAAAAGTCCGTACTTGACCCCTTCAATGGCATGCAGCGAGCGCTTAACGGACCCAAAGGCTGCTCTCTTCTTTGCAACAGAGGAGGTGAAGTCTGGGAATATGGAAATCCTCTTGCCCTTGTAAAGGAGTGGTGAAGTTTCACCCGCACGTTGTAGGATCATTTTGCGAATGTGAAAGAAGTGAACTCGAGCAACTATAGGCCGAGGTGGGGCTCCGGGTATGGGCTTTTCCCGCAAAGTGCGGTGAGCACGGTCAAGTAGTGGTTTTCATTCAGGCCCAACATATCCTGCAACATCCTGGCAACAAAGTCAGTAACCTGAGGGCCCTCGCTATTCTCTGGGATCCCCACCAAACGAATGTTATTCAGTCGTGACCTGCTTTCTAAATCCTCACATTTTCCAGTCAGAGAAGTCACCTGGGCAGCTAGCATGCTAACTATAGCCTCGAGCTCACCAAGTTATTTCCAAAAGTACATTTAGATCGAGGTGAAAAAATCAGATTTTCTCGGAGCAGTCGGAGGATACGTCTACTCGCTACCACACGTCATAATGTCCCCCAATAAATTCAATAACTTATTACCTTACATTTCACAATATTCTGTAAATGAAAATAATACAGAAAAACTAAATACCATAAGTTTTACAATTATTTATTTTGGTAACACTTGGGCAAATTTTGTGTTGGTCAGAGCAGCTGATAAGTTTAACCTAATGTAATGTAAATATTTGATAAAACAAACCAAAAAGAAATAGGGGGAGGGGGTGCTCCAAGTACTAACAGTGGATATATACTACTACTGCAGCTGATAGTACCAACAATAGAAACCTCTACACTGATGAAAAAAGTACAATATAATTAAATTGTTAGACTATTTCTCTGTCTGTGTGTGTGCCTTGTGTCTACAGGTCCTCCTTACTGCGAGAATATAATGACCTCGGTGTGGGAACCAAGGAGATCACGAACCACCTGAGCAGAGCAGGAATTGTCCCTGACGGAAAGAGCCACAATTATGATTATTGTTGGGTGTATCAAATTTCCACTTTGTAAAAGAAACTACAGTCCTTTATGCTAGTCAGTCAATTGCTGCAACTGCTGTATATACTTGATTCCTTGCAAGTAAACACTTCTGACACGAGAATCTAGGACTGTCTTTTGTCTCAAATAATATTTCTAACAACCATTCATGTAACTATATGATAAACACTATCACAACTACATGGATAAATGAATAATAATGAGGCAAAGCAAGGAGTTACTAATTATGGTTGCAATCTGCAACTCGTCACTTGATGTATCACGCATCACTCATCACATGTAAAAGCGCTAACACTATTCCCTTTTAATGGTCTCTCATTTTGTTGAGTCACCAGCAATGTTCATTACTATGTGACCCCCCAACAAATTTATCTGACAAATATTAAAGGTTTAATATATGGTACATTTTGAATATTGGTCATAGACATTGCTTACACCAGGGGTCACCAACATGGTGCCCGCGGGCACCAGGTTGTCCGCAGGGACCATGCGAGTCGCCCGCAGGCCTGTTCTAAAAATAAAACTAGTTCAGGGTTCTCCAACACGTTGCTCACGATTTACCGGTGGCTCTCCAAGGGTCACTAATATAAGAACACAAAGTTGATTCGTCATTTGGTAGAACAGGCCTAAATTTCCACCCAATCAAAATTACAAGTGTCCTGTCCCCCTCCCAAGATGAAACGGTCAACTAGCTGTCAATCAAACTTTAGCGCTGGTTTGCTGCCTGTCATTGGAGAGGGGCGGGGCCCAGGATGAGCCAGATGCCAGGCAGGTAGTGGGTTTAGCCCCGCAACGATGTCGGCTGAATATAGTCAGGGAGTTATTTTCACCAACAATGAGGCACGGACTTCTGTTTGACAAATGTGAAAGACGGGTGTGTGTGTCTGATCTGTGGCGCATTCTGGAAGTCAGTGAAAGATGCAACGTGGAGCGGAATTTCACCAAAGTTCACAGCAACTTTTCTGGAGATTCTCCAGTGGGAATCAGCCTCCGTGAAGAGAAGGTAAAAGAGCTGAAAACTAAAGTCCACAAACAACAGTCCATGTTCATTAAACTGACCAATTCAACAGAGGCATCAGTAAAGTGGGTCACATCCTGGACAAGCGCAAACATATGTACACTATCTGCGCATACGCTCAGACAGCTGGAGTCGGACCTGAACAGGTGCCTCTGCGTTTGACTCCAGTGTGATGACTGTAGAAGTGACGGGGATGGTGGATTTATGTACACAAAGTTCTGTTTTTAACTGATATGTTTTGACAGCATATGTGAATTTAGAAAAGGTCAAATCCTTCAGAAATACAGCAGCACATCCGGGTGAAGTTTTATTGTGTGAGTGACAACATTCCTTTTCACAATTTCGAAGTATTAAAAATGCACATACAGGTGTGTATTATTTGTTTTTAATAATTCTATAAAAATAGGCAGGATTATTCCATTTCATGATTTTTGACATAGTATTAAAATATTTAGGAATACAACATGCAAATGCTTGTATTTGTTTTTTTTTCTACTTTTGATTTTCTTAAAGTAAAATAATAGTTTCATATTAACACTTTTTAAGTATGGCAAATGTTAAAACAAAGATATATAAACAAACAAAATAAATAAAGAACACAATGTTACAAACGTATTATACAAAATATGCGTATGTACGAAAATTAGCTATGTAAATAAATGTTGCTAAATTAGAGTAGCCCTCCAGCAACTTCATTAAGTAGCTCACAGAAGAGAAAAGGTTGGTGACCCCTGGCTTACACACTAAGGTTTACAGATGAGAACATAATGTGCATACACTTGAAAACCCTCGGCCTGACTCATGCAAATCTTCAAAATACTGACTGTCACTGATATGGTGATTTTCAATATGTAAAATGTTTGAGACTATTAATTAATACTGGAATTGGTTTGTGCAAAAGGAACCCAAGATTTATCCAAAACAGTACATAGTCGTAAAGAATTAACGTAAATGAACCATAAGTATGAGAGAAATAAGTCTAAGAGAAATAAATAGAAAATGAAAAATAATTTAAACTGTTTAGATACTTAGCATGTTTAAGAGATTATGTGAGTTGGTGACATGCCTTTTAATAGTGAATAAAAAATAAATGTGAATGACAGCATCCATAAAGTGGGAAAAGTATAATAAAGATGTGTTGGCTTGATTATGATTTCATTAAGAGAAAACGTGTCAAGTAAGTGTAAAGGGTATGTTTCAAGTTTACTGTACAGATATTCTTATCTATTTTTTTTTTTTTTTTTCCAATTTTATTTGGTTTTGTCTGTAAGGTGGCACCACTACAGTGGCCGAGAAGGGCAAATCACAACAGCAAGTTGCAAAGCACACAAGAAAAAAAACACACACAATAAAAAGAAAATCACGCAAACAAGAAAAACACACACAATAAAAAGGAAATCACACAAACAAGAAAAAAACAACACACAAACAAGAAAAAGGTCCTACCGGAAAAGGTAGGTACCTGTTGTGACCAGGTGGATGCTGATTGGATTGTCTTTATGACAGATGGGAAAACCAGAAGTTTATATTTAACTATGGCTGCCACAGAAGAAATTATCAGGTGTTATTTTGATGCAGGACATATTTATGAGGCAATAGTTGACATGCTGTCAACTTTGCACAACATCAAAATGAGTATTCGCACTCTGAAGACCCGTTTAAGAGAAGCAGGGCTGTTTCGGAGAAAAAATTACTCCCAACTAGCTGAGGTGAGACGAGCTATTCTGAATGAGCTGCGAGGGCCCGGGCAACTGTTCGGCTATAGGACTATGTGGCAAGTACTGAAGCAAAAACACTAGCTACGTGTTAATCGTGATGTTGTGATGAGATTGCTGAAACAACTCAATCCACAAGGGACCGATATGAGAACACGACGGAGATTTATGAGACGAGCATACCACTCCATGGGTCCAAACTACATATGGCACGTAGATGGTTCTGATAAACTCAAACCATATGGCTCGGCTCTGTCGGGATGTATAGATGACTCCTCCAGAAGAATCATGTGGCTTATTTGTAGGGCTACCAACAATAATCCGTCTGTCATTGCTCACACTTATATAAACTGTGTGAAGAATACTGGCGTTATCCCAATGAGATTAAGAACTGACTTCGGAACAGAAAATGGGACAATGGCAGCAATACAGTGCACCCTCCACCATGAGAATACGGATTACTGTGCAGGCTCATTAAGCCACAGTTATGGATCATCAACAGGCAACCAGCGCACTGAGTCATGGTGGTCCTATTTCAGGAAAGGGAGGTTGGTATATTTCTTTGACAGATCAGCTTTGGATACAGCATCAATGCATATTTCTAATATTTACAGATTGTTCAATCATAATTTTGGGCCCTTGGGTAAAGTAAGAAATTTCCATGTATTCCAGAGCTCAATTTTGGATGGACCTGTTCAAAGACCTTGCAGACATTGGGCAATTCAATGGCAGCAATGAACACAAGGACTTACTGAGATTCTGCTTCGGTGATGTTCTGCAAAAAGATCTTGATGAATGCACTGACCTCTGGAATAAGCATAGGATTTGACCCAGCAGACTTTCATCATGTCCTGGAGGGATTCCAAACGAACTCTATTTCTTGCTTCACAGGTAATCCATATCACATATCACAATGAACTGACATTATACATTCTCATAAAAATGCAAACTGTTGATATTATGGGTAGTACATTCGGTTTATTGCAGGTGTAGGTAAATTATAACCTTGAATTTATAGGCTGGGGCCTTCTTTTACCTTAATATTTAGGTGCAAAGATGAAGAATAATCATTTGGAACAAACATTTCTGGAAAACTAAGAGACTTGAACATTCAGTTTTAGTTATACTATGTAATTGTCTCATTGTGCAGGTTTGGTTCAAGGGATTGTGGATTCGCAGTTGAAGAGAGAGAACTACTTGTGTTTCCTGAATTGAGGCAAAGCATTCATTCATGCATTGATCCAAACATTCAGGATTACCTACAACAGGCAGTGCAACAAAATGGACTACAGCAACCACACGACTGGGAATCTGCCTCAGAACTATATTTTATTATGAAGGAAATAGCTGGGCTATGAATAAGTACTAATAAACAATATGATTGACAACACCCTGGTTTATCCTCACTAGGGTTGCGGGGGGTCAATCAGAGGCTATCCCAGCTACTTAAGGGTGAAGGCGGGGTACACCCTGGATGAGTCAACTGACTTGAACTTTGCAATTAAAATATACAGTGCAATTCACCACGACCCATGACCTGTTGTTTAACAACTTGTTTATTGCTGTGAAATCATATTAAACAATAGTATAATTAAGTCAAAGCAATCTGGAATTTAGATTTTTTCTTTTTTACTCAGCTGGAATTTTTTAAGAACAGCGTTGATTGTAAAATGAAGTCCAATAAGAAAACTGGTAAAATGTTGGAAAGGAAATTGAAGCAAAAACTAAATAAACAACTTGGAACTTTCACTTGTGTCTATATGGTAACTTCTTTGACTTTTCATGTCATAACTTTTCAGCAGCATCCAAAACCTGGTGAATTTTGAATACCAAAGTCCATATTTGCTTTGAAAAGACTGTATGTTTGTAAGAGTGAAGGTGTGATTGTGCTGGCACATGTGTTGGCTAAGGGGTCCATGGACTCCGGTGCAAATGTGATGCATGGATGGGGTGTCATTCCTGCAGGTGGGATTGACTTCATACCAGTGGAAAACATCAACAACTCCTCCAGTGACACAGGTCCTTGTTCTGTGAAAAAGAAATATCATTAGATACATTTCCATTGATGTAAAATTACATTTTATTATCTTATCACAACAGTATTTTACTTCAAACCTTCACAGTCCATAACATAGTCTGCCCAGAAGCTGAGTGCCAAATTTTCTGTAGTCCACCTGTTGCTTCCAGAGAGACTAAGCTGTGGCACAAAGAGTTGTTCAAGTTGTGTAGCAGTCAGCCGCTTTTCCACATGACACAGCGCTGGAGCCAGTACACTGGGATGCTGGCAGAGGGTATCAAGAAAATGTAGGCTGGCAAGTCCTTCTTTGAAACTATTGAAAGACAGACACTGGTGAATTATTGTAAGGAATAAAATGCATATACTTTTTTTGCTACAACATACAAGATTATTTCTGTTGACATTACTTCAGGCAACATTCACAGTCTGTATTCGCCTTGAAACATACTGCGTGATTAGCACAATGTCATCACTGCTATCTGTCTCACTAAGTTTCATCAGCAGTTTAAGCTACAGCAGAGACAGGTTTCAAATAGGCAATGTGGCTGCCCTACCCTGTTAATATGGGTGAAAATTCTATATATGCCCAAGATATTAATATTGGTAATATAGTGGCTTCCTAATGCCCATTATCTGTGCAAACTGGTCAGAAGTGGCTTGCACACATACCAGATGCAGGTGTAGTGTGCCAACAAAGCAAATGTCCAAACATTTCTTTAATTATTTACTTATTTATTATATGCGACTGTGGGAAATTAAACTTCATCCAATAACCAATACAAATAGGCTTTAAATTAATACAGTGACATGGCACAGTCAAAAACCATGTGTCTTCCCCAGGCTTTGATTTTGAAAAGCCTGAAGTTTAATTTATTAATTCTTTGAAACTGAACCTGAATCTGGCAATAGACACATCACCAATGACAATAATAAAATTGTTTGCTAGAGTCTAATTCACTTAAATACATGAGATGCAAAGTGGTTGCATGTATACAGTGATAAAGAATTGATGTAAATGAACCATAATTATGAGAGAAATATATATGAATGAGAAATAATCTAAACTGCTTAGAACTTGGCATGTTTAAGAGATCATTTGAAATGGTGTGATGCATTTTAATAGTGAATAAGAAATAAATGTGTATCACAGAATACAGAAAGTGTGATAAGTGTAATAGAGATATGTCATATTGAGGTTTGATTATGATTTATTTAAGGGAAAACCTTTCAAGGAGGTGTAAAGGGTGTATTTCAAGTTTATTATACAGATATTTTTATTTATCACAGCACATGTTTCACCTTGGCCCAGAGCCTTGTACACACTACATGATGCTTGAGTTAAATCAGAAAAACTGTGTTTATTTCATAACTGTACATTCTATCTCAAAATGTTTATACTTGTACTTATGGAGAGTTATACATGCAGGTTTTATGCAGGTTTTTTTATGAAAACTTCACAGTCGGAGTCTGAAATGTATGACACTTCTCCAACTGAAAAAAAACAAAAAAAAAACAAAAAAAAAAAAAAAATGTAACAAGCAGTTGGTTTTGGCTAAGGTCTGATCTCAACAACATATACCTGTACAAGTCGAAATAGCTTTGCACCCAGCAGTTTCCTGGCATATGTATATATAAATATATATATATATATATATATATATATATATATATATATATATATATATATATATATATATATATATATTTTTTTTTTTTTTTAACATCATTAACTAGTAATTAACTATATAATTAACTAGTAGACAGTGCCTCTCAGGTGAAATTACAAGGCACAGGAGTTAGGATGGGAAAACGACCTACCTTCTTCAAAATCCTTCTTTGAGCAGATGAAAAAGGGTGATTCGCTGATATGGTTTGCCTACTTCTGCCTTGTATTCTTTTAAAATAAAAGGTCTTTGTATCCCTGGGGTATGACTTCAGAACCATCCAGATAAAGAAGGACGAAGGGTCCTTCATCTAAGTCTTTGTTGAAGTGACTCATTTTTTTCACAGCCTGATTCAGAAGACTTTGTGCAGTGGTATCCGGGTCTGTTGGTAAAGAAATTTTTTTTCCACGTTGTGGCCTTAAACACCTTTCTGAGCAGCCATCAAACCAATATTTATCTGCAACAGAAAACAAAGGGAGGTTTTCATCTGAATTAAAGAAGAGTACTTAATTCAAACGTGATTATTTCTCTGCTGCGAGGCTGGCAAATGTTGGATCCAAAAATTATCACTACTTCAAATTCAAGTAAACAATAGATTTTGGAGGTATTTTTGAAAAAAACTTTATCTTGGCCAAATAATCGCTTCTAAAATATGAATTTTATTTTAACAGAAGTTGACATATTTGATATTTATGATGAGAATTCAATTGCAAAATAGGCAAAACAGGAAATTGAATGTTGTGTTCAGAATTAATTGAAAACACAGAAGCTATTAGTACACACATGTATATTTATATACACCTAAGTATTTTCACAAGTGAACTATTATCATTAAATTGACCCTTCTATAGGTCTTTGGTTAAAATGGTTGACATTATAGGTACAGTTGTTCACTCTCACTCTGAGTTATGTCAAAACGTGTTTACTTACCTGAACGTTCTTTTTTGACTTTTTCTTTGTGCCCATTTTACCAGATGAGAAAGTTTGTCTTTCCTCTGCTTTTTTTCCGGTATTCCAGGAACGTTATTAACATTGAGTTTGGATTAAACTCAGTATTCTGCGATACTATGAGGAAACAAAGGAAAATATGTTCTGGAAAAACGTGTATTACAGGTGCATAAATAGCGGTAACACATAAAATGCATGGCTATGCACAACAAGGATTATCCTGAAATGTTTTAAAGCCTGGAGTAAAAACTGGCTGTCTTCATGCATGAACCCCTGTTTACAAACCTAAACTTTGTAAGGGATAGTACCAGAGTATGTTGTTAGCAACCTGTGGACCACCATGGTCTGATACACTTTCCTTGCTAGGCTAACGCAGTTAGCGCAAAATGACGCTATATCAGTGAATTTACCTGAGGACAGTCCGGTGATGGATTCATTGTCACCAATCTCCTGATGGCTCTTGCCACAACCACTGCAATAGTTCGGCTGTTCGAGTTCTTCGGGTACCTTTTTTCCATAACGAGGGCAAAACATCTAGCCTCCAATGCAGTCCTCTTACCTGATGCTAAATGACAACTGTCATCCTGTGCATCAGCCAGAAAGAGGGGAGGTCCTTCTGTCCACTCGGCATCCACACAACAGGTACCTACCTTTTCCGGTAGGACCTTTTTCTTGTTTGCGTCATTTTCTTTTTATTGTGTGTGTGTGTTTTCTTGTTTGCGTGATTTTCTGTTCATTGTGTGTGTGTTTTTTCTTGTTTGCGTCATTTTCTTTTTATTGTGTGTGTTTTTTTTTCTTGTGTGCTTTGCAACTTGCTGTTGTGATTTGCCCTTCTCGGCCACCGTAGGGCACCCCCTCCAGCAGATGACGCCCTAGGCAGCTGCCTGTGTATTGTTTATTGTTCATTTGCATGTATACAAGACAATAAAACGCAATAATAATAAAAGACATGCCAGGGAAGCCAAAAACCAAAGTGGTTTATCGTGGGCCTCCCCAAAGACGTGAAATAAAAAAAGTATTTGCAGTGTCTAATAATGATATACAATCATAAGTAAACAAAATTAACTAAATGAAGGAAATAAGTCAAAAACAAATATAACAAAGAAAACTAAATACATCGTAAGCAGTGCATGTAGAAATAAATAAGAATCGATAAAACTATGAAACAAAATTCAGAATGAAACTAATAAGTTATCTAACTAGTTAAGTGAATCAAGAAGAACAAACAAATCAGGTGAAAGTAGTGCTTGGGTGTTGTATGAAATCCAGTTTTAAGAGTTTTTTAAATCTGGGTAAGAACACAGGTTTGTTGTGACTGGCTTAAATTGTTCCATATGATGGGGCCCCTATACAATATTGTAAATTGTTTCGGATTGGATTTGGTCATAATTGATCTTAGTAGATTCCGCTGTCCTGTACTGTGGTGATGAATGTCTGAGTTGAACCGGAAGAAGCCTTTGTATTGATCAGGTAAACTTGAACTGTTATTAACAATTTTATGGACAAATAAGGCAATCTGAAATTTGTTATCATACACAGTCATAACTTTTAGGTGGTGAAACAGACCAGCTGAATGTGCTGTAAAAGTAGCACTGGCTATGATTCTGACAAAACGCTTTTGTAGTTGATAGAGTGGTTTGATAGATGTTGTGTATGTACTAGCCCAGATGATGTTGCAATATGTTAAATAAGGATATATCAAACTATAATAAAGGGTCATAAATATGTCTTGTGTGAACACAGATTTGACTTTTCTTATGATTCCTATGCTTTTTGAAATTTTCTTACAAAAAAAGCTAATATGATTTTTCCATGAAAGTTTTTCGTCTATCAATATATCTAAAAAGAAAGTGTGAGTTACCTGATTGCTAGATTTATCATTTATGAATATTCTAGCCTTCTCTTTATTGTATTTCTTGTTCCTACCTACAAAGATAATGAAATTTGTTTTCTTGATGTTAAGGGACAGTTTATTTGCCTTGAACCACTGATTCACATTGTACAATTCTTTATTAATAGATGTCAATAAGGCGTCAAAATTTTTGTGGGACATAAATAAGCCCGTGTCGTCTGCAAATAATATAGTAAATAATTTCTTTGATACTGATGCCAAGTCATTAACGCATATTAAAAACAAAAGGGGACCGAGAATGGATCCTTGAGGTACACCACATGTTAAGACTTTCTGAGAAGAGTTGTTATTACGATTAGAGATGAACTGTTTTCTGCCAGTCAAATAGTCTTTTAACCATTGTAGGGCAGAACCATTGAATCCATAGGTAAAAAGTTTGTCTTGTAGAATGTTGTGGTCGACCGTTTCGAAGCTTTGGAAAGGTCGAGGAATTTTCCTATAGTGTATTCGTTATTTTCTAAGGATGTAGAAATTTTATCAACAAGTTGCAAAAGTGGCATGTATGTAGAATATTTTTTTAGAAATCCATATTGGTGTGTGTACAAGATATTATTAGTTTCTAGGTGATTTACGATCCGTTTATAGACTATTTTCTCTAGGATTTTTGAGAAGGCTGGTAAAGGTCTGTAAGAGCCGCAAAGTTTTGGATCCTTATCTTTTTTTAAGAGCAGACTTATACAGGCTTGTCTCAAGGCTGATGGGAGAGAGCCATTTTGCAGAGATCCATTGTATATGGCGTGTAATATTGGGGCTAGTTTGAACTGAAATCTTTTAAAAAATTCAACCGGGAATCCATCGGGACCAGGAGCCTTGTTATTTTGCATGCTCTTTATAGCAAGGTTGCATCTGAGGTTATGGTTGGGAAATTGAGAGAATCTAGAAAGTTATTCATTTCCATGGCGTCAGATGGAAATTCAGATTTATACAAAAAGGAATAAAATGAAGAGAAAACTGAATTAATTTTCTTAGGGTCAATTTGTTGTGTGCCTGAAGAGTCTTCTGAGGAATCAAACGGGAGGCTGCTTGACGACGCAGCTGATGTGCCATGGTGACAAAGCCAATCAGTCGATTGGCTTTGTCACCATGCTCGTAATATGTGGAACGAGATCTTAATAGGAGGTGCTCTGCATCAGTTGTTGTCAAAAGATCAAACTCGGTCTGCAAAGCAACACAATCTTTTAGTAGCTTGGGAGAAGAAAAGGAGCTTAGTTGTCGATCAGTTTCTCTAATTTTTAGCAGAAGCTCCTGATGTTTAGCTGTGAGAGTTTTATTTGAATGTGCAGAACAAGAAATAATTTGGCCACATAAATAAGACTTAAGTGACTCCCACAGCAGCGAACTAGAGATAGATTCACTTTCACTCTGGTTTGTTCTAATAAAGTCATCAATTGAGGTTGTCATAAAATTATAAAATTTTTTATCTGACAGAAGTAAAATATTGAGCCTCCAAAAGGGGGAATATCTAGGTTGTGGTGAAAATCGAATATCCAAGGAAAGAGGGGCATGATCAGATATTACTATAGGATGATATGTAACTGTTGAGACTTTGGAAATTAGTTTAGCATCAATAAAAAAAATAATCAATCCGGGAAAAAGACTTGTGCATTTGGGAAAAGGAGTATTCTTTTGCACTGGGATTATTGAATCTCCAAGGATCAATGCAACCACTTTTGGACATAAAATCTGAAAGCGTATTAGCCATGGAGGAAGGGGTCAGGGTTTTAGGAGTAGAACGATCTAACCTGGGATTAACAATGCAGTTCATGTCCCCTCCAAATATGAGAAAGTTACTGTGTAGTGAACAAGGTTATAATAGTTTTGGATTTTTAATTATAGTTTAGTTTTAATTAGTTTTGACTTTTTTTTCTCTTATTCAGTTAGTTTTAATTAGTTTTTAGAGCAGGTTTGTTAGTTTTTATTAGTTATCGTTTTTTTCTGAATGCTTAGTTTTAGTTTAGTTTAGTTTTAGTATTAGTTTTAGTTATTTCATATATTTTATCTTCCTCATCATCCTATTCAAAGAAATTAGTGAGGTGCGGATATGGGTTACCCTGGACACTTTATTTGGGGGTCGGGTTAGGGCGGCTCATGGACTGAGCAGAGACACAATGTACCGTACAATGTATAAATTCCCTATAGCAGGTTGAGGTGGGGTGCAATCCATACACAACGTCACTTACGTGAAACAATGCGAAGATGTGCAAAGCATGAGAGGAGATGCACAAAGCAGCCAGCAGTTAAAGCAGATAGAAACATGTATAAACCAGCTAACCAGCAGTTAAAGCAGATAGGAACATATATAAACCAGCTAACCAGCAGTTAAAGCAGATAGGAACATATATAAACCAGCTAACCAGCAGTTAAAGCAGATAGGAACATATTATAAACCAGCTAACCAGCAGTTAAAGCAGACAGAAACATATATAAACCAGCTAACCAGTAGTTAAAGCAGACAGAAACATATATAAACCACTTATAAACATATATAACCCAGTCCATCATCAGTAAACCACACCTTAGCAGATATCTCATATCTTAATCATCTCCAGTTCCATTATTAGCCAACTTTGCTTCAGTTCAGTTCAGCTAGCTGTAGCTAGTAACATCAAACGTTTTTTAACATTCTAACAGGTTCCATACCTCTGTAATTGGATTAGTTTTCATCCTCCTCTTTTCTCCTCTTCTAAACTGTGCAGTTCAGGGCTTGGAAGGCTTTTTCATGGTGATAAACTCTCCAGTTTTAACCTGGATGCTAGTCCTGTTTGACTCTGTCCTTTAGCTCTGGTCTGTCTCTGTCACTCGCGCACACACACACGGTACGCCCCCCCCCCCAAAAAAAAAAAAAAAAACGACCCATGTATCACTACAGTAAACCCCAGACAGGACTGTGCTGCTGTGTCCCAGCTTTAGTCTGTATGTTCCAGGTAGAGTGGGGACCAGAAGACGACTGGAAACCACCAGTGACCACACATGACAGACTGTGTAGTGTTGTATGGTGTCACCAGCTCAAACTGCTGGAGCGGAATAAATTAATTTCATATCAATCCGACACTGACAAAGACGAAAACGAAGGGAATTGTATCCATAATTTTTATACGTTTTAGTTAGTTTTGTAAACTCACAATACAGTTTCAGTTAGTTATCGTTTTTTTCTTTTAATTAGAGTTTTTATTTATTTCAGTTAACGAAAATGTTATTTCAATTTTAGTTTTTGTCATTTCGTTCGTTTTCGTTAATGATAATAACCTTGGTAGTGAAGGGAGAGATTCAAACAGCTTATTCATAAAATGCGGGTCATCAATATTTGGGGCATAAATATTAACTAATAGAACAGGAACATTAAACAGTGTCCCTGAAACTATCAAATATCTGCCATTTTTATCTGAAAAACTATTAGATAATGAAAACTGAACTGACTTATTAATTAGGATGGCGACTCCTCTGGCTCTAGAATTGAAACTGGAATGAAACATATCGGAGACCCATGGGCATTTAAGCCTAGCTTGGTCTGTGGTACGCAAGTGAGTTTCCTGCAGGAACACTATATCAGCTTTGAGCCTTTTGAGATGGGCAAATACTCTTGATCTTTTAATGGGGCTCCCCATACCTTTAATATTCCAGCTCACAAACCTCACAGAAGAGTCACTAAGGGCTGATCCTGTTATGTTACTAGTGTTTGAAGACATATCTAGGTACTCTCAAAAAGCCAAACATGAGAAGAACCCCTTCCCCCAAAAGGAAGGAAAAAAAACAAAAAAAACAACAAAAAAAAAACAGCTTGTACACCACAACAACAGTTGGCAGGGCAAAAACCCCAGCAAGAAGACAGTCCCGTCCCCACCCACCCTCATAACAGCACTTACCCAGATCCCATCCCCAAACGATGGTGAACCTAGTGCAAACTCCAAAAGGAGTCAGATCCCTAATAGAAAAGCTAACGGTTTTAGATCCAATGGTAGTAAATAACCTAAGATAACATAAGGCTCCTGCAAACTTGACAAGAGTGATGATGGTAAAAAACAAAGCACATATGCATATAATTCACCATCAAAACACATACAATCAGTGGAGTGAAAGTGTGTTAACTGTCTGTTTTAAGTCCACAACAGCATGAAATGTTTTCAGTTTTCTTACTTGGTCAATGTCTTAATGAATGATCTGGCATCCTCCAGTGAGTTGAACTCTCTTTCGACCCCATCATATGTGACACGGAGGCGTGCCTGGTAGAGTAGTCTGAACCGTATCCCTGGAATGTCCCGTAGTTGTCGGCGAATGTCTGTGAAGGCAGCACGAGCCCGGACCGTCTTCACGGTGTAATCGGGGAAGACGGAGATCATCATGTCGGCCGTCTTGATCCGCTGTTGGGCTCTGGCCCACCGGAGAATATCAACGCAGTCCATGTGAGAATGTAGCCTTGCGATAATGGGACGGGGTCGTTCACCGGGTCTGGGCTTGGGCTGGAGGGTGCGGTGGACGCGGTCCAGGAGGGGCTCTTTTTCCAGGTTTAGCGCCTCTTTCAGCATGGAGGAGATAGCAGTTGTAGTGAAGGAGATGGATGAATCTTCGGGTACACCGATAATCCGTATATTGTTACGACGAGACCTGGACACTAGATCCTCGCATTTCCTGTCCACTTTTAAGGGTTCGGCCGACAGGTGATCTACTTTAGCCTGAAGTGAAACTATGTCGTCGGTACATGTGGACAGTGAAGTCTCCATTTCACCCACCGTGTGTTTCAGGGCGCTGAGGTCGGATTTAATGTTCGAAATGCTGACCGACAGTTTGGATTTGATTGACTGCAGCTCAGTTTTGATGGAAGTTAAATTTTCATTCAAGGCTGCCTGAAGCTCAGTTTGAAAAATAGCCGCCATCTCGTTACGCAGGGAATGCAGCAGCTCTTCCATAAAGTCCGGCATCACAGTTTCCTGTCTCGGGGAAGGGGGGTCACTGTGAGGCGAGGACGCAGTGTGCAGAATAGGCCTTTGAGTTGGAGCCGATGTATTACTCGCACCCTTGGACTTAGAAGGCATTGTAAACGGTAAAAGACGACTTGAAGACGTAAAAGTAGAGATGTTACGCTCGAATCAGACGCTCGACAAGGTGTTGAGCTTTCAAAGCAGAAGTATCGCAACAAGACGTTTCGATGCCTCGCTTAGGCAAGAAAAAAATCACGTGACTCCCCAAATGAAGCTTCATGACGTCACACGCGTACCGGCGACGTGTCACGTCGATTTTGAATCCCGGGCAGGAATGTCAATCACTCAGTGCTTATAAGAGGACAGAATCCCTCTGAACATTGTGGGTTTTTGAGAGGAGGAGAATTTTTGCGATTGATTTCATTGATTTATAGACAAACAGGGAGAGTGAAGTTAGCAGGTAGTAGGTAGCAGGTAGGTTTAGGTAGATAGTTAACATTAGTTAACTTGCATATGCAGACATCCATACACAGCACATACTGATTGACATATTCACATACACATACATACTTACACATACAGAGCACACATAACATAAAAACAGGCGAGTTAGTGAATGTGTGAAAGTGTGAATGTAAAGTGAGTTTGACAGTGTGTGTGATAGTGAGAGTGAGGAAAGAATAGAGAGGGAGAATGGACGCAAGGCCACCTAAAAGAGCCAGATCGTATGTGTGGGAACACTTCGATCTCATTCAGCCAAAAAAGGTCAAGTGTCTCATCTGTGCTCAGGAGCTGGCCTTTAACAGCAATACGTCTTCAACGCTGAGGCATCTCCGCTCAAAACACCCTGAAACAACACCCAATCCAGCAGCTCCTGCTGCTACTGGAGCTGCTTCTGGAGTCATGGGACTGGGTAAGCTATGTCAACTACCATGTATATGTTTTAAAAATACCAATACCGATATTCAAATTTAAAATATACAAAACAACAATAACACCTTTTTTAAACATTATGTATACTTCTTAAAATTTTCTGGTTTAAAGGGCGACTAGCTGAACTGGATGAGGCCTTGGTGGAAGTGATTGTGCAGGACTGCCTGCCATTTTCAGTGGTTGAGAATAAAGGCTTCAAAGCCTTTATCAACAAGCTTGACCCAATGTATGTCCTGCCCACAAGGCAAGCTTTGAGAGCCATGGTGGAGAGAAAATATGAAGAGGCCAAAGAGAAAACCAAACAGGAGCTGGCAAACACTGTGGCAGTTACCCTGACAGCAGACATGTGGACTTCTATAAATATGGAGGCATTCCTTGGAGTCACCTGTCACCATATCAATGAAGATCTGACTCTTTTATCAGCGCTGTTGGGTGTAACTAAGTTCCCCCAGTCCCACACAGCTGAAAACTTGAAAACTGCAAAGGAACTTCTAATTAATGAATGGGGCCTGAAAAATAAAATCCACTGCCTAATCACCGACAATGCTGCAAATATGGTGGCTTGTGCAAAACTACTAAAAATACGCAACATCCCTCGTTTTGCTCATAGCTTGAATTTGGTGGCAAAAAAGGCACTGGAGGCAACACTAGACCTAGCCGACATCCGCTTGAGAGCAAGAAAAATAGTTGCTTTTTTCAAAAACAGCACAAGGACCAAGGAAAAACTAACAGAAATTCAGGAACAACTGGAGAAACCTCCTCACAAGTTGATACAAGAGGTGGAAACTAGGTGGAACTCCACCTTTTTCATGTTGCAGCTACTGCATGAGCAGCGTGAGCCAGTGGGAGCAGCACTTGCTTCACTTGTGACAGATGTGGCACCACTAACCTGCGTGGACTATGAGGCCGTGGCTGAGTGCCTAGAAGTTCTGGGACCACTGTCTGTTGCCACAACTGAGCTTTCTCATGAGAAAAAAGTGTCTGCATCAAAAGTAATACCCATCATTCGAATGATCCAACATAAAATCACTGAAAAGGCCAATTCCATCAACCATCCTTGCGCAAAGCTCCTCAGTAAAAATCTGTTGCACTTTTTAATGGGACGATGCAGTGTCGAAAACATTCGGGTCCTAGCAGTAGCTACTGTTCTGGACCCAAGATTTAAAACACTGGCCTTTGGAAGTCAAGCCTGTGCACAGGAGGCAGTTTCAAGGGTCACAGCAGAATGTGCAAGGATGAGGAGATCTGAGAATGTCACACCCTCAACATCACAGGTATTAACTTCCACTTTTCTTTATCTTTACTTATATAGGCTGTATAAAATAACTATGGGGGCCTATATGTTCCTTTTTTTATACAGTCCACAACAGACGAAGCTCATCATCCAACAACGGAAGAAGCTGAGTCTGACAACCTGTGGGAACTGCTGGACTGCCGTGTTGGTTGGTTGCATTAGTCTGTATAAAAACATTATTTTCATTCAGATAAAACTTTCTTCTCCATAACCACCTCCTTCTGTTCTGATTTCCTACAAGTGCAACTCAAAGAAACAAAAATGCAACAGCAGAGGCAACAGTGGAAGTGCAACGTTATTTGACCGAGCCCTACCTCTCCAGAGGAGAAGACCCTTTAACAATACTGGAAGTCGAGGGAAGTGGTGTATCCAAATCTTTACAAACTTGCCAAAGGATATCTGCACATGCCCGCTACCTCTGTGCCATGTGAAAGGGTCTTCTCCAAAGCAGGAGAGGTAGTGAGCAAGAAGAGAAAGACTGAAGCCCAAATGTACCAAAATGATTTTGTTTTTAAATAAAAATCTTTAAACCATCCAAACCCTCTTCCCAGTTTCACCAGCATTTTGTTCTTTGTAACTGTTGTCTTAACAGTTCCTAGTTGCACAAGCATTGCACTTTTTTCTGTTTGTTTTTTTTGTAAATATATTTTTGAATTTCTGTTAGTCTTACAAAAGCATGTCCCCAATCCATACAATATTTAATGGCACAATCACATTATAACACAAGAATATCATTAATGTCTTTTAAGAAAGAAGACAAAAAAATTCAAGATTAACACAGACCCTTTATTGGTAAACATACGTAATAGTGCCTTGCTGTTTCCTGACCCTTTTCCCTGTTTCATGCAAATGCTATGTGCACGTCTGGCCAGCAGATGTCGCCATACTTAGTGCTTCGAAACACTGAACCATTTCAACACAATTGCTTCAGATTGATTCAGTGATTCAGAAAGCTTCGGTTTCTCCATCACTATGTAAAAGTACAAGAGACACCAAAAAAAACCCACAATGACATGCTTTTCCACTGTTTTCTGTGCTTGTTGCAGGAGCCCTAAAAGTTGCGTCTTACTCCATCGATACTTAAACCGGAAGTCAGGGGCTGCGTTTTTTAGATTGACAATTATTTCATGAATTTCAGTTGTGGTAGATACTCTGAAAGAGCTTATAGAAGGGTAAGAATTTTTAAGGTATGACAAAGGAGACTGGTCACTCATATCTATTTCTTTTGCCAGAGAGGGTCCAATGTTCACAAAAAAAATCATTAAATTTGTTCACAATGGCTTTTAGATCATATATCTCTAATTCTCCTTCATGAAATTTGGTAGAAAGAGCATTACTTGCTTTTTTTTTGTTTAGAATCTCATCGATTAGTTTCCAGGTGTTTCTTACATTAGTGGATGCAGCTTTAAATTGATCGTGGTAATATTTCCTCTTGGACATACGAATCAAGCTGTTATATTTATTTCTATACACTTTATATCTGTCTAATGTTGTTGGTGTTGGATTCTTTATACATTTCTTGTAAAGTCTATTTTTCCTGTTGGAGGACTTACGCAGGCCTGTTGTGAACCAAGGCCTGTCAATACCCATATTGCACTTTGCTGTGGTTTTTGTTAGTGGGAAACATGTATCAAAATGATAATTGAAAATTTGTAAGAAATTGCAATAAGCAGCATTTGCATCTGTATTTTCATATACCCCTTCCCAGGTTTCGTTAGATAAAGCATATTTAAATCTATTGATATTATCCCTACTAAATTTTCGGTGCCTACGTTTTTCATATTCTGTTTTTTTATCTGTATTACATGCATTTTGTGTGATATAGAATATTGGAAGGTGATTGGAGATATCTATAACTAGTAAACCTGATGTGTGCGAGTTTGATAGAGAGTTCGTCATAATATTATCTATTAACGTTGCTGATTTGTCTGATTCTTGATGGTTTGGTGATAGTCGGGTAAAGGTTGCATGAATATAATATATTTAGAAAATCTGCCGTATATGAATGATTTTCACTTTTAAAAAGGTCAAGATTGAAATCACCAAGTATGTAACAGTTTTTGCCTTCCTCAACAATGAAATCTAAAACCGTTGTCAAGTGACTTATAGTTTTTTATATCTGAGTTCGGAGGACGACGCAGCCTATTATGGTATTTTTTTCCATTGTGGATGAAGTTGAGGGAATTTCAATAAAGACTGATTCAGATTCATCTTGCACTACTTGTACGGCAAGATCCTTTCGCTCTATATATTTTAGGAAGTTGAGACTCCAGTGTTCCTTTTTCCAAATGATGGTTTATACAGGGGTTGGACAAAATAATGGAAACACTTAACATTGTGGCATCATAGAAGGTGTTTCCATTATTTTGTCCAACCCCCGTAGATGTATTTTCATTCATCCCTCTTTATTTCTTAACCATGCTGTGCACTGTTACGTCCGATTTGGGTCCGTATTGAGTTCGGTCTGAGTATGTGCAGATCAGAGTCCTCAATATATATCAGAGTCGTGACACTTCCATAGACTCCCGTTGTCAAAGATAATATGCACCTTCTTCATGGAGGGGCCAATAGTTCCAAACATTGAATGTAATGCCGTCAGAACACATTCATTTCTATTGCGGCTGATCTAGCAACTCCAGCGGTAAGTTATTAAGATATTGTCATCTTTCAAATTATTGAGTGTATTTCCTGTATTAGTGGACATTCATGTTGTAAATTAAAGGTGCAGTATGTAGGAATTATGTTCTAAGTAATTATAAAATGGCCTTGACTGTCACCAGACATTAAGGAATCATGTTAATTTCAAATAATGATATTACTGACAGTAGTAGTCCAGCCAGAATATTTGCCTTTGAAAAGCTAAGTGTCAGCCCCGAAATGATGTTTATATTGTCATTGTGTGTTTTGGTCTGATGCTCCACCCATTCACCTGTCTTCCAATCACCAAGTCAGTAGCCTTTCAGCATCCAGGTTGCCAGTTCCCACTGAGCTGCAGCTGGAACACTTCTGGTCATAAAGAAGTGTCATAAATAAATGTCTGATGTTAAAAAACCTAAAAGGCCTCTCATTATTCCCAAATACGCCGTGACAAAGTGAGAAAACAAGGATATGTATAGGAGATGCTTTTGAAACATGGAGACGGCTGAAAGCAGAGAATAATTTGAAGACCAACGCCGGCTGGTCTGACCACCCAGTAAAAACCACTGAGAGCCGGGGCCGCGGCCTCTTCACCCGGTCCCAGACCGTCAGTCTCTATACCCGGTCCCAGACCAGTGGTGTGTTCTCCTGGGGCCGGGCTGCAGTCTCTTCTCCTGGCCCTGGTGAAGAGACTGCTGGTCCGGGACTGGTGAAGAGACCGGGTACCGGTGTAGGACTTGTCTCTTGTCATGGTAGCTCCTTGTAGTACAGTGTTTTCTGTGGAAGTGACCTCTTCATGTAGCGGTGTATAATCCGAAAGGGGGGGGTTCAGTAGTTCAGTAGTCCAGCGTCCATGGTTAGGTCGGGGGGGGGGGTTATGGTAGTGATCCATGTCACTTGTACCTGCAAAAGTGAAACTTAAGGCTCATTTCTCTTTTCCCTATTTCCTGAATCTTCAAAAACTTTAATTTGAGTGGGCAGAACATTTGTCCTGGCCTATTATATATATACTTATAAGTCTGGTGATGATTTTTTTGTAGGAAATTTATGGTGTGGTGGCAAGGATCAGTGGAAATGCTAGCAGTAGACGCTCATGCTGGATCTGGCAACCCCAAGCCTGGGGGAAGGCGAAGAGGATACCATGCACTACAATATTTTGAATGTGATTGCAGTACCAGTTTTGGCCACAATCTTATATATGACACCTTTAAGTTGTCTTTGGTTAGGGTTTGTACAAATGTATATCTTAAACAACTGTTACATTCGATAGCCAGTTGTAGCCCTATAGTTTACTCTGCCAATAAAAGTTTATTAATGTTGTTATTCACGAGTTAAAAGAAGCGAAACTTTTGTCATTTGGCGTTTGGAAGATCCAACTCATCCTATAAGAATTCTGTTGCGTTTGAGTTCGCTAATGTTGAGCTTTTAATAAGATTAGGGTCCGTGCTAAGGCACTGGTTAATGCCTTATTGTTATCAGAGCAGTGCTTGGCAGCCACACAGTGTTCACAGCTAACCACTGTTTTCTGCTTGTACCTCAGTCCTATAATAGCAAAACTTAAAAATGGTAAATTGTCTATCTCCTTACAAGTACAGTACAACTGCAGAATGAATGAACTTGTAAGGTTAGCACTTCTCATGCAAGTAGCCTACCCAAGCTAACACCAACCTTTCCCCCACTTTTCAAATTAATAAATGCAGTCCTTTCAGTGGTCAACCCCACAACTCAAAAGACAAAACACACACAACAGTGGATACGGTAGTGACACAACGGTTGTGTGTGGTTCATTTTGAGATTTACTATGCTCACTGTTGTTTCTCCTATTAAAGAACATGGGAGCACTTAGTTTGTTTGGACCTATTCAGGCTTATATGAACCACGTGATCCCCGGAGCGGCGACAAGAAAGCGTGTCATAACTCTCTTTACAGGACTCTGCAGAGTGTATATGGCTGACTCCAGCCAAATGGGCCAACTGGGGGCCTGCCCCTAGTGGCCTGACTTATCAGTGCACGGTAAAGTGTTTGGTCATATGGATGGACGGACAGGCAGACAGAGAGACAGACAGACAGATGTCCAACTGATGACAATACCCTGTGGCCAGTGTGGCCGAGGGTAAAAATGTCATACCAAACAAAAGGCACTAGGAATATTCCAAGTATAGCATACATTCACTCATTTTTTTTCAGAATTCCATGGGGACAAACATCATAGGCAGCTTTAACATGCAGTTTTAATGGTGAATTTCGCAGCAATACGTTGTCCTTCCATGCACTGAAATCATGCATACTTTCCCAAAATTAGCTCAGGTTTTTAGAATACAAAAAATAGTGGCACTCTGTACACAATGGCCACTCGACTCTGTGTGTATTAAAAGGATAATGTTCACATCATGTAATCATTTCCCATCTACCTCTTTGATAAGCAATTGAAGATATAATGAACAGTGAAAATCAAGTTCCTTAAAACCGTGCAAATTCTCAGTTTAAATACTTGACATGTTTTCTATACTCTATTGTGAATAAAATATGGCTTTATCAGATTTACAAAGCATTAAAAACATTTTATTTTCATTTTACACGTCACAATTTTTTTGGACTTGGGGCTGGGGTTATTTCTCAATTTGATATGTATGCATTAAAGGTAAAGTAACTAATTCCTTTGACCGACTGTTGGTCAAGCCACACCCTACCCTGAAAAGCTATACACAGAATGGACAGTTGGCATATTTTTAAGAGATACGGAATTGACTTTCCCAAATGTATTGGACTAGGATCACTGACCTGTAAGGACCGTCTTAAAGGTCCATCTTTAAGGACCTACACAGCTGCTGAAATTATAAAATGAGGACTGCATCATGTTCAGAATGCTCCGTAGCTGCAGTTGGAGACTGATATTGAATCACAGTCTCAGATCTGCGCGGTTAGATCTGAACTTTGTTTGAACATCTACAAAGAGCAACTTCTGACAAAAGTGAACAGAATCTCACAGAACTAATAAGTTCAGAGGCACTCTGAGCAGAGTCTCTGCAGGGTCCTTCATGCCACTGTATCGGCGTAGCCAGGACAGATTGCAGGAGGAAGAAGACCAGTCCACACAATTGATGGTGATGTTAGTCCTCGATGGTGGCCACAAAGGTCACAGGAACCCGACGGAAAAAGAAGCTAGATCCTCTGAACAGGTTGCCCTGTGTGCAGGAGATAAAATGCAACACCTAAAGTTACAACACAAGCACATACACACATTTGTACATTCTTTGGAATTTTTTTTTTTTTGAGTATTTTTTCATATTAGTTTAAGTTTGCATTTTCGAGTTGTAAAACAAAACATACATGTATTTACCCCAAAGGTGCATTTTAGTCAGTCAAGTAAACTTCAGTCACAAGATTGCCCACAGTAATGATAATATGATTATTTCACTGAAATGTGTAGTCCTACTGTAAATGAACCCAACCACAGTACAATTTGACATGGGCTAGGCCTGGGTGATCTTGGACCATGATCAATCTTAATGTGTCACATGATCAAGTCTTTAGAGGGATTGTACAGATTATTTAACTGAAAACTAAATACTTGGACGTTTAAAACTTTCTTACTCAGCTAACATTCATTTTAACCGACCAGTTTGTGAGTGTAACCACAGTGTTTTACAGAGAGCAACTGCACAAACCTATGGGTTTGCAGCAATGATGTCGCCAACAAGGTCACTGGGCTGGAGAGAAACCACCATCACAGCCAATACAATCAGCCAGCCTGCTCTCATCAGCATCAAACTGGGAACTGTGGCATGACTTGGACTATGTAACACCAACCTCCTTGAGACCAGATGTGGTGCTGACATCTGCTTCTTCTAAGCAGGTCCTGTTGCGGGAACTGACAGGGAGGACTGCATTGAAGAAGCAAATGAGCACAAACGGCTCATGTACCATGACCTCACAGAGGGGTATCAGAGCTGGAAAGCTCACTGTGAGCCAGTAGAGGTGGGATATAGAGGCTTTGCTGCATGCTCCCTGTGCAAGACCTGCACCCTTTTTGGCATCACCAAAGCTGTGAGGAGGAGAGCCATCAAATCCAGGAGATCACAGAGAGGTGGATCACTTGAGGTGGATTTGGATTAAAAGGTCCGTAAAGTGGGCCAATGCTGCTGGGACACAAGTCAGGCTTGGATCAACCCCATGTGACTGGCCTAGCCTGGCCCTTTAAGAACTTGGCACTGTGGGTAACCTTGGAGTCATTGTCCTGAATGTTTTGGTGCTTAGCACTCTCTTCTGCTTACAGCTACTCTACACTATATAACTCTGCCACATTATGTTCAATAATAAAAGTTGCACTGATTAACAAATACAACCACATGCCCAGCCTCTATACTATGGTTAGGAGATCACTGGGCAGAAAAGGCAACTGGGGAAGAAAAAGCAGCACTGGGGGCTCATGTCCAGAATTCGTCTTCTGAAAAGACCAGAGAAACGTGAGGGACCGTGCCGAGGGACAGAATGGTGGCGCCTGTTTACATTGGTAACAGCAGAGTGAATATGAAAAGACAATCTAAGGTAACAGAACATAATTTGAGCACAAATCTGTTTTGGTCAAAGATGATAGAGACTGCTAGAGCTACTTTGACCCAAGCTAATGACTTTAATGGAAACAAAACCAACCTGTTTTGGACTAGCAGAATGAGCACCGTGCAGAATGAGTAATGTGGGCAGGTGCAGCTGCAAGGGATGACATGGCAGCGCACTTCGCCGTCATTGCAACACAAACCCCTTCATTATATCTGTATACATGGCTGATTGTCAGACCACATCACGCTTGCCGCTCTAAGCCGTAGGCTGAGATCTTGTATCTTGCCGTCAAGCCTCCGTACAGCCAGATGTACGTGATGTATGTGTGCAAGAACGGGGTGATTCAGGTTGACCTGGCCTGAGGCCAGTAGAGTCAGGTTTCTATCTGGTGTACGGCTGCTGAGCTGGTTTTATATGTTTCTATCTGGCTAACTGCTGCTGAGCAGGTTTATATAGGTTTCTATCTAGTTTACTGCTGCTGAGCTGGTTTATATACGTTTCTATCTGGTGTACTGCTGCTGAGCTGGTTCAAATATGTTTTTATCAGGTTAACTGTAGGCTGTTTAGTGCATCTCCTCTCACATAACACATCAGTTCTTGTGCTGCTGAAATTTGATTACCAGTAGGGACAAATAATACTGAACTCAGAATTATTGTTAAAATATTGTTGAGCATGTGTAACTGTAATTGTAGTGCAACCTCTTTTTCAGTAACGCATAACCACAACTAGATATTTAATGTTATGTTGAACAATCACTGGTACAGCTAATTGTTTGTCTGCTAAAGCTACATGTTTTGCTTGTACTGTACAATAACAGGTAACTCTGTTCTACCTTTGTCCGGTTGCTCTTAGAAAATATTTGCAGCAGTCCCAAGGAGCTGCTGGAGAGGGGACTTCTGCTCCCACATCTACACCACTCTCTGAAGAATATAAGTTTATACAACTAGTGGCATTGTACCTGCGGTGCCATTGTACGATAGCGCCCTCCCGTGGTGCAACAGCGGTATTACACCCATATGCCCTCCTGTGCTGCAACATCGGGACATTGATCGGACACACACGCGTCAGAGACACATGCACAGGACACAGAAATATCCATTATAGTAGGATTATTGTGGTCTTTGATACACAGCTATGTTGTAATTTTAACGGATGTTGCTGTTGTATATATATCCTTACTTAAGAATTGTTATCGATATTTCTATGTGCATATTTGTTTGATTTGCTTGCAGCAGGTGAAGGAACCAACAGACCATGCACTGTCACTATTCAACAGCTTCAGGACACCCCATCAGCTTTCCCAAAAAGAGAAGTTGGTGGAAGTTGCCATCACCACCACTTCTACAGACAATTAGAGAATGGAGAGAGGATCAAAAGAAGGTGGGTGGTCTGGGTGGTTTATTCTAAGAATAGAAATAGTTTACTGGTTCTGTTGCAAGCTCTTCTCCCTAAAAAACATTCAAATTAATCGATGATGGGGTTAATGACTGGAAAATATGCATGGAAATACTCAAAACTCATGAGAACAGCCCAGAAAATTCTCGGCACATGACATGGAAATAACTGGAGACTCCTATAATGCACAGAATGCAACAATAGACAAAGTAGAAATGGCACTAATAGATGATGAGAGGAGGTGGTGTGAAATTGAGCATGGCACCTTTTTAATTCATATTATGTAGCAATGCACAGAACCTGTACTGGAAGGATTTTTTTATTTATACTGTTTAACTCATTGTATATAAGTGTGGATTGTTTGTTTGAGAAATAATTAAACAGCAAAGATGTGTAAGATCGCTGTTGTCCCAGAATTCCTCTTTGGTGGTGTGTGGGGTGGGGGCGGGCAGTCAAATCCATATCTCACCTAGGGCGCCAAAATGGCTAAACCCAGCCCTGCTCCCAGGCTGTGTGTGGACAACAGGCTCCTGAATAAAAGGAGCATTAAGGACGCTTATCCACTGCCACAGATCCAGGACATTCTCGACACCTTGTCCACTGCCAGGTTATTCAGCACACTCAACTTAACTTCAGGGTACTGGCAAGTAGAGATGACACCTAGGGCTTGTACAGCCGCAGCCTTTTGTACATGAAAGGGACCCTCTGAATGGAATGGAATGTCCTTTGGACTACATAATGTTTCGGCCACTTTCCAAAGACGTATAAGCCGGGTCTTAGTGGGGCTGCAGTGGGAGACATGTCTAGTATATGTAGATGACATAGCGGTGCTGGGGCAGGACACTTCTCAAATGCTAGGCCGTCTAGAAAAGGTCTTTCAGGCAAACTTGAAACTGCAAAAACTTGAAGGTGCTGCCTGTTTCGGGAGGAGGTGGCCTACCTGGGACACATCGTTTCTGCCAATGGCATCGCCACTGACCCCCAGAAGACTGACAAAGTCAGAGACTAGGCGACACCTAGAAATGTGTCTGAAGTCAGACAGTTTGTAGGCCTGACCTCCTACTACTGATGTTTCATTCCAGATTTTACCACGGTAGCTAAGCTATTACATAAACTAAGAAACATGCCCATTTTAGCTGGACTGCCCAATGCTAGTGGGCATTTGACAAACTGAAGAGACTGTTTCACATCCATGCCTGTTCTGGCCTACCCCCTCGACAAAGGGGAGATGTTTCTTGACACTAATGCTAGTGACTGTGGGATTGGAGCGGTCCTCTCCCAAGTCCAGGGCAGGCAGGAGTGTTAGCTTATGGGAGCAGGCAACTGACAGCTGTAGAGCAAAACTACTGCACAACCCATAGAGAGCTACTTGCAGTTGTAGATTTCATGTCCTTTTTACTGGGCACCCCTTTAATGTCTGAAATGATCACAGCAGCCTGCACTGGTTGACCAGACTAAGAGAACCTGAGGGTCATCTGGTGCACTGGCTGGAGAAGCTGGCTGAATATGATTTCAATGTTGGTCACCATCGGAATGGTGCTGGACCACAGGCTAACTTTTTGAGTCTCAGGTGGATGCTGTATGTAAAAAGGCTCATCAGAGGATGTATTTTTACCGTAAACTTTGCAGTTTCAAAGTGGATAACACTTTTATGAAAATGTTTTATTCTTGTTTTATTGAGTCTGTGCTGACCTTTTCTTTTATCCACTGGTATGGGCTGCTTACCGTTAAAAATAGGAACAGGTTGCACGGCATCACTAAAGTGAGCAGCAAAATTGCTGGCACCACACTCACTGATCTGACTGTGTTGTACCAGAGTCGGACTCTGAAGAAGGCTCAGTCAGTCCTGGATGATCCCAGTCATCCCCTCTACGATGTGTTCAGGTTGCTTCCATCAGGTCGCAGATACAGTATTCCTAAATGTAGGACCAATAGGATGAGGAATTCTTTGGTTCCGGCAGCCATTGTTCTGCTGAACAATTCTTTATAATGTTGGTGCCATTGTTTTTAATGGGTTATTTAATGTATTTATTGTTGGTTTGTTGTCCGTGTGAAACTGCTGGCTGCAGAACAAATTGCCCCTCGGGGATAATAAAGTTTACCTTGACCTTGATCCAGGCAAAATACATAAAAACGCAGATGCGCTCTCCAGGCGGCTGTGTCATGAGTCCTGCCCTTGCACTTTACCAGACCCTGAGCTCAGCAGCGACCAGTGCCAGGACAAAGCAGTACAGTGTGACCCATCTGAGTTCCCAACAGTTTTCCCATTCACCATAGGGTGGACTATAGTGGGGGTGGTGGGGACTGAGCCAGAGTTTCCTGTAGCGGTGGGTGACATAAACAACAGCTGTGCTTCCTCATGTCCAAGTATCCATAGAGTGAGTGAGTCACTAAAAACTAGTTTGTTTCAGGACTGGACGCTAGAGCAACTAAGCACAGCCCAAAAGACTGACCCTGATATTGCACCACTTTGGCAATGGGTAGATAGTGGGGGGAACTATCCATCTTGGTCCGCCGTCAAAGCCTACTGGTCACAGTGGAAGAGGCTATACATGAGTTTTGTTGAGGAACTATTTCTGTCCTGAAGGTAAAAGGTTTTACTCACAAGTCCTCCATAATAGATATGCTAGTCTGAAAATGCTTTTGGTCCATTATAACACTGACAGGAAAAGATAGGCCACAATACAGATATGTAATGGAATACTGCACCTGTATGACAGCAAAATGTGCATATGTTTAATTTATCTAGATATTATAAGTTTGGAAAAATGTCAAATAACAACAAGCTATCTGCAGACAGGTTTTGGGGCGGCCATGGCTCAGATGGTAGAGCAGGTCGTCCAATAACCAAAGGGTTGGTGGTTCGAATCCCGCTCTGTCCATGTGCTGTTGTGTCCTTGGGCAAGACACTTCACCCCACTTGCCTCCAGCGCTGCTATTTACACTGGTGTATGAATGTGTGTGACTGTTCGGTGGTGGTCAGGCACAGATTGGCAGCCATGCTTCCATCAGCCTGCCCCAGGGCAGCTGTGGCTACAGATGTAGTTTACCACCACCAGAGGGAGAATGTGAGAGTGAATGAATAATGGATCCTCTGTACGTGCTTTGAGTATGCGTTCATAAAAAAGCATTATATAAATCTAATCCATTATTATTAGGCTTCTAGTCAGAAAAAGCCAACACACAGCCTTGGCCAACACTAGAGGAAAATATTGGTATGGTTGTTTTGTAGAAACTTTCTTGTATTAGGATGAGGGTGAGAAAATTGTGATTCAGACCATGGTTTTACCTCCAAAGATTCACATATGATCTTTTGGCAAAATCACCCAAACCTAGTTATGAGTGTTGGACCACGACCACCTTTTTTGGTCAGAAAAAAACAAGATTGGCTGTTTAGTTTGCACCATGTTCCAGGAAAAATTTGAAAATGTAATCATCTTTCACCTGTTAGAAACTATCATTATACTGAATGTGAACTCTACCTTTTGGCTCAGGTGATTCCAACAATGCAGCCATGACTTGAAAACAGGCGAGTAAGGAGGAAGACCTGCAGCCAGACTGATGAGACACACACAATCAACATGTTGCTGACAGCTGATCAGAGAAGGAAATCACATTCAGAAGAGCTGCTCACCCACAGTTGTTGACTGCCATGAGATCAGCCACCAACATGAATGGGTATGTTAGAACACTCACTGCAATCTATGAAACAAACTACATTAATACAAAGTTCAAAAGAACATGACAAAAACACTTCATGTAACAGTCTGACGTAGACCTTACCCCCATTACAAACTTTGTGTAGCTCCTGACCGCAGAGGCTTGGCTGAACTGAATCATAAACACATAGACTGTTAAACTCAAATAAAAATTCATTTCTCTAACAGCATGGGGAACACAACAGTGGATTTCCACTCAGACATCTGGTTCTTAAGACAGATATGCATCCTTTTAAGTGACAGTTGTCTGAACTTACATTTTCGTCAACAGCATAAGTGTTAATGAAATGAGCAAGCAGGTTGCAGCACCACAGGAACATGACTTCTCCCAGAACATGAGGTACAAGACCGCTGCATGCACAGGAACACACAAAGAAGCAAAGGTTACCATCCCTTCAGGGTAAGGTTTAGTATAATACTAAGGTGATAAACTGTTAAATGCGGAAGTAGGACTCACACATAGAATCCTGCAAGTCCTTCCTCCTTAAAAATCTGGATAATACAATGGAACATCCCGCTGTAAGAGTGACACAAACGCCATTATTGTGCATTCTTTTGATGGGAATTATTTCTCATAAATTATATCGAGCCGTCACGAAAAAATATGAAATAAAAAATGCTTAAAATATCAAGGCACTCAGTTCAAGTTTCTTGCTTAAATTACTATACATAAAAAATGGGCTTAATGTGGTCAAAGCAGGAGCATCTGTGCATCATTAAAAAATAAATATAAATATGGTTGATTCATACAGCAGGCTACACCTATTCAAGACATGGACGACTGGAATCTAGGCAAGAAGAAAAGCAGATAATTTAAAATGTAAAAAAACAAAACAACAACCTGTTTACAAATAAATAGATGAAACAGTAAATCCTTTTAACTTAAATATGGAGAAAAACATGCACAGGTTAGATTCTCTGTTCTGTTTCATTTTTTTCAGTACCTTAAAACAAAATGACATGACAGAGCTGGGATGGGCCATAAAAACATAATGACCACAATTGAATTTTATATTTTATTGTGATAATGCCCACCATGCATTATCTATTATTTGAAAACAATTTTATCTTGCAATAATTACCATTAGTACTTTTTTGTTGCTGTTTTAAAAAAATATTCAATGTTCTGATAATTGATTTATGATAAGACTTTCAAACCACAAATAACCATCTTTTACACCATTATCTTTGTACAATGTTTATTGAAAACAAATCATCTTTTACATCTTTTAAATTTTTTGACTTGTTGCATCTTTTGTTGTTTGTGTCTTTTTTTAAAAATCTCAAATAGTTTTTCTTCTTGTTATGTATACCAACAGACAAATGCAGAATATTTGACCCACAGACAGTTAAGTAGTGGTATAGTAAACATAATTGTAACAAATTGGCGTTACATTGTTTTCATCTTGTTTTTTATAAATCACTTAAAACTAGGGTGACATGGTGGTGCAGTGGTTAGCACTCGTGCCTCACAGCAAGAAGGTCCTGGGTTCGATTCCAACACCAGTCGACGGGGTGGAACCTTGTTCTCCCCGTGTAATCGGTTAATCTAAATTGCATAGGTGTGCATGTGAGAGTGATTGTCTCTATATGTCAGCCCTTCGATGAACTGGCAAAATTTCCAGGGTGTACCCCGCCTTCGGCCGTAAGTAGCTGGGATAGGCTCCAAGCAACCCCCGTGACCCTAGTGAGGATAAAGCAGGTTCAGAAAATGAATGAATGAATGAACTTAAAACTACAAATAACTGTAGTTTGTTCCCCTTTCACTCAAAACCAACACTCTGCATTGTTTTTACTTTTATTTAATCTTTATTTTAACCAAGTAAATTAGTTGACAACTGATTTGCATTTTTAATAGCAACCTGGACATACAGAGACGAACAACCAATCACTCTTACGTTCACAACTATGGGCAATTTATATTAACCAATTAATATACTAGTGCATGTCTTTGGATGGTGGGAGGAAGCCAGAGTACCCTAAGAGAACCCACACAAACATGGGGAGAACATGCAAACTCCACACAGAAAGGTTCCTGATGTTGGAATTAGGGATGTAAACAATTGGTCAACTATCAATTAATTGTCAATAAGAATTTGCTCGATTAAATTATTAATTGTTGGTTAATTGCAGTTTTCTATGTCCTGTCCAAAGGCTGCTGGTTTGTCTGTGCTGCAACGCCAGGGCTGGGATAGCTGGTCATTGAACTGGATGATGGCGTTGAGTTAGAATCACTTTAGGGACATAGTGGAGCAAAACACAGGGGGAGCGGTGGACACATACAAATGCGGGCTCGGCATTGGATCAGAGCGTTTTCCCTGGAGGTTGGTCTAGTCCACAGTCATCTGGACTATCTGGTCAGTGAGACAGAAGTTAAAACACCCCCCAGGCTCCTGATCCGGGGCATAGGCATTATGTCCCACGGTCACCCTGGTGGCCATGGGAAAATAGGGGGGGGGGCATCTCCGCTGAAGTCTCGCTTCATCATGTCAGTGATGCAAACTCAGAAATGCCCATTTCTTCTAAATTGCCCCTCTTCAGATCCATTTATTTTACTACCAGCATTGTACCCGTGGTGCCATTGTACGATAGCATGAGAGGCTAAAATCACCCAGCATACCTCACAACATTTGAATACGGACATAAAATTGTGCGTAGTAGATAGTCAGGTAATGTTTCTACTCATTTGGCGAGTTTGGCGGCGATTGGGCATGTGAAGGTCTGTGGTGAGGTCGGACTTGGTCCGAGGTGAGCTGGGACCTGGTCTGTGGTGAGCTGGTACCCTGTGTGTGGTGAGGTCGGACCCGGTCTGAGGTTAGCTGCGACCCGGTCTGTAGTGAGCTGGGACCCTGTTAAAATCGCCCAGCATACCTCACAACATTTGAATAAGGATGTAAAATTATGCCTAGCAGATAGTCAGGTAATGTTTCTATTCATTTGGCGAGTTTGGTGGTGACTGGGCCCGTGAAGGCAGAGGAAAACGCGTACAAACGCCCTCCTGTGCTGCAACATCGATCAGACAGGGGACACGGGACGCCGGACGGACACAGAACGTGCATTACAGTAGGATTGAATTTCTCTGCAGAATTTATTAATTCTACTATAAATGTACTGTACTGTATGCAATGGTATAATAAATCAATCATTAAGGAATATGACATACTTTTTTCATGAAGTATATAAACACTATTTAGCTTTTATTCTTATGGACCCTATCGAAAGAAAAATTGAGGTTGTCGGGAAAATTGCTGCTTATCAATAAATCGTTAATCGATCGATGAGGTCAACCATCCATCCATCCATTCTCTTCCGCTTATCCGGGGCCGGGTCGCGGGGGTAACAGTCTAAGCAGGGATGCCCAGACTTCCCTCTCCCCAGACACCTCCTCCAGCTCTTCCGGGGGGATCCCGAGGCGTTCCCAGGCCAGCCGAGAGACATAGTCTCTCCAACGTGTCCTGGGTCTTCCCCGAGGTCTCCTCCCGGTGGGACATGCCCGGAACACCTCCCCAGGGAGGCGTCCAGGAGGCATCCGAAACAGATGCCCGAGCCACCTCAGCTGGCCGATGAGGTCAACCAACTAACGATTAATGGATTAATCGATAATTTGCATCCCTAGTTGGAATTAAACAGTGCTAACCACTGCGCCACAATTTTAACTTGAAAGACAAAGATTTAATACTTATTATCATAATTATCAATTTATTATAATAATTATCAATATTGACTGTCTGTAAAGTATTTCACCATGATAAAACATGATAATATATGGTACTATGTGGCCATATAATCTAGTCCTTGTACACTGTATTAATACCATTAGTTTTAAGAGTACATTTACATGTAGCTGAGGATTTTTGAAAACAGACATTTTTCTATGCGCTTGTGTCTAGCATTTACACGACAACCACAGGCATGTGAACCAAAAAAAAAAGGTTTCTAAAATCTCTGGCCATTGTTTGTTTCAGCAAATTTCCTTTCTCATGTTTGTGTACAAACAGAGGGAAACGGAGATCTCAGCCAGACATCAGTTTTTGAAGACCGCTCTGCATGGATGTAAATGATTGCTTTATTTACCGTTCACTGAACTGAACAGTAAGGGTGCAATGGTAGAGGTAGCCCATGGTATGGTCCATACCGCAGTTTTTAGACCACGGACCACGGTTTGTGGGGTCCAAAATGCCCATTTCTTCTTAACTGCCCCTCTTCAGATCCATTTATTACCTCCGCTAAGGAGGTTATGCTTTCATTGGGGTTTGGCTGTTTGTTTGTTTGTCTGTTAGCGGGGTAACTCAAAAAGTTATGTATGGATTTTGATGAAATTTTCAGGAAATGTTGATACTGGCACAAGAAACAAATGCAAAATTTTGGAGGTGATTGGGAGGGAGCAGATTTTTTGTTCGTTTGTTAGCAAGATAACTCAAAAAGTTATGAAAGGATTTTGATGAAATTTTCAGGAAATGTTGATACTGGCTCAAGGAACAAATGCAAAATTTTGGAGGTGATCGTGGGGGGGCAGATTTTTTGTTTGTCTGTCTGTTAGCAAGATAACTCAAAAAGTTAAGGAAAGATTTTGATGAAATTTTCAGGAAATGTTGATTGTGGCACAAGGAACAAATGACTAAATCTGCCTTGGTGGAGGTGTGCACTCTCCGAGTGCTTTTCTAGTTTTATTTAACTTCTCTGCAGAATTTGTTTTGTTATACTACATAAATGTCATTGCCTGTACTGTATCCCTAATGGTACAATAAATCACTCATTAACCCTTAGGGTTATCTATCTATCTATCTATCTATCTATCTATCTATCTATCTATCTATCTATCTATCTATCTATCTATCTATCTATCTATCTATCTATCTATCTATCTATCTATCTACCTACCTACCTACCTACCTACCTACCTACGTTTGGTATCTGTTTTTTTCCGCACAACTTCATCCATCTCATCTGTCTATAAAAGGCCAAAAAACACAGAAAAGATATAAAATACGATTTGAAAAATGTATACAATTTATTGCATAAATAACACAAAGATGTTGAACGAACCTTTTCAAAGACTAAGTTTTTTTTTTTTTTTTAAAGACTAAGAAAGTAACTATTGGTTCCAAATATTAGGTATATCAAATCAAAATTGTAATAAATTAAAACTATACTCAAATATTTGACATAAAAGCATATCTTTACATCGGGGTTTTCTCCAGTTTTGTCATTCCCCAGTCCTCCCGGTTTCTGCATCCGGTTCAGGTGGGGGTCGTCCTCACCATTACCTGCAATGCTAATGCGGTCTGTGGATTAGAATCCGCAGATTGAGCCAGTTTCTTTTTTCCATTTTGAAAAAGAACAAAAAAATGACGAAGATATGGTAAGAAATATAACGCCTGCCCCACCTCAGGTTTATGTGTGTGTGTGTGTGTGTGTGTGTGTATATATATATATATATATATATATATATATATATATATAGACATTTATTAACGATTAATTAATAAGCGGTGGTTTTCCTGTGAACATGAATTTATATATATATATATACACACACATACACACACACACTCACACACACACACACATTTCATGACGCATTGCTTCACTTCTCAAGCATCGTCATGGAATTTGTCAGTGACCATTTGAAAGAGGAGTTTTCTAAGTTTATGTTCCACTGCTACCCACTAACCTCAATGACCTTAAACATTGAGGTTAACAACAGTGATCAATTCAGTGGATTGTGATATGCTGATACATGTCTGGGAGGAATTCTCTTATCGCATTGATGTTGTGCGTGCTGCAGGTGGTGGTCACATTGAACACTTGTAAGACAGGAAATAAAAGTTGATTTTCAGTAGAATACTTGCGACTTGGCTGGAGTTTTCTATTGCTTTTCCTTGTTAAAATATTGCGTAACGAAATCGGTTCATTCTTTTTGAATAACCCTGTATATTCATTCATTACCTGAACCTGCTTTATCCTCACTAGGGTCACGGGGGTCGCTTGGAGCCTATCCCAGCTACTTAAGGGCGAAGGCGGGGTACACCCTGGACATTGTGCCAGTTCATCGCAGGGCTGAACATATAGGGACAAACAAACACTCTCACATTCACACCTATGGGCAATTTAGATTAACCAATTAACCTATCAGTGCATGTGTTTGGATTGTGGGAGGAAGCCGGAGTACCCGGAGAGAACCCACGCAGACATGGGGAGAACATGGCAAACTCCACACAGAAAGGTCCCACCCCCTGTTGACTGGCGTTGGACTCGAACCCAGGATCTTCTTGCTGTGAGGCACGAGTGCTATCCACTGCACCACCGTGTCGCCCCTATATACATATTAGAGATCGACCGATTATCGGCCGGGCCGATTATCGGTGCCGATATTTGGAAATTTGACATATATCGGTATCGGCCTTTTTTTAATCGGACGGGCCGATATTAAGAAATCAATTTAAAACTAGGTTATTTCGGCTCAGATGCAGCCGCGCCCCTCTCTCTCTCTCTCTCTCCTCTCTCTCTCTCTCTCTCCTGCACTATCCACTCTGTGCCCTCTGATTGGTTGACGTGGAGGCTGTCCTCACACACAGACTGGGACTGACTTGGGATGAGACTGTGTTCTACATACATTTTCTCCAGTACTAATACATAGAGCGTTTAGAGACTGATGAACTAATGTTCTGGTAAAAGCTCATCAGACTCCACCTCAGCGTGCTTCCCTATAACAAGTGAACTGAGTTTTTTAGGTGCTCTCTCTTAATCCCACACACATGCTTTTCTATCACAGACTGTTTCCATCTCCATATTATCAGCAGTCTAATTCACACACGTCAGGAGGTAATATGAGTTAGCAGAGCTGCCGCTAATGTTTACTCTACCCTGACATTCTTCTGAAACATTAGTAGTAGTTATCAGATGTAGAGCACAGGGATGTTTAGTACAGTTTCAGAAGAGTTGTCTGTATTTACCTTTAACACATGTGTTTTCTCTCTGGAGCTTCTCACACGAGACAACTTCGTCTCTCCGCGGTGTGTACCCATTCCGCGTCGAAATCCGACGCGGAAGGGGTACCCCCTGCGTCAAATAGTGCTGCTATGGGGCTCTGACCATATGCGTCGATTTCTGACTATTTGGGATGAGACTGTGTTGGTATGTAACATAATAGTGTGTGTTTGCGTTAAAGTCACATGAAGAACTCTACAACTCACAACTACTAATGTTGCTGTAAGCTTTCTAGTCCTATGATCTGAAAATTAAAGTGAAGATGAGAGAGAGTCAAATTCAGAAGCGATTTATCTGAACATGGTGGAACATTTTAAATCCTGTGTGTGCTCATTAAAGCCCAAAAGGCTGTTTGTGTTCTGTCAGGAGTTTAATTGCACTCATAGCCACTATTATACTTTTTATGTAGCTTTTGTCGTATTAATAATTAATAATGTAGCAACATAGTTTTGAATGACAGGGTCCCTGCTATCGCACGGTAAAATATAAAATTTAATAATGAAATCAACTTATGGTGTCCCAAATGCTGTAATAAATTAAGCATGATGAGTTGGGCATATGTCAACATGTGGCCCAAGAGTTTACAAGAGTCTCCCTGTATTTTTGTTGTGTTTGAACTTAAAACAAAGATAAGTCATTATAGTTATATTTAAATTTTACTTTATTTACTGTGGAAAAATTTAAGGGAGCTATTTATTTAAGCTTTTATTCAACTTTATAAGAGATGCTTCTGAGTCTAGGAAATCCATGCACTTCTGGAGCTATTATTTTCTATTTGTTTGATTAAATAAACATGTTTTAGGCATTTAAACGAAGTTCAGTGTTTGCATTATTCAAAATTTTTCACGCCGAGTTTTACACTTTTACTGCAAATGAACATCGGCTCCAAATATCGGTTATCGGCCTCCTCTAACTACTAATAATCGGTATCGGCCCTGAAACACCCATATCGGTTGATCTCTAATACATATACATGTATATATACATATATACATATATATTAGGGCTGGGCAAGTTAACGTGTTATTACCGCGTTTAACGCATTCATTAAATTTAAATAACAGCGACAATTTTTTTAATATCCCGTTAATGCTGTTCTGCCTTTCAAGCAAGTCTTAGTTCATTTATACATATGGACTCTTATTTTGAAACTCATGCTTTTATTTTGGCGCTCCACACACTGGTGCTCTGTGTGAACTGTGCACGTAGCTGAGAGAAGAGTGAGCGACCTTTTCCGAGTAATGTTGAATCAAACTTTGTGTAACTCCTGCAGAAGCAACGCCTGTATCATTCTGTTGTATGCTAAATAATTTCACATGCAAACGTGCCGTTAGAAACATGTTTATGACGTTATTTTGGATGTGTTTATTACAATGTGTTATTAACATGTTTAAGCTGCAGACATCTTAGCGAGGACAGTACAATTATAACTCCTATTATTCTGCCTCTGCTTGTGTGCGTGTAGCGATTAGCTCAGCAGATAGACAACAGGTTTAACAAGAAAAGCCCAAAACTTGTCTCCAAATCTTTTACTGTAGACTCACTGTAAAACTGCAACATACATACAAAATATGTCTCAGTTATGTTCACTTAGTACATTTACATGGCATTATACATTTAAAAGAATGGGAAAAAGACTGCTAGCTCGATGCTAACTTGAATGGGAAAATCCACAGACACGCTAACGATTAGCATTTACAGATTAATTTAAGATTTACAACATCTTTTTATCCAGTAACAAAAGGTTCACATCAGAGATATTTTATACTATTCATTCATACAACAACTGAACATAAAATACTCACAGGCAAACATTTTTGGGGCCATACATATGGGCCATACATATACATATATATATACATATACATATATATACATATACATATATATATACATATATATATATATATATATATATATATATATATATATACACACACATACACACACACACACATATATATATATACACACACACATACATGGTGAAAAAAACAGCAAAACTTGACAAAAACAAGGCAAAACACCCAACACTCCAGGACAGCACTACTACACAGTTATTTACAAGAATTCACTGTAACCACTCCCTGACTGCACCTGCTGAAAGGACCACCGTATATTACTGTGTAAGTGTAGATCACCTGTCAGTTATCCGCACCACACACAGTAAACCTGAACTTCAATTGACACTCTGTTTCTTTCAGAAATTAGCAGTTGTTTTGTTATATTCACCTAATGAGTCTGGTTTCAAACGGCTCTACATGTAAAGTGTCATGAGATAACTTTTGCTACGATTTGGTCCTATATAAATAAAATTTGATTGATTGATTGACTGATTGATTAATTGATTGATCCCATGAGATGCAGACATCTGTTCTTCTGATAACCTTTTAAGCAATGGAGGGAGAGTTCTGGTCGCGTCTCGGAGCGATTATCACAGCACGACACGCAGGAAAACTACATGCCCATAGGTTCATAGCGGAAGTAATGTTTTGTTATGATTCTTTTCGGGATTCTGATTGGTTAATGGTACTCAGTCTTCTCACTACACTACCATCAACAGGCCTGAAATGCTCTTGACGGTGTAGATATATAGGGCAGTATAAATGCAGTGTTTTCTGAAAATGATCACGTCTGAACAAGTTTTTTGTTTTTAATGGAGACAGGGAAATATCCGTTTTGTAAAATACCTGGCTATGTATAAACGTAGCCTTAAGCCACAGTAAACATTATCTAACTCCATATGCCCACTAAGTGATTAACCTAGCACCTAAGGTGTCCATTACAACTTTCAACATTAGGGACGCCCAATCCCTCTACATTTATTTCAATGTGTTAAGGGAAAACCAGCTTTGTGAAATAGCACTGTTTTGGTTTTTTTTTTAATTCTGGGTACATAGAATCCACAAATCACATTAACTGTCTTTTGTGTTGACAGTCTTCATAAATGTGTGCGGATATTACCTGTACTTGACCTCCCTGCCAACAAACTGGGCCATACAACGCACGGACAGCACTGTAAAACCACAGAACAAAAGAGGAAGTGTTGAGCCACATTATGTAATAAATTCCCATTATGTAATAAAAGTTCAAAATGTAATAAGAATGTCACATCATCTTGTAATAAAGCCGCATTATGTAATAAAGTGACGCATTTTATAATAAACTACCTCAGTGCATCATGTAGTACATTTTTTCGCATTATGTAGTAAGTTATTACAATTTGAGAAATTTATTACAAAATGCACTTGACACATTTTTATTTTCAGGAAAATGTAATAACATGGTTAATTACGTAATAACGACACTCAAGTAGATTTTTTTGCCCTCTTTAATTGAAGTAGCCCTGCAGATTAGTAGTCGTAGTAGTGGTAATGATAGCCTACCTATTACCATTACATTCGCAATTAGTACACACACTCCAACATGCACACACAAAGTAGAAAATGCTGATGTTGAACAATAAATGGCTTTATTTCTAAAAAGAACCTTTTTAGGGCAAATTAAAATATTTTGATCAATATAAGGTGTCTATGCCAGTTGGAAAAAAAAAGAAACTCAGGAAAGTGTCTTTAACAATGTAAACAACATTTCTGGATATAAAAAAAGAGCTAAACCGTCACACCTTTGGTGGCTAACTTGCAACTAAAATGTATTTTGCTGAATACATTACGATCACTATAAAGTGTCTATGCCAGTTGGAAAAAAAAAAACTCAGAAAAGTGTCTTTAACAATGTAAACAACATTTCTGGATATAAAAAAAGAGCTAAACCGTCACACACCTTTGGTGGCTAACTTGTAACTAAAATGTATTTTGCTGATAAACACACACTAATCAGTGCCAAACACGTGTCTAAGTGACTTTCCAAAAGACATCTTTAATTTTAAATTGTCCATGACTAGTATACTCAATTAACAGCCATGCCATAATCCACTTTGAATTTTTGCTAAACAGCACCTTAAGTCTTATTGCCACACCACTGGAGCGTCCTGCTGCTTTGTACAGTTTTTGTACGCTAATTGTGTGGTCTCCAATGTATTTAGTGATGTTTGGAGATGTGCCGAGGCTTTGAAGCGTGTGTCGAGTAACGGAGGGGGCATTTCCGCGAAGCGCATATCGAGGCTTGGTTCATTTAGGGGAGGAGCTGAAAATGATGACGTCCGAAGCCTCGCTGCCCGGCTGTACCACGTGACTGCTTCACGCAATGGTTCAGAGGTGGTTCTATGTGATTCAGGTTTGACAGCAAAACAGACCCCTCAGGCTCTGTTCAAAATGTGGGTTTTTGATTGAGAGTTAGGGTCAGTGCAGAGTTTGAACAGAGTTTGGATAGTTTGGATACCAGAGTTTGGATAGCGTTTATACTGTTTGGAAACAGTTTGAAGAGTTTAGAGAGAGAGATCATTTGAAGATTTAGGAGAGTGAGAAGAGAAGGATGAGTAAGAGGATGGAGCCAGTGAAGAAGAGGAGGATTTCCCCTGTGTGGGGACATTTGGATTTGATAACTCCTAATAAGGTAAACTAAATCTAACATTATTTCAGACACATAAGGTTTGCTTATCTGGAGTACTGGAAGAGACAAAAAATTACTGTACCCCAGTTTATATAATCTTGTTCTTGTGTTCTTGTGCATCTTCTGTACCATGTGAGAGGGTGTTTTCAAACGCCAAAGAGGTTGTCCATCCATCCATCCATTATCCACCGCTTATTCGTGGCCGGGTCGTGGGGGCAACAGTCTAAGTAGGGATGCTCAGACTTCCCTCTCCCCAGACACCTCCTCCAGCTCTTCCGGGGGGACCCCGAGGCATTCCCTGGCCAGCCGAAAGACATAGTCTCTCCAACGTGTCCTAGGTCTTCCCCGAGACCTCCTCTTGGTGGGACATGCCTGGAACACCTCTCCTGGGAGGCGTCCAGGAGGCATCCGAAACAGATGCCTGAGCCACCTCAGCTGGCCCCTCAATGTGGAGGAGCAGCGGCTCTACTCCGAGTTCCTCCCTGGTGGCTGAGCTCCTCACCCTATCCCTAAGGGTGCGCCCAGCCAACCTGCGAAGGAAACTCATTTCAATCGCTTGTATCCGGGATCTTGTCCTTGTCAAAGAGGTTGTGTCCAAATAAAAAAAAAAAAAATCACTTCAAACCAAAAACTGTTGAGAAACTGATATTTCTGAAAAAAAAAAAAAAAAAAAAAATCAAATCTCCCCTGTCCTGTAAATCATTGTCCAAATTACGCAAGCATGTTCAGTGCCCTCTTCCTAGTTATGCAAGTACTTTCACTGTCTTCTGCCTGTTGAAATTAATGCCATTTTCCTAAAGTGGCAAAAAAAAAAAAAAAAAAAAAAAAAAAAAAAACATTACACAACCTCCCACATACGATACATTATACATACATATACCATTTGGGGGAAACTTACACACACAGAATACATTCAATAATATTTTATTATACACATATGTGATAATTTATGTAGAGAAATTATTTGGTCATACATTTTTTGTTATTCATAGTCATTCCTAAGAACCATAACAGACCCAAAAATTCAATGCATCACACATTCTGTGGTTCAGATCCAGCTGCCTGTGATTATACACATGGCCAGTAGGTGGTTTCGTGTGCACATGAAGCCTCGAGAAATGAACCCTTTCTCGAACCAATTGGCTCAAGTGGTTTGATGTCTCATGAGGCTTCATCTCAACATCACAAAATGTATTCCAATTCAAGGCTTTGGCTTAACGTTTCCCTTAGATGTATGGATGGAATTGAGCTGCGAGGTATTTGAAAAGATCAGACACTCTGTTGAAGGTGCCAAGCACTGACATGTCATCTTCAAGGGTCATTTGGATTATTGTCATCAAAATTTCTGTTGGCACAACAGGTTGATCGATTTGATGAGGCTGGACAGATTGGGTGTGCAGGTCAGGAGAGACAGGTAAAACAGGTGGGAGAGGTAGGTTATGCAATATTGTCACAGATTGTGGCTGATCTGGGTGACAGTTTTCTTGATAATTATCATGGTGGTCCGCATCTTGATTACTTAACTGGTTTGGTTCAAGGTCTTCTGATGAATCTAGCTGGACACTTTGAAGTTGAATCTTATCGATGTTAATTTTCTTATTTGTTTGGTTGTTGCCACTCGATGGAAAAATCCTTTCTGCCTGAACGGTCAAAATGTTTTCAATAAAGGATGAGACAGGACCCTCCTGACACAAATAGTGCTCTCCATGCCCTTCTGCTATGTGCCCAAGGACTAACAACGGACTGCTGTCAGAATACGTGTTGGATGGAGATATAATGGTGGAAGCGTTGATACCCAGTGAGGAAACAATTAGAAACTGAACATTAAAAATTTTAGCCGCTCTTTGCAGTGTTATGTGGTCACCATAGGTTCCATTTTGTGCTTTTCTATCCAAATATCTATCCAAGTCCTTTCCATCAACAGAGTTTGACAAAGGTGTTCCATTTTCAGTGTAAGGATTATACCTGAGATCCACGTATTCTGACAGCAGTCCGTTGTTAGTCCTTGGGCACATAGCAGAAGAAACACAGAAAATCGACATTTCTATCAGTTTCCTCGAGCCAGGACCACTTGAACTTATTTTTGATTGGTCATATTCACTAATCTTTGAAGGCTCACTGAAAATGTTGTGTTCGGTGTATGTGAACACTGAATACATCAGAAGAAAGAACAGAACTTCAACTTTTAAACACAAAAAACAATTTTATTCTATATTCATTCATTCATGAGATGCAAACATTTGAATATTTGTCATTTTCAGGAAAAAAATGAATTTTGAGCAAAAAACTGAGAAAACTTTTTTTTCAAAGACATTGATTTTCAAGATAAAATTGATTTCCTATTTACATTTTTGACTTTTTCTTATTTACAAACAGTAACACTGTATTCAAAATCACAAAATAAAATAATAATAACAGCAATAATAATAACAAAAAGCTCTAAGATATCCCATCATTCTATTAAATATTAAGGGAAACCACACCAAACTTTAGACAAAACATCTTCTAAAGCACCAGGTTCCTTATAAAATGTACACATTTACATACATCAGTTATGAGTCTAACACATATTAGTTTAGCTTTTGGATATAAACACTTCCATATTCCTCATTTTCAAGAAAAACAAGAAACAAATTCACTAAATACTGTAGATTTCTGGCCTTTCCTTGGCTGCACCACATCCTCCTGTTGGACCACCTGCTGTGTTCGATCTGTAAATAATTATATGGACATCTAGTTATTTATCTATGTATGAATATTTGCATTTATTTGTTTCATACAAAAGCCAAATAAAGCAGTGTCTTACCTGTGTCCCCGCTGACATTATGAAGCTGAATCTGTTCCATGTCCACAGTCTGAATCTGAATTCACTCTAACAGAGGCAGACTAGCTGTCCTTTGTCTTGTCCCACGTCTGTGTGTCTGTCTTCTCTTTGAATGTCCACTATAAATGTCTCTTTTCTCTTCCTCCTGTCTGCCATTGTCTCCATGTCGCTCTGTACCCCCGCTTCCTCTTCCTCATCTCTGTGTCAGACCCTTGCCGCTCCGTGTTTACTGTGTTCCGTGTCCATCTCCCTCACCTTCTATTTCTCCGTTCCTGTCTCTAAAGGTTCTTCTGAAGCTCCATCATATATTGAATTGTCGGACTCTGTCTCCATAATCATGTTTAAGGCTTTTGAAACTGCGTGCGGTTCCTGCAGAGTTGGCATTTCCTCATTCAGAGTGACTGGCGCTGTATGTGTTGCCATGGGATACCGTCATTCGAAAACTACAACTACAACAGTGAAAACACGGATTGACGGAAAATCTCGTCACTGGCGAAGACAGAGTTAATTTACTGGAACATATGCTCAGTTTTCAGAAAAAAAATTGATTTCCGGCAAAAACTGGAAAACTTTCATCACTAATAAGTGTACGGCGTAACTGTGAGCTTCGGAGTAAAAAAAAAAAAAAAATCAGAATTTCAGTAAGGGGGCGCTAGCCAAAAGTATGACAATGCAGCGCCCCTGTTCCCCGGTTAAGAAAAACCCCTGGACACTATTTTGATCAAAATATATTCAGCAAAATACATTTTAGTCGCAAGTTAGCCACCAAAGGTGCGACGGTTTAGCTCTTTTTTCATATCCAGAAATGTTGTTTACATTGTTAAAGACACTTTCCTGAGTTTCTTTTTTTTTCCAACTGGCATAGACACCTTATAATGATCAAAATAATTTAATTTCCCTTAAAAAGGTTCTGTTTAGAAATAAAGCCATTTATTGTTCAACATCAGCATTTTCTACTTTGTGTGTGCATGTTGGAGTGTGTGTACTAATTGCGAATGTAATGGTAATAGGTAGGCTATCATTACCACTACTACAACTACTAATCTGCAGGGCTACTTCAATTAAAGAGGGCAAAAAAATCTACTTGAGTGTCGTTATTACGTAATTAACCATGTTATTACATTTTCCTGAAAATAAAAATGTGTCAAGTGCATTTTGTAATAAATTTCTCAAATTGTAATAACTTACTACATAATGCGAAAAAATGCACTACATGATGCACTGAGGTAGTTTATTATAAAATGCGTCACTTTATTACATAATGCGGCTTTATTACAAGATGACGTGACATTCTTATTACATTTTGAAATTTTATTACATAATGGGAATTTATTACATAATGCGGCTCAACAAGGAGTCCAAACAAACTAGTGAGTAAAAATATAAAGGGTGTACTGCTTGGTTACTGTGAAGTGTGAGAGAAAGCTGTAATGAAAACATACCATGAAAAGGGTGAGTGGCCACTCTGGATAGGCACTGAATGATCATCTCATGTGAGGTCTACACAGCAAACATTTAAAATCACTTCAAAAAACACACAATCAGTACAATCACAAGCTGATGCTGTTTTATGATTTGTTGGAGGATGACTTAGATTGTTGGTGGAGGTCTATTCTCCTGTTGTGTATTATTGTTTAGGTTGTGTATTTTTCAGGAACTGCTGACCTCTCACCTCTTTGACTACCTTCCTGAGTGAAGTTTGTAGCTCATCTTTATGGGACAGGATCTCCACCTGTAAAACACACAACACAAATTTGCTTTGAAACAGTACAGAGCCATTTGTTTATGTAGATTACACCCCATATTTCCCAAAAGGGCAAATAAAGATAAAAGGATAATAAAGGGCCATGCAGAAAAACAACATGTGTTCCTGAGGGACATACCACTGGATTTTAGAATGGTTTTATTTGATCCAGATTTTTGGACTTTCCAGTTTCACTCCAACCAAATGCACCATCTTTATCCACTTATCTGGGTCCGAGTCACGGGGGGCAGCAGCCTCAGCAAAGAAGCCCAGACAGCCCTCTCCCAAACCACGTCCACCAACTCTTCCAGGGGAATCCCGAGGCATTCCCAGGCCAGCCGAGAGATATAATCCCTCCAGCGTGTCCTGGGTCTGCCCCAAGGCATGCCCGAAATACCTCCCCAGGGAGGCGTCCAGGAGGCATCCTCACTAGATGCCCGAACCACCTCAACTGGCTCCTCTTGACATGTAGGAGCAGCAGTCTCTCCTGGATGTCCGAGCTCCTCACCATATCTCTAAGGCTGAGCTAGGCCACCCTGCGAAGGAAACTCATTTCAGCCGCTTGTACTCACAACCTCATTCTTTTGGTCATTACCCAGAGCTCATGACCATAGGTGAGGGTTGGAATGCAGATCAACTGGTAGCTTCGCCTTTTGGCTTAACTCCCTCTTTATTACAACAGACCGGTTTAGCGTCTGCATTACAACAGGCGCCGCCCCAATTCGGCTGTCAATCTTCCACTCCATCCTACCCTCGGGCGGCTGTGGCTTAGTTGGTAGAGCAGTTCGAATCCTGGCTCCGACTGTCCACATGTCAAGTGTCCTTGGGCAACATACTGAACCCTAAATTGTTCCGAGTGTGGTCTGGCAGTGACTTGCATGGCAGCAGCCGCCAACTGGTGTATGAGCGTGTGAGTGTGAGGCTTTGTAAAGTACTTTGGGCACCATGATGGTATAGAAAATGCACAAAGTGCAGTCCATTTACCATTTACCCTCACTTGTGAACAAGATCCCGAGATACTTAAACTCCTGAGGGAGGAATTCCTCCCCGACCTCGAGTGGCACTCTACCCTTTTCTGGCTGAGGACCATGGCCTCAGACTTGGAGGTGCTGATCTTCATACCAGCCACTTCACACTCAGCTGCGAACTGCCCCAGCAAAAGCAGGAGGTCGCTGCTCAATGAAGCTAAGAGGACATCATCCATAAAAGGCAGAGACAAGATCCTCCCACCACCAAAACCGACCCCCTCCACCACCCGGCTGCATCTAGAAATTCTTCTCATAAAAATTATGAACAGAATTGGTGACAAACGGCAGCCCTGGCAAAGTCCAACCTTCACCAGGAACAGGTCCAACTTATTACCAGCTACGTGGACCAGGCTCACACTCCTTCGATACAGGGACTGAATGGCCACTAGCAAGGGACCATCCACCTCGTACTCCTCCAGGAGTACGAGGTGGATGACCCCTGGGGACATGGTCGTAAGCCTTCTCCTGATCCACAAAACACGTGAACTGGATGGGCAAACTCCCATGCCCCCTCCAGCACCGCAGTAGGGGTAAAGAGCTAGCCAACAGTTACACATCCAGGAAAACTGCATTGCTCCTCCTCTGTTTGTTTGGTTCTAACTTCTACATATTTTTGGAAGAGGTGAGAAAATTGTGATTCAGATCATGGTTTGTGATTCTGCCTCAAAAAATTGTCATATGCTCTTTGGCCACATTGACAAAAGGAGGTTGGACACAGTAAGACTGTCATTTTGAATTCCTTAAAAGATCCTGAGGGTTATGGAACAAAAAGTCAAGTGGTAGACACAAAAAAATTTCACCGGCATTCTGATTGGCTGTCCATCAAGATACAGGATGATCCTCGACTCAAATTAAGGTTGTTACTGGTGCCCACTGCAGCCCAATAACCATCAGACAGCATCTGCAAGAGAAGGGGTTTAAGAACAAAAAACATCTTCAAAGACCTCGTCTCCTTCAACGCCACAATATTGCCCATTTGTATTTTGCAAAAGAGCACCAAAAATGGGACATTAAAAGGTGGAAAAAAGTTTTATTCTCTGATGAGAAAAAAATTAACTTGATGTTCCTGATGGCTTCCAATGTTACTGGCATGACAAGGAGATCCCACTTGAGATGTTTCTACATGGCACAGTGAAGAGGGCGCAATCATGATCTGGGGCGCTTTTTCCTTCAGTGGAACAATGGAGCTTTAGGTTGTGCAGGGGCATCAAACTGTGGCTGGCTATGTGGAGATGTTGCAAGGGGCATCCCTCATGACTGGGGGCCCTTGTCTGTGTGGTAATGACTGGGTTTAAAAACAGGACAATACTACATTTCACAATGCCCACCTGACAAAGGACTTCTTCGATTTGTCAAGATGGCGCCGCGTGAGTGGGCGTGAGTTAGAAGAGCTCTTGCTTGTGATTTCTTTTCCTTTGTATTTTTTAGTATTTATCCCTACTTCTCACATCCTGTCTTTATTCTCACTAAATCCCCTAGAAGTTGCACACCTAGGGGTATGCATTCTGAAACTTTTGCGCTACTTTTTCTTTTGTTTTGTGTACTTCTTGAGACCGCCGTGGGAGACCCATTCAGCCACTCTACTGACCCCAAAGTCTGCTTAATTTTAATCAACATGATCGCAAACTTTCTGTGCGCGAGTACCATACCCGAGTCCAGCTGAGAAGGTAGTCCTGGGTATAGACTGTGTGGACTCCAGTACAGTACGTTGCTGTGTGAAAGTGAGCCATGCCTGAGAACAGATGTGACATAATCACCACTCCAGCAATGGAAATGACCTAATCACCACAAGACCATAGACGGCGCTCCTGTTGTCTCCTGAAAAAGCCTCGGATCGGTGCGGCACAAGTTCACCTTATCGACCAAACTACTCAGTGATATATCAGGGACAATGAAGGTCGCTCCTCTTCACTTACCTCAAACAGGCTAATGGATAGACAAGTGTTGCCGCCATTGTAGACAAATGAACAGAACAGTCGCTGGGTTGATGACGTAAGGGTTTGTCCTCTTCTGACTTGTGCGTTTGTTGGATAGTGACAGAATTCCTTCCACACCGCCACTTACTGTTTCGGCCCTGTAACACCCACTCGTACATGGGCACAGGCCGCAGTACATGCTACATCTGCAGGAAAGGTGTGAACGTATCCAAGTATGGTACGGACTCGGTACGCAGTGTGAAAGGGCCCAGAGGCTGCCTCCACAGAAGAAAACTGTGAAGGTATGGACTAAGGATGTAACGATTACTGATATAACGATAAACCATGGTGAAATTTCCGACGGCTAGTATTACGGTTTAAATTCCAATTATCATGATAATCGTATTCGATTACCGTACTTTGAAAATCACGGTAATACTGCTCATTTCCTGGAGAAGCAGCAGCACTCCAGGCGTGCATGCGCAGTTTGTAATGTTTGGCCTCTGAAAACATGGCAAAAGGCACATGCATGGACAGCTCTCCAGACATTCGGGAATAGCTGGCTCCCGCACAGACCCAGTCCATCCGAGCGCACCACAGACCCAGTCTGTCCAAGCGCACCACAGACCCGGTCCGAGTGCACAGAGAAAGAGAGAGAGAGAACACGGACTTGCTGCTTCAGATCCTCACCCGACAGAGAAACCGTTTCAATATAGACACTCAGGACAAACTCATGCCAGTTCAAATGGGGTCCAAACGAGTGACCTTCAACTGTACAAAGGCACACAACATGAGGAAAAACCAAAGGACAGGAGGCTTGATGAACTGAAGGAAATTCAACAGTAAATCCAGTGACTGACTTCCAGAGTAACTGGACTATATGCCACTGTTGTGATTTGTCTGTCTCTCACCAGGACTGCCACCACTGTCCAGTCTGGATCAGATCACCCTAACATGTTTTAAAATCCTCATTCTTTCAGAATATTTACATTTGTTCATTAAACAGTTAAGAAAAATATGATTGTGTTTCACTTTCTGTTTATGTGTGTTATAATGGTGTATATGTGTGACACTGTGAATGATTTGATATGGAAAATGGCTAAACAATCTCCACTATGACCTGTCCAACTACTTTTTTTCCCACTCAAAAAACTACTCAGGAATCAATAGGAGAATTGATAAGGAATTGGATTGGTAAGCAGAATCAACAATGGCATTGATATTGATAAAATCCTATCAATTCCCACCCCTGGTGTAGACATCGATTCCATGACAAATGCCCACAAGACAAATGCCCACAACCTTAATGAAAAAAGAGACAAATGCCCACAATTTGTAGTATAGCATCATTCCACTGGGAGAACTATATGAAGCATGCAAATACTAACCCCTAACCCCTAACCCTAACAATGTATATAATTTTGTTACTTTTGTTGCTAATAAAATAAAAAAAAAAATGAAATAAAGTTGTGGGCAATTGTCTCTTTTTTCATTAAGGTTGTGGGCAATTGTCTTGTGGGCATCTGTCTGCGCACCGTCGATATCTCTTATGGCCATAAGATGCCATCTTTAATGCACATTTGTATGTTTGATGTTTACATGTTAATATTTTAATGTTTCTGCCAACAGAAAGTACATTCTGCATGTTCTTTCATTCGTTTTTTGTTTGTTTTTGTTTTTTTCAAAATTCAACTTACAAATTATTTCAGTGTGTGTATAAGTACTTTCTAAACATGTTGAGCACATTTAAATAATACCACAATAATAATGATAACCGTAAAAATTTTAGTCACAACTGTGATATGAAATTTTCATATCGTTACATCCCTAGTATGGACTAGGGAGAGAGTGCAGCTGAGGGACTGTTTTGACACCACAGACTGGGACACACTGTGTAGTCTACACAGGGAGGACATCAACAGTCTGACCCACTGCATTACAGACTATACAAATTTCTGTGGAAAACATTGTATCCTCCAAGACAGTATTGGTCTTGTTGTTATTGGTTATGGAGCCCAAAATCAGAACCATAAAATGATAAATTGAAAATTTACCATTTCTACAATGTGTGAAAATCTGTTTAGGACAGTAATATTATGAATGAATGCAAGTAACAAATACAATAAAAATATGTTACTTTAAATATTTGACAAAGTAGTAGTATTGTGAAAATGTGGTAAAAAGTCAGTGTCAAGAGGTGTCAATACATTTGAAAGTTACTTTTGTTCCATTGGTTGTAACTTTTTTCTGCTGAATCAATTGAAAATTGGAAAAGTTTCAAAAAATAGATTCTAAGCTTAAAAAAAAAAAAAAAAAAAAAAAAGTCCATGCAGTATATCCTAAGAATAATTTTGATTTTTATCATACATGTTCACTTTCCCTTGACCTGAGCCATATATGCGTTTATTAATTTTAAACACTGTGTGTTCAAAATATGATAATATAATGGTCAAATATCAATGAATTTGGAATAAATTTAGTTTATTTTTGAGAGTTTATAAAATGAACCCAGAATGACGGTAGAAAACTTTGTCACTTTCCAAAAATTTACACTCATAAAACTCCTCAAAATTTTTTTCACAATTTTCTTCTCATTTCAAAATACATTTTTCTGAAAATATAATTACCTACCCAAAAATATAAGTTTGGTGTAGATTATTGGAATTAAATTTTTTTGACCAGATGTTAACCTTCCCTTGACTTCGCCCATGATTCAAAAAGTGTATTAATTATTTGAAGATCTGATGTTTTATCTCCATTAGCAGTCAGAATCTCTGTGTTTTTAAGCACCATGCAAGTAATTTTCCTGCCTTCACTCCCTGATCATAGGCGGGCCATAGTTTGTCCATCTGGGTAATGTGCTGTCTGGTGTTGTGTACAGGAGCTCCACAGTGCACTGTGCTCTCCCCTTTCCTCTTCACCTTATATACCACAGACTTCCAGCACAACTCAGAGTCATGTCATCTGCAGAAGTTTTCTGATGACTCAGCTGTTGTAGGGTGTATAAGGGGGGGGGGGGGGGGGTACAGGACACTAATAGACAACTTTGTGGAGTGGACTGAAGGGAATCACCTGAGGCTGAATGTCAACAAGACCAGAGAGATGGTGATTGACTTAAGGGGCAGGCTGTGGAGGAGATGGAGGACTACAAATACCTGGGGGTGGTGATTAGCAACAGACTGGACTGGAAATTTAACATCGAGGGTGTGTGCAAGATAGGGATGAGCAGATTGTATTTTCTGAGGAAGCTTAGATCCTTCGGTGTATGCAACAAGATGTTGAAGACCTTTTACCAGTCTATTGTGGCCAGCACAATCTTTTTTGCTGCTATGTGTTAGGGCATCAGCATTAGAGCCAACAACACCAACAGACTTGACAAAATTATCAAAAAGGCTGGCTCTGCAATAGATCTCAGGCTGGACAATTTTGAGACAGCATTGGACACTTAAGAAACTGATATTCATCATGGACAATGATAAGCACCCTCTCCACCACACACTGGACAGACAGCAGAGCACCCTCTCCAACAGACTATTACAGCTCCACTGTCAAACGATCAGATTCAAGAAATCTTTCCTGCCACATTCTATTCCACTTTACAAATGGATATGATACAATATGATACGATAAGTGATATGTGGCTCACGATTATGATAATATCTCGATAGGGCAATACTGCGATTATCGATATTTGGCTCTTAAAAACCTATGATATATCTGTGTGTTTATAGGGCTAAAACAAAAAAAAAAATGTAATAGTTTATATTTTGCAGCATAATTTAACCAAAGTACAAACAGTAATAGTACAAAAAAATTGACACTAATTTAGTGCAACATAACTGTAAACAGGATTTTTTTTAGGTGTTTGACAAACAGTGACACTATTTTAAACTCATTCAGAAAACATGACAAAACTATTAAGTAGACACAACAAAAATAAAATATGTGGCTGTGCATGTTTGTAGTGCCGCCCATGTATCCTATTTTCGTGAGACAGTTCTTACATACTGCAAAGTTCTTATCCAGCTTTGTACCATCCACACTATAAAAGACAAAGTGAGTCCACGTTTTTGATTTACTTTACCATTTGAGTCCGTCATATTAGCGCCATTGTTTGTTTGTTTTTTTCTTCTGTGACTTTGGCCCAATTTTCAGCCACTTGCGCAAGGAGCGCCCCCTGGATGACTTGTAAAACAGTGACTCAACTCACTAAGGAGGAACTATTAAAGAAGCTTATAGCAGCTATTAGGGGTGTAATGGTACAGAAAATTTTTGGTTTGGTATGTTTTTGGTACAGGGTCTTCGGTTCGATACATTTTCAATACGTTTTCAGTACAGTGAAGGAGACCAGTGAAGGGAGGGGGTGTTGGGGGGGGTGCGCTCTGTAACTACCTGTGGGACACAGGACATTTCTACAAAATGTTGTTCAGTCATTTATGCATTAACAGGCAGCCCACATGTTATGTGATTTTGTATTTTTGAATGTTCAATGTTCGTTGATGGCAAACTGTGTAATTTACTGAGTGATTCTGAACGCCTCACAGTATTCCCTAACGTGCTGTGAATGTGACCTCACAGTAACAAAGCAGCAGAGGCACGGTGAAGGAGAAAAGAAACAGTTTCACTTGATTTTGCCAACTTGAGTTAAAAAATAAATATAACGTGCATGCCCTTGAAAACCCTTGGCCTGACTTATCAAGCGCACTACTGCTCCCAGTTGCCTGACTTATCAGTATATGCCAAAGTTTTTGGACAGACAAACACACTGACAGACTACCAACTGATGACAATACACTGTGGCCAGTGTGGCCGAGGGTAAAAACCTTTTTGCTGTAAAGGAACCCAAGGACTCTTTCGTGCCACAAAGCTGCAACATACCGAAAACTGAAAATGAAACTTAACATGCTTCGAACGTCTGACCTGGCTTCTGTGTCTGTTATATTCTCTGTTGTCATGTTTTGGGTTTTTTTTGCAGCAGTGCTGAGAATTCGCCACTGCTGATTGTATATGGAGGAAACCCTGCACATGGGTTCCGCTTGTGACCACCCTGCTTACCTAGTGTTTGCGTTCTTCACATAGGCCACACATATTTGTTCAGTACACCTCCGTATTGTATCGAAGGCCCCAAACCAAAATGGTTCAGTACAAACGAGTGCACTGTTACACCCCTAGCAGCTATATTTTAATAATAATTTAAAAAAAACAAAACCGATATGCAACGAGAGCACATTGATAATCCATCGTAAGATTAAATATTGCGATAGTTCACCATATCGATATTTTGTGACACTCCTACTTTACAATAAACTCATCTCTGATGTTAAAAACCGGTAATAAACATATTTCACTCCATCAATCAATCAAATTTTATTTATATAGCACCAAATCATAACAAAAGTAATCTCATGACACTTTACATATCGAGTTGGTTGAAACCAGACTCTAAGCCAATTTACAGAAACCCAACAGAATCCTCCAGGAGCAAACCCTTGTAACTGGTGACAGTGGCGAGGAGAAACTTCCTTTTAACAGGCAGGCTCGAGCAGACCCTGACTCCTGGAGGATGGCCGTCTGCCTTGACCAGCTAGGGTTAGAGATAGTGGGATATTTCCACTATGCACTTTATTGTTATTTATGCACCTCCATCTTGCTGAAAAATTCTGTATTACTTTTGCACATTACAGTTTATTGTTGCACCTTACTGTTTGATTGTCCAGATTTTCTACCAGTTCTGTTTTTATACTTGTAATTTAGTATGTATAATGTGTTGGCCTTTGCGTTGCATTTTTTTATTCGTGTGTCCTATTTTTACTATTGATCACGCGCTACAATTTCCCAGTTTGGGATCAATACCAACATCTACTCATGGTCATCTAGGATTTGGTCTCACCAGTCAAAACCTTCTTGAAATACATGACAGCAACTGGTGTTAGAATATTACAGTGGATGTGCTGACACCAACTACAAGTAGTTTGTAGAACTGCTGTCACTGAATGGACAAACTTGTGTAACAGACATTTGATTGGCAAATAACCATTGTATGCCAGAGGGGGGTGGAATTCTTATTCTAAAACAAGTTTACCGAGTGACTCAGTTTTAAAATGTATGTTTATTATTTTATTTTATTTGCAGACTTTAAGTCCAAAAGTAGACAATACATGCACGCGCACACGCACACACACACACACACACAAGCCACAGAGATAAAAATCACAGATATACAATGTCAGTCAGTGGTCAGCAATACATATACATATAGTTGTTTGTGCCAATATTTCCAAAAGATGGAGGTGTACCTTGTGTCACTCAGATTAGAGTCAGTCAGAGACATTATCATTCCATTCCTAGATCCCTTGAACCTGCACATGCACATATATATAAAATTCCTCAGCAAAGCATGGAGAGTAGGAATATTACATGTCACAAAAAGATAACTTGCACTTTCCCACCTGGGATATTTCAACAATATTCTAAGAGCATCATTAAATGCAACCTTAATCTTATTCAGCTTTGCTGTACTGTAGCTACACCATAGGTGAGCTGTATAAAGTGGGGTACAGTATGCTCTGAAGAGTGCCATTTTGACCTCAACAGAACACAAATGAAATTTACGTGCAAGCATATTTGCTTGGGCATATAGCTTACAGCATTGACGTTGCACATCATCATCATCATCATCATCATCATCATAATAGAGATCACTCCGGATGATATGCCCCAGATATTTCAGTTTGGTCACAACATCAAGTTCTTGCTCTGATAAATAAAAGGATGGAAAAATATTCTTCTGATCCTCCTTAGTTCTGGCTATCATTACCACACTCTTTCTAGGATTAAATTTGATATCATATAGCACTCCATAGTTAGTACATACTCTAAGCAGTTAATGTAATCCAGCACTATAAGGTGACATAATAATTAAATCATCAGCATACTTCAGATGATTAACATACCTATCCCCCATCATGCATCCAGTTTTACATTTCTGTAATTTCCCTGACAGCTCATCCATATACAGATTAAACAGGACAGGTTACAATATCCCACCCTGTCTAACCCCATTAGTAACAGGAAAGCGAGAGAGGTCTGACTGCAGACCGCCACTGTCAGATCCCTCCCCTGCAGACTGCCACTGTGAGGCACCGCCACTGTCAGGACTGGAAAAAGTGTAGCTTTGATACACTTCCACCAGAGGAAGAAGAAGAAGATGCTTGAGCAAACGATATGTAACATTCGTTTGAACTTGGATAATAATATTAGACTTTAGTTACAAAAATGGCTGAACGTGACTCTGCCATACAGTTTTTAATGTAGTTAGCAGCTACATAGCGCACCGTGTTAGCAAACGGAAAGTTTCTGAAAGAAATAACGTCTGAAGAAAGTCGACTGTTCATTTCAATTCAATTAGTTAGGTTAATTTCAAATTATTTACATTATGGACAGATAGTGAAGGGTATTGCACTTCGCCTTTTTAATCCTATTTCAGTTTGTTAAGCCATTCATTGTGTTCTTAAGAAAGCTTTTTCACGTGTTACTGCTATCAAGCCAGTCATCCCTTCAGTCTAGCCAAGGTTGTTTTTTGTAACACTGGGGTAAGTTTTAAGGTTGCAAACTGACTTTACTGCAGTTGCAAAGTGCTCACCACTGTTGTGTTATCATGACTCGCATCAATATAGACGCCACTTTTAATTGGCGTGTTATCGCTACGCATTATTAGCTTTCCGCGTGTATGTTCACACCGTTAGTAGCCCCCTGTCCAACCTGAATTGATATGTCAAACATCACACACTGAGGGTCAGGGTTATGTGAACCAGAGATCTTAGCGTAATATTGACACGTGGTCAAATGGCATTTAGTAACACGTGAAAAGTTGAAAATGCATACATATAGCATGCCAAATACCATAAGAACTGGCATGACATACAACCCCATTTCATTAGATCAGTCTCGTTTTGTTAACTTCCAAACTCGGTACCCTAAGCTGTAACTTTGATGTGTGCGCATTTCTATGCTTATTAACTTTCATTTTCAAATATCTTTGTGACATCTTATTTATGAATTTATGTTTTATTTGTCTTTTTCCAAAGAAACCTCTTCCAGTGATCATGTCTGGCTGCACTGAAAAGCTCATATTTCTATCTGTTATGTTTATAGAACACATGTGAAACTAGAATCCTTCAGGACTGCAGACGTGCAGCAGAATGGGTGGAGGCCAACCTGCACCTCTTTAGTGCCCGAGTTGACCCACCTGGGGCTCGTTTCTGGGTTAAATAGTGAATGCAGCCATTTGCGCAAATAGTGAGCGAATGATGGGTCGGCGAACGCAGGGGCTTAACGAACGCAAAAATCAGTTTCTACGTTCATTGCGCCAACATTCGCTCACTATTTGCGTTCAAGGGTGTGCTAAACAGGTGCGTTCACTATTTAACCCAGAACAATGCCTCCGCTCCCGTTGTTTCCAGTCATCTGACAACATCATGGTTAGAATGAAGAATTATTATAGGCTATCTGTGACCCCGAATCTGTGACCTCCTCCCTTACCCTCACCTGTCTGGATGGACCTCCTCACCCTCTGACTATAGACCCCCCCCCCCACACACACACACACACACACACACACACACTCTGAACTGAATTATTTACACGTATATATTGTACGTCTAAGGATGACCCCAGTTATTCTGCACTGGTGACTTATTAACACAACTCTAACTGGTAACTGTTGGTCGTAACCAAGCCGAACAACAGGACAAACAGATTGTATAGAAAAACTTAACGCTGTTCCATTCCTCTCATCCATGCGCTCATTACTCATTATGCGCGCACACAGACACACACACCCACTGGTGTGTGTGGCACCAGTTCAATGGCTCTGGCCCCATACAGTTCTCATTCATTCATTCATTCATTCATCTCTCAAAGCCACACACTTTGTCCTGAACTAATCTATATTTACCTATAAATCGATAGAGAATAAAATTCAGTGAGCGAATCAGTCCTCACTCGGTAAATTTATTTTTATCAGTGCAAAATGTCCATGGGAAAAATCTGATATCATTAAAATATTGTCAAACTTGTGTTAAAAATCTTCTTTTTCAAATAGAAATAATATTTCACAGGAAATACATGACAGAAACGAAGTGAAACGAAGCTACAACAATACATCCTCCTTCTAACATGGACCTCCAAGGTCCACGTTAAAATCAGCCCTGGAATGAGGAACTGGGCGAGCGCACACTTTTAACCACCTAGCCCAGAAATGGGATAGCGCATTTTGCGTTGCGTTGGGGTTAACGAACTAACGCACAAACGCATCTTGCGTTGCGTTAGTTGTTAACGAACAAAGAGCGAGCCCAGAAACGGGATAGCACAATGCGTTAAATGGATGCATTTTTTGTTGTGCTAGGCTTAACGATTTAAGGAGCCAGTGCAGAAACAAGCCCCTGGTTCAATTAATGATCAGCTCATCATCAAGCCCTGCGCAAGCCTGATAATGATGTAATGGATTCCAGGTGTGATGGAAGAGGGAAATATCTAAAACAGGGGTCACCAACACGGTCCCCGCGGGCACCAGGTCGCCCGCAGGGACCACGCGAGTCGCCCGCAGGCCTGTTCTAAAAATAGAACTAGTTCAGGGTTCTCCAACACATTGCTCGCGATCTACCGGTGGTTCGCCAGTGGTCACTAATATAAGAACACAAAGTTGATTCGTCATTTGGTAGAACAGGTCTAAATTTCCACCCAATCAAAATTACAAGTGTCCCCCTCCCGAGATGAAACGGTCAACTAGCTGTCAATCAAACTTTAGCGCTGGTTTGCTGCCTGTCATTGGAGAGGGGCGGGGCCCAGGATGAGCCAGATGCCAGGCAGGTAGTGGGTTTAGCCCCACAACGATGTCGGCCAAATATAGTCTGGGAGTTATTTTCACCAATGATGAGGCACGGACTTCTGTCTGACAAATGTGAAAGACGAGTGTGTGTGTGTGTGTGTGTGTGTGTGTGTGTGTGTCTGATCTGTGGCGCGTTCTGGAAGTCAGTAAAAGATGCAACGTGGGGCGGAACTTCACCAAAGTTCACAGCAACTTTTCTGGAGATTCTCCAGTGGGAATCAGCCTCCGTGAAGAGAAGGTAAAAGAGCTGAAAACTAAAGTCCAAAAACAACAGTCCATGTTCACTAAATTGACCAAGGCCAGCGCTTCAACAGAGGCATCAGTAAAGTGGTTCACATCCTGGACCAGCGCAAACATATGTACACTATCTGCGCTCAGACAGCTGGAGTCGGACCTGAACAGGTGCCTCTGCGTTTGACTCCAGTGTGATGACTGTAGAAGTGACGGGGTGGTGGATTTATGTGCACGAACTTCTGGTTTTAATTAATATGTTTTGACAGCATATGTGAATTTAGAAAAGGTCAAATCCTTCAGAAAAACAGCAGCACATGCTAGTGAAGTTTTATTGTGTGAGTGACAATGTTCCTTTTCACAATTTCCAAGTATTAAAAATGCACATACAGGTGTGTATTATTTGTTTTTAGTAATTCTATAAAAATATGCAGGATTGTTCCATTTCATAATTTTTGGCATAGTATTAAAATATTTAGGAATACAGCATGCAAATGCTCGTATTTGTTTTTTTCTACTTTTGATTTTCTTAATTAAAGTACAGTAATAGTTTCATATTAACACTTTTTAAGTATTGTAAATGTTAAAACAAAGATATATAAATAAATAAAATAAATGAAGAGCACAATGTTACAAACGTATGATACAAAATATGTGTATGTATGAAAAATAGCTATGTAAATAAATGTTGCTAAATTAGAGTAGCCCTCCAGCAACTTCATTAGGTAAAAGTAGCCCACAGAAGAGAAAAGGTTGGTGACCCCTGATCTAAAACATGCAGGATACTGGCCCTCGAGGACCTGAGTTTGACACCCTTGTCCTAGCAGCTACAGGGCTGCATATTACATGCATTTTTTTTTTTCATGTTTTCCCTCATAAATGCATCCAGGAGAAAATCCTTTCCCCATACAATATTTTGCAAGAAAATCACAAAACTGTCAGGCAACGAAATAAAATATTTTACAATCTTATTTTGAAAATTGTACGTTTAAAATAGCCAGAAGTATGATTTTGTTTTGAGAATTTATATTTCCGGTCCTAACAGTGGCGGTTGATTTTATATTTAAATTTTGTGTATTTCAGGTTCGTATTTCCGGTCCTGGCAGTGGCGGTCAATTTTATTCTGGTCTGTGAGGGATGGGTCTGACAGTGGTGGTCTGCAGCCAGACCCTCTTGAGGAAAACGAGTTGATACTGTCCTGCCCCATCTGGCCTGCATGGATTGATGAGTGTACCAGTAGCGCAATATTCATATCAAATAGGATGGAACCCCACTTTTTTTTGTAACTTAATAAATAATTTACCATGGTTAATGTGATCAAAAGCTTTAGATGCATCTAAAAAACACGTGAACACTATCGTATTGTGCCTCTTATAGTTCGATACTAGTTCTGTTAGTGCATATGCACACAGATCTGTCCCATGTTCATTTTTAAAACCAAACTGCTTTTAACCTATTCTTTAAGTCTATCCAATAAAATCAGCTCAAGCACTTTAGACAATATGCTAGCTAGAGCAATTAGTCTGTAGTTAAATATACTGGATGCTTTACGGGTTTTGTCTTTGATGACTGGCATTACTAGTACTAATCGCATAGGGTCAGGCAAAATGCCATGTGCCAGCAGACCAGAAAAACACATTGTAAGGGGCACTGCAAGTCTATAGCTAGCATATTTCAGATGTTTAGTTGTTATCAAACCAAGACCACATGCTTTTTCCACAGCTAGTTTCCCAATAGCATGGTACACTTCATCTGGTTTAACCAAAACACCATCATTATAAATAACATCACCAACCTTAAACTCAACACTCAACACAGTTAAAAAGCTCACTAAAATGTTTTTCCCATAATTCAGCAATACTTTCATTTCCAGATATACCATCAATATTAGATGACAGAGGTATTTTACTATTATTAATGACTTTCACTTCATTCCAGAATGCATTAACATCATTGTGTTGAAGTTTTCTAGTCATGGAATTTGTCTTCATCATCTGTTCAGTCTTTCTAATAAATCGGACAGCATATTTAAACATGGCATTTGCTTTTTTTGTGCATTCAAACTCTGGTCCATGTCTTGCTTGTCCAGCTAATACCCAGGTGTGAAAGGCTTCTTTAGCCCATTTATACAGATCAGACGCATATTCATTCCAACCTGGAATAATTTTCTGTTTTCCCACTTTCCTTATTCCCTTTTTTTAGACAAACGATTTACTGCCATTGATTAAGCTGGTCACTATTTTTTCATACATTCTAAGTAAATCACTGTGATGCTCCTGACTTTTACAGTTGACATTATCACACATAATGGCTTTGAGGGGAATATGAATATTGCTCAGACTTATGTCTGTCTGTGTGTTGTAATTCTTAGTATCATATTCTGTGTGTCTTGGCCAGTCTGTTTTTCCACATTCATGATCATCATAGCTAGCCAACTCAGGTAAGGTCTCCAGATCTAGCCTCATAGACACATATGATCTGTAGTAGCTAACCTACACAAAATCTCCGTCTCCACTATGCAATCATGCGCATCAGCTGTACATATACACTGATCCAGCCATGATGTTGTATGCCATGCCTCACTAATATACGTATAGCTATCAGCAGATAGCAACATTTTACTTGAGAGAACTCGTTTACTATTAAGGCAGAACTCATTTAAAGGTTGCCCAAATAGAGATTTAGCATCTGACACATCAGCATTCATATCACCCATTACAAATATGGATGTGCATTCACTATCATTAATAAAACAATTGATAAAAGTTAGTCTGTTAAGATATTCACTTACATTTTGGTAACATTTATAGGGAATATACACATTTAAAATAATAAAGTTATTCCTTACATGTGCAACCTTAATTGCAATGGCCCAGTCAACCTCAAGCGGGATCACAGTAATCAGTGAATCATATTTCTTATGCCAAAGGATGGCCACTCCTCCGGGTATTCTCCCATGCAATATACCCATACTTAGATCTGTCGTTGACTCCCCAACCCCATAGAAGTCAGTGTGCACAGAATTAAATTTATCAAGATCTTGTTTGAGTAACAGAGTCTCTTGTATGCATAAAATATCAGATATATTAGTATTCCTTTGTAAAAAATTTTTAGCTTTTATCAAGTCACTCAAAAATGAGATGCATGTTACCAGTAGTCGCCATATCTACTGCAATAAAGCTTTTGTTGACATGTAATAAACCATTTCCAACCTTCACGGGAGCAAATAACTCTTCATGTTGTGTACTGCATTTACATGTGATTGCAGTTTACCTGTTTCACTTTGCTTCTGACCACAGTGGAGATGACACTGGAAACAATACGAGGTGAAAGGCCACGAAAGAGCCCCCTTTTGCCATCCACTCTGACGATGTAGTGTGCTGCAAACACGTGAGATAGTGGTTTTTATTTTGCTTGATTTCTTTTTTATAAATGTATTGGAACACCACTCACCATAGGAGAAGAAACCAGGCAAGTATAGAACTCTTCTTCCAAACATAGTAGTGCCCCAAGTTGGTGGAAGAGGTTCGTGTCCTACCTAAAAACAAAACAAAACAAAAAAAATTAAAATTATATGAACGTGATGCTGATAAGGGATATCACTGTTAGGCACAAAATATCAGTAAAGATCTAACTAAGCACTGGTATAAAGCAAAGTGATAAATCTCTATCCTTCCAATTTAACATTTTCTTCATCTGTTTAAGTTGATGAGAAGTTAAATGTCGTCGTTGTGTCGTGCAGCAGTGGTTCACTACCATACAACTCATATCACCCGGAAAACAACAACACAACCGCACCAGGCTCCGCTTCTGCCAATGAGGATCAGTTGGCTGTATGTTACGGTTCACGGAGTTGAGGAAACAGAGGAAAATATGTGGCGACATGTACTGTACTTCCAAAACATTAGGACGGTAGCTCTTTGCCAGTGATACAGCGGCTGCTGTTAGCTAGCTTCATCGGCTACCTGTATTAGCAGCTTGACGTAGAGCAGCGGGTGTGTGACAGCAGTCACACCCGCTCCCAGCAATAACACCGCGGTGTCCACTTCCACAGGACTCCGGACCGCTTCCACCTCAACACCGGGCGCCGCCTCAACAGACTGGTTCACTGTCAAATCCATGATAAGTACCGTGAAATGAAGGGCTGACACGGTTCTGGTTCTGGTTCATGCCCGGTAGTGTCACGTTTTTTACGCAACCACACTCACTTCCGCATGACTCTTCAAAATAATATTCCGTAATTGCAACATGTTTCGAGTTTCAGGCCTTTATGGTCACCAAAAGATGACTATAACTTTGCTAGTTCGTGAGACACAGTGGAGACGATGGCATTTTTTTAAATATATATTTTTAAAGTTGTTTTGGATTGATAAAGCAACCGAAGAACTCCATTCGCTTTACAGAATACTGTCACAGCGGAACCAAAACATTTCAGCAGAGTTTGACATCATAAAATACACGTGGGCACTTAACACTAACGTAAAGTTGGCAGTAGATTGGCAGAATCGGACTTTGGGCGTCAATAGCGAACAAACGAAAGGACCGCAAAACACATATGTTACCTTGTTGTGATCTTGGTTATGCTGGCAAAATACTACAACATCATTTCAGCAGAAAATGCTTTCGTCCGCAGGACGGTCGTGCGCGGACCGCTTAGGGACCGTTTACAAAGTGCTCACACGCAAATGGTGGGAAATTAGCTTTTGCTGATGGAGGGACATTTTAATTATTTCTTGTTCAATAGCTCTGCCCACAAAGGGGGATGAGCCTCCATAATCACAGACCATGACAAGGACAGCTCTCCCTTCCTACTACAACACTCAGTTTAGGAAAATAAACTTTTGCTGTTGAAGGAGGGACATTTTACTACTTCTTGCTCAATAGCTCCGCCCACAAAGGGGGAGGAGCCTCCATAATCACAGACCATGACAAGGAAAGCTCCCACTTCCTACCACAACTCTCAGTTTGGGGAAATAAAATTTTGCTGATGAAGGAATATCATTTTAATTATTCCTCGCTCAATAGCTCTGCCCACAAAGGGGGAGGAGCTTCCATAATCAGGGGGCGATCATCGTCAGTTTCCAAACTAACTAGAAGCACTCGGAGAGCGCAGACCTCCGCCAAGGCTGATCAGTGGCCCCCCCCGTGGGCCCCCCCACCCCCGATCACCACCAAAATTTAGTCATTTCTTCCTTATCCCACTTCCAACAAACCCTGAAAATTTCATCCAAATCTGTCCATAACTTTTTGAGTTATGTTGCACACTAACGATCAGTGCCCCCCCCCCCCCCATGGGCCCCCCCACCCCCGATCACCACCAAAATGTAATCATTTCTTCCTTATCCCATTTCCAACAAACCCTGAAAATTTCATCCAAATCTGTCCATAACTTTTTGAGTTATGTTGCACACTAACGGACAGACAAACAAACAAACAGACAGACAAACAAACAAACAAACAAACCCTGGCAAAAACATAACCTCCTTGGCGGAGGTAATTATAGTACTGATAATAAGCGTGGGGGGGCAGCGGCACACATTTCGGCCGAAAGGGATCGTCAGTCAGTTTCCGTACTAACTAATATTTGTAATGGTGTGGGGGGGTGTTGTCAGCCGGTTTCCATCTTACTTATAATACTTATAATAAGGGGGGAGGGGTTCATATGGGGTGGTGCGGGAGTGAAAGTGAAACTTAACAGTGTTACTAATTACTCTACATCTCCTGTTGTTGTGAAGCTCACCTTTTCCCTACCTCCTGAATCTTCATAAAACTTTCATTTGAAGGGGTAGGATGTTTGTCCTGGCCTATTTATATTATACATATAAGTCTAATGCAACGGTATTGTTTTGTTTTGCTTTGTTTTTTCTGGTATGTCGGCAAGGATTTAGCCGTGGTGCTGCACCACGGCAAAACCTTACTAGTGGAAATGCTGCAAGAACACCCCCTTTCTACTACAACAGTCACTTTAGGAAAATAAATTTTTGCTGATGAAGGAGGGACATTTTGATCATTTCTTGCCCAATAGCTCAGCCCACAAGGGGGGAGGAGCCTGCTTACTCTCAGACCAGGACAGCTCCCCCTTCTTACTACAACACTCAGTTTATAGAAAAAAACGTTTGCTGATGTAGGAGGGACATTTAAATAATTTCTTGCTAAATAGCTCTGCCCTGAAAGTTCGTCCCTAAACTGAGTGTTGTAGTCAGAAGATGGAGCTGTCCTTTTCATGATCTGTGAATGTGGAGCTCCTCCCCCTTTGTGGGCAGAGCTATTGAGCAAGAAATAATTAAAAGGTCCTCCTTCATTCACAAAGGTATATTTCCCTAAACTGAGAGTTGTAGTAGGAAGGGGGAGCTGTCCTTGTGATGGTCTGCGATTATGGAGGCTCCTCCCCCCTCGTGGGCAGAGCTATTGAAAAAGAAATAATTAAAATGTCCATCAGCAAAAGCTTATTTCCCACCATTTGTGTGTGAGCACTGTAGATGGTCCCTAAGCAGTCCACGCACCACCTTCCTGCCAACAAAAGAAACTGCTTTTCGATATATCGAAGTGTGGGTCGTTTTGGCTGAAATGATGCTGTAGTATTTTGCCAGCCAAGATCACAACAAGGTAACATATGTGCATTGTGGTCCTTTAGTTTGTTTGCTATTGACACCCGAAGTCTGAATCTGCCAATCTACTGCCAACTTAACGTTAGTGCACTAAACTCACATAAGAGTATTTTCCAAGGCTGTGACGTATGAATACATGGATGTACATAGACTATGACTATTACTACTACTACTAAGAGTAAGAGTAGTCAGAATAGTCATAGAATAATGATAAGAATCGGATTCTGATCGTTATTCATGCCTTCGAGACTTTAGATCTCATTTTTGTGATAAAAGCTGGCACACATATGACCCACGACTTCTTTTTGGTGCTGTATTGTGAGGGGCAATTCCAATTTTCATGTACGTCTAATGACATCTCTTTAATTTCACCAGCTTTGGGACTGAGCTTTACAGAAGGTCCATATTCCCCACAGACTGCACAACACAGTCTGATGACTGACAGATCAAATATTGTGTTTAATAAAATAAAACATGTTCTGTTTCATATTGGTTTTCATAATTTTTCTTGAGTAGATGCAAAAGTGAATTCCCCCTGGAGATCAATAAAAAAAAAATTTGTCCAGTAGGTGGTGCTGTTAGCCTTAAAATGGACCTAGTTGTCTTAGCTGACCCACATTTGCAACTGGTCTTTTCAATCAGATACATTTCCAAACAAAATGAAAATAGCAAAGTGATACTGCTGTTTAAAACTGGGGATAGACATCATTACACAAACTACAGGTATGTTTCTTTACTTTCACAATTCTCCAAATACTTGAAAAACTATTTACAGACAGACTGGACAAATTCATTGAAAAACACAATCTACTTACAGAAAGTCAATATGGATTCAGAACGGACAGATCAACATCTCTGGCATTAATAGACTTAATGGAAGACATCACAGATTGTATAGACCAGGGGTCACCAACCTTTTCTCTTCTGTGAGCTACTTTTACCTAATGAAGTTGCTGGAGGGCTACTCTAATTTAGCAACATTTATTTACATAGCTAGTTTTTGTACATACGCATATTTTGTATAATACGTTTGTAACATTGTGTTCTTTATTTATTTTGTTTGTTTATATATCTTTGTTTTAACATTTGCAACACTTAAAAAGTGTTAATATGAAACTATTATTTTACTTTAAGAAAATCAAAAGTAGAAAAAAAAACATACAAGCATTTGCATGTTGTATTCCTAAATATTTTAATACTATGTCAAAAATCATGAAATGGAATAATCCTGCCTATTTTTGTAGAATTATTAAAAACAAATAATACACACCTGTATGTGCATTTTTAATACTTTGAAATTGTGAAAAGGAATGTTGTCACACACAATAAAACTTCACCCGGATGTGCTGCTGTATTTCTGAAGGATTTTACCTTTTCTAAATTCACATAGCACAGTGAAGGTAAATCACTTTGTGATTAACTTCCTGCTCCAGTCACAACAGCAGGGAAATGAACAGATAGTAAATCTCAGCCCTTTGACTGTCAGAAAAAGGAGTAAAAGGGATACTTTTAAGTTCCAGAGAACAGTGGGTGGCTCCAATGAACACTGCTGTGTGCCACTGCACCAGATCGAATCGCGTTCCAGTTCCATTCTCAGAACCGGTTCTGTTTAAGGATCGTGGAACTAGTTTCGTTTACAGAACTCACAACCAAGCCGTGCTCTGACCTCCAAGCCCCACTTAGCGCCCTCAAAGCCCCGGCTCCTGTGGGGCTTGGAGGGGCTGTAAACTGCAGTGAACCGGGAGACCAAGCTGCACCTCCACGGACCTCAGATCTAGTTCCGAATAATGCTCTCCATCAGGTCCGAGCCATAAATTAATACACATTTGCACTCTTCTGCTTCATTAATGTTAACCCAGTTCTGAGCTGAAAAGTCTGGAGCTTGGGGGTCTGTACTGCGGCTTGGTGTACCAGTTCACAGCGACTTAGGCACCGGTCTGCAAGCCCGCAGGAGCATGCTGACGCATGTCATTTTGTTTGACTTCATTAATGCCAACTCCCACATCGCCGCATCGTGCCCTGCAGATGCCTGGAGCCAGGCTTTCTGCAGGGCACGATGCGGCGATGTGGGAGTTGGCATTAATGAAGTCAAACAAAATGACATGCGTCAGCATTAAAGAAAATATAAACAGCAGAAGAGTGCAAATGTGTATTATGAAAAAAACTTTTCATACACTTATTTTTAATTGGAATGCATTGTTGTATTTATCAAAATTCAAGATCAACACTTAAATTTTAAGTTTCAAATTTTATATTTTCATATACAAAACTTATGGCCCTAAATTGGCTCCACATTGAACAACACACACTTTTGAGATGACCCCCTCTGTCTCTCCCTGAGATGACATCTGGCCTGGCTGTTTGTTTTTCTCCAGAAAAGTTGGTAATCTTGAGAGGGCATCTGCATTGCTGTATTGCTAACCCATTCGGTGAATGATTTTATACTGAAAATTGGCAAGCTGTTCTACCCAGCGAGCCAGCTGACCTTCTAAGCCTTGGAAGTTATGCAGCCAGCGCAAGGAGTTTTTGGTTTCCATAAGTGGTGACTGCTGACTGAGATAAGGGATGACATTAAATAAATCCTGGAATTTAGCCTGGTCTGGAGCAGGCTAGCACCACAGAATAAATCTCCATGATAACTTATATCAAAACATATCCTGCTTTCCCCTACCCTGCTTTTGTGCAACCGGATCATGGATAAATTGAGCCAGGATAACCAACATATCCCGGCTTAATCCCTTATCCTAGTTTTGTGCAGTAGGCCCGAGGGGCTCCAGGCTCCAGACCAGGCTAAATTCCAGGATTTATTTAATCTCATGAACATGTGACTTCCTCTGAAATTATAAACACTTTCACATATTTAAACAAGCTCTGAATATGAACAGGCAATGGTTTTCTTATTTTGAACATAAATTGTGTCGTTTTAAAGTGGACTAAGTCACTAAACTTCAATAATAAACTGATGTGTGTGTTCCCTATAAGACACTTTCACAGTAAATTTGCCAGTGTAAAAAATGCAGTGTCAAAGTATTTTAATTCTTTCAGAGTTATTCCAACAATGGACAGAGTAAAATTTAACAAGATAACTTCCAGTGTTGTTGAAAAGAAGCCCCAGAGCTGCAGACAGAGTAAAATTTAACAAGATAACTTCCAGTGCTGGTGAAAAGAAGCCCCAGAGCTGCAGAAAAATGCTCCAGTTTGGAGTCAGCTTCAGGTGCATGGTTCTAGGTTGGTGAGGATTCCTCCTGTCCACTCTGATGCTGCATCCCAAATACAGACAGTGTTGCCCCGGTCACTGGTGTCCAGTGTGCTGGAGCAGCTGCATAGTGTTTCTACAAGGGGTCATTTTGGCATACAGGAGTTGCAGGGGAAGGTCAAGGATCGTTCTTTCTGGCCTGGCTGGTTAACAGATGTAAAGTCCTGGGTCAGTGAGTGTGTAGATTGTGCCTCCCAAAAGAGTTCAGGCAGACAACCCTGTGCTCCTTTACAGCCTTCCTCCAACTCTTGGCCTTTTGAATGGGTGGCGCTGGATATCCTTGGGCCCCTTCCGGTGACTCCTAGTGGGAACAGGTACATCCTGGTTATTGGGGATTATTTTTCCAAATGGACTGAGGCATTTCCACTTCCCAACCAGGAGGCAGGCACAATTGCCAGGGTCCTGACAGAGGAGTGGGTGTGTCATTTGGGGCATCCATTCAGACCAAGGGCGCAGTTTTGAGTCTACTTTATTTGAAGAGCTGTGTAGACTTTTGCATATCCATGAGTCCCGTACATCACCATATCATCCCCGTATCATCCCCAGTCTGATGGATTGATTGAGCATTTTAACCGTACTCTTCTGTCAATGCTGTCGCTGTTTGTTGAAGACAATCAGTTAAACTGGGATACCCTTTCACCCTATGTAATGCTGGCCTACCGTAGTAGTATCCGTGCTAGCACCTCTTTTACTCTGTATTGGGTTTTGTTTGGACGAGAAGCTATGCTACCTGTTTATGTTATGTTGAATGTTGGTAACCAAGAGCCCTTCACCTCGGTGGATGATTATGTGTCAAAGTTACAAGACACATTGTCATCTGTGGTAGAGGCAGTTTGAAGACATCAGATCAAGGCATCAGAACAGCAAAGAGCCTCCTATAATTTTAGGGCTAGTTTTCAGTATTATTCTGAGGGGAAGCTGGTCTGGGTGCAGAATAAGGCCAGGAAGCGTGGAGTGTGCCCAAAATTGCAGAGACGGTCTTGAGGTCCATTAAAGGTGATTGAGAGGGTGACAGACGTCCTGTACGGACTAGTGCCAGTTGAGGGAGGACCAGAAAGTGTAATTAATTTCAATCGACTCAAACCTTTTGCTTCTCCCCTGCCAGTGCATTCACAGCAGGTTTTGGGACCCAGACAGAGGGTGCAGACCAATGGGGAACCACGGCCTCCTCGAGGGCAGCGTCCAGAGGTCCTGTTAGGTGCCCGCTGGATTCACCATTGTTGACTGAATGGGGGTGCCTCTGGATCTGCTGGCGAAAAGGGATCGCCAGTAAGCCAGAGTGCTGGCGGCGTCAATGGAGAGGGCAGTGCTGTAGGTGGTGAGGGAGTCCTACAGCAAAACCAAGCCTGTGCCTCAACTGATGTTCCGGCAGCTCTATCACCATCTTCTGGAGGAGCAGTGCCTGCGACCAGCTCGGGACAAGGGAGTCAGGTGTTAGACAAGGGACATCCACAGAGACAGCGGAGGCCACCTGCGTGGGCTCAAGACTATAAAATGTCGGCATAAACTCGAGGACGAGTCTTTGTTATGGGGGGGGTAATGTGACAAAAGGCAGGCTGCTGCTGCTTAGTGGATTGAGAACAGATGTGGTATTGTGAACAGGTGTCTATGATTACCAGAGGGAGACACTCTGGGTTTGTGGGATTTAAAAAGCAGTTGGTTAGCAGCATGCAACAGAGCAGGCAGGTTTTAAGAAATGGCTGCAGTTGTTGTGGCAAGGATGCAGCATAGGCACAACCAAAGGCTATGGTGGCCGGCAAGGGCCAAGCACATTGCAACAGCCCAATGCATCTCAGTTAAGAGAAAACAGCTGAAAGTACAGAAATGATGCAAATTCACAAACTCAAACACAAGTCTAAATGAGGTACAAAAAGAGGGACGTGGTGCAAATGAAAAAATGCACTGCAAGAAACAAAAGCAAATACATAATAATGAAATGCTCTGGAAATAAGGAAACACTGGAATCCAAGAAATAATCTGCAAACAAAAAATGCTGCATAACCAGTCACTGCAACGGAAATGCTCCAAACCTGCAACCAGTCAGCGTTTAAAGACAACAGACTAGTGTAAAATAAAATCAAATAACAGTCACATTACCAATTTGTTCCCACTGTAATTTGAAACACTGTCAGTCAGGTGTTCTCCATCTTTCTCTCCATCCTGTGTGTCTCTGCATTGAGCTGTTCTGCTGACAGCGCCCCCTACAGGTTTGGAGCACTTCTGTTGTAGTGACTGGTTATGCAGCATTTTTCGTTTGCAGATATTTTCTTGGTTTGCATCGTTTCTTTATTTGCAGAGCATTTGATGATTATGCATGTGTTTTTGTGTCTTGTGGTGCATCTTTTCATTTGCACCACGTTCCTCCTTTTACCTTTGTGTAAAAGTTTGTGAACTTACATTGTTTCTGTACTTGCAGCTGTTTTCTCTCAGACACACTGGGCAGTTGCAGCATTTGGCACTTGTCAGCCACTGTAAAAGGCAACGCAGAGAAAAAAATCTTTTCTGCTCACATCAACATTTTTGGAATGACAGAAGAAAAAATAATTGAGACGTATTGCCTACTCATTACATCACTATTGCCATTTTAGAACTTCTAGATGAACTAGGGGATGATTTGGGGCCAATCACAAGGAGCACAAATTGTTGCAAAAATGATCACAAAGGTTTCCAAAGTGCTGTACAGTAAAATAAACACAATAAAAACTAAATAAGATAAAATACTAAGATAAAAACACAATGAAACATAATAATTAAATAAATAAGTAAATAAATAAATAGACTGTCTACCCCAGATAAAATATCCGTGCTCATAAAATCAACAACCCTACGCAGTGTGAAAAGCCAAAGAAAAGAGGTGGGTTTAAGAAGAGCTTCAAATTTAGACAGTGAGGAAGCCTGTCAAATGTGCAGTGGCAGTTCATTCCACAGTTTTGGAGCTGGAACAGAAAATGCTCACTGCTGCTATTAATGCTGGTATATCCCAGAACAGTTTTTCCAATGTACTGGCTCTATGAAAGACGAGTAGCACACACAAAATCTTCATTTAAATAGGGCAGTGTCCAAGACTTTGCACCCGTTGTCATCTGTGTAGGCAATCTGAGTTGATCACCAGTGACACGTAAATCAATAGCACAATAGTATGAGCAAATAAAAATTGGCGCTCGTTATTTGCAGTCTTGGCAAATCAGGCCCTAAGTGAATACATTCACATAGGAATGAACTACATTACATCATATTAATGCTTTGTCATGTTTTGTTTTTATTTCAGAGACATTTTTGGTTAAAAAAATAATAATGATATAATGATAATAATATTTTTAAACAGATCCTCTTCTCCTCTCCAGCTCCTCTTCTCCAAGTACTGCATTGCCTATGGACTGCCAGTTCAAAGAAGACAACAAAATGATACTGTTTTATGTTACTGTTCTATGAGTCTTTGCAGGTGACTCTGACCCATGGATGTACTGAGAGAATAAGAGAAGTGGATACAGCTTTGCCACCAAAATTAACATTTTAGGGACAGAACTCCAAATAGCTTTACTGTGAGGCCACTTAATAACACACATGTGATCCAACATGTTGTGGCTGTGGCAGAACTTTTTATCTTACAATATTCCCTAGACATTTCTTTTTTTTTTATTTCATGAAAATTGCCATTTTATGACCACTTGAAGGTGGGGTGGTTGTTCAAGCTGCTTTATATCAATTTACTCTGCAGACTTTTTCATTTCATGGCATGAAACCCAGCTGATGATGCACCTGTGCTGTAATACTCAACTCCTACATTCAGATCAACAAATAAAAGCAGAATGAAGCCCAACAGAATATTGTTACAAAATGCACATATGTATTCAATTCACCATCATCACATCATATCTTAGAACAAATTTCCCCTATTTATATCAAATTAAAACTGGTTGAAAATCAGCCTTCGCAAAATACAACATGTATATGTTTTGGGGCGGCTGTGGCTCAGTTGGTAGAGCAGGTCGTCCAATGACCGAAGGGTCGGCGGTTTGAATCCTGGCTCCGACTGTCCACATTTCGAAGTGTCCTTGGGCAAGACACTGAACCCTAAATTGCTCCCAGTAAGATCAGGCAGTGCCTTGCATGGCAGCAGTCACCCACTGGTATATGAGTGTGTGTGTGAATGGGTGAATGTGAGGAACTGTAAAGCGCTTTGGGCACCATGAAGGTGTAGAAAATGCACTATATAAGTTCAGTCCACTTACCATTTACCATTTACAACAAATTAACAGAAAAAGAAGTCTTAAAAGATATGACTCATATAGAATGTATTAAATACTGTACACTCTAAAAAAAAATGTACTGGCTCAACTTAAAAAAAACTGAGGTAACAATTTGTGTGGGTCCTTTTAAGTAATAATGAGAGTTTAATTTAAGTATATCCAGCAAGTCTGTAATTGTCAGACTGATATTGATACTGATACTTTTTGAAATTAAAAATCATAAATGTTTATATACTGACAGTGGGTCTAATTACTGTGATTCCATTGTGTAGTGGGCAGTGGAATAACTAGTGGTTTCCATTTGTGGTGACTGTTGACTGAGATAAGGGATGAGATTAAATAAATCCTGGAATTTAGCCTGGTCTGGAGCAGGCTAGCACCACAGAATAAATCTCCATGGTAACTTATATCAAAACATATCCTGCTTTCCCCTATCCTGCTTTTGTGAAACCGGATCATGGATAAATTGAGCCAGGATAACCAACATATCCCGGCTTAATCCCTTATCCTAGTTTTGTGAAATAGGCCCCTGGTGCACAGACACTGTTGTTACAGACAATGGACAATCTTGAATGTCTTGTTATTAAATGTCGCCCTTTTTATCTCCGTCAAGAGTTTTCCGCTGTTTTTATGTTAGCTGTGTATATCTATCCTCATGCTGATGCCTCCTCTGCCATAAATGAACTGGGTGACATAATTCATAAATATGAAAACTCCCACCCGAATGCTGTGTTTCTAGCAGCCGGTGATTTTAATCACTGCTCTCTTAAATCCATCCTTCCAAATTATCACCCGCATGTAAAACATCACACCAGAGGTGGTAAGACTTTGGACCATTTATACAGCAATATAAAGACTGCTTACCGATCCTTTTTGAGACCATCCTTTGGTAAATCTGGTCACCTGTCCATTCTCCTCTTGCTCACTTATGTGCAGAGGAACAGATTAATTAAACCAACTGTACCTCTGTACAGTGCTGGTCTAAGGACACTGAAATACAGCTACAAGGATTTTTTGATGCTTCAGATTGGACTGTTTTTAAATCAGAGGATCTGGATCAATACTGAGATGCTGTTACTGGATATATCAACTTCTGTATCGATACTAGGCCTGTAACGGTACACAAAATTTTTGGTTTGGTACGTTTTTGTCAGGATCTGTGCCTGTGTGACTCTCAGCTCCTCCCTTTTGGTCATGATCTGTGCCTGTGTGACCCTCAGCTCCTCCTTCTCCTAATCATCATCATCATCAGACTCACCTGCTGGCGCTGCGTGACTGCAGCCAATTACCTTAGCCTATTTAAGGCTTTGGTTTGCAGCCATGCAGCGCTGGTCCATTCTGTTTCATTACTCTCCATAACCCGGACACTTGTTCATCTCCTCTATGGACTCTGACCCAGGTTTTGTGTGTTTTTTCACCCGTCTTCCTCTACGGGCTCTTACCCAGGTTTTGTGTTAGGTTTTGTTTTTTCCCGTTGTGTTGTTGTCATTTTTGTTAAATAAACTTGTGTTATTTTTTCCCTTCAGTACTGTGCATTTGAGTCCTCTCATTTCCCCGTTGTGACAGTTTTCGGTTTTCAAAGGCACGGTTCGTTTTTTTTTTTTCCGTTTCGGTACGGGAAAGAAAGAAAACCCCTCAAAATGTCTATTAATGCATTTGTGAATTTTTTTAACATTTTTCCCCCAACTTTTGGAGACAATAGAATATGGAAAAACAGGAATAATATAATTCTACTGCTACAAATCAAATAGAAAATAAAATAAATTATTAATATTACTGAATGTATTTTAAACATTAGTATTGCACTTTTCCCTGAAAGGTAGTTTCGAACAAACAAGAAAAATCTAATCACAGTTCTGTCAGTTTACATTCTGCATAAAATTTTTTTTTAAAAATCCACATTAAGTGCAACATTAACAAGAGGGTAAACTGGTATTCTGTTTAAACAAACTGAAGAGAAACTTTGACAACACAATGAACCAAATTACTGTATAACAAAAAACTGTTTAGGACACTGTGTATTTGTGTGTGCCTGTGTGCACGGGGGATTTTTTATTTTTTTTGTCGGAGCTGGGGGGTAGGGGGGGGAGCGCGCAGTTATATACCTGGGGGTGCGGTCCATAACTAACGTAACGAACGCTGTCGTGAAACAAAAGTGAAACTTCACATACTTTCAACATTCTATTTATTCCTCTATTATACAGCATGCGTGATAGACAGACAGACAGAGCTAGTGTAAGTGTTTCAGAACTACCGTAGCTCATAGGGGCCAAACAATGTCCGTCTTATTAACGTCTCTTTCCTTGTTGTTGTCTTTCACCGGGACCTGAACTGGACTGTTCTGACGGTGGAGGGTCTTCAGTCTCTTCCCTCCAGGTTCACATCATATTTGTTGTTTTTTTAACCTTATATTAACTGCTATTTCATACTGTATTTCAGGTCAATGTGTGCTCCTTCAAAATGTCCGTGTGAAACTTGTGCAGATTTAAATTTCCGCATCGAACGACGTCTTTCATTCCTTTTTCTTTTTCTCATCATACTCTGCCATTTCGGTACAGCTGTGTACCGAACCGAACAGGTGCGTACTGAAACAGTTCAGTATGTGTACCGTTACAGGCCTAATCGACATGTCTGTCCCACGTAAGGTGGTGAAACAGTATTCCAGCCAGAAACCCTGGCTTATTTCTTTTGTGAGACTCAAATTAAAGGAACACACCATGACTTTTAAATCTGGAGACAATATTAGCTATAAGCTGGTGAGATATTCATTGGAGTGGTCTATTAATGCTGCTAAGAGAACAGAGAACAAATCGAGGGTCATTTCAGGGAGAATTATCCCCAACGCATGTGGCAGGGTTTGAACACTGTTACCTCCTATAAACCCAGAGGCTATGCCACTGCAGCTCCTGACCCTGCACTTCCAAATGAACTGAATCATTTCTACTCCAGATTTGATGTCATGAACACTGAGTCTCCTGTATTTATTCCTTCTAATCTGAGTGACCAGACCAGTTTCACTGTCAATAGATGAGGTCTGCACGGTTCTGCCCAAAACTAGGATGAAGAAAGCTGCATCCCTCCTCGGGTTCCCAGGTTATGTTCTGAAAAGCTTTCCCCTGTGCTCATGGACTTGTTCAATATGTCACTGAAGCGCCGCCTTGTTCTGCGTAGCTTCAAGGAATCTATTATAATTCCAGTACCTAAAAAGTCACCTGTGTCCTGTCTTAATGATTACAGGCCAATTGCTCTTACTTCTGTGTTAATGAAATGCTTTGAGCAGCTAGTACTGGATTATATTAAACGTCAGATTCCTGTTTCAGTTGATCCTCTGCAGTTCGCTTACAGGAAAAATAGATCTGTGGAGGATGTCATTTCTTTTGCTTTGAACTCTGTCTATACACACTTGGATAAGGGAAACACTTATGTCAGAATGCTTTTTATTGACTATTGTTCTGCTTTTAACTGTATTATTCCTTTGATTCTCATTCATAAACTCCAGTGCCTTGGTTTGTGTGATAATGTATGTGAATGGATTTTTAGCTTTTTAACCTCGAGACCTCAAAGAGTCAGGATTGGTGACTGTGTATGTGACAAACTTGCTTTAAGCACTGGTTCACCACAAGACTGTATCCTCAGCCCTTTGCTGTTCTCTCTCTCTACGAACGACTGCACTGCCTCTCACCATAATAATCTGATTGTAAAGTATGCCAACGATACAACTGTCATTGGCCTGATAAATTCAAATGACAAGTCACACTACAGATCTGAGGTAAAAAAAAAAAAAAAAAGAGTCAAGTGGAGTGAGAACAACAATCAAATCTTAAATACTACCAAAAAAAAGGAAGTTGTTTTTGACTTCAGCAGCAAGAAGAAATCCCATCTCCCTCTTACCATAAACAGTACAGAGGTTGAGATGGTGAGTAGTTTTAAATTTCTTGGTGTCATTATCACTGATGATCTCAGTTGGCACAGCATCATTGTTAAAAAATCACTGCAACAGCTTTTCTTTCTGCGCAAAGTAAAGGAATTTGCCTTAAACTGCTGGATTTCATCAAATTTCTATTGTGTGATTGAAAGCATCCTGATCTTCTCGCTCACAGTGTGGTTTGGTAATCTAACTGTACAAGATCGAAAATCCCTAAACAGAGTTGTCTGTTTCACCCACAGGACCACTGGCCAGATCTTGATGCCGTTTACAGTTCTAGGCTTCTGTCCCGGGCCTTAGGTATTGTAAAGGATCCTTCTGGTCACCCTGGCACTGGTCTTTTTGTTCTTCCATCCGACAGACGCTATCATTCAATCAAATGTTGTACCTCTTGGTCTGCCAACAGTTTCTTTCCCAGTGCTGTGCATAGCCTTAACAACTTCATATCACATACTTAACAATGTATGGTGTATGTTTTATTTTTTTATTTGTGTATAAATAACACACTTTATATTCATGCACTTTGTCCAAGTGAGTGTTGGTTGATCTATGGGGGCACCTGTCTTTTTATTACTCTTGTTCATGCAATTTTTCATTGTTTTTTTACTTTGTACTGTCTTTTATGTATTTTTACGCTGAGCTCTTGCAACTCGTTTTCCAATGCAGTTTTTCTACAAATGGCAACTAAACTGATTCTGATTCTAAGCACTAATCCAATGACTAAAAGGTGAGTGAGTGAATGAATATGACAAAACACAAGAACACAAGAAGACAAAATAATAAAAGCACTTTTGTAGTTCTTGATTTCACAACCCGACTGCCATGTCATCATGTTCTTCCACTTAATCATGAATCCTTACTGTCTGTTTCCAACATCCAGGGTAGACTACATGTCTCTTGTACAGGTAGGTTTAGAGTTTGACTCCAAGAGGCCTTTGTGTGGGTCTGGTCTTGATATATATGCCTATCAAACTTATTATACCTAGATGAAATCACTTCCAGGGGATGAATTAACTAATTCATTCATTTGTCCATTTTCTGATCCTCTTAATCCTCAAGAGGGCTGCAAGAGTGCTGGTACACTGGATGTCAGGACTGACATATAGAGACAAACAACCATTCATGCTCACATTCCCACTTCTGGGCAATTGAGACTGACCAACTATTAGTGCATGTCATCGAACAGTAGGCGGAAACTGTATGTAGGCATGGGCAGAACATGCAAATTCCACACAGAAAGGTCCCCCCACCGTCTTATTGTTAGGTAACAGTCCTAACCACTGCACCACCATATTGCCTAGGGGATTAATTAAAATAAAACTATTTATACCATTAAGCCATGCTAATTTCCAAAATCTGTAAGGTGCAAACTTTTTGCCACTTTGATTCGTGATTCAATAAATACAACTATTTGGGCATAAAAAAGATCCTAAAGGGCCTTTGCATCTCTCAGTGCTTTGGATTTCACACTGTGGATGGCACCCCATTGAAACCTTTGGACAAACCTGACCTGCCACAGAATATAGCATTCATCCACCTCATTGTATATGGGGAGCAGCTAATGAAACACAACAGCTGTGTCTGTATATCAGAGAGGAGAAAAATGATGTTCCTTGGATCAATAAAGGATGGAAAGAGAAGAAGCTTTTCATTAAGAGAAAAAATCATTTCATTACACTCTGCAGAGAAGAACCAGCAGAGAGCTCAGTCATTCAAATTTATGATAAATTGACAGCACAGTAATTGAATTTGGACCCATAACTGTCCAAAAATGCAAATTCACATATTTGTTTACTCTCATACATGGATTCAGTGGGTCTATAAAAAATGTGTCTTTAAAATTCCCTCTTTAAAAAAAACAACACAACTTTATTATTATTATTATTATTATTATTATTAATAATAATAATAATAATAATAATAATAATAATGACAATAAAAGCTATGAATCACATAAAGTTAAGACAGACATTATTTCAAAAGGAAAAATGTATACTGTATTCCTGTACATTTCTATCCATAAAAAGTGATGGTGTTGGTTCACCACTATGGACTGGACTGAGATCAAATTTGTTGAATGTCTTGCTTCAGAAGAGAGTCAATGTCCATAGACCTGTTAAAAAGCATAATTATAACATATAAACATATAACAAATAAACATGTACAGATTTTGGTCTCTATAGTTAATTTCCTCATTTAAGACCACTGAACAGGGATTAATTTATACACAAAATAACTCAACATCCATTTGTGTATTATTAAAGGTATTGCCACTGCGATTGACCGGTGGCTTTCACTGTCAAGACTGTCTGAAGTTTCTGTCAAGAAATACTTACTTAATAAGGCCAAAGATGTTCATTTTGTCTTCTGTTTATGTAAGTACTTTTCTTTTGTTCAGACAAGGTATAGCTTTTTTAGATATTACCTGCTTGACAGTTTCGACTGTGACTCCAGTCTGTCTCAGAGGCGTCATCCGACGTGCTGCTGATGTGTCATTTATCAGCTGGTCAGCTCGACGGACCAATCAGAGCCTGTCAAGCCGACCATGCCCCCTCCACCTTGGGTGGACTCTGAAGGAGGGAATCCCAGGTGTGAGAGAGGGTGTATGCCCCCTTGTCTCGGTTGATGGTGCCGCTCGCCCGGTTCCTGATCTCTGTTGCCTCCTTGATCCAACATTTAAGTTTGTTTCAGATGTTATGATTGTGCCCTTATCCCAGTCCATGACGTGGTTGTGTCTTCTGCACTGATCTGTGATTGCTGATTTTAGGTTCTCCTGTTCTGCTTTTTCCTTTTGAGTCTGTGTAAATCTCCCCACTGTCTCCTTTTCGCATTCTTTTTGGTGTTCTTTTTTCCTTGTGTTGAATGATCTTCCTGTTTCCCCGATGTATGTTTTGTTGCATGATTTGCATAGTATTTCATATATGGTGTTACGTTTTTGGTCCGTTGCTATTTTGTCCTCTGGATGTACGAGTAGTTGACGGAGTTTTGTGTGGGGTTTTATGACAGTGTTAATGTGGTGTTTTTTCATGACCCGCTGTATTGGTTCTGTTATTCCCCGGATGTATGGTATGCTTATGACATCTTTTGGTTTATCATCTGTCTTTTTTTGTCTTCTGAGGAAGACTGGAGTCACAGTCGAAACTGTCAAGCAGGTAACATCTAAAAAAGCTGTACCTTGTCTGAACAAAAGAAAAAAGAGAAGTATAATTACATAAACAGAAGACAAAATGAACGTCTTTAGCCTTATCCAGGAAAGTCTTGGACATGACGGTGTCAAGGCTCTCCGCCGACTGGAAAAGTTGGAAAAAGCGCAAGCCTGCCAAAAAAATCTTTTGGTTTATCGTAGGTGTTTTTTGTGTGTTTTGTTTTTGTGTCTTTGCTCTTCTTTTCTTCGTTTTTGACTTGTTTGCCTTTATTAATGGCCCATTTGGGGTATTGACAGAGTGTAAGTGTGTGTTGAATATGTTTTTCCTCCTCTTGTCTGTCCTGTTCATCTCTTATGATGGTGGCCTGTTCATAAAATGTTCTGATGACTGAAAGTTGCGCTGGTCGGTGTGTGTGGGCTTTCTGTAAACTGTGATTTTAATACTGCCGTCTTCTTTGTGGTGGATGTTCATGTCCAGGAATGATATGGTCCGGTTTATTTCTTCTTCATGGGTGAATTGTATGTTTCCAGTTTTGTCAATGCTGTTTAAGTGGTCCGTGAGTTCTCGTTTGTGTCTGGTTTTTATTTTTTCCAGGATGTCGTCAACGTATCTTTTCCACAGTGATGGTTTGCAGTTGGTGGGTGAAGTGTGGATGGCTTTTGTTTCCAGGTCCTCCATGAAAAAACTGCTCATTATTGCGGATAGTGGGTCTCCCATAGCGAATCCTTCTGTCTGTCTGTGTATTTTGTTTTTGAACTGGAAATATGTGGATTTGGCAACGAAATTTAGAGGTGTGGATATGTCATCAACTGTCAGGTTGGTGCGTTTCTTGAGGGTCCGATCTTGTTTTAGGCGTTCTTGTACAATGTGTAATGTGACATCTACAGGGTTTTGGTGAAAAGAGATATTATGTCGTGTGAAATGAGGATTTTGTCTTTTTCTACTGTCATGTTGTTAAGTTGTTTTGAATTCTTGCAGTGGTGTTGTGTTGTACTGAGGAGGGGTTTGAAGATTTCCACTAGGGCTTTGGAAAGGTTGTAGGTGACCGAACCGATGCTGTCTACTATTGGCCGTAGAGGGGTGTTCTTTTTATCTATTTTGGGGGTTCCGTATATCTGGGGGTTGATGTGGGCTGTGGGTATGAGGTGGTCATATGCGTCCCGTGTTATTTTGTTGTTTTCTAGTAGTGGTTTCAGTAGTGTTTTTAGTGTCCTTTTCTTTTCCTCTTTGGGGTCTTTTTTCAGTATTTCGTATGTGTCTCTGTCTCCAAACATTTTTTCGTGTCCATTATAACTGTGGTTCTGCCTTTGTCTGATGGTAGGATGGTGATTGTTTTGTCCCATTTGAGTGAGTTTATTGCTTTTTGTAGCACCCTCATAGATTCGCGTAGGCACGAGTAGAGTTAAAAAACAGGGTTTATTCTTCTCCTTGGAACCCGTGAGAATTGCTCACGACAGAAAAACACAACAAAAACACCTTTTAATACATGTTCTTGCTCTTTGTGTTACACAAATAAATAAATAAATCACAGATGTTAATTATGTGAAATAAAAACATTAAAAACTACACAAACCTCGTTCGCTGGCATCAACAAGGGGCTAAATAATCCTTATGGCTTTAGTCTCGTCTTCTTTCTTGCTTGTTTCTTTAGTTTTATGGTTATTTCTATATCTCTTCATCTTCATGTGATGAAGCTAACCGGCGGCTACAGACAGCAGGTAGGAAGTGCGTCAACAAAAAGGGGTCAGGCGGAACCTAAAAACTACGCGACTGTTCCCCCTACAGTATACCACCAGATGGCGCAAGAACATTGTGTATGTAAAATGTATTATATATTAACTGAAAGATGTCTGAATAAACACATTAAACTTACATATGAACCAAAAAATGTTAAATGTAGGAGACTGTTACACTTTTCTTCCTCCTTCATGATGTTCCTATGTGGAGGTTTGGGTGATTTGAGGATCCCTGCTACCGCATTCCGGAGTTCTGCATTCTGTCCCTGGTCTTGGATTTTATGGCATGCTAATACTGTGGCAAGAATATATTCTTCTTGTGGTATTTTTCTGGGTGTAATGGTGAAATTTGGTCCTTTGGTTAAAACTGTTTTTTCTGGTTCTGTGAGGGTGCGTTTTGATAAAATCTGCAACCATTTTTTGTTGGTTTTGAAATGTGTTTGTTTGGTTTTATTTCTTCTTTCTATTAGTTTTTTCAGTTTTTTTGATCTGACGTTGCTTTGTGATGCTAAATACTTGTTCATATGTGCGTTTTAGGTGTGCATTAATTTCTCTCTCCATGTTCTTCTCCAATGTATACTGATACTTGAAATTGTCCATTTCCTCTTCTATTTATACGCTGATTTTGTTGATCTTGCTTACTGTTGTTCTTATCCGTTCTCTGATGAGGGCTTTACTTTCCTTTTTAAGGATGTTTTCGGCATTCTTGGTTGGGATTGGGCTTTTTATGTTGAGGCTTGCCGGTGTTATATCCTCATCTCTGCATTGCAGGTTGAATCGTAGGTGGGTTTTTTGGCAGGCTTGCGCTTTTTCCAACTTTTCCAGTCGGCGGAGAGCCTTGACACTGTCATGTCCAAGACTTTCCTGGATAAGGCTAAAGACGTTCATTTTGTCTTCTGTTTATGTAATTATACTTCTCTTTTTTCTTTTGTTCAGACAAGGTACCGAACCAATACAGCGGGTCATGAAAAAACACCACATTAACACTGTCATAAAATCACACACAAAACTCTGTCAACTGCTCGTACATCCAAAGGACAAAATAGCAACGGACCAGAATTGTAACGTCATATATGAAATACCATGCAAATCATGCAACAAAACATACATCGGGGAAACAGGAAGATCATTCAACACAAGGAAAAAAGAACACCAAAAAGAATGTGAAAAGGAGACAGCGGGGAGATTTACATGGACTCAAAAGGAAAAAGCAGAACAGGAGAACCTAAAATCAGCAATCACAGATCACTGCAGAAGACACAACCATGACATGGACTCGGATAAGGGCACAATCATAAAATCTGGAACAAACAAACTTAAACGTTGGATCAAGGAGGCAATAGAGATCAGGAAGTGGGCGAGCGGCACCATCAACCAGGACGAGGGGGCGTACACCCTCTCTAACACCTGGGACTCCCTCCTTCAGAGACCACCCAAGGCGGAGGGGGCACAGTCAGCTCAACGGGCTCTGATTGGTCCGTCAAGCTGACCAGCTGATAAATGACACGTCAGCAGCACGTCGGATGACGCTTCTGAGGAAGACTGGAGTCACAGTCGAAACTGTCAAGCAGATAACATCTAAAAAAGCTATACCTTGTCTGAACAAAAGAAAAAAGAGAAGTATAATTACTTAATACCTGTAAATTACTGTTGGAGTACTTACATTAGCTAATGTAAGATTAATCCAGACTGGATTATTTGTTGCTGGTAATCAGACCAGCTAGTTCTAATTTATGTGTTTAAATTACATTACATACATTATGGGAAGTCGACATTACTGTACCAAAACTGTATGTGTTTAACGCTATGTTATTATGATGTGGTGTTCTGATGATGTATCCTGTTTCTGGACTCACTCTTTGTTTGACAACTAACAAAAAATGTGTTCGTGTGTTAGTTCGTCAACCACAAGGCAACGCAAAATGTACAATCCTGTTTCTGGGCTAGTTGGTTAAAAGTGTGCGCTCACCCAGTTCGTCGCTACAGGGCTGATTCTCACGCGGACCTCGGAGGTGCACGTTAGAATGAGGACATATTCTTGTAGCTTAATTTCACTTCGTTTCTGTCATGTATTTCCTTTGAAATTTTATTTACATTTGAAAAAGAAGATTTTTAACACAAGTTTGACAATATCTTCAATGATATCAGATTTTTCCCATGGACATTTTGCACAGATAAAAACGAATTTACCAAGTGAGGACTGATCTGCTCACTGAATTTTATTCTCTATCGATTTATGGATAAATATAGATTAGTTCAGGACAAAGTGTGTGTGGCTTTGAGAGATGAATGAATGAATGAATGAGATCTGTGTGGGGGCAGAACCAGTGAACTGGTGCCACACACACCAGCGAGTGTGTGAGTGTGTGTCTGTGTGTGCACGCATAATGAGATATGAGCACGTGGATGAGAGAAATGGAACAGCATTCAGTTTTTCTATACAATCTATTTGTCCTGTTGTTCAGCGTGGTTAAGACCAACAGTGACTGTTTAGAGCCGGGGTGTCAAACATGCGGCCTGGGGGCCAAAACCGGCCCGCCAAAGGGTCCAATCTGGCTCCTGAGATGAGTTCATGAAATGCACAAATGACGCTGATGATATAAAGCCCATATAAAGCCGTACTTTTATTCTCAAGTGGGTTGAATTAGTAAAATATTACCATAATAACCTACTAACAATAACTCCAAATTTTTTCCTCTTGTGTAAAGGCATAATATTAGAGGCATTATATGGATACAATTGCACCATTTTTCTCCAGAATTTTCAGGATGTTATTGTTATTCACATTTTTTAAAAGATAAGTTGTAGATGCACACATTTTCATCATGTAATTTTACGTTTTTTTTTTTTGCTGTTATTTTATGTTTTTTTTTTTGTTTTGTTTTGTTTTGTTTTTTTTACTTTTTAACTGTTATTATTTTATTGGTCTGGCCCATGTGAGATTACATTGGACTGTATGTGGCCCCTGAACAAAAATGAGTTTGACACCCCTGGTTTAGAGTTCTGTTAATAAAGTCACCAGTGCGGAATAACTGGGGTCATCCTTAGACGTCCAGCCAGAAGCACGATATATATGTGTAAATAATTCAGTTCAGTTCAGTGTGTTTGTGTGTGTGTGTGTGTGTGTGTGGGGGGGGACAACTCAGGGGGTCCATCTATAGTCCAGAGGTCCATCCAGACAGGTGAGGGTAAGGGAGGATGTCACAGATCCGGGCTCACAGATAGCCTCTAATACTTCTTCATTCCAACCATAATGCTGTCAGATGACTGGAAACAGCGGGAGCAGAGGCGTTGTTCTGGGTTAAATAGTGAACGCACCTGTTTAGCGCACCCTTCAATTTAAATAGTGAGCGAATGTTGGCTTAGTGAACGCAGCGAGCGCAGAAATGGATTTTGCGTTCGTTAACCCTCTGCGTTCTGTTAATAAATCCATTGTTTCCCTTCATGTGCATTTGAGTCCTATCCATTCACATCCCTAGACAGGAGAATGTGGTCAGTGGCAGGAGATGCAGTGCAAGTGAAGTGTCAGATTCAGAGGTACCCATATCGGATGTGGGACAGCAGTAATGGATCGGATGCAGGGTGACGGTAATGGATGATTGACAGGAGGCTCAGCCAGGCTCGGCCAATTATTTCATTAGGACCGAATAAAGTGATTGGTCAGAATTTTATCAGAAAAATTAGCAATATATGAGAATTAAACATGTTTGAGTTTAAATATTTGGTGGATTTCTTTTACATTTTAGTTTGACACACGCTTATTAGGAGCATTTTAAGATGACAAAAGAAAAGTGTAAAAATGCCACATCATTTTTACACTTGGCTTTAATACCACCACTATGATGTCACAATTATAGAAACCATCAATACTTTACAAAAAAAAAAGCAGAATAACAAGGCGTGGCATTAGGAGAGACATTTTGAGTATTGAGGATAAATACCATTTTAACTAAAACAAAAGACCCAGTTAAGGCAACTCCAGACCTCTTCGAAAAAAGCAATATTGTTGGGCCAGCTAGCTGGCCCTGTGAGGTGAGATTGAAATCTGATTGTTTAAAGAAACAGTCCCGATGCTATAGAGTTTAACTTACATGGGCCAGCCCAGCACTACCGATTTTGAAGACCCTGGGAGATTAGATGAACCCTGGCAACACATACGGACAGAAATCTGAATGGACAAAATATCTTACATCCACATACACATACTGGAAGCAGTGCAGCCAAAAGAAACACTAAGTAAAAAAGAGAATAGTCTGTTAGGAATAAATTAATACAATTTCATGAAATGAATATCAGAATATAGGCTGTAGGTCAGTGTTTTTGATAGTGTTTAGGCCAGCAGAGAAGGCCTTGCTGGACCTGACAGCCCACCACCCATACCTACATGCGAAAAATTAAGTGGATAGAAAGAGCTGTTGAAACATATTCATTTTGGCTGAAATGCCACTGTGACAGGTGACATGAGGCTGTACTCTCATTGGAGGATTACAGATTCACAGGGCACCAACATTCACCAACATTTTGCCGTCACCAATCTGAATAATGTTCATCTTCTTGCCCTTATATGATCTGATCATTTTGCCACGTTGCTGAAGAGGCTTTCAGTATAGTAATAAGATACAGACATTTTCAGGATTCCAGACTGAAACTGAAGCAGATAATTAACCCTCTCCAAATGTCACAGGTAACAAAATTTACCTGTTCAGCCTATTATATAAATATGTAATCTCCACCTCTAGATTTTACACAGAGGCTATCCTTTAATGGAGTATCAGGCCAAACACCAATAAAAGCATTATCAACTAATTGAGAACATTTGACCACACACAAATTAATATCTGCCATGTTCATACCGTCTTGTGCACCCTAAGCCTAGCTTAACACCATCTGCTGCTGCTGTTAAGCAATGTCGAGTGGATGCTTCAGGATGCTGTTAGTAACCAAAAGACAGTAGTCACATAAGCAAACTTGTGTGTACCTGAGCACACAGGTTAAAGAGCTAAATGTTAAGATATTTTGCTTAAGTATGTGGACTAAACAGCTGGGGCCTCAGGTACAAAGCATGCATATACATGAAAATGTAGTGTACACAATATTCTTCGCACACATTGGAATGTACAAACATCTACTTTGCCTGAAAATGAGTGTTGCAACTGCAGGAAATTACGCAGTGTCACCAAAACCTAACCCTAACCCTAATCTATATAGATGTTAAAAAGGAGGCAAATTAACAACATGTCAACATTAGATCCACAATCGTCTGTAAAGTTAAATACACAATCGTCTGTAAAATTTGACACATCTCAGTAGATGAGGATGACAGGATGAATTAGTCTGAAACCACAGTAGTGGTGTTAAAGCAAATCTAACTATACCAAATGGAGAAAATGTAAAAAAAAAAAAAAAAAAAAATACACATGAATTTTGATTGGAACTTTCAGATGTGAAAACACCCTTTGAAATATGTCCTTCATTGCTTCTACATATCAGCACCAGTGGTCTGTTCTTATCTGACCATTGAAATGTCCCTCTCATATCCGGGGCAGACAGGTCTGATTGGACTGTGCTCTGCTCACAGAGAGGATGATGATTCAACATCTCAAAAACCACATGCTCTGACAAGGAGTTAATAAGCAAAGGAACCCTCATCAGCGAGATGTGACAAACTCATTAGCAGCAAAGCTTATGGTGTGTTGCAAGCTGCGTTGAAAGCTATAGATACATGTGAGGAAAGTGGGAGTGGGTGGATTGCCATCTCAACCAAGAACCCACTGTCACTAACATGTCAAGGGGGTCCTCTCTCTACTGTTAATCCAAATATATGTCTTTGCACAAGCTTATGTTTGAGGTTGTCCTTTTTTGTACTGCTGTTTGCCTCAGTTTAGTTTAGAGACACAGTAACTGTACTAAAAGTAATTTTATAAATACAAGGAATATGTTGTATACTACAGGGATCGACCATGATGTCTTTCTTAATATTTCATCACTGTTGGAAAAGACGACAGAAAATGAACATCCAGAGGTACAGGGTGGGGAAGCAAAATTTACAATGAACATTTAGTTGTTTTTTTCTCAGCAGGCACTATGTCAATTGTTTTGAAACCAAACATATATTGATGTCATAATCATACCTAACACTATTATCCATACCTTTTCAGAAACTTTTGCCCATATGAGTAATCAGGAAAGCAAATGTCAAAGAGTGTGTGATTTGCTGAATGCACTCGTCACACCAAAGGAGATTTCAAAAATAGTTGGAGTGTCCATGAAGACTGTTTATAATGTAAAGAAGAGAATGACTATGAGCAAAACTATTACGAGAAAGTCTGGAAGATACTATTAAAGAAGAATGGGAGAAGTTGTCACCCGAATATTTGAGGAACACTTGCGCAAGTTTCAGGAAGCGTGTGAAGGCAGTTATTGAGAAAGAAGGAGGACACATAGAATAAAAACATTTTCTATTATGTCAATTTTCTTGTGGCAAATAAATTCTCATGACTTTCAATAAACTAATTGGTCATACACTGTCTTTCAATCCCTGCCTCAAAATATTGTAAATTTTGCTTCCCCACCCTGTATATCAAGCCAGTTTTTTAAATTTTTATGTTGAGTTGAATGATGTAAATATTTGACAATATAATCTAGAATGGGGTTGTATTTTGACCATAGTTTTTCTAATGGTCATCAAATACTGATATTCTTCTGAATTTTCACTATCGCTCCACTCTGAGTTTAACATATTTGAACTAGGTGTCACACAAACAAAATGTGGAAATGTGAAAGTGTTATGTAAAAGTATGTTATGTAAAATATAAAGGGAAATATGAAGGGAAAGATAACATAACACAAAACATGACAAATATTTATAGTTACATCACAGCCTAGGTTCCATCAAAGGTCACAATGAGTCAATAATAACATACATGTCATTAAGTGTAATTATTTAATGCATTTATAAAGCAAATGTCAGATTCACAACTCATAATTCTATTTTAGAACCTTTATTGTACAACTGAATTAATGACTGATTTTTAAAAGTAGAGCTTTTGAAAAATCAAAAAATTAAAATGTGAGTTATATATTCTCATATATGGGTCTAGGGTAAAAAAAATAAAAATAAAAGGTGATGCAATCAGGTATGTTACACATGGTTCTAATAAACAGAGTAGAGAAAGCCGAGCATTCTCTTGATGTTATCCATGTAAAATTACTGAGATTTTTTTTTTTTTCATGGATGAGGCTAAGGAGTAATTTCAGTTTTTCATCAGTACGCATTGCCTGTTATCCTAAACATGTTTCCATTCTTTATCTATATATCTGGAAAGACACTGCAAATAGCTTAAAATTTTGTTGTTTCAATTAATTTTAGAAAGTATTGCATATACATTTTTTTGTAAAAGGTAAAAAAAATACCTCACAGAGGTAGAAAAAAACCAAGTGGCAAAATTTGGGCCTTTTTTTGTCATTTGAATTTTGCTCTTTAATAATAATAATGGATTGGATTTCTTTAGCGCTTTTCTAGGCACCCAAAGCGCTTTACATTGTTGACCTAGTATTCATTCGCTCTCACATTCCCACTCTCAATTCACGCCTACAGCCTCTCTGACCACCACACTCATTCATACACCAGTGTGAGTGGCACTGGAGGAAAGGAGAGTGAAGTGTCTTGCCCAAGGACACAAGGAACTGACTAGGACAGAGTGGGATTCAAACCACCAACCCTTTGGTTATTGGACAACCTGCTCTACCACCTGAGCCATGGCTGCCCTATAAGGGTACGTTTACACGGCAACACTCCGCAAAGATTTCTCCTTTGCGTTATAAAATCATTCCGCGTTAAGACGAAGCCGCTATGATAACGATCTGCGTTAACATGAGTCCGCGAGGACAGCTGAATACGCTGTAGTGGCCATGCCAGACCAGTAGCTAGCGATGTAGAGCTGTAGTGAAACAGTGGCGGTAAAACACACGCCTGCGCACAAACGATTTCCGGTTTAGACAGCCTTTAAATGAGGAGAAGAAGAAGAAGAAAAAGAGGCGGACAACACTATTTACAAACAACAATGGCGAGTGGTCGTACAAAGACGCAGGACTTCTTTGTCTGGACAGACGAGCAGAGCACAGTTAGCAGCACGTATGTTGTTCTGAAACCGGCCATTGTTGTTGTGGTTGTTCCTTCTTTTTCTGCAGCTTTATTGTGTCATAGAGGCTGGCAAACCAGCTTGGAGGCGCATTACCGCCACCAACTGGCCTGGAGTGGGTTAACTGGCGGTTCTTGGCTGCGCGCGCATGCGGTGACATTATATTTTACCCCGGAACGCTCCGATTGGCGTTAACACAGAGCTGAAATGCGGAGCGTATCGATAACATTCCACCCTGGACCCTGGTATCAAAAGTTTCCGGATTCAGGCACTCTAGGCACCGTTTCCATGTTAACAGAAGGCTAATCCGCGATGAAATCTTCCCGGAGTCGACTGAATCCTACGCCGTGTAAACGGCCCCTAAGGCTGCTCTATAAAGGTTCTCGAATGCAAAACTTCTAAATGCACCAATGCAAAATGTGATTGTGGAAATCCACCTGCTGAATCTTTTGCAGTAATGTGATATTCTAATCTTTGCAGCCTAAACCATTATACAGAGATCAGCTAATTTCAGCATTAAATTAAAAACCAAATGTGGAGAACCTGAGAGATGGGCATCCATTTAATATATTTTTGGTCACACCAATCTGTCAAAAAATATTTTTAATTACTAGTATATATGTAGCTGTCAGTGTTGTGTTATCAAGTCTGTATTTTTATCTTTTTACACCTGCATCTGTCAAAAGCTGTGAAATGCTCTGCTTCTCTGCTTTAGTGATGATGCTGTGCTGATACTTAATCCTGCTTCTACCAACAGAGACATCACATTTTGAATGGTGTCAGAGTGTTACAGCAACCTGACAATATAATATCATGTAACATCCCATGAGAGACGTTAAGACTGGCTCAGTGTCACTGAGTTACAGCATGGCCTGTTAAAAAACAGTTATACCCATATAGTCAACCATAAGCTAAATTGTCAAAATACCTCAAAATCTAATGGTTTTATGCCTTGAATTGTATATTCCTATGACTGACTTTTACATTTACAAAAAACATTGTAACACCAGTATCTGTGCCTTCCACTACCTTTTCAAAACAGGTTTATTGCTTTTATAATATTGGGCGGCTGTGGCTCAGTTGGTAGAGCAGGTCATTCAATGACCAAAGGGTTCGAATCCTGCCTCCGATTGTCTACATGTTGAAGGGCAAGACACTGAACCCTATATAAGGTTCAAGGTAACTTTATTTGTACCCGTGGGTAGATTTGTTTTGCAGCAAGCTATCGCTTACTGCCGGTCGCTGCATGAGCAAGCGCCCAACACAAATCCTTCGAAAGAATTACAGTGGAGATAATGCAAGCACATACATCACATACATAAGACATAAGACATCATAAACACAGTACACGTGGTCACGTGATGGAACTTTTTCAATGGATTTGATTGTGGGAGGGGGACAGGAAGAGAAGAAGAATGTTGTGAGGCAGACGGAGATGGGGGGGGGGGATTAAATGCGTGTATGTGGTGAGTCCTTGAAAGTCTGTTTGTGTATGAAAAATAAGAGACTCAGACTTCTGTCCTTTATCAGTTCATTCAGTCCTGAATCTTGGCCTTGGAAGGATGTTTTGACTGCAAAGGAACAGATTAGACCACAGTGGCTCCAACTGCTTTACCGGCTCCCAGGAGAAACAGAATTAAACGGGGAAAAATGATTTGATTAATGCTTAATTTAGTTATAACTTAATTTTTGTTATAACTGGGCCTCAGCATTACTCATCACTTCAGAGCAGGTAGATCCTCCTGGACAGTTCGTCTTTTTACCCTCAGTCCCGCGATTTGCCAGAGCGCATCCACGGTCTGTCCAGCGATGTAATCCAACTTTTGAGTGAGTCCACAGCTCATGCAATCCTCCGACTGTGCCACCATCCGCTGTAATACCTTCACGTTGTCACTAACCGCTCCGAAGTGTTCCTTAATTTCGATTGACAGCAGCGGGGTCTCTATGTGTGCTGCTGTCTTTCCAACTTTGCGATAAACCAGGGCAACTCCAAGACCAATTAGAAAGTGTCCTGTTATCAAAAATCCAATCAGGTAAATATCAATCCTCCACCGACAGAACCCACAGCTATACTACCTCCACTTGTTCCAAGCGTCAATCGCATACTGTAAAAGTTCTGTCAGGGCAGGCAGGCTCCTCCAGATGCCTTTGTTCCTGGGTGAAAAAATCTTGTCAATTGTGCTGAGTGTCCAGTTGATCAATTCCATAATTTAGTTGTTCGGGAGTACAGCAAGCAGGGGATCCAAAGACAAAAACAGACAAGACGCAGAGGCAAAAGCAGGAGAAAAAAGAGGAAGGCAAGGACAGCTCAGAAACACATCTGCTCTCGACAGGCCTGCCAGGACCCTGCATGGCGGCAGCCGCCCACTGGTGTATAAGTGTGTGCATGAATGGGTGAATGTGAGGCTTTGTAAAGTGCTTTGGGCACCATAAACGTGTGGAAAAGCGCCATATAAGTACCGAACATTTTATTTCATGCTTTTATTTTTAATAAATTCATTATTATTTTTGCATCATTGCAAACCTTCACAGCCAATTTCATCAAATGGATACATTGGTGACCATCACACACAGCAAACATTATGACCTTAAAAGACACAAGAACAAAATGTGAAAAACATAATATGACATAAATGAAGTAAAAGACTTAACAATTTAGATCAAAACAATTACAAAAAGCAACAAGACTAAAACAATATGAAAGATACAAAATGACTAAAGCAATGCAAATTACTCAACAAAACAAAAATTACATAAAACTTGCAGGCGGACAAAAACAATGTGGAAGACATAAAATGATACTGGGGTTACTGGGACCTGAGTACACATTTTGTTCTTGTGCTACATTGAATGAAAGACAATAAATGAACCTTGATACAACATAAAAGACATGAAATGACATAAACAATATAACAGACTGAAGGAAACAATGTGTGGATATGTGGATACAGTTGTTAATAACATTCTCGACTTGAGACTAACTTGTTATTTTGTGCTAAAGGAAAAGACAGACCCTGAAGAGCTGGAGGAGTTTTGAGATTAGCCACATCCTAAATCAAACAGGCTCATGGTCTCTCCAGACAAACCTAAAGTATTGCTTTTATTTCCCATGGAGACTGAAGGCAATATACGGATTAAAGCAGGAAGAACCAGCTCCGTTTAATTTATACATGCCAATAAAATACACTTTTCCATTCAACCTCCAGATCTGCACTCTATAAACTACAGCCATAAAATTTTATGATACAAGACACAATATGTGACTTGTTTGTTAGGCTTCTGAAGCATTATCTGGAAAACCAAAATTAAATGTATGTTCATGAGTGCTATTAACTGTATGAAATATCATATTTGCGAAACTATATGTGACTTTTTTTTTTATAGCATGTTAAGTATTGTTTTTTTGTGTGGGATTTAACCCATAAAAATAAAAAAAATACTGAGAATCTGAATTCTTTAAGCAATCTCTATGAAACCATTTACACAATTCTCTACTTTACACTCAGTTTGCAATTTTATAATCACAGACAGTATACATTTTTATATAATTGGAACTGTGATGTCACCCATTGGTTTCTGAACTGCCGTTTCGAAGCCTGTAGTTTGCAGTTTGGTTGTCTCATGTTGGTTTTTTGGGTCCGGAAGTGACCATATTTATGTAAATTTGGTGCTGGAGGATTGTGAGGGGTTGGAACCATCTGTGAGAGGTCATGTGCAAGCTACTGCTTAAGATTAGGTTACTAACTACTGAATTGTCAACTTCATCAAGCACAGTATGACATGTACTGTAGTTTTACAGTCTTATCAGAACCTATTAACTACAACTTGGGAGATACTCTCTGTCATGGAGAAAAAGTGTTTAATTAAACATAGGCTCACCAACTCCTGTCAAACCAGTATGTCAAAGCCCAATGCAGTAGACATCAAAGCTTCTATTTGACTTGAGATCTGATTTTGTTTTGTTTTACTGTCAGTGGCTGCAGTTGTTACCACTGGTTTGTAACACACTTTTTTTTGGCAAACTGTGAACACAGGTCAATGCTTTATACTCAGTTTGCAACTCATTAGCACACTATCAGCAAAATTGAAATAATTTGTTTTCACTTTGTAACACTAGCTAAGTGCTAGGCCTGTAACGGTACACAAAATTTTCGGTTCGGTACGTTTTCGGTTTTCAAAGCCACGGTTCGGTTTTTTTCGGTTCGGTACGGGAAGAAAGAAAACCCCTCAAAATGTCTTTAATACATTTATGAATTTTTTAACATTTTTCCCCCAATTTTTGGACACAATAGAATATAGAAAAACAGGAATAATATAATTCTGCTGCTATAAATCAAATAGAAAATAAAATAAATTATTAATATGACTAAATGTATTTTAAACATTAGTATTGCACTTTTCTCTGACAGGTAGTTTTGAACAAACAAGAAAAATCTAATCACAGTTCTGTCAGTTCACAATCTGCAGAAAAATATCAGCAAAAAAATTCTGCATGAAGTTCAACATCAACAGGAGGGTAAACTGGTATTCTGTTTAAACAAACTGAAGAGCAACATTGACAACAAACTGAACCAAATTATTTATTTTAGGACAGAGAATAAATTGTTTAGGACACTGTGTGTACTTGTGTGTATGTGTGTGTGTGTGTGTGTGTGTTTGAGTGTGCGCGCATGGAACGTACGATTTGTCTGGGGGATGGTTTGTTTGTTGTTTTTTTGTTTTGTTTTTTTTGGTCGGAGCCGGGGGGTGGGGGGGTGCGGTCCGGTCCATAACTAACGTAACTAACGCTGGTGTGAAACGAAAGTGAAACTTTATTTTTATATACTGTCAGTGGCCAACTCCGAGTTTTATTCCTCTGTTATACAGCGTGCATGAGAGAGAGAGAGAGAGAGAGAGAGAGAGAGAGAGAGAGAGAGAGAGAGAGAGAGAGAGAGAGCTAGTGTGTTTTAGAACTACCGTAGTTCCTAGGGGCCAAACAACGTCCGTCTTATCTCCGTCTCTTTCCTCGTTGTTGTCTTTCACCGGGACCTGAAGTGATCCAAACTGGACTGTACTGATGGTGGAGGGTCTTCAGTCTCTTCCTTCCAGGTTCACATCATATTTTTTTTTTTGTTTTTTTGTTTTTTTTTTACCTTATATCAGCTGCTATTTGGTATTTTGGGTCAATGTGCGTGTCCTTTAATATGTCCGTGTGAAACTTGCGCGGATTTAAAGTTCCGCATTAAAGACATCTTTCGTTCCTTTTTCTTTTTGTCAACATACTGTGCCGTTTCGGTACAGCTGTGCCGAACCGAACAGGTGTGTACCGAAACGGTTCGGTTCGGTACGTGTACCGTTACAGGCCTACTAAGTGCCTTTGTACATAATGAGAAAACCCAGAGCCTTATAAATGATCGTGTGGTTCATGTAAGCCTGAATACAAACTAAGTGGTCACATGTTATTCAATGGGAGAAACAGCAGTGAGCATGGTAAATCTCAAAATAAACCACACACAACTGTTGTGTCACTACTGCATGTATTGTTGTGTGTGCTATTCTTTTGAGTAGTGGGGTTGACCACTGAAAGGACTGCATTTATAACTTTGAAAACTTAAATTTTGGGGGGAAAGGTTGGTGTCAGCTTGGGAGGGCTACTTATGTGAGTGGTGCTAACTTTACAAGTTCATTCATTCTGCAATTGTCCTGTACTTGTAAGGAGATAGACAATTTACCGTTTTTAAGTTTTACTATCATAGGACTGTGGTATAAGCAGAAAAGATGGTTAGCTGTGTGAACACTGTGTGCCTGCCAAGTGCTGCTCTCCTGATAACACTCACATTAATGGCTTTAACCAGCAGATAATATAGTGGCTAACTTAGCATGTTAGCCTTAGTACAGACCCTAAACTTATTAAAAGCTCAACATTAACAAACTCAAACCTCAACAGAATTCTTATATGATGAGTCGGATCTTACAAACGCCAAGTTACAGAAGTCATGAGTAATAATTTTAATTAATTTTATTAGCAGAGCTCAGCTCTACAGAAACTCTCCGCCTAATTACCACATGACCTCAGCTGACAAACTTAACCAAACACCACCAGGTTCAGCAAAACAACTAAAATAAAAACCCACTGATAACAACATTTGTACTAACTTTACGTTATCTTAAAAACTCCATAATTTGTGGTTATAGTGGTTAAATCTCAACAGCTTGCCAAGTCAAGCTGGCTAACTTGCAGCTACAGCTGAAAATCATACAAAACAGTTATTTAAGATATAAATTTATACAAATGCTAGCACACACTAAAGAAAAAAGAATTTACAACATAAATGCTGGAAATACAGGAAATACACCCATAATTTGAAAGATGACGGTATCTTATTAACAATGGAATTGCTAGATCAGCTGTAATTGAAATGAATGTGTTCCAAGGGCGTTACACTCGTAGGAACTACCGGCCCCTCCAGAACACAGAGGTAGGTTCATATTTCATCCACCATTTTTTTTACAGCGGGAGTCTATGGAAGTGTCATGACTGATATATATATCGAAAACTCTGAGAAAACCCTTTGAGATAGCAGGTTCACAGACCAATCAGTGTTTGAGCTCTATAAATAAGCTATCTATAAATTATTTTCTTTCTTTTTTTTTTTATTTGCACAAATGTTTTTGTTTTCCTCTGTTGCATAGATAGTTTTATATAAAACTAGAAGCACTCGGAGAGCGCAGACCTCCGCCAAGGCTGATCAGTGGGCCCCCCCACCCCCGATCACCACCAAAATGTAATCATTTCTTCCTTATCCCATTTCCAACAAACCCTGAAAATTTCATCCAAATCTGTCCATAACTTTTTGAGTTATGTTGCACACTAACGATCAGTGGCCCCCCCCTATGGGCCCCCCCACCCCCGATCACCACCAAAATGTAATCATTTCTTCCTCATCCCATTTCCAACAAACCCTGAAAATTTCATCCAAATCTGTCCATAACTTTTTGAGTTATGTTGCACACTAACGATCAGTGGCCCCCCCCGTGGGCCCGATCACCACCAAAATTTAATCATTTCTTCCTTATCCCATTTCCAACAAACCCTGAAAATTTCATCCAAATCTGTCCATAACTTTTTGAGTTATGTTGCACACTAACGGACAGACAAACAAACAAACAGACAGACAGACAGACAAACAAACAAACAAACAAACAAACCCTGGCAAAAACATAACCTCCTTGGCGGAGGTAATAACTTGTATTTATTTGTGTTGAGAATACAGGATGTGGGAGTAAATCACACATGCACCTTTCAAGTCTTAACCTTTAAGTTTCAAGCAACTTCAAATATAATAACCTGAAGAAAGCCACTGTGAGAGAGCTACAGTGAATGGAGTGAGAAATAGAGTGAGAGAATTTAACTGTGAAAAAAGGTGAACGACACGCACATCCAAAATTAGAGGTGTGCTGGATCCCAAAAAAGTAGAACATGAGAAAAAATAAAGGAAGGTCCGCACAACCAGTGAGCTCCCAAACCATTTAATGGTGACGTTTCGGGCCGAGGCCCTTCATCAGACTGAGGACAGAAACTTACACAGGTGTGGCAACTAATCACAACACGTGACCCGCGTTACACGTCATAACAGAAAAAAAATATTAAAACTCTTCAAACATATGACCAATTGTAAATGATCAAGAGTCCTACATTTCAAAGTATCCACAAATACAAAATACACAAGTGTTTTATATGCAGTGTCCGATCAAAATAGCACGTGACATGCAATATACGTCATCTTAGAAGATCAGAAAATAACTTGTAAAGCCTAATTATATGTACAATCAATCATAAATCATGAAGTGTCCCACCAGGGAGGCCCATCGTATCAGCAATAGGCTCACTCACAGAGAAAATATTAGCATTTGTGGATTATTTTCTACAGCCCCTAGTGACATCATTACCATTATACATAAAAGACTCTATGGAGTTCATCAAAATGATACAGACCTTGGTGGTCCCAAATGGATGTTTCTTAGTGACTATGGACATTGAATCACTGTACACAAATGTCCCATTTGAAGGAGGGTTACAAGCCACTAAATTTTTTTTAAATCAACGAGACGACTGCTCACCCAGCACGGAATGTATTGTAGACTTAATTGAAATAGTGCTGACCTCAAACTTTTTTGTTTGAATCTGACTTTTATCTCCAGATTTCTGGGACCAGCATGGGCTCCAAGATGGCTCCCAGTTTTGCTTCACTCTTCTGTGGATATTTCGAACATCATGTGGTCTTCAATCCAAGAGACAATCCACATCTGCATTACATCAACAACTGGAAGAGGTATATAGACGACATATTTTTTATTTGGAACAGAACTCAGTCACAACTCAAGGATTTTCATGAGTTTATGAACAACAACAACAGACATCTAAGATTTACCATGGAATATGATATGCAGAAGATGAACTTTTTAGACATTCTTGTGTACAAAGACTCAAACAAACTGTACACCAATCTATATTGAAAAAGCACTGACAGGAACTCTATTTTACATGGTGAATCGTTTCACCCTACACCTCTAAAGAGAAGCTTACCCATTTCCCAATTTAACCGGATCCGCCGTATATGCAGCTCTGACTCTGATTATAAGACTCAAGCAGAGGATCTGACAAAGCGGTTCCAACAAAGACAGTATAAAGAGGAATGGATTTCAGAAGCACGAAAAAGGTTTGACCAAAAGACTCAGAATCAATGTCTTCAACTTAGAAAACCTAAAAAACAGAGTCCAAAATCAACTGTATTATACAATACTCACCCTTGGGCAAAGACTTTATACAGATTATCAATAAACATTGGCACATAATACAATCAGATCCGAACCTAAAAGACTTTTCTGCACCACCACGAGTGGTTTTCAAAAGACCACCAAATTTGAGTAACATGCTGGTTCGGGCTCATTTACCTCCCTTGACTCAGCCACATTTTTTACAAAATATCTATAGTTACATGGTAACTATAGATGTGGCCACTGCACCCAGTGTAATTTTACACATAAAACACAGACCTTCACTCATCCTAGGTCTGGCAAATCCTACAAAATCAAAGGAATAATAACCTGTAACACAAGAAATGTAATTTACATGTTAAAATGTCCATGTGGACTAGCCTACATTGGCAAAACTAGTAGGCATTTGAAAACCAGGATCTCAGAACAGAGATCAAACATATGTAATAAAGACACAAAAAACCCAGTGGCCATACATTTCACACAAGCACAACACAATGTCAGCATGCTTAAATACTTTGGCATAGAAAAAGTCAGTGTGCCCAGCCGAGGGGGAGATATCAACCGCTTGTTACTCCAACGGGAGGCTTTTTGGATTTACACCTTAGATACACTTAGCCCTAAAGGCCTCAATGAAGAATTTGATCTTAGACCATTTTTATAGACTCTTCACAACTTCTCACACGTTCCTAAAATTATTCTTCGCATAGACCACTTCACTCCAGTGTATGTAGTATATATATCCTCATTCCAACACTGCAGTTTAGATGTCTATTTGGATGTATCTCAACGTTGCTCAATATAAACTTTTTTTTAAAAGAATTTTTTCTTTTGTTTTTGCTCTTGTAAATCTGTTCTTGTATTTTTGTTAATAAGAACCGTGCACACATGCTGTGGTGCTTGTCACCACATTCAGATGGACAGTATAACTACGTAGACCTGTAGAAATTTGATTATCTGTTTACAAATATGAGTGCAAAGCAATTTGATCTTTAAAAATCATGTACATTTGCAGACGTTTGTAACACTTCATGATTTATGATTGATTGTACATATGATTAGGCTTTACAAGTTATTTTCTGATCTTCTAAGATGACGTATATTGCATGTCACGTGCTATTTTGATCAGACACTGCATATAAAACACTTGTGTATTTTGTATTTGTGGAGACTTTAACTGTGCCATAAATATTATCTAGTTTATCTAAAATTTAAATTCAATGGGCCAAGGACAAAGTATAATTGGAAGGCTGTTGTATGTGTGCTGTTATCATTAATATTGAAAGGTATCATTGATATTGAAAGGTTCAGTGTGTTATATTTGTGAACCTTGTGTTGGAGATGTTGTCTGTGTTAGGAGTTTTCAGATATTTCCTGTGAGGCAGAGTAAATGGAAGGACTCCCATGCATGCTGCTGAAGGCAGTAACAGGGCTTATTAAAGGTAAAACAAACATGAGGAATTAACAAAACCTGAGGGGAAGAAAGCTACAGAATCTGCAAGGTGACAGGATCTGGGTGGATAATGGGAAGAAATTCCAGGAGAGTCTGTGGAGGTCTGTGAAGTAAGAGATGTAATGATCTGGCACCACACTGGAGCAGAGGAACCCCTTATATAGGCTCCTGATGGAGATGTGCTCTAGTTGTGGTGCACAGCAGGTGAGTCTGATTGTTGGGGAAGGGGTCAGTGGCAAAGCAGGAGTGGACCGTGACATTTCCATGTGTTCATTGGTCCCCAAATTTAAAAAGCAGTATGTCACAAACTTGGAAGCTTGGCAGAATGTTGCACAATTTGACACAAATGTTCCCTGGGATACAGGAGTTTACTGAAAAAGATTTTAGTGGCCAAAAGTGGCAAAGTAAAGAGAACTAAAGGTAAACTTTACATCTGTCACTAACTGTATGTTGGCAGTAATTGACAGAACTACATGGGCAGTTCCTGATGCAAAAATAGTGGATAAACTTACACTGTTTCCCATAAAATTAGAATAAAAGATTTTTGCCTCCTCTCATGAAATGATTGTGATAATGTGAATTATTCTTGACAGATAAATTGTAACTGGCACTCTGTGTAATTATGGCACCTGGTCAAAGGTGATTACTGATGTGTAATTACTGATGTGTGTAAATAGGAATAAAAGAGAAATGTGACTGAAAACAAAATTTTTCCAACATTATGGACAACGGTTTACATGAATGATTGAACTTACATAGAAGTCTCAAGAGTAGAAGTCATGGGTGTTGACATGTATATAGGCAACGGAGATGGTCATAACCTGACAAATGGAGATAACTGACATCAACAAACAACCAAATCCCAGCACAAAACAGATTCCAAAAAAAAACCTCATGTAAGCAGACGGCACAGCTGCACTATTATAAACTTGCCAACATTAAAAAAAGCCACTGCTTAAAAGCAGTATTAAAATAATTACAATTATTTTCAGTGTTTTTGAATTGAGAAAGCAGCTTTTAAAACTAAAATTAAAACCCAGCTCAAAAACACAATGTATTCAATGTAGCAAGCTACTAAGATCTGCAGAAAGTTAAAACTGCCATTATTCTCAATGCAATATAATGCTTAGCCTTCCTGATGCTAAGAGCTGTGAACAGCCTGATTAAAATACACAAGAAAGCAGCAAATTCATACATTACAAAGCTTTAAAAAAGCACTTTCGTATTTCTTATTAACTTAAATTAAGTTAAACCATTATCTAAATAGTTTGTAATTGACTTTATTGACTACATGGAGTTAATTGAATAGTATATTTAGTACATGGCTGAAAACGGCTCTGGTCAACTGCACATATAACAACTGAAAGGGTTCTATCTGTACTCTTCTCTTTTACTTTATTTTAATTGATAATTATTTATGTTTTACTGATTATGTTTTAATTGTAATTATGTGTTAAAAACACAGTTGTAAAGCACTGTGAATTGCCCTGTGTATGAAATGTGCTATACAAATAAATTTGCCTCGCCTTACTTTTCACATTAGTACAAATTTTCTGTGTTTTCATCATTTTTCTCTGAAATATAGAAGAAAAGTGGTAGACTATTTGTCATTTTTGTGTTGCTAGTCAGCTTTTAGTGTGATATACAGCAGTCAATGGCAAAAGACAAATAATTTTTTGATCTCATTTAAGATAATAAAATTAAATTTAGCTTTGTCACTGACACCAAAACAGCCAATGTCATGTTGACATTTCAGAGGAGTCTTCAGGGACTCTGAACATTGACAATTATGATGACATCAACCTCTGTGAGTATATGGTCTTTGTCTTCACATATTTTCACAGTCTGATAGCTCAACAATTTTACAACAAACTGTAACTTTAGTCACTTGAAAAATTATCTTTATCGTATCTGAAATCCTTCAGATCTTCAGATCTATCCCCATGACCATGTACTGACCCCAAAAGAGCTGAAAAATGTAGGTCAGCATCAGGGATGTGCACAGGTAGACCTGAGGTGTCCCTCAAGACCTGCCCCTCTGGCCTCGGTGCCCTTCTGGCGATCTTTTTTTTTTTCTTTTTTTTTTTAATTATTTTTTTCCTCATTCAAAGAAGACAATAGAGTCCGCATCGACATGACATTATAACCATATTTTAATATTCAGTTAAATCCAAATAATTCCCAGTGCCTCCTGTCCTTCCCCCAGTCCTCCTCCTCTCTCTGCCTCTCTCTCCTGCTCTGCTTGTGTTCCACTCATGCTTCTCAGTAGCTCTGCTGTTGCTGATCACACATCTCATGGCCTCGACTTTTTGCAAAAGACAAATTAGTAAGAACAGTGGTGCCTTTGACTTACAACTGTTTAAGCAAGTGTTTGTCCCGTTCCCCACAAGTTGGGCTGGTTAGTGTAGCCAGTAGCCCAATGCTAGCGTGTGTCTGGTGATTCGCTGTCGCAAGCAGAGAGGTCACGGAGGTCACGGCCCACAGCCCAGTGATGCTAATTCAGTGCGTTTGATAATGTGAGGAGAGATGGAGGGGCGAACCAGCAAATCGACGAAAATCCTCTGCTACTTATTTGCGTGAAAAGTTGTGAGTACCCAGTATATTTCCAGAGTCAAAAATCTATAATAGCCTATTAATCCAAACTGTGTCTAAAAGTGCGTGTTGTTGTGGTGTCAGGCTGAACAGAGGCAGTGGAGTTTGGAGTTTCTGGGGAGTGGACCAGAGGAGCACATCAGAGGTGAGCACCCAGACACTAGGCTTCATGTTACATTCACATTGATTGGGGTATTACACATAATATTAAAGTTAAATCAAATCCCCTTTTTTTGGAAATTATTGGGATGTGAAGTTTCAGATTATTAAATTATTGTCATAGTCATTGTTTGTCAATATAATAAGTTACACAAGCATGAAAAAAAAAATCTGTATGTCTACAACACAGGTGTCCAACATGTGGCCTGGGGGCCAAATCTGGCCCACCAAAGGGTTCAATCCAGCCCCTGGGATGAATTTGTGAAATGCAAAAATTACACTGAAGATATTAACAATCAAGGATGTTAAAATCATTTTAGGTCATTTCAGTCTAAAGTGGATCAGACCAGTAAAATACTATCATAATCGCCTATAAATAATGAAAACTGTAAATTTGTCTCTTTGTTTTACTGTAAAAAAAAGTAAAATTAAACAAAAATGTTTACATTTACAGACAAGTTTTTTTACAAAAAATATGAATATCTGAAATGTCTTAAGAGAAGTATGTGGCATTTTAATAATATTCTCCCTGTTAATTGATGTTTCGTGTATTTGTAGATCCACTGTGATCTCTAAGTTGTGATTCACTTGTATAAATGATACAAATTTTTAGGTTGTTCATATTTGTTCATGTTATGTTGAAGTACAATTCGTAGATGTAAACATTTTCATTACAGAATTTACTTTTTTCACTCAAAAGTTCTTATCCTATTATTTATATTATTTTACTGGTCTGGCCCACTTTAGATCATATTAAGCATATGTGGCCCCTGAACTAAAATGAGTTTGACACCCCTGGTCTACAATGTTCATTGTAGTGCGCATTTTGATGTTTCTTATTCATCCATTGCAGCAAAATTCCAAAAGGAAAGAGTAAAGAAACAGAGGGAAAGAGACTTGCAGCAGGCAGCCCAGAGTACCAGCTCTCTTCTGTCCTGGATCAAGCCAAATGTCAGTCTTTATGCACAGTTGTGTCAAATGTGCAGTCCTAGATTGGTTCTATGGTATTGGTTTGTTCAGGTTGATAGAGGTTGTTCGGTAAATTAGTGACTGTCATGGTTATGTGACTCAGTTGTGGCTTTGTAGATTTTTACACGGTTGGGTGGTTCATAATCCTCCTCTAGTCATTTTTTTACTCCTGGACTCTTAAGGCCTGTGCTCACTGTACTTTACAAGTAGAATGTTTTTTTGTTTGTTTTTTTCTAGTTATTTGGTGTGAAAAGTGTAAGGCCATTGCAGTAGTAGTACATTGTTTTGTAGAATGCTAACATATGTGTAATACTGAATAAACAGTGATGGCAAGTTATCGCAGACCAATATTTATGAAAACGCTGCAGATCAGGATTGTCGGACTCAGGAGAGGGGTGCTCTTTTTCGTTGGCTGAGGACTTTCCCCTCTAAATGTCTGTGCACACCACTGGTCAGCATTGACAACATCCAAATTTGATATGTCAACTTAGATTTGACCTTGAAAAGGAAAGTCATGGTTGACACTTACAGTACTCATCCAAGAACTTCCCAAGTTGCACCTACATTCTAAACATGAAGGAGATTGGCACATTGACACTGATGGACAGACAGACAGACAGATGGATGCTGAAGGTGAAACATAAAAATAATTAATTCATTTTCAGAAACGCTTAATCCTCGAAAGGGTGCTGAAGCCTATCCCTGCAAAACATAAGAATAAAAAATCTATTTAAAAAATTTGAAAATACATGCATCCCTTTTCTTTTATGCAAGGCTCTGTTTAAGATACAGAAAACTTGTCTAAAAATATAAAATCCTCTTAATTTCACCTTTTTCTTTTATCCCTGATTCTGCTGGCAGACTACAGTGGATGGCTAATTTGATGCTTATGAAACTTGTGGAGATCGATTTCTGGTGAGGAGGCTCATGTTTTATGGTGATGGAGAATCTTATCCCCCTCAAACCCTTTCCCCTCTCTCACAACACTGGAAACAAGCCCTGTCCACATTGACTCTGAGTTTTTAAGACTACAAGTAGTGGGATGTAGTATAGTCATAGATCTGGTACAGGGACTATGGTGTGGAATTAAAGCATGTTAAGTCAAGGCAGCTGTGGCTCAGGAGGTAGGGTGGGTCGTTCAATAAGAGGATTGGTGGTTCGAATCCTGCTATGTCCTAGTCATGTAACATTTCACCCACTTTGCCTCCAGTGCTACTCAAGCTGGTGTATGAATGTTTTGTGGTGGTCAGAGAGGCTGTTTGGCATGGATTGGCAGACACACTTCTGTCAGCCTGCCCCAGAGCAGCTACAGATGTAGCTTACCACCACCAGTGTGTGAATGTGACAGTGAATGAATAATGGATCAAAAATGTAAAGCGCTATGGGTGCCTTGAAAAACACTACAGTAATCCAATTCATTATTATTATTATTATTATTATTATTATTATTATTATTATTATTATTATTATTATTGGAGTCATTTAGTTTTTTCTTTTGAAATGAAATATTGATTAAACAGTTACTACTGTCTGAGCTCAGTGAACCTATAACCAGTGACAGCACAGGAGCTGTTTTTAATTAAGAACTTACAAGAGCATTTGGTTGCTGGAGTCAAATTTTTACCTTCATAAATATGCTCTGCTTAAGTAAGGGATTAATTACATTATAGTAAAATAAATCCTGACAATCTTATTCAGAAACTTACAGAGCCCGGGAAGGGACATGCAAAAAAAAAAAAATGATTGCGTTATTACAATAGTTTTAACGTATTATGTTATAATGCAATAGTTTTTGCACTGGGATCCAGTCCGGATCCGACTGTGCTAGGTCTGACACACCACCCTGCCCTGTGCCCTATGCGTGTGTAGTTAAGATGACCGTAACTCTTTCATTATTTGTCCGATCAGAAAAATTCTAATGGTTTCTGAAACCTGAGACACTGCTTTATGGACATTCTCGGGTCAATGCGAAAATTTCACAGGCACCTGTCCTAGAAGCCGCAAAATCAGCCACTCTGTGACTGGGGACGCACACAGTAGACTGGATTCATGGAGCGGAGAAACGGAGTGCATAACGGAGGGGATAACGGATTGGATCTAGTGTTGTAAAATGTAGGCAAGATGGTCACCCGAAATAACAAGACCACCCTGGAGGTTTATGGATGGATATGTGACCAAAGGAGCAACTGATGGAGCAATATCTGAAGACGAAAGGTAAAGTTCACCCAGTTCCATTTCCCAGTGGACTTTCGACATGACTGAAGCACTCTCTGCTTTTTTCTATGTAGTTTTTACTTGTTTTACTTTATTGTATGTGTAAATTGATGCTTATATTACATGGTGGTTTTATAGAATGAAGTACGAACCATGTAGAATATATGTTAGTTTGTAGTATGTTGGACTTTCTGTGCGTAAAAGTGCGCATGACGCTCTACAAAATAAGAGTGCATACGCTGATGTTTGGCGACTTTTTTACTCAATAGTGCAATTTTACCTTGTCTTGTTTGTGTAATATACTACGGAGCCCGGGAAGGGACATGAAGAAAAAAAAAAAAAAAAAAAGTATTGCGTTATAACGTAATAGTTCAAAAGTATTGCGTTATAATGCAATAGTTTTTGCGTTGTAACGCAAAAGTATTGCGTTATAACGCAATAATTTTTGCGTTATAATGCAAAAGTATTGCGTTTAAACACAAAAGTATTGCGTTATAACGCAATAGTTTTGTATTGGGATCTGCATTCTGGATCTGACTGTGTCAGGTCTGACACACCACCCTGCCCTGTGCCCTATGCATGTGTAGTTCAGATGACCGTAACTCTTTCATTATTTGTCCAATTGGAAAAATTCCAACAGCTTCTGAAGCCTGAGACACTGTGCTTTATTGACATCCTCAGGTCAATGCGAAAATTTGACGGCACCCGTCCTAGAAGCCGCAAAATAAGCCATTCGGTGACTGGGGATGCACACAGCAGACCGGATTCCTGGAGCAGAGAAACGGAGCACATAATGGAGTGGATAACGGATTAGATCTAGTGTTGGAAAATGTAGGCAAGATGGACATCCCAAGTTCCATGACCCCCCTGGAGGTTTACGGATAGATTTGTGAGCGAAGGAACAACTGATGGAGCAACATCTGAAGAAGAAAGGTAAAGTTCACCCAGTTCCATTTAGTGGACTTTGTACATGACTGAAGCACTGTCTGCTTTTTTCTATGTAGTTTTTACTCGTTTTACTTTATTGTATGTGTAAATTGATGCTTATACCACATGGTGGTTTTATAGAATGAAGTACGAACCATGTAGAATATGTGCTGGTTTGTAATATGTTGGACTTTCTGTGCGTAAAAGTGCGCATGATGCTCTACAAAATAAGAGCGCATACGCTGATGTTCGGTGACTGTTTTTTCCTCAATAGTGCAATTTTACCTTGTTTTGTTTGTCTAATACATTGTTCTGTGTGTGTTATTTTTCCATGTGTCCACTGGAGGTTACATTCAAGGATGAGGAGGGAGAAGCCACGGTGATGCGCAAGGCTCTGGTGATGCGAGCGGATACTGAAGACTGTCCACATCACAGATGCAGGACGGAGGCTGAGCCTGATGATGATCAGTCCAAATACCACAGACATTCACACACATCCCCAGGATGACTGACTTTTGGTTTCAACAGACTATTTTCCATGTGCAAACTATGCCATGGGAGCCCTGCCTGGATCAGACCTGTGAACTGACAGAACTGTTTCTGACAGAACCACGAACATGAAGGCACTCTGCAGCCACAGAACGGACAAATGCCCTGTTTGTGGGGGGTAAAACACCCGTAGAGTTTGCATTTTTACCCTGTTTTTGCACAATAAAAGGCAAATACTCACATAGTTTGTTGTAAATACTTTCCATACTTTCAAAGTTCATATTTAACTTTCAAATCTTGTATCCATGTGTAATTTCAGTTTTTTTCTCTGCTAAAACTAAAAAAAAAAAAAAAAACGAATTCTGTTTTGTGTTCTTCGTCATTCTAAACTGTTATTACAGTATTAAAACAAACAGTGACTGCTATATTGAGCGTTGGAAGTGTTCTGCAAAAATTGACAAAAGGACTCAAAGCATATTTTCTGACCTTTTTATGGTCAAAATAAGAAAACAAGTCCAGGTGGACCATTTTAGGCTCAGGAGTATAAAGGATTTTAATACAATGCGCACATCCTTCTGTCTCATAGACGATTCACACTTAGCGCACATCCACCTGTATCCATGAAGCTGCACACAAACGTGAAGCTGGGCAAATATGAATTTCATTCAGAAACCGTTGGAATTTTTCCGATCGGACAAATAATGAAAAAGTTACAGTCATACTACACAGGACAGAAGGGCATGTCAGACCTGGCACGGTCGGACCCGAACTGGACCACAATGTATTATGTACGGACCTCAAGCAAGAGAGAGCATAAATGATTGCGTTATAACGCAAAACTATTGTGTTATAATGCAATACTTTAGCGTTATATCGCAATAGTTTTTGCGTTATAACGCAATACTTTTTGCGTCATAACGCACTTTTTGCGTCATAACGCAATACTCTTGCATTATAACGCAATTTGTTTTTTGTTTTTTTTACATGTCCCTTCCCGGGCTCCGTAGTTTCTAGGGAGCCCGGGAAGGGACATGCAAAAAATAAAAATTATTGTATTTATAATGCAAAATTATTGCGTTATGACGCAAAAACTATTGCGTTAGAACGCAATAATATATGCTGTCTCATGTTTGAGGTCCGTACATAATATGTTGGGCTGTAGTTTGGGTCCGACCGTGCCAGGTCTGACATGCCCCCTTGTCCTGTGTCGTATGACCGTAACTCTTTCAGTATTTGTCCGATCGGGAAAATTCCAACGGTATCTGCATGAAAATCATATTTGCCCAGCTTCATGGTTGTGGGCAGCTTTACACAGCTTTTTACTGGTGGATGTGTGCCAAGTGTGAACAGTCTACATATGAGAAAGGAGGATGTGCGCATTGTATTAAAATCCTTTATACTCCTGGGCCTAAAATGGTCCACCTGGACTTGTTTTCTTATTTTGACCATAAAAAGGTCAGAAAATACGGAGCCCGGGAAGGGACATGCAAAAAATAAAAACTATTGCGTTGTAACGCAAAAACTATTGTGTTATAACGCAAAAGTATTGCGTTAAACGCAATCATATATGCTCTCTCTTGCTTGAGGTCCGTACATAATACGTTGTGGTCCAATTCGGTCCGACCATGCCAGGTTTGACACGCCCCCTGTTCTGTGTAATATGACCTAACCCTTTCATTATTTGTCCGATCGGAAAAATTCCAACGGTTTCTGAATGAAATTCATATTTGCCCAGCTTCAGGGCTGTGGGCAGCTTCATGGATACAGGTGGATGTGCGCAGAGTGTGAATCGTTTATGAGACAGGAGGACGTGCGCATTGTATTAAAATCCTTTATACACCTGAGCCTAAAATGGTCCACCTGGACTTGTTTTCTTATTTTGACCACAAAAAGGTCAGAAAATATGCTTTCAGTCCTTTTGTCAATTTTTGCAGAATACTTCGAACGTTCAATATAGAAGTCATTTATAATTCACTGCTTGTTTTAATACTGTAATGACAGTTTAAAATGATGAAAAACACAAAAACGGATTTATTTATTTATTTTTTTTAGTTTTAGCAGAGAAAAACACCGAAATTACACATGGATACAAGATCTGAATGTTAAATATGAACTTTGAAAGAACAACAATCTGTGTGAGTATTTGCCTTTTATTGTGCAAAAACAGGGTAAAAATGCAAACTCTAAAGGTGTTTTTCCCCACAAACAGGGCATTTGTCCGTTCTGTGGCTGCAGAGTGCCTTCATGTCCATGGTTCTGCAGAAACAGTTCTGTCCGTTCACAGGTCTCACACATCCAGCGCTCCTATGGCAGAGTTTGCCCATGGAAAATAGTCTCTTGACACCAAAAGTCAGTCATCCTGTGGATGTGTTGAATGTCTGTGGTATTTGGACTGATTATCATCAGGCTCAGCCTCTGTCCTGCATCTGTGATGTGGAGCGTCTTGAGTCTCTGCTCTCATCACCAGAGCCTTTGCGCATCGTCCTGGCTTCTCCCTCTTCATCCTTGAATGTAACTTCCGGTGGACACATGGAAAAATAACACACGTAGAACAATGTATTATATGGAGCCCGGGAAGGGACATGAAAAACATAAAAATTATTGCGTTATAACGCAAAAGTATTGTGTTATAAGGCAAAAACTATTGCGTTATGACACAATAGTTTTGCGTTATAACGCAATCATATATGCTCTCTCTTGCTTGAGGTCCGTACATAATACGTTGTGGTCCAGTCCGGGTCCGACCGTGCCAGGTCTGACACGCCCCCCTGTCCTGTGTAGTATGACCGTAACTCTGTCATTATTTGTCTGATCGGAAAAATTCCAACGGTTTCCGAATTAAATTCATATTTGCCCAGCTTCACGGTTGTGGGCAGGTTCATGGATACAGGTGGATGTGTGCAGAATGTGAATGGTCTGCGCATGAGACAGGAGGATGTGCGCATTGTATTAAAATCCTTTATACTCCTGAGCTTAAAATGGTCCACCTGGACTTGTTTTCTTATTTTGACCATAAAAAGGTCTGAAAATATGCTTTGAGTCCTTTTGTCAATTTTTGCAGACCACTTCGAACGTTCAATATAGCAGTCACTGTTTGTTTTTGTAGCGTTCGACATCACGCAGCAGTCTATCGTGTCAGTTACCAATCGTGGCTCACTAGCATAGGCTAATATTCACGGGAGAAAAAGAAACACAGACCGCCATTCATTTTGGTCAGGGAAACTCACAGACCGTTTATTCTGCGCATGCTCACAATAACATTCCAGTTACGCAGGTGGACGCGCTTCAGTGTGACATCATCACGTACGCTATTTTAACATGGCTTTGTAACCATATTAACAGAATATGCTTAACAGTTTTAATACTGTAATTAAAGCCGCAAGCGGCATCTTAAGGCCCTCACGATGGGCACGTCCAGTAGAAGTATGTCCATCGTTCAGCAGGTGGCGCTCTAGCACCAAATTTCAATGTCTTCTGATGAATGGGTGTAGGACTGGAAGATTGACAGCTGATTCAAATTTGAGGCAGATCTTTGTTCGTATGTCCAAACTAAAGAAAATTTTGTATAAGTAAATCTGTAGGGGGCGCTATGCAGCTAAAATTAAATTTCTTCCATTGACTGGGTGTAGGCCTGCGAGATGTACCACTGAGTCAAATTTGAGCCAAATCGGTGTTCGTATGTCCGAATTAATGCAATTTTCATGAAGGTAAATTTGTTGGGGGTGCTACTGAGCGAAGTGGCAATTTCTTTTGTTAAATGGGTGTAGGCCTGGGAGATTGACAATTGATTCAAATTTGAGCCAAATTGGTGTTTGCATGTCTAACGTGAAGTAATTTTCGTAAAGGTAAAATTGTAGGGGGCGCTATGGCACCGAATTTCATTTTTTCCTGATAAATGGGTGTAGGCCTGGGAGATAGACATCTGAGTCAAATTTGAGCCAAATCGGTGTTCGTATGTCCGAACTGAACCAATTTTAATAAAAAAAAAAAATGTAAAAATTTTTGTAGGGGGCGCTGTAGTGCAAAATTTCAGTTTCTTTTGACAAGTAGGTGTAGGCCTGGGAGACAGATGTCTGAGTCAAATTTGAGCCAAATCAGTGTTCGTATGTCCGAACTGATGTCATTTTTGTAAATGTACATTTGTAGGGGGCGCTATAGTGTGAAATTTCAATTTCTTTTAATAAATGGGTGTAGGCCTGGAAGATAGATGTCTGAGTCAAATTTCAGCATAATTGGTGTTTGTATGTCAAAACTGAAGCAATTTTTGTGATGGTAAATTTTCGAAAAAACTTTGCAAAGTTTTCAACCTCGTCGCAAAAAAACGGTGACACCGATTCAAAAAATTCGGCTAACTTTTGATGCCCCACTTCTCTAGATACTGTACATCGATTTTGAGCTCATTCGGCCAAACGGCTTAGTAGGAGATAGTTAAAATACAACGTCAGCAAAAACGCTGACTCAGCATTTTGGAAATTTCCATCCAATATGGCCGACTAAGGGTTGGTTTAGGGGTGTGGCCATAATAATATTTTTTGTTTGTCTCCTCCTGATGAATCTGTGTACCGATTTTCGTGGCTCTACGACAAACTTCATGTTAGACGCGCTCCCATTGGCGCAATGCATTTCCACTTTTCAAGGGGGCGCTGCCGCAACATTTCTTTACTAATATCTACGAAACCTATATGTAAATTCAATTTCTCGCACTTCTGAATTTTGTGCAAAATTTGGTGAGTTTTCGTAAATATTCAGGGGGTCAAATTTGAGCTCAAAGAGCAGAAGAAAAATAAAAAAATAAAATAAAAAAAAAAGTAAAGAAAAATTAAAGCCGCAAGCGGCATCTAAAGGCCCTCACCACGGGCACATCCAGTAGAAGTATGTCCATCGTTCAGCAGGTGGCACTCTAGCACCAAATTTCAATGTCTTCTGATGAATGGGTGTAGGCCTGGGAGATCGAAAACTGATTCAAATTTGAGGCAAATCTTTGTTTGTATGTCCGAACTAAAGAAAGTTTTGTATAAGTAAATCTGTAGGGGGCGCTATGCAGCTAAAAATAAATTTCTACCATTGAATGGGTGTAGGTTTGCGAGATGTACCACTGAGTCAAATTTGAGCTAAATCAGTGTTCGTAAGTCCGAATTAATGCAATTTTCGTGAAGGTAAATTATTAGGGGGCGCTAATGAGCGAAGTGGCAATTTCTTTTGATAAATGGGTGTAGGCCTGGGAGACTGAACACTGATTCAAATTTGAGCCAAATTGGTATTCGTATGTCTAACGTAAAGTAATTTTCGTGAAGGTAAAATTGTAGGGGGCGCTATGGCACCGAATTTCAAATATTTCTGATAAATGGGTGTAGGCCTGGGAGATAGACATCTGAGTCAAATTTGAGCCAAATCGGTGTTCGTATGTCCGAACTGAAGAAATTTTAATAAAAAAATATTAAAATTTTTTGTAGGGGGCGCTGTAGTGCAAAATTTAAGGTTTCTTTTGACAAATAGGTGTAGGCCGGGGAGACAGATGTCTGAGTCAAATTTGAGCCAAATTGGTGCTCGTATGTCCGAACTGATTTCATTTTTGTAAATGTACATTTGTAGGGGGCGCTATAGTGCGAAATTTCAATTTCTTTTAATAAATGGGTGTAGGCCTGGGAGATAGACATCTGAGTCAAATTTCAGCCACATCGGTGTTCATATGTCTGAGCTGAAGCAATTTTTGTAATGGTAAATTCACGAAGAAACTTTGCAAAGTTTGCGACATCGTCACACAAAAACGGTGACACCTATCCAAAAAATTCGGCAAACTTTTGATGCCCCACTTCTCTAGATACTGTACACCGATTTTGAGCTCATTCAGCCAAACGGCCAAGGAGGAGATAGTTAAAATACGACGTCAGCGAAAACGCTGACTCAGCATTTTGGAATTTTCAATCCAATATGGCCGACTAAGAGTTGGTTTTGGGGCGTGGCCAAAATAATATTTTTTGTTTGTCTCCTCATGATGAATCTGTGTACCGATTTTCGTGGCTCTACCACAAACTTTACGTTGGACGTGCTCCCATTGGCGTAATGCATTTCCACTTTTCAAGGGGGCGCTGCAGCAACATTTCTTTACCGACATCTACGAAACCTATATGTAAATTAAATTTTTCGCACTTCTGAATTTTGGGCAAAATTTGGTGAGTTTTCGTAAATGTTCAGGGGGTCAAATTTGAGTTCAAAGCGCAGGAGAAGAAAAATAAATAAAAAAAAAAAAAAGAAAGAAAAATTAAAGCCGCAAGCGGCATCTAAAGGCCCTCGCCAAGGGCACGTCCAGTGGAAGTATGCACATCATTGAGCAGGTGGCGCTCTAGCACCAAATTTCAGTGTCTTCTGATGAATGGGTGTCGGCCTGGGAGATTGACAACTGAATCAAATTTGAGGGAAATCATTGCTTGTATGTCCGAACTAAGGAAATTTTTGTATAAGTAAATCTGTAGGGGGCGCTATGCAGCTAAAATTAAATTTCTGCAATTGAATGGGTATAGGCCTGCAAGATGTACCACTGAGTCAAATTTGAGGCAAATCGGTGTTCATATGTCCGAGGTGATGCAATTTTCGTCAAGGTGAATTTGTAGGGGGCGCTAGTGAGCGAAATGGCAATTTCTTTTGATAAATGGGTGTAGGCCTGGGAGATTAACAAATGATTCAAATTTGAGCCAACCTGGTGTTCGTATGTCTGAAGTGAAGTAATTTTCGTGAAGGTCAAATTGTAGGGGGCACTATAGCTCCAAATTTCAAATTTTTCTGATAAATGGGTGTAGGCCTGAGAGATAGACGTCTGAGTCAAATTTGAGCCAAATTGGTGTTCGTATGTCCGAACTGAAGCAATTTTAATAAAAAAATTTAAAAAAAAACTTGAAGGGGGCACTGTAGTGCAAAATTTCAGTTTCTTTTGACAAATAGGTGTAGGCCTGGGAGACAGATGTCTGAGTCAAATTTGAGCCAAATCGGTGTTTGTATGTCCGAACTGATGTCATTTTTGTAAATGTACATTTGTAGGGGGCGCTATAGTGCGAAATTTCAATTTCTTTTAGTAAATGGGTGTAGGCCTTGGAGATGGATGTCTGAGTCAAATTTCAGCCAAATTGGTGTTTGTATGTCTGAGCTGAAGCAATTTTTGTAACGGTAAATTTTTGAAAAAACTTCGCAAAGTTTGCAACCTTGTCACACAAAAACGGTGACACCGATTCAAAAAATTCGGCTAACTTTTGATGTCCCCCTTCTCTAGATACTGTACACCGATTTTGAGCTTATCCGGCCAAACGGCTTAGTAGGAGATAGTTAAAATACGACGTCAGCGAAAACGCTGACTCAGCATTTTGGAAATTTCAATCCAATATGGCTGACTAAGGGTTGGTTTAGGGGCGTGGCCATAATAATATTTTTTGTTTGTCTCCTCCTGATGAATCTGTGTACCGATTTTCGTGGCTCTACAACAAACTTTATGTTGGACGTGCTCCCATTGGCGTAATGCATTTCCACTTTTCAAGGGGGCGCTGCTGCAACATTTCTTTACCGACATCTACGAAACCTGTATGTAAATTCAATTTTTCGCACTTCTGAATTTTGTGCAAAATTTGGTGAGTTTTCGTAAATGTTCAGGGGGTCAAAATTGAGCTCAAAGCGCAGGAGAAAGAAAAATAAGACAAAAAATAAATAAATAAATAAAAATAATAATTAAAGCCGCAAGCAGCATCTAAAGGCCCTCGCCAAGGGCATGTCCAGTAGAAGTATGGCCATCGTTCAGCAGGTGGCGCTCTAGCACCAAATTTCAATGTCTTCTGATGAATGGCTGTAGGCCTGGGAGATTGACAATTGACTCAAATTTGAGACAAATCAGTGTTCGTATGTCCGAACTGAACAAATTTTTGTATAAATAAATCTGTAGGGGGCGTTATGGAGCCAAAATTCAATTTTTTCCATTGAATGGGTGTAGGCCTGCGAGATGTACCACTGAGTCAAATTTGAGCCAAATTGGTATTTGTATGTCTGAAGTAAAGTAATTTTCGTAAAGGTAAAATTGTAGGGGGCGCTATAGCGCCAAATTACAATTTTTTCTGATATATGGGTGTAGGCCTGAGAGATCGACATCTGAGTCAAATTTGAGCCAAATTGGTGTTCGTATGTCCAAACTGAAGCAATGTTACTAAAAAAATTTTTTAAAAAACTTGTAGGGGGCGCTGTATTGTGAAATTTCAGTTTCTTTTGACAAATAGGTGTAGGCCTGGGAGACAGATGTCTGAGTCAAATGTGAGCCAAATTGGTGTTCGTATCTCCGAACTGATGTCATTTTTTAAAAATGTACACTTGTAGGAGGCGCTATAGTGCGAAATTTCAATTTTTTTTATAAAATGGGTGTAGGCCTTGGAGATGGAAGTCTGAGTCAAATTTGAGCCAAATCGGTGTTTGTATGTCTGAGCTGAAGCAATTTTTGTAATGGTAAATTCGCAAAGAAACTTTGCAAAGTTTGCGACGTCGTCACACAAAGATAGATAAAGATAGATAAAATATAGATAAAAGATAGATAAAATAGATACTGATTCTGATGAATGGGCGTAGGCATGGGAGATTGACAATTGATTCAAATTTGAGACAAATCAGTGTTCGTATGTCCAAACTAGAGAAATTGTTGTATAAGTAAATCTGTAGGGGGCGCTATGCAGCTAAAATAAAATTTCCTCCATTGAATGGTTGTAGGCCTGCGAGATGTACCACTGAGTCAAATTTCAGCCAAATTGGTGTTTGTATGTCTGAGCTGAAGCAATTTTTGTGATGGTAAATTTTCGAAAAAACTTCGCAAAATTTGCAACCTTGTTGCACAAAAATGGTGACACCGATTCAAAAATTCGGCTAACTTTTGATGCCCCATTTGTCTAGATACTGCACACCGATTTTGAGCTCATTTGGCCAAACGGCTTAGTCGGAGATAGTTAAAATACAACGTCAGCGAAAACGCTGACTCAGCATTTTGGAAATTTAAATCCAATATGGCCGACTAAGGGTTGGTTTAGGGGCGTGGCCATAATAATATTTTTTGTTTGTCTCCTCCTGATGAATCTGTGTACCGATTTTCGTGGCTCTACGACAAACTTTATGTTGGACGTGCTTCCATTGGCGCAATGCATTTTCACTTTTCAAGGGGGCGCTGCAGCAACATTTCTTTACCGACATGTACGAAACCTACATGTAAATTCAATTTCTCGCACTCCTGAATTTTCGGCAAAATTTGGCGAGTTTTCATAAATGTTCAGGGGGTCAAAATTGAGCTCAAAGAGCAGGAGAAGAAAAATAAATAAAAAATAAATAAAGAAATAAATAAATAAAGAAAAATAATAAGAATCTGAGCAAGAACAATATAGCCGTTTCTATGGCAACCACGTATTTAGCCTCATGTCAAAGCTCTCGAGCTCCCCCACATGTCTGTGGGGTCAGATGTCACGTGTCGTGCACTTACACACACATGACTGACCGCGACTGGGCGTGTCCCATTGACTCCCATTCATTCTGAGCAGGTGTAAATATGCGATTTGTGCACATGTCATGTACATCGTCGGAAAGGTCTCAGTGCCGTGAATGTGAATATGTGTGAGAGTGGCGACAGTGGCGAAAGGCGACCGCGTCACTGGCAATTTCGTCCCCATGCGCCCACTGCAGACTCAATAGGCCCTGCGCCGGCTTTACTCGGCTCGGGCCTAATAAGACAAAAAAAAAAATAAATAAATAATAAAAATTAAAGCCGCAGGCGGCATCTAAAGGCCCTCACCAAGGGCATGTCCAGTAGAAGTATGCTCATCGTTCAGCAGGTGGCGCTCTAGCACCAAATTTCAATGTCTTCTGATGAATGGCTGTAGGCCTTGGAGATTAACAATTGACTCAAATTTGAGACAAATCAGTGTTCGTATGTCCAAACTGAAAAAAATTTTGTATAAATAAATCTGTAGGGAGCGCTATGGAGCCAAAATTCAATTTTTTCCATTGAATGGGTGTAGGGCTGCGAGATGTACTACTGAGTCAAATTTGAGCCAAATTGGTGTTTGTATGTCTGAAGTAAAGTAATTTTCGTAAAGGTAAAATTGTTGTGGGCGCTATAGCGCCAAATTGCACTTTTTTCTGATATATGGGTGTAGGCCTGAGAGATCGACATCTGAGTCAAATTTGAGGCAAATTGGTGTTCTTATGTCCAAACTGAAGCAATGTTACTAAAAAAAATTTAAAAAAACTTGTAGGGGGCGCTGTATTGCGAAATTTCAGTTTCTTTTGACAAATAGGTGTAGGCCTGGGAGACAGATGTCTGAATCAAATGTGAGACAAATTGGTGTTCGTATCTCCGAACTGATGTCATTTTTTATAATGTACACTTGTAGGGGGCGCTATAGTGCCAAATTTCAATTTTTTTTATAAAATGGGTGTAGCCCTGGGAGATGGACGTCTGAGTCAACTTTGAGCCAAATCGGTGTTTGTATGTCTGAGCTGAAGCAATTTTTGTCATGGTAAATTCACGAAGAAACTTTGCGACGTCGTCACACAAAAACGGTGACACCAATCCAAAAAATAGCTATTGATGCCCCACTTCGCTAGATACTGATTCTGATGAATGGGCGTAGGCCTGGGAGATTGACAATTGATTCAAATTTGAGACAAATCAGTGTTCGTATGTCCAAACTAGAGAAATTGTTGTATAAGTAAATCTGTAGGGGGCGCTATGCAGCTAAAATAAAATTTCTTCCGTTGAATGGTTGTAGGCCTTCAAGATGTACCACTGAGTCAAATTTGAGCCAAATCGGTGTTCATATGTCTGAATTAATGCAATTTTCGTGAAGGTAAATTTGTAGGGGGCGCTACTGAGCGACATGGCAATTTCTTCTGATAAATGGGTGTAGACCTGGGAGATTGACAACTGATTCAAATTTGAGCCAAATCGGTGTTCGTATGTCCGAATTGATGCAATTTTCGTGAAGGTAAATTTGTAGGGGGCGCTATTAAGCGAAATGGCAATTTCTTTTGATAAATGGGTGTAGGCCTTGGAGATTGACAAGTGAGTCAAATTTGACCCAAATTGGTGTTCGTATGACTGAAGTGAAGTAATTTTCGTAAAGGTAAAATTGTAGGGGGCGCTATAGTGCCAAATTTCAATGTTTTTCTGATAATTGGGTGTAGGCCTGAGAGATAGACGTCTGAGTCAAATTTGAGCCAAATTGGTGTTCGTATGTCCAAACTGAAGCAATTTTAATTTTAAAAAATGTAAAAAAAAAACTTGTAGGGGGTGCTTTAGCGCAAAATTTCAGTTTCTTTTGACGAATAGGTTTTGGCCTGGGAGACAGATGTGTGAGTCAAATTTGAGCCAAATCGGTGTTTGTATATCCGAACTGATGTCATTTTTGTAAATGTACATTTGTAAGGGGCGCTATAGTGCGAAATTTCAATTTCTTTTAATAACGTGGTAATCACGTATTTGACTTTATTTGAAAGCTCTCCAGGTCCCCCACATGTCTGTGGGGTCAGATGTCACATGTTGTGCACTTACACCCACGTGACTGACCCCGAGTGGGCGTGTCCCATTGACTCCCATTCATTCTGAGCAGGTGTAAATATGCGATTTGTGCACAGGTCATGTACATCTTCGGAAAGGTCTCAGTGCCGTGAATGTGAATGTGTGTGAGAGTGGCGACAGTGGCGAAAGGCGACCGCGTCACTGGCGATTTTGTCCCCATGCGCCCACTGCAGACTCAATAGGCCCTGCGCTGGCTTTACTCGGCTCGGGCCTAATAATAAGAATCTGAGCAAGAACAATATAGCCGTTTCTATGGCAACCACGTATTTGGCCTTATGTCAAAGCTCTCGAGGTCCCCCACATGTCTGTGGGGTCAGATGTCACGTGTCGTGCACTTACACCCATGTGACTGACCACGAGTGGGCGTGTCCCATTGACTCCCGTTCATTCTGAGCAGGTGTAAATATGCGATTTGTGCACATGTCATATACATCGTCGGAAAGGTCTCAGTGCCGTGAATGTGAATATGTGTGAGAGTGGCGAATATGGCGAAAGGCGACCGCGTCACTGGCGATTTCGTCCCCATGCGCCCACTGCAGACTCAATAGGCCCTGCGCCGGCTTTACTCGGCTCGGGCCTAATAAAGAAAAATAATAAGAATCTGAGCAAGAACAATATAGCCGTTTCTATGGCAACCACATATTTGGCCTTATGTGAAAGCTCTCGAGGTCCCCCACATGTCTGTGAGGTCAGATGTCACGTGTCGTGCACTTACACCCACATGACTGACCCCAAGTGGGCGTGTCCCATTGACTCCCATTCATTCTGAGCAGGTGTAAATATGCGATTTGTGCACATGTCATATACATCGTCGGAAAGGTCTCAGTGCCGTGAATGTGAATATGTGTGAGAGTGGCGACAGTGGCGAAAGGCGACCGCGTCACTGGCGATTTCGTCCCCATGCGCCCACTGCAGACTCAATAGGCCCTGCGCCGGCTTTACTCGGCTCGGGCCTAAAAAAAAAATAATAATAATAATAATAATCTGAGCAAGAACAATATAGGCATTTCCGTGGCAACCACGTATTTGACTTTATTTGAAAGCCCTCGAGGTCCCCCACATGTCTGTGGGGTCAGAGGTCACGTGTCGTGCACTTTCACCCACGTGACTCACCCCGACTGGGCGTGTCCCATTGACTCCCATTCATTCTGAGCAGGTGTAAATATGCGATTTGTGCACATGTCATGTACATCTTCGGAAAGGTCTCAGTGCCGTGAATGTGAATGTGTGTGAGAGTGGCGACAGTGGCGAAAGGCGACCGCGTCACTGGCGATTTCGTCCCCATGCGCCCACTGCAGACTCAATAGGCCCTGCGCCGGCTTTACTCGGCTCGGGCCTAATAATCTGAGCAAGAACAATATAGCCGTTTCTATTGCAACCATGTATTTGACCTTATTTGAAAGCTTTCGAGCTACCCCACATGTCTGTGGGGTCAGATGTCATGTGTCTTGCACTTACACCCACGTGACTGATCCTGACTGGGCGTGTCCCATTGACTCCCATTCATTCTGAGCAGGTGTAAATATGCGATTTGTGCACATGTCATGTACATCTTCGGAAAGGTCTCAGTGCCGTGAATGTGAATGTGTGTGAGAGTGGCGACAGTGGCGAAAGGCGACCGCGTCACTGGCGATTTCGTCCCCATGCGCCCACTGCAGACTCAATAGGCCCTGCGCCGGCTTTACTCGGCTCGGGCCTAATAATCTGAGCAAGAACAATATAGCCGTTTCTATTGCAACCATGTATTTGACCTTATTTGAAAGCTTTCGAGCTACCCCACATGTCTGTGGGGTCAGATGTCACGTGTCGTGCACTTACACCCACGTGACTGATCCTGACTGGGCGTGTCCCATTGACTCCCATTCATTCTGAGCAGGTGTAAATATGCAATTTGTGCACATGTCATATACATCTTCGGAAAGGTCTCAGCGCCGTGAATGTGAATATGTGTGAGAGTGGCGACAGTGGCGAAAGGCGACTGCGTCACTGGCGATTTTGTCCCCATGCGCCCACTGCAGACTCAATAGGCCCTGCGCCGGCTTTACTCGGCTCGGGCCTAATAATAAGAATCTGAGCAAGAACAATATAGCCGTTTCCGTGGCAACCACATATTTGGCCTTATGTGAAAGCTCTCGAGGTCCCCCACATGTCTGTGGGGTCAGATGTCACGTGTCGTGCACTTACACACACGACTGACCCCGAGTGGGCGTGTCCCATTGACTCCCATTCATTCTGAGCAGGTGTAAATATGCGATTTGTGCACATGTCATGTACATCTTCGGAAAGGTCTCAGTGCCGTGAATATGAATATATGTGAGAGTGGCGAAAGGCGACTGCGTCACTGGCGATTTCGTCCCCATGCGCCCACTGCAGACTCAATAGGCCCTGCGCCGGCTTTACTCGGCTCGGGCCTAATAACAGTTTAAAATGACGAAAAACACAAAAATGGAATTCAATTTTTGTTTAGTTTTAGCAGAGAAAAACACTGAAATTACACATGGATACAAGATTTGAAAGTTAAATGTGAATTTTGAAAGTATAAAAAATATTTACAACAAACCATGTGAGTATTTGCCTTTTATTGTGCAAAAACAGAGTAAAAATGCAAACTCTACAGGTGTTCCCCCCACACACACAAACAGGGCATTTGTCCGTACTGTGGCTGCAGAGTGCCTTCATGTTCGTGGTTCTGTCAGGAACAGTTCTGTCAGTTCACAGGTCTGATTCAGGCAGTGCTCCTATGGCACAGTTTGTACTTGGAAAATAGTCTGTTGAAACCAAAGTCAGTCATCCTGGGGATGTGTGTGAATGTCTGTGGTATTTGGACTGATCATCATCAGGCTCAGCCTCCGTCCTGCATCTGTGATGTGGACAGTCTTAAGTATCTGCTCGCATCACCAGAGCCTTTGCGCATCACCGAGGCTTCTCCCTCTTTATCCTTGAATGTAACTTCCGGTGGACACATGGAAAAATAACACACACAGAACAATGTATTAGACAAACAAAACAAGGTAAAATTGCACTGTTGAGGAAAGAAGTCACCGAACATCAGCGTATGCACTCTTATTTTGTAGAGCGTCATGCGCACTTTTACGCACAGAAAGTCCAACATACTACAGACTTAAACATATTCTACATGGTTCGTATTTATTCTATACTTCTTGTCATGTCGGCTTCTGGACTTTGTCTGTCTTTTCTGTTTTGTTTGTCATTTCCTGTTTTATTTTGTTAAGTTTCCCTCATGTGTCTTGTCTGTTGTCTTTACTTCCTTTGGTGTTCACCTTTCACCTGATTACCTTGCTCCTCCCTGATTATCTCCACCTGTGTCTCATTGTCTTCCCGCCCTCTTGTGTATTTAAACCCTGTGTCTTCCCCTGTTCCTTTGCCAATTTGTGCTCTGCAACTTGTTGTATTCACTTACCAGCGTTTCTTGGATCCTGTTTGTTCGTCTGCCGTGTTTGACCTGTTTTCGTCCCTCGACCTTCGATTCAGCCTGACCTTTTCCTGCCTGCCTGTTCCCGACCTGGTTCGTACCCGACTTCGTCTCTGCCTGCTCCCTTTATTACCTCAGCCTCCAACGTTAACCTGTGCTTCGACCTCCGCCTGGATTACTACCGTGAGTTTGCTCGTCCCCTATGTACCGTTGCTCGATTGATTGTTTTCCCGTGTATGACCTGGCTTGTCTATTGACCACCCTCTGTCTGTCCCTAGTGGGGATTCCGTGGGGGTTTTCCCGACTCGGCCGAGTCGGCCGTCTGTCTATCCCACCCGCAGCCCAGACGTTTACCCCCGGAACCGGAGGCCTCTCAGAAGACAAATATTCTCTGTGTAGAGTTTTTTCTTCTGTAAAAGTGTTTAATAAAAACACTAAATCTTATTCGGTATTTGTGGTCTTGCTTTTGGGTTCTGCCTCTGTACTCAGTCTATTACAGTACAAACTGGCCAATACCATGAACCCAGCAGACCTAGACCAGGTCCGGGAAGCAATCCGCCTACAGGGGCAACGCATGGGGGGACATGAGCAGATCCTGCAGTCCCTTATGGATCAAATGTCTCAGCTGTCCTCCCAGATTTCCCAGCTCACCGGTAATCAGGCGTCCGCCCAGAGTCCACCGAGCGAACCTGAACCTTCTGATCCTCCTGTGAGGGCCTCGGAGGAGCCTAACATCCCTCCCCCCTCTAAATATTCTGGTAATCCGGACACATGTCGTAGTTTTTGTACCCAGATACGTCTAATTTTTGATTCCCAACCCAGACGTTTTTCTTGTGAGTCTGCTAAGATCGCTTATATAGCAAGTCTGTTAGAAGGACCTCCTTTAAGTTTTTTCAATTCCCTTATGGAACAGAATTCCCCCCTAACTCGGTCGGCGTCTAGTCTGCTGACGGAACTTAAAAGAATATATGATCATCCTGTTCGCGGTCAGCAAGCAGCACTGAGGCTCTTGAGGCTGAGGCAGGGAGACCGCCCGATCAGACAATATGTGAGTGAGTTTCGTTCTCTGGCAGTAGAGTCGGGTTGGAATGAGGCTGGATTAATTACTACTTTTCAGTCAGGACTGAACCGCACCATTGGACGGGAGATGGCGCTCCGTCGGGAGCTACATACCTTGGATGACGTTATCTCTGCTGCTATCCTGGTCTCGGACCAATGGGGCATCTGGCAGTCGGAACCGTCTGGGGTCCATCCTGCTGGTCGTGACAAGAAGGGTGTAGATCCTCCTCTACCAGTACCGGAATCTGGCCAAGCCTCGAGGGAGGAGCCGATGCAATTAGGCCGCACACGTCTGTCCGCAGAAGAGCATCGCCGTCGTTTGACTACCGGACTTTGTCTATACTGTGGTCAAGAGGGACATCGGGTCGCCAGCTGTCCGCTGAGGCCCAAAACTCCGGCAGGTGAGGGCTCTCTTTTGAGCCGGACTGTGTGTATGCTAAACTCTCCTCGGGTGCAGCCATTGGTCTGTTTGTCCTCTGATTCTGTTTCTCTACAGCACCCCGTCCTGATAGATTCCGGCTCGGACGCTAACCTTATGGATGAGAGACTGGCTAAGCGGCTCAGACTGACTCTGGTGCCAGTACAGCGTCCCCTGGAGGCACGGGCCTTAGACGATCACATCATCTGTCGTGTGGTGCTGCGTACTCAACCAGTCTCTCTCAGTTTCAATGATGGCCATTCAGAAGAAGTATGTTTTCATATCTATCACTCAGACTCCCAACCCCTTATTCTGGGTCACCCGTGGCTTACCATACACAACCCGCGGGTCAATTGGAAGACAGGAGAGATTCAGTCCTGGGGTGAGGGCTGTGACACCCACAGGGTAGAGACCCGTACCCAGGATTCCTCGTCCGTTCCTGTCCAGCCAGTGGTGGCTTCAGTGGAGACCGTGAAGGAACCTGAGACTGACTTTCCTGCTCTTAATAAGGTACCTGAGTGTTATCATGATCTCAAGGAAGTGTTTAATAAGGCTCGTGCTACTTCTTTGCCTCCTCACAGACCTTATGATTGTGCCATAGACCTGCGCCCTGGTACCAATCCCCCAAAGGGACGATTGTATTCCCTGTCTGGCCCGGAAACCACCGCCATGAAGAAATACATCGATGAGTCATTGGCGGCTGGTTTAATTAGACCCTCTTCGTCCCCTGCTGGAGCAGGGTTTTTCTTTGTTGACAAGAAGGATAAGAGTCTCCGCCCCTGTATAGACTTCTGTGGTCTAAACGATATAACTGTCCGAAATAGATACCCATTACCACTCATGTCATCGGCTTTTGAACTTTTACATGGCGCCAAGGTGTTTACTAAGTTAGACCTCCGCAATGCCTATCATCTGGTCAGGATCAGAGAAGGTGATGAGTGGAAGACAGCGTTTAACACCCCCAGTGGCCATTACGAGTACTTAGTAATGCCGTTTGGTCTCACAAATGCCCCCGCTGTCTTCCAAGCATTAGTGAATGATGTACTACGTGACATGCTCAATGTCTTCGTGTTTGTCTATTTAGATGACATCACCAATTGGGTTCTGCCTCTGTACTCAGTCTATTACACTTCTATTCTATCACCATGCAGTATAAGCGTTAATTTACACATACAATAAAGTCAAACAAGTAAAAACTACATAGAAAAAAGCAGAGAGTGCTTCAGTCATGTCGAAAGTCCACTGGGAAATGGAACTGGGTGAACTTTACCTTTCTTCTTCAGATGTTGCTTCATCAGTCGCTCCTTCGGTCACAAATCTATCCATAAACCTCCAGGGGGGTCATGGAACTCTGGATGTCCGTCTTGCCTACATTTTCCAACACTAGATCTAGTCCGTTATCCACTCCGTTATACGCCCCGGTTCTCCGCTCCGTGAATCCGGTCTGCTGTGTGCGTCCCCAGTCACCGAATGGCTTATTTTGCGGCTCGTAGGACGGGTGCCCATCAAATTTTCACATTGACCCGAGAATGTCCGTAAAACACAGTGTCTCAGGTTTCAGAAACTGTTGGAATTTTTCCAATCAGACAAATAATGAAAGAGTTACGGTCATCTGAACTACACATGTATAGGGCACAGGACTGCAGGGTGGTGTGTCAGAGCTGACCGACCTGTCTGATCCAGAATGCAGATCCCAATGCAAAAACTATTGCGTTATAACGCAATACTTTAGCATTTAAACGCAATACTTTTGCATTTAAACGCAATACTTTTGCGTTATAACGCAAAAACTATTGCGTTATAACGCAAAAACTATTGCGTTATAACGCAATACTTTTGCATTTAAACGCAATACTTTTGCATTTAAACGCAATACTTTTGCGTTATAACGCAAAAACTATTGCGTTATAACGCAATACTTTTGCATTTAAACGCAATACTTTTGCATTTAAACGCAATACTTTTGCATTTAAACGCAATACTTTTGCGTTATAACGCAAGAACTATTGCGTTATAACGCAAAAACTATTGCGTTATAACGCAATACTTTTGAACTATTGAACTATGCAATACATTTTTTTTTTTCTTCATGTCCCCCCCCGGGCTCCGTACATAAGAAACTGATTATACTGTAGAAATAAATTATATGATAACAGAAAGTGATGCTAAAATATTTTTTTGATTTTTGATAATGATCTGACAGGCAAGAGCAGAACTTATGTTATTTGTAGAAACAGATTGTTATAGAGGTGAGATTGAACCCCTTCCAGTGCGCTCCCTTGGACCAGACTTCAGACATAAAAAAACAGGTTGTAAAGAAAGAATTTTATAATCTCCACAGTCTGCTCAGTGTTGCTGAAGATGTCTCTGCAGCTTCAATATGACCAAACTTGCAGTGTTTTTCCACCTCTTTTAATAGTTTCTCGCTCATTTTAAAGAACAAGGAGAAATGTGCCAAGGTGATGCCTGTTTTGGTGATGACACAATGACATGAATGATGTACAGATGTCCTATCAAACAGTGATATTCGTTAACTGTAAAATGATGTTTAAAATAGACAAACTTCATAGGTGGAATTCAAATGGGATCAAGAAATAATTTGTCTCTTGCCATTCATATTTTTTATTTTAATAGGCTCTATGCACAGCCCCACTACTTCCTGAACTTCAGGTGGCTCCTTTATTCAGGAAGTAGTGGGGCTGTACATAGAGCCTGTATCCATGGGTCTAAGCAGATTATTTTATCTATATGGTCAATGACCAGTCAGACTCAACTATTCAACTAAATTAATTTAATACAACTTGTAATAGCCTAAATGACCATATTTATGTAAATTTCATGTAAAACGGAACACTTCAGATGTTTTTTTTTAATGTTATTTTACATTCAAGATGAAAGAAAAACTTTCTTAAAAACTGATACGAACATTTCATTCATATCAAAGTACACTGTGTATGTAAAATATAATGTAAAATATCCTGTATACAGGTATGCTTTTATGTAGGATGTAGTATCCAACTTGTGATAGACAGCATTCATTCTCCTGTGAGGAGGAATTAACTTGATTTAGTAGATCAATGACAATACCAAGACCTAAGGGAGGACTTCTACACCCAAATCACTGCCCAGCACCTTGGCCCTCCAGAAGGAAAGGGGAAACCACAGTTTGGGCTGTTCGTTCTCTCTTAAGCGTATGATCAGTTTGGTGATAAATGGGTTGAAAGCCATTAGAAATCTGATAAAGTTGGTTTTATTCTGTAATTACACAAGTCAGATGAGCCCACTGCTGCTCCTTCAGAGTGGAGTGGGGAGGTGTGTTCATGTTCATGTGTGTTCAGGTGATGACCTGTAGAGGGCAGCACTCTTCCCTGAATTCTGCTGCTGCGTGCGCTCATGTGAGTGCTCATACAGCTCTGTACTATGAGGCTGAGGACACAGCTGTAAATGTGCTGGGACATCATGTACTGAACGCCATGTACTGATCTTAGCGCACGCACAGACAAAAGACTGAACTGCTGTTGGTGTAAACATTTGTATATGCTGGCACTTGATGAATCCAGTCCCATCATGCAGTTAGTAGACACATGTCCAACAGTTCATGTGCAGAGCAGGAGCATTCTGCGTATGATGGTCTTTAATAATTTACAAAATCATTCCCTTGGGTCATTCATGGGCTTGTTTGGATTTCTGTTTTAAATCTACTAATAAATTAAATGAAAATGAATAATGAGTGCTACAGTTCCTTTTTGTCATCTCCTTACATTAGATTAGATTTTATTGTGAATTTTTTAAGTAAATATTATTCCTTTTACCTCTTTTACTCCAATGTTAGATCAACACTTTTTCATGCAATAGCAGAATTTGTGCCTTGTTATCACAATCTTAGTTTTCATAATCTGTATGAATCTTTTAAGTCATGTGTTCATTCGTTTAAGGCACAAGATGGTCATGCCAATACATATATCTTTTTCTACTAGAAAAATTATTTTTTATTTTTTTTATTTTTTAATTTTGCAAATAAATATAGCTATCTAGTATCTTGTATGTTTGATCATGTGTCTTCTAGCTTGTTCATGCATCAACTTCCAGGCAAGATGAGCATCAAAATCTGCAGTTCTTTTAGTGTCCACTTGAGTCTAATGTGAGTCAATCAACATAGATCCAGGTGTTCACATTTACAACTTTACAGCATAAATAAAGGTGTTTTTAGCCCAGTACAAAAAGCAGTTTTGGTCTCAGTAGTTCATTTCTGTCTGATATTTGTACAGGGAGTGAATTTGCTATAGCTCACTTTATATTCACCAAAGGGAAATTCGATCATTACATTTGACCCATCCTCGTACATAGGAGCAGCTGCCACTGTAGGCCTCTGGTACCTCAGAGTAGTGAACTGAGAATTTACCTAGCATACAGGAACTCCACACAGAGAGGCACTCTTCTGACTTTAGAATCAAACCCAGAACTTTCTAAATGTCTAGATCAGGGGTGTCAAACTCATTTTAGTTCAGGGGCCACATTCAGCCCAATTTGATCTCAAGTGGGCCGGACCAGTAAAATAATAACAGTGAAAAAAGTAAAATTATATTATGATTACATCTAAAACGTTTCCTTAAAAATCTGAATAACACGAACAACTTGAATTGTCTTAAGAAAAACAAGTGCAATTTTAACAATATTCTGCCTCGCTTTATCAGTTTATCATTTGCACATGTGCGTTACAATCACACAAAACATTTAGTAACAGGCATAATATTGGTAAAATTTCATTTACTTTTCTAAAGACATTTCCGTTTGTTCAGGTTATTCACATTTTTTGTAAAAGTATAGTTTGGTAATGTAAACATTTTCATGAAATTTTACATTTTTACACCAAAAAAACAGAGAGAAAATTTGGGGTTGTCATTATTTAGAGCTTATTATGACAATATTTTACTGGTCTGACCCAGTTGAAATCTAACTGTAATCAGACTGTATGCGTCTGTATGTGGAACCTGAACTGAAATGATTTTGACACCAGTGATTGTTAATATCTTCAATGTAATGTCTGCATTTCACAAATTCATCCTGCGGGCCGGATTGGACCCTTTGGCGGGCTGGATTTGGCCCCCGGGCCACATGTTTGACACCTGTGGTCTAGATGCTATCTTCTGTAGATGTCAGTGCTAACCAGTGAACCATTCACCAACTCAAATTTTAATATGAAATGGTGTAGTTGTGATTGACAGGTGGGTGAGTGTCATCTGTGTCTCTTATGTGGGCTTTGATTGACAGTTGCTCAGTGGCTGAGTCAGACTTTCAGAGCTTCTATTTAATAACTTAGTTGCATTAGCTAATGTTTAATGAATGGACCGATCTGTGTTCTATGTGATTGTACATCATGTTTAGTATTGCCTGGAACCCTTGCTAAGGTGGTTCTGAAAGTAATATGCCAAAAATTACATGCAGAGCTGTGGTGAATTGTACTGATACTGTCAGTGAAAAAGCAAACTTGGTTTTGTTGAAAATGTTTCACTTTACACTAAAGCTGCTCTCCTCTCCCCTTCTCTTCCTGGTTGCAGGGCACTGAACAATTGAGTATGTATAGTCACTTCAACTTTTGAAGAAAAGTTGAAGTGACTCTATGCTCTCATTTGAGGATAAAAGATTCACCCCAGGACAAAAGCTTTGGCACCCCTTACCAATCATAATTAGGGGCTGAGCCCAAAGGGTGAGTCCCTCCCACTCACAGAGAGAGAGGACTTGCCTGAAAGGCAAGACCCTATTGTATTTCGTTCATTTTTAGGGACCAAGTCAAAAGGTGAGCCCTCTCACTCATAGAGTAAGAGGACTTGCCTGAAAGGCAAGGCCCTAATGTATTTTTGGTTCGTTTTTTCTTACTCCGCCACTTTCAACTGAAATTTGATCCCCTAAACACGCTCAAAAACTCACCAAATTTGTCATGCATGTCACATCTGCTGAAAAAAATGATTAAATTTAAAAATTAACCCCTTAGGTGCCAAAATGAGCTCTTTAGCGCCACCTAGGTACACAAAAATGGCCCCAGCAGCCATGAGGAATGTCATAAAGACATGAAACTCATCGAGCCCTACATATTATGTGCGACCAACCTGAGCTAACTCCTACAGAAAGTCGACAATTTGGCTTTCGAAGTAAAACTTCAAAAACTGTCTTATTCAAGGCTGTTTGTTTTGCTGGCTTCTAAATAGTACCAAAAGATAGAGTAAACCCCTGTCAAAAAAAGTAGCATACAACTTTGTCATACCTGTCTCAGTTTTTTTATAAGTCCTGAAAGTTGCAAAGTCTGAAACTGCTTAATCCATTCTGACTTTTTTTCATGTGTTATATATCAATACATTCACAAGACTCACCACAACTCTGATGTGCAAGAATTTTTGAGATTGGCTGTACGGTTATGGATTTATCGCAATTTGTTTATCATTATACTTCTTCCACTTTAAACTGAAATTTGACTTGCTCAACATGCTCAGAAACTCACCAAATTTGGCATTCATTTCATGTCTGGTGAACAATTTGATGCAATATAAAAAATAACCCCTTAGGTGCCAAAATGTGCTCTGTAGTGCCATCTAGCTACACAAAAATGTCCCTAGTGGCCAGTAGGAATGCTATAGAGAAACAAACGCCAACAGTTTTGTTTCATTAAGCAAGACAAACCATATGCTGACACCCATGAGCTAACTCCAACAGAAAGTCGGCAATTTGCCTTTCAAAGTTTGCCATTCCCACAATCACTGCTTATTCATTTTGGACTCTTTTCAACATATTATCCATTGATGCGTTTACAAGACTCTCCACAAGCCTCATGTGAAAGAATTTTTGAGATAGAATGTATGGTTATGGATTAATTGCAATTTGTTTGATAGGTGGTTTTGCAGTTGATTTAACATGGAAAAATCCTGTCCATGTTACTGGTCGCTCAGCTCTGCACATTTTCAAACTGGGGTTTGGCTGGTGTTCTGGAGGGATGAAAGGAGGACAGACACAAAAGGGTGGGGGCTGGAGCCGGGGCAGAGAGGTTTGAGTGGAGCTGAGGTGTCAATAGTGACAGGAGGTGGAACCAACGATGTGAGGTCCTGCTCAATGCTGCTTGCATAACTTATTTAAGATTTGTAAAATAAATAAAGTATATAACTGAGTTATATAGTCAGACAGGTAAAGACGATAAGTTCCCCTTATTGGCATTTAAAAAAAAAAAAAAAAAAAAATCCATTTATTTTTCAAAACTACGTTTTGGAGTACAAATTAAAAATGATGAATGACATTTTTCTATTTCTGGATATGTAGATGGCTGAGTGCTGGCACATTCTTTTCATGCTGTGTCATCTTCAGTGGAAACATAGAATCATGATCCAGATTGACTCAGGGCATGGCAGGCTGAGTCGGGACACGATGTGTTCACATCTTATTCTTCCTGCAGATTAAAGTTCTGTGGATTAGGATTAGTCAGATCTATATTTACCTGTGCAGACTTCCCAGGCTTGCTTTTGGCAAGAAGAAGGAAGGTCAGGAAGTGACAAGTGCATTACACAGCAGTGTCCTGGGTCAGAAGACAGTCTGGACAAATGGGTGAAGCAGGGGCTTAACCCACTGCCAATCCAACATGTCCTCATACCTAGATGACATTTAGGTTTAGGCCCAAAAAACCCCCTGCAGAATACAATATGCCTAATACAGTTATGATTGTACACATCAATGAAAATGGTTGTGTTTTTATTACCTTAGTTTGAGTCATTTCTATGTACAGAGGGAGCAGATCACCTCCCATCCAGTCTGTTTTGTTTCTATAGATCAGCAGCTCAGAATTCCCTTCCTCTTCTTTTTCATCTCTCTGATCTATAATGTGGGGATACTGCAGACAGCATGTCCCTCTGTCTGTCCATCCATCTGTCTGTTATCATTTCTTGAGCATAACTGGAAACTATCATTCATCGCCTATGCGTTGAAGAGGTGACTTGTGCCATTTTGTAAATCTGTGAACCACACGGGATTGTACAATCATTTATCATCATCTTTTGGACAACCAGAAGATAACTTGAGGTTTTTTTTTATTACACTATTTGTAAACGAATGAAGTTTTCAACAAAACAACTTTTTACTAAAACCAAACCAAGTTGAATATTTTTGAAGTGAGCTGATACCAATACTGTCACAGTTAGTTTTGCTCTTGGTTCAAGTGGTTTAGATAGATAGATAGATAGATAGATAGATAGATAGATAGATAGATAGATAGATAGATAGATAGATAGATAGATAGATAGATAGATAGATAGATCCGTACAGCCATGAGAATATAGCACATCACCCACAAAAAACATATAACCTAAAACAAACCCAAAAACATTCCACACCATGTACCCACCCAAAACAGCAAAACAACACTTCCACCACCATATACCCGCCACCACACATATCCAACTTGTCCACATATCCAACTCTTTAATGATTTGTTCAGTTGTGTTATTGAATTTGGAATTAAACTTTTGCTGTATTTAACTTTTTTTCAGTTTATTAACCTGTAGCGGTGACCAGAAGAAAGCGGTATGAAATATGGATTAAGGGCGTGGCTGGGGTCAAGTGCAATGGTGTGTGCTGTGCGTGCAGTGGCTGTGCTATTGAGGTCTGAGAGGTTGGGAGTGGGGAATCCAATGATTTTAGCAGCTTTATGTGTGATCTGGATGAGTCTGTTCTTGTTGGGGGCTGACAGCATGGTGAAGAAGCAGACTTCTTCACCAACTGAAGAAGTCTATTTGGTTGAGAGAGGAAACGTCAAAAGAGCTAAACCAGTTCACATGGTTTGATTATGGTGGAGTGCGCTTTGAAATTGTTCACTGTGAGGGGAGAGATTCAGGAGAGACTCACAGAAAAACTTACGGATTCGTGATACTTAGGCTATGACTGGGGTTTTACAGTTTTGATGAAAAATTGGTGACAAAAGTCTCCCACAGCTTTAAGATAGAGTGTGCTAACTTGGCTTAATGTTCCACATCACAACATGATGGGCAACACGGTGGTGCAGTGGTTAGCACTCGTGCCTCACAGCAAGAAGGTCCTGGGTTCGATTCCAACACCAGTCGACGGGGGGTGGGACCTTTCTGTGTGGAGTTTGCATGTTCTCCCCATGTCTGCGTGGGTTCTCTCCGGGTACTCCGGCTTCCTCCCACCATCCAAAGACATGCACTAATAGGTTAATTGGTTAATTTAAAATTGCCCATAGGTATGAATGTGAGAGTGATTGTTTGTCTAAATGTCAGCCCTGCGATGAACTGGCGACTTGTCCAGGGTGTACCCCGCCTTCGCCCCTATGTAGCTGGGATAGGCTCCAAGCGACCCCCGTGACCCTAGTGAGGATAAAGCGGGTTCAGAAAATGAATGAATGAATAGTATTGCTTAGTACTTCTGCTTACGTGGTACTAGTAATAGTATGTAAAAAATGACACGCAAAGGCCATTGTCAATGAAAAAGTTAACATCATGAGGCACCATTAGTAACAGGGATCATTTTTGGTTTTGCTGAAACCATTGCCTTTTACTTTAACGGTGCACTACTGTCCCCTTCTAAGTGTGAGTCATCATCCTCTTAATTATAAAGACCAGATGTACAAAACAAACAGTGACTTAGAGCAGGAGTGTCAAACTCAGATCCTCAAGGGCCGGTATCCTGCATGTTTTAGATGGTTCCTTCTTCTATCACACCTGGAAGCCATTACAATGTTATCAGGCTTCTGCAGAGCTGGATGATGAGCTGATCATTAATTGAACCAGGTGTGGCTGGAAGAGGGAAACATCTAAAACATGCAGGATAGCGGCCCTCGAGGACCAGAGTTTGACACCTATGCCTTAGAGGACAGTCGTGTCAGTGTTGTGAAAATGATTTTATTTCTGAGGGGTATACAGTTTATGGATTTCCTCCTTACTTGTATGGATCTTTGAATGTACAATTTTAATTATTTAGTTCTTAATTTATGACATGGTCTTGGGAACATATTGTTTTGTTGTGTTATTAAACTCATCATTAAATTTAGTTTTATGTAGCTGGTCAGAGTTGGTCAATGACAAAAAAGTATCTTACAGTGTACACGTGAGCAGCACCAGTGACACGGCAAAGTACAACTATCACATTGGTCTGGATTCTACTTTTAGAAAGGCTGAGAGGGAGAAGTCACGGGGCACAGATTTGGATTGTAGCAGATTTTGATGAACAGAAGGCAGATCCCAGGCTTGATTCAGCAGCGGTGTCTGTGTGTCTGTCTGCATGTCTGTCTGTAGCAGCTGCCCAGGACACGTGCCGTCCTGGAACAAGGCAGCAGCACCCAAGAAGTGGGTCAACCTAGTCTAACAGAGACAGGAAGCGACACAGCCATTCTCTGCAGTGTTTGTTTGGGTCTGACCCCCGAGGACTGCCTTCTCTACCAAAGCACTTCTTTCACATTTCCTGGTCAATGTCCAGTTTAATCCAATTTACTTTAGCCACCTTCAAAGCATTTAAGTCATCGTATTCAGTTATTTATCTGTTCATGTACATCAAAATATTAGTGCAATAAAAGGCTTAATTTATTTAGTATTTCACAAGTGTAAGTTAGTATTAGTGTCTGATACATGATATCCTGAAGAATGAAATCATTGCATTATGACAACAAATCCTTCATCTATTTTTTCATTGAAGGGTGACCAAGCTGAGACCCAACATGACAAAAATAATGATGTGATGTGAGGAGTTTAGAATGAGACTGCATCACTCCCTGCAACACTCTATTCAACAAAAAACATGGCCTTGATTTGTAGGGGGGGGGCTTAACATCAAATACCACATTAGCCCTGATTTTCTAATGCAACAAGATGTTCTAAGCACTCCTGTTTAATTTTTTTTGGAAATTTTCATCCAAACCCCCCCCCCCACCACCACCACCACCCTGAAAATTACTTTTTTTTAACTCTGAAAATGACAACTTTCACAGCTTCTCTACTCTTTTGTCCAGTGCAATGTATAAATATGTTCATGATGGGCCATTTAATGATCTTGTAAGTGCCATATTATACCATAAGAATACTTTGTACAATGAAAAGTCTAATGTCAAGGTCACGTTGTAGGTTAAAGGTCACCAAAATGCCTAGTTTTTTCAAAAATTCATACCATTCTGACATTTTATCAAATATGTCCGAAGTTCTCTTCCCTCTGGTTTCCTGGTGGGATCCCCCAAGGCCTTTGGCCCTTTCAAAGTCACATTAGAGACTAAATATTGCAACATGTACATTCCATTTGAATTTGCCGCCATTAGTGTGGCGGGAAACACTAGCATACATTTTGGCGGGAATCACTAACACTTCATTCATTCATTCACACAAGTATTGCAATGGGACATTCATTCATTAATTTTCTGAACCTGCTTTGTCCTCACTAGGGTCACGGGGGTCACTTGGAGCCTATCCCAGCTACTTACAGGTGAAGGCAGTGTTCACCCTGGACATGTCGCCAGTTCATCGCAGGGCTAAACATATAGAGACAAACAATCCCTCTCACATTCACACCTATGGGCAATTTAGATTAGCCAATTAACCTGTCAGTACTTGTGTTTGGATGGTGGGAGGAGCCAGAGTACCTGGAGAGAACCCACACAGGCACGGGGAGAACATGCAAACTCCACACAGAAAGGTCCCACCCCCATCGACTGGTGTTGGAATCAAACCCAGGACCTTCTGTCTGTGAGGCACCAGCACTATCCACTGCACCACTGTGTCACCCGCAACGGGACATATTCATGTAAACTGCAAAGTCATGTGAAACTACCGTTTGTTATTTTTGACATGTCTATATGCATAATATTGAGTAAATAGTTCTGTTTAATGTGTCTTATTGAATAGAAGTTGTTTGTGGTCAGTAGATGTGCTTTGAGGAGGGAACCTGAGCCGAACATGTTGAAGAACCCACATTAACAGCTTAATTCCATGAAATATGCATTTTTGACCATTTGGGTGACCTATGACCTGTAATTTCACCTTGACACTACACCTTTTGTAGTGCAAAGCACTCTTAAGACATGACATGTCTCACAAAAAAACATTTAAGGGCCCAGCACGAGCATATTGTTGCATTGTACTTTATCAAAAACAAAGAAGGTTTGAAAGTTGCCAAAAACCCACATTTTCAGGGTTGAAAAAGTAATTTTCAGGGTGAGGGTGGGGTTTTTGGATGAAAATTTAAAAAAAAATGACACAGGAGTGCTTAGAACATCTTGTTGCATCAGAAAATCAGGGCTAAAGTTGAATCTGAAAATTTTCCTGAAATAAGCCCCCCCCCTGTATTATTTAGTGGACTATGATTAAGTAGACCTTAAACTTTATGGAAATTGGTCTGATAAAGGACAGACACAGACACACAAAGTCTTTAAATAGAGCATCTGAATTGAAATTCTAACCAAACTAACAAGCATCTTCATGTGATATCACTTCCTGTTTTTTCTTTAGACATCTTGATGCTGTCATCAGAGAATATGGTGCTGTGTTCAAAGGCCTATTGAGGTATTGAGCCGCATCAATATTTTTTTTTTCTCAGGAGATAAAGCATAAACATAAAGGTTGGAGCCATTAGGCCTATTAATTATTATGTTAACCACAATGAGAAGCACAGTCAGTGCATTAAGTTTGCTTCTTAAGATGAATCATTTTGTTCTGACACACATTAGAGAATCTGAATTTCAAAACCTAATGGAATACTTGAAAATCAAGAAACCATCAGAACAGTGAGTAGGATGGATCATTCTATGATCATAAATGCTGCTGTCTGTATTACAAAACACAACCAAGATCTATATGAGATTATTTTGCTTAATTCAGTTTATGAACATCCTTCCTGGTTTTGTCACCATGTGATTTAGTGATTTATTCCAAACATGCAATGAAATTTAACATATATGCACTTGCAAAACATACATAATAATACAAATATTAAGAGTCATAACAATCTTAGTTGGAAGAAAAGCAAAATAATTCCATTTACATGCCCGAAAAGGGGTGGGAAGAAGTATAACTTATTTAATCCCACCCCCTCTCCCTACAATATTATTAATAATATATGTCCCACTTCCTTTTACATTACTGTTCTATATTTATATATCTATTCACATACACACAAACACACATACACACACACATCCATATACACATATATACGTTTATACATATACACACATACAAATACACATATAATCTTTTACCAATGCCTTTCTTAGTTGTGCTAGCTGATAAATAAACAAATAATAAGGAACAAGGAAGGAAATATATACATAAACAACAGTGAACATATCACCATACAATTAACAACCTTCTTCCCTATATCTTGTGAAAAACATGTTCTTGTAAGTGTTTTTGAATTGTCTTATGTTTGAACATTCCTTGTGCACCTCCCTCAATCTATTCCAGACTTTAACACCACACACAGATATGGTAAAACTTTTCCTAGTAGTGCGCACCCTCTGAATTTTGAAATTAAATCTACCCCTTAAATTATATCTCCCTTCCCTTTCAGTGAATTATTTCTGTATGTTTCCTGGTAGTAGATTATTTTTGGCTTTGAATATGATTTGTGTTGTTTGTAGTTCTATGATGTCTTTGAGTTTTAGTAACTTTGACTGTAAAAAATAATGCATTTGTGTGATCTGTGTAACCTGCCTTGTGAATGATCCTTACTGCTTTCTTTTGTAGAATGATTAGTGGATGGATTGTACCATTGTAGTTATTGCCCCAAACCTCTGCATAGTAACTTATATATGGAAGAACTATGGACCAGTAGAGAATGCGGAGTGATTTGTGATCCAGAACCTGTTTTGCATTATTTAATACTGCTATGCTTCTTGATAATTTGGACCGTATATATCTTATATGTGGTTTCCAGCTGATCTGCTCATCTATTGTCACCCCTAAGAATTTGATTTCTTTGACTATTGATACAGACCTGATCAAAATCTTAAGACCAGTTGAAAAATAGCTAGAATTTACCTTTTGCACATTTGGATCTTAATGAGGTTTTAAGTAGAGCTACAATATACAAAAGCAAGAAGTGGGAGTGAGACAAAAAGCACTTTGAAAAAGTAATTTATTGAAAACAACAAGTAAACTGAAATAGGCTGTTTATCAGCTGATCAAAAGTTTAAGACCATCGCTCAAAAAATTACAAAAAACTCTCCAAACCAGAACAAAAAAATTTTCTCAGTAGGACTCAGTAATGAGTAGCTCCACCATTCTTGTTAATCACTTCAAAAATTCGTTTGGGCATGCTTGATGCGAGTGTTTCCAGGAGGCTGGTGGGAACATTGCTCCAAGTGGTGAAGATGGCTTCACGAAGGGCATCAACTGTCTGGAACTGATGGCCATTTTGATAAACTTCCCTTGCCATCCATCCCCAAATGTTCTCTATGGGATTTAAATCAGGGGAACATGCGGGATGGTCCAAAAGAGTGATGTTATTCTCCCTGAAGAAGTCCTTCATCAAGCGAGCATTGTGAACTGCAGCGTTGTCCTGTTTTTAAACCCAGCTGTTACCACACAGACGAGGGCCCTCAGTCATGAGGGATGCCCGCTGCAACATCTGCACGTAACCAGCCGCCGTTTGACGACCCTGCACCACCTGAAGCTCCAGTGTTCCACTGAATGAAAAAGCACCCCAGATCATGATGGACCCCCCTCCACTGTGCTGAGTAGAAAACATCTCAGGTGGGATCTCCTTGTCATGCCAGTAACGTTGGAAGTTTTGTGGCGTTGTAGGAGACGAGGTCTTTGAATTCGTTTTTTGTTTTTGAAACCCTTTTCCCGCAGATGCCGTCTGATGGTTATTGCGCTGCAGTCAGCACCAGTAAGGGCCTTAATTTGGGTCGAGGACCGCCCCGTGTCTTGACGGACAGTCAATTGGATCCTCCGGCTCAGCGCAGGTGTAATTTTTTTGGGTCTGCTACTTGACTTTTTTGTTCCATAATGCTCAGGATCTGTCAAAAAATTTAGAATGACTGTATTACTGCGTCCAACCTCAGCAGCAATGGCACGATGCGAGAGGCCTTGCTTATGCAGCTCGACGATCCGACCACGTTCAAGAAGAGAAAGCTTCTTAGCTGTAGCCATTAGGAGGGCATGACCGTGTGAATGCCCGACAGAAAATGAGAATTTTGAGCAGATTTTGGCTTTTATAGCCTGCGGTCTTAAACTTTTGATCAGCTGATAAACAGCCTATTTCAGTTTACTTGTTGTTTTCAATAAATTACTTTTTCAAAGTGCTTTTTGTCTCACTCCCCCTTCTTGCTTTTGTATATTGTAGCTCTACTTAAAACCTCATTAAGAGCCAAATGTGCAAAAGGTAAATTCTAGCTATTTTTCAACTGGTCTTAAGATTTTGATCAGGTCTGTATTTACCCCATCTAGTTGAATCTGTATTGTTTTATCATTTCTGCAATTTCCACACATTATTTTTGTTTTATCCAAATTTAGTGCTAATTTATTAATATCAAACCACTTTTTTAATTTAATCATTTCAATGTTTATATCCTCTACTAGGTGTTGTAGATCACTGCCCGAAAAAAAAATATTGGTATCATCTGCGAATAAGACCAGCTTAAACATACCTGACATTTTGCATAAATCATTGATATACAAAATAAACAGTTTTGGGCCCAACACTGACCCCTGGGGGACACCACAAGGAATGCTCAATCATGTTGAAGTGTAATCGCCCAACTTCACAAACTGTTTCCTGTCAAACAGATAACTCCTCATCCAGTCCAGTACCCTTCCCCTGATGCCATACCGTTCTAATTTCATGAGTGATACATTATGGTTAATTGTGTCAAAAGCTTTTTATGTCTATGAATATTCAAATTGTATACAGTTTCTGTTCCAGTTAATTAAAGATTTCTTCTGTTGATTCTATTAATGCCAGTGATGTTGAGCTATCCATCCATCCATTATCCACTGCTTATCCGGGGCCGGGTCGCGGGGGTAACAGTCTAACCAGGGATGCCCAGACTTCCCTCTCCCCAGACTCCTCCTCCAGCTCTTCTGGGGGGACCCCGAGGCATTCCCAGGCCAGCTGAGAGACATAGTCTCTCCAACGTGTCCTGGGTCTTCCCCGAGGTCTCCTCCCGGTGGGACATGCCCGGAACACCTCCCCAGGGAGGCGTCCAAGAGGCATCCGAAACAGATGCCCGAGCCACCTCAGCTGGCCCCTCTCGACGCGGAGGAGCAGCAGCTCTACTCCGAGCTCCTCCCTGGTGACTGAGCTCCTCACCCTATCCCTAAGGGTGCGCCCAGCCACCCTGCGGAGGAAACTTTTTTCAACCGCTTGTATCCGGGATCTTGTCCTTTCGGTCATGACCCGAAGCTCATGACCATAGGTGAGGGTAGGAACGTAGATTGACCGGTAAATCAAGAGCTTCGCCTCTCGGCTCAGCTCCTTCTTTACCACAACCGACCGGTACAGTGACTGCATCACTGCAGACGCTGCACCGATCCGTCTGTCAATCTCACGCTCCATCCTTCCCTCACTCGTGAACAAGACCCCGAGATACTTAAACTCCTCCACTTGGGGCAAAGACTCCCCACCGACCCGGAGAGGGCAGACCACCTTTTTCCGGTCGAGAACCATGGCCTCGGATTTGGAGGTGCTGATCCTCATCTCGCTCGCTTCACACTCGGCTGCAAACCGCCCCAGTGCACGCTGAAGGTCCAGGTTCGATGAGGCCAACAGGACGTCATCTGCAAAAAGCAGAGATGAAATCCTGTGGTCCCCAAACCGGACCCCCTCCGGCCCTTGGCTGCGCCTAGAAATTCTGTCCATAAAAATTATGAACAGAACCGGTGTCAAAGGGCAGCCCTGCCGGAGTCCAACATGCACCTGGAACAGGTCTGACTTACTGCCAGCAATGCGAACCAGGCTCCTGCTTCGGTCATACAAGGACCGGACTGCCCTTAGCAAAGGGCCCCGGACCCCATACTCCCGAAGCACCCCCCACAGGATACCACGAGGGACATGGTCGAACGCCTTCTCCAGATCCACAAAACACATGTGGACTGGCTGGGCGAACTCCCATGAACCCTCCAGCACCCGATGGAGAGTATACAGCTGGTCCAGCGTTCCACGACCGGGACGAAAACCGCATTGTTCCTCCTGGATCCGAGGTTCGACTATCGGTCAGATCCTCCTCTCCAGTACCCTGGAATAGACTTTCCCTGGGAGGCTGAGGAGTGTGATCCCCCTATAGTTGGAGCACATCCTCCGGTCCCCTTTCTTGAAAAGGGGAACCACCACCCCGGTCTGCCAATCCAGAGGTACTGTCCCCGACCACCACGCGATGTTACAGAGACGTGTCATCCAAGGTAGTCCCTGCACATCCAGAGACTTAAGGTACTCAGGGCGAATCTCATCCACCCCCGGTGCCCTGCCACTGAGGAGCTTGCCAACCACCTTGGTGACTTCAGCTTGGGTGATGGACGAGTCCACCTCTGAGATCTCAGCCTCTGCTTCTTCTATGGACGATGTGGCAGTGGGATTGAGGAGATCCTCAAAGTATTCCTTCCACCGTTCGACAACATCCCCAGTTGAGGTCAGCAGCTCCCCACTTCCACTGTAAACAGTGTTGGTGGCGCACTGCTTTCCCCTCCTGAGGCGCCGGATGGTTTGCCAGAATTTCCTCGAGGCCAACCGATAGTCCTCCTCCATGATCTCCCCAAACTCCACCCAGACCTGAGTTTTTGCCTCTACAACCGTCCGAGCTGCAGCACGCTTGGCCTTCCGGTATCCATCAGCTGCCTCAGGAGTCCCACGGGCCAACAAGGTCCAATAAGACTCCTTCTTCAGCTTGACGACATCCTTAACTTCCGGGGTCCACCACCGGGTTCGGGGATTGCCGCCACGACAGGCACCGGAGACCTTGCGACCACAGCTCTGAGCAGCTGCTTCGACAATGGAGGTGGAGAACACGGTCCACTCGGACTCATTGTCCCCAGCCTCCCCCGGGATCTGGGAGAAGCTCTCCCGGAGGTGGAAGTTGAAGACCGCACTGACATTGGGCTCTGCCAGACGTTCCCAACAGACCCTCACAACACGTTTGGGCCTGCCGAGTCGGTCCGGTTTCCTCCTTCGCCAGCGGATCCAACTCACCACCAGGTGGTTATCGGTTGACAGCTCTGCCCCTCTCTTCACCCGAGTGTCCAAAACACGCGGCCGGAGGTCTGATGATACGGCAATGAAGTCGATGATCGACCTCCGGCCTAGGGTGTCCTGGTGCCAAGTGCACTTATGGACATCCCTGTGTTTGAACATGGTATTCGTTATGGACAAACTGTGACTAGCACAGAAGTCCAATAACAGAACACCACTCGGGTTCAGATCAGGGAGGCCGTTCCTCCCCATCACCCCCTTCCAGGTCTCACTGTCGTTGCCCACGTGGGCATTGAAGTCGCCCAGGAAAACAATGAAGTCCCCAGTCGGAGCACCATCCAGCACCCCTCCCAGGGACTCCAAGAAGGCCGGGTACTCTGCACTGCTGTTCGGCCCGTAGGCCAAAACAACAGTGAGGCACCTGTCCCAGACCCGAAGGCGTAGGGACGCGATCCTCTCGTTCACCGAGGTGAACTCCAACACATGGCGGCTGAGCTGAGGGGCTATTAGCAAGCCCATACCAGCCCACCGCCTCTCACCACAGGCAACGCCAGAGAAGTGGAGAGTCCAGCCCCTTTCAAGGGGTTGGGTTCCAGAGCCCAAGCTATGTGTGGAGGTGAGCCTGACTATATCTAGACGGAATATCTCAACCTCCCTCACAAGCTCCGGCTCCTTCCCCCCCAGTGAAGTGACATTCCATGTCCCAAGAGCCAGACTCTGTGTCCGGTGTCTGTGTATCTCCCCATCAGGGCTGTACTGTAGAGATTTCAGTTTGATATCATTTATATTTACTGAGTTATTGCATCGATCCACTTCCTATCTCTTATAATGGGGACATTTTTCAAAGTCGCACCAAATCCAGAATCAGATATGGATCCAAATAATTTCACTGACTTTTGTTGACATGATCATAAAGAAGCTGTATACCAAATTTGAAGTCAATCAGAAATGTAGTTTCGGAGAAGAAGACGATTGAAATTTTTGTAATGGACAACAGACAACAGACGCTGACAGACGCTGACAGACGCTGACAGACGCCGCCACTGGACGACGACAATAGCTTACGACCCATCGGCCGGTAAGCTAACAAGGATATTGTTTCTTCTCTGGACCAAAGTAAAATTAAATCTTATCATCTAGGGAACCACATGCATTGCATTTAATTTTTAAAAACACCTTTTTATTAGCTTACTGGCCGATAGGCTGTAAGCTATTATCGTCATGCGGCGTCCGTCATCATCGTCTGTCGTTGTCTGTCGTCTGTCATCCGTTATAAAACTTTCAATTGTCTTCTTCTCCGAAACTACAATTCTGATTGACTTCAAACTTGGTATACAGCTTCTTTATGATGACGCCAACAAAAGTTAATGAAATTATTTTGATCTGGATCTGATTCTGGATTTGGTGCGACTTTGAAAAATTTCCCCATTATAAGAGTAGGAAGTGGATCGATGCAATAACTCAGTAAATATAAATGATATGAAGTTTAAATTTCTACAGCACAGCCTTGATGGGGAGATGACCAAAACATAATGGCCACATGCTGATCAGGATCTTCTTCTGGATCCGAGTACTTACGGAAAATTTAACATGGGCTCTTATGGGGAAAAAATTTCAATCGTCTTCTTCTCCGAAACTACAGTTCTGATTGACTTCAAACTTGGTATACAGCTTCTCTATGATGATGTCAACACAAGGTATTGAAATTATTTCGATCTGGATCTGATTCTGGATTTGGTGCGACTTTGAAAAATTTTCCCATTATAAGAGATAGGAAGTGGATTGATACAATAAATCAGTAAGTATCAATTTTATCTACTTGGAAATGGAATTTTTTACAGATCTGATTGGAATATGACCAAAACCTGGCAGCCATATGCTGATTCGCTTGGTAAATGGTAAATGGACTGAACTTATATAGCGCATTTTCTACACCTTAATGGTGCCCAAAGCGCTTTACAATTCCTCACACTTACCCTTTCACACACAGATTCAGGCACGTGCATACATAGGGCCCAAAGGGGGCTTGAGCCCCTGCCCTTTTTGCATCGTAGAAAAAGTGCCCCTTTTACTTTTAAAAGAAAACGGCTGTATGAAAACGCCATGGTTATCTACCGTACGCATTTCCTCGTTATAGCACGAACGTGTGTTGAGTCTGATGACGCTTCTCTGTCCGCTGTCTCTGACTGACTTCCCTATGCTGCACGCGCACATACATACGGAGAAAGAGAGAGAGAGAGAGAGAGAGAGAGAGAGAGAGAGAGAGAGAGAGAGAGAGAGAGAGGTACAAGCCGCGGTCACATCTCCACTGTGTAGTTCCTGCACAGATGAGACGGGACAGTGGATTGACTTCAACCTTTGTGGCTTATCAACCCCCACCCCCCCCTCTAAAATTACTTGAATGTATTGAATCGGAAACAGGAGGAATCATTCACTCCACTTGATTTTACTGACAATTTACATTTGTTTCCAGATATTGAGTTCATTGTGCCTTTGCTGCTGTGACTGTTTCTCCAGTAGGAACAGGAAACTCAAACAGCAGTCACAGTAGGACTGTTTAATGTGTAGCCTGGACTATTTTTTTTTTTTTTTAATGAAAGCTGCGTTAATGTGCACCTTAGGAAAAATATCATATTAGACTTAACTTACCAGTTTGGAAGTTATGACTCGGTTTTGGGGAGTCGGGAAATTGTTCTAGTTCTAGTGTAGCTGTTCTAGTTCTAGTGTAGCTGTTCTAGTGTAGCTGTTCTAGTGTAGCTAATCTCAGGTCTCAGACTATGCTAGCTATGCTATATCAACAACAAATCATTGAGATCAACATGTTGACTGCAGTCCTGTAGGCATGCAGGCTGAACTACAGACTAAACAGGACTGTTTTTCTAGTATTTATTTCTATATTTTTGTCAGTGTTCAATGTTTCCCAGTTGAATGTTCATGTGTTACAATCTTTATCTTCAACAATATATAGCCTGATAAAAAGCCAATGTTTTATTGCTTTTTAGAACTGCAGCTGAATCGCATGTCCTCCAAACCTCAGTATTATGATACATTTTGACAATAATTTGATGACACAAGAGAAACAGCAATTGCATCACTCACGGCTACACAATACACACAGCTATGTTGCTGTTGTTATCTATGGCTACTTTATTAATTTTACATTAAGCCACATATTGTGTTATTAAGGCCTGAAAAAAAATTGGCGCACACATACTGCCCTTTTGTGACTTTGAGCCCCTGCCCCTCTATAATCCTGTGCACGTCCCTGCACAGATTCATACACCAGTAGGCGGCTGCTGCCACGCAAGGCGCTGCCAGGCTCTACTGGGAGCACCATTAAACTGGATTCAAATTTGTTTATCACTGTAACAGGAGACTCTGTACATGTATGCCACTTACTTAGTACTCTGATCCACTGAAGCTTCTACCACCCAGGATCTTTTACATGCACAAATGTACATGACCACCAAGTGAGGATTCACAGAAATACTCTTAGATTGCCCAAGCTGGGAATCAAACCCGGGCCTCTGGTATGTCTGTCTATCACCTAACCCTCTGGACCACACAGCCCCCCCAAATACTATATTTAAATGTAATATTTAAATACTATATTTAATTCACTGATCATGCAGATGTTCATTAAAGCTCAGATTAAAGTTGTGGGATATTATATCAAAAACAGAGAAAACTGAAAAAGAAATGACTTTTTCAGCAAATATATCAATAACTGAACATAAACCATGTGTTCATCCACTGTCATTTATCAAACTCCACAGATTGTACTGGTGAATAAATGTTGTAGAAGGTGACAGTGTTTCCACATTCACTACAGAGCCTCTGAATGTCCAAATGGGTCATGACCACGAAAAGATGACACCAATTATTTACATGTATTGACAATGGACTAGTGGATCAGCAGGTATTAAACATTTACATCAGTAGATGGTTTTGGCTGACAGTGGATGTTTGGGGCTTTATGGGTCAAACACAGCAAGTAAAAGTAAAACATCAATCCCCTCCCACCCCAAATAAAAAATAATTCAGATATATTTTCCATTTAGATTGATAATCTAAGTTATTAATTTAGTAATGGACTTCATGTTAAAACCAGTCTGAATTTATACATAGCATGAGATAATATGGTAATAAGTACTAGAACAATAAGCAATAAGCAGCAAGAGATTGATTTTTAATTCACATGGTTTGAATGGGAAGTAAGCTGCTGACTAAACTTAGTTTCATTTTATTATGTAAGTCTATGTTTCTCAAATTTAAGATTGGGACTCAAAATGGGATGTTATTATGTACAATTAGTGAAGGAAAATATATGGCAAAAATGTGATATGTGAAGTTGCCTTATAAAAACACAAGAAAAATGCCGTCTGGAAGAATTTATTAATATGAACATGAACTTGGCAGCATACAAGATGGAGATGATGTAAAAGACGCAACATGATGAAACAAAATGGAATGAAAGGCAAATAATATAAAAGACATAAGAAGAAAAAGATGACTTCACAACAAGATTAAATCACCTCAAAAAACACAAGAAAAACAAAAAAAAAAGAAAGAAAAGAAAAGGCCAAGTACTACCTAGTAGGAAAAAGAAAACTTTCAGCTACACAGGGAAGAGTCTGTAAAAATGTAGCTGTATGATCATTTCTTACATATTTTTGCAAATTTGGGTCCTGAGGAACCACTAAATTGATGAAAATATTGGGAAGCCCCTGATGGGTGTCATTAAATTAACAGAAAACTTTTTTTTAAATCTTAATTTAAAGGTAATGATTTAATGATCATGATTTTTGAGACCATTAGTTCCTTGTTAATCAACTCCTGGTGCTGTATTAATGATTTTCAAAGAATAAATAATGTATTAATGAATACCTTTTTTTTTTTTTTTGCATGGACAGTATTAGTTAACAGTTAACTACATTTTTGTTTATTCTTATTACTCCATTGACAAATGATATGTAATATTCCTTTAATGTATTCATCATTGCAACTACTGTCTGCTGTACAGACTTGTATTTTATTTTTTAACCATGGCATATTGAGGTACAAACTCATAAGGATTGATTGTATGGTTAGTAAATTTCCTGATCTCTGAATTGCTTTTAATGCTTCCTCTTTCCTATTGGTTGTTTGCTGGTCATATCACAGCTGTTTCTATCTTATCCTGATTTAGTAGCGTCTGTACAAAAACAAAACAAAAAGACACCCTGCCTTCCCTTCCCCCGCCTGGTCTCCTGCCTCTCAGCTCCCCAGCCCCTGCCCTCCTCCTGCTCTCTTAGTACACTGTGTACCCAGCTGAACATAAAGAACATAGAACACTGTCATATTGTAGTCTGCTGTCTGTTTGCATGAGGCATTGTGTGAACATGTAAAGGAGGCTTTGGCCAGGTTTTTTTCCCCTGTACCCCATCACTCACACACATTAGCAGTGATTTCAGTGTTTATTAATTTGACTGTTGATCTTATACAAGATGTAGCTTTGGTTCTGACCAAGGTCTCCAGGAAAGATGTTTACACTTCTATATGTACTTATTGTCACTTTTTCCAGTCAATCACATTACTGTGCTCTGTTGTTCTTTCAGTATGAAACCCCAATAGCTGCTACCAGGACTATTATGTCTGGAATGTTTTTACTGTGGGCTTCAAGAAGAGCAAACACATGCTAACAAATCATAATTCAATACGCTGTCATTCTGTCACAGAGCAAAGCGCAGGCAGGCTCAAAAGAAGCTTAATGGAGAGTTTATTTTTCTGACTTCCACTTTTTCCTTTCATTCCTGACATGTTAATACAAATTTCTGTACACCTTACATTTTCAACCATTTTAATACATCTCACGGTAATTATACCTTATCCCTTTTTTTCCTACATTGTGTAGTTCTACAACATGAAGATCTTAATGGATAGAAAAATAACACATTTACTTGTGTGCAAACATTTTGGCACTCCTTGAATGATAATGCATAATTATTTTTATTTTTTTGAACTGAAAAGATGGAAATGGTCTCTGTAGAATATGAGCGGGAAAAAAACAAAACAAAAAACAAATACACTATTGTAGCATATCTTAAAAACTTTTCAAATCAAAAATCACTACATTGTGCAGTTTTTCAAGGGCCCAAATGTTTGCATACAACTGTATATAAAACTAATTTGTCAATGGATATCACATATGACAATTGGAAGATAAAAAAAAAGATGACGCAAGGCTAAGTCAGCGCACAAAAATAAAAACCTCATAGCAGATAAAATTATGCAAATGATTAAAGGTAAGCAAAAAACATTCCAGGAAATATGAAAAAAACATACAGCAACAACAAGCACGGCACAAAGAGATGATGCAGTTGGGGTGAAAAACGTGATGACCAAACAGGAAGAAAAAGATGTAAAAGACTAAATAGGACATAAAAAAAAGATGTAATGACAAAACACCAAAACCCCTCCCATTTTCACTGGTTTAATTGTCATATTATTTATTTGTTTTGATTACATCTAACCTTAGGTTGCATATTTGAGTGATTATTTTATACCTTTAACAAAGAACCCTTGAAAAAAACACCCACTTAGTTATAGTTTCCATTGAGTACTTCTCTGAGTACTTAGAAAAGCACTACATAAAACTGATGTGTTATTATTATTATTATTATTATTATTATTATTATTAGTAGTAGTAGTAGTAGTAGTAGTAGTAGTAGTAGCAGTAGTAGTAGTAGTATTGAGATATTTAATTAATGTTAAAGTATTGTATTAAAAAATGTTTAAGGAACAAAATTTGTCAGACAATTTGGAAGAAAAAAAAAAGTCCTGTATTTTGCAAATTAGTTTTATTTACTAATTTGTTTCTGGCCACTCAGACACACCCTTGGGTATTAAGGCCAATGTGTGCACTTCTCCATTATAGTGGTGATTTTAGACTTAGAAAATCATGAATAATGAATCCTCATAATGTGTTAATGTACATATTTTTGTCATTATTCAGCACTGAACTCCTGTAGTTTGAAAAACATCGAATCTGAGTGTGTACATACTGTCTGGAGCATTTCCAATTTCTAAACACAATGAACATCCCATGGCTTCTGTAGTATCACTAACTGTCAACTATAGGGCTTGACTACAGGTTACTTTTGGGTACATTAACATTTTCAGCCTGCCTGTTGTCTCTGGACTGATCAAACAGGATGGATCTAGAGGATTAGACACTAGTGTGGGAAACAACTTGTTCCATGTGAAGCCTGAGTCAACAGTGATGGGACATAACTTCTGTAAAATAAACCAACATTCACTTAGCTCTGCCTGAAGTACCATGGCCAAATGAAACCATAGTTACATGAACAAGAGTGTTTTTGCTTTTCAATCATCACAGCAATGGAATAGTACCATTTTCTGGTGTCATGGCATCTTCATGCCTTAACACAATGCATTGGACACACATGGCCAGAAATGAGGAAAAAGGGCTTTTGCTAATCAAATGGGAAAATCCATTTTAGTTATGGCATGTTTAATTTAGCCTTTGTACCACTAACAAAAAGTATTTCAAAGCCCAAGTCCTCCTTCTGGTGTGCCCCATGGGGCCAAACTCTGGAAAAGATACGACTGGTAATCACTAGCAAGTGACAGCCAAGGTTATTATCATTAAGGAAAACTAACGAAATGACGAAAACTAGAACTGCAAAAACTAGGCCTGTAACGGTACACGTACCGAACCGAACTGTTTCGGTACGCACCTGTTCGGTTCGGTACACAGCTGTACCGAAACGGCACAGTATGATGAGAAAAAGAAAAAGGAATGAAAGACATTGTTTGATGCAGAACTTTAAATCCGCGCAAGTTTCACACGGACATATTGAAGGAGCACACATTGACCCGAAATATGAAATAGCAGTTGATATAACGTTAAAAAAAACAAAAAATATGATGTGAACCTGGAAGGAAGAGACTGAAGACCCTCCACCATCAGTACAGTCCAGTTTGGATCAGTTCAGGGAAAAGACAACAATGAGGAATGAGACGTTAATAAGACAGATGTTGTTTGGCTCCTATGAGCTACGGTAGTTCTAAAACACTTACACTAACTCTGTCTGTCTGTCTATCACGCACGCTGTATAATAGAGGAATAAATAGAACGTTGAAAGTATATAAAGTTTAACTTTCGTTTCACGACAGCGTTCGTTACGTTAATTATGGACTGCACCCCCAGGTATATAACTGCGCCCAGGCACACACAAATACACAGTGTCCTAAACAGTTTGTTCTCTGTCCTAAAATAAATAATTTGGTTCATTGTGTTGTCAATGTTTCTCTTCAGTTTGTTTAAACAGAATACCAGTTTACCCTGTTAATGTTGGACTTCATGTGGAATTTTTTTGTTATTTTTATGCAGAATGTGAACTGACAGAACTGTGATTAGATTTTTCTTGTTTGTTCGAAACTACCTTTCAGGGAAAAGTGCAATACTAATGTTTAAAATACATTTAGTAATACTAATAATTTATTTTATTTTCTATTTGATTTGTAGCAGCAGAATTATATTATTCCTGTTTTTCTATATTCTATTGTCTCCAAAAATTGGGGGAAAAATGTTAAAAAATTCATAAATGCATTAATAGACATTTTGAGGGGTTTTCTTTTTTCCTGTACCGAACCAAAAATAAAAAGAACCATGGCTTTGAAAACCGAAAACGTACCGAACCGAAAATTGTGTGTACTGTTACAGGCCTAGTAAAAACATTTTCGTTAACTGAAATAAATAAAAACTAAAATTAAAAGAAGAAAACGATAACTAACTGAAACTGTATGGTGTGCTTACAAAACAAACGAAAACTTATAAAAATTATGGATAAAATTCCCTTAGATTTCGTCTTCGTCATTGTCGGATTGATATGAGATCGATTTATTTCCCTCAAGCAACGTTAACTGATGGCACCATATCATATTTAATGGTCTGTCACTTCTCGTCACTTGTGGTTGAGAGTCATCTTCTGGTCCCCACTGTACCTGGAAACATGGAGACTAAAGTTGGGAGAAAGCAGTAAAGTCCTGTCTGGGATTTATTTGAATTCGATGGCAAAGAAGATATAAAAAAACTAAAACTAAACTAAAACTAAGCATTTCAAAAATAACAAAAACTAATAAAAACTAGCAAACTTCCTCTAAAAACTAATTAAAACTAACTGAATTAGAGAAAAAAAGTCAAAACTAAATAAAACTAAACTATAATGAAAAATCCAAAACTGTTATAACCTTGGTGACAGCTAATCCTGTTTGAATTGTGACAGCATTTACACACTTTGATGTTTGTCAAAAAAAATCATTATATGTAGCAAGAAAGTCACAATTGGTGGTGAGGATAGTAAAGAAACAGCTAGTTAAGTAGGAAATGGCTCAGTGGATTGTATCACTTGTAATATGTGATACATTGGACCAACACAAAAACAGTCATCACTAACTTTCAAATTTCACCTCACTCAATGAGCAAAGTCTTAAGAGGACCTGCAATCATTTAATCGTTTTAAGTCCATTCATGTTGAAGTCCATTCATGTTGAAGCTGCAAAAACATCTTTAACAATTCTGATCAGACTATAGAGACAGTTAGGTTTATGCCACCTCCACCATTTTCAGGCATGTTGATAAATATTGTTGTATTTTATATTTCTGAATATTTATAGTTTTAAAACAAGATGTGACTTTTGTGACTTGTAAAATTATGTTTTAAAATAACAAACATTACTTGTGTCAGTGATGTAATAATTCAGCTGGTACAAATGGAACAATCTCCACTGTATACACTCAGCTGTCGTTAATTAACATTAGGTGCATTTAAATGTTTGGATGCATTTACATTTCAGTGGTTTTTGGCAGGAGAATGAAATTGAATGTGTTTTCAAAACCAAGGCAAAAATACAAGAAAGAGATCATGTAAGAGGCTGGTCCAGTGAGTGATGTGAGTGATGTGAAGTTATCCTCCAAAACTGAAAATCGTTGGATTTTCAATATTGGAGGATAACTTCTTTAGCGACAGCTAGAGAAATGAGTAAAGGGTTTTTGAATCTGGTGGGAGGTGTACATTGGATATATTGCCAAGAAGGCAAAGTGCTACTGATGCTGGGATTCTGGACCTCAGGATGGTGGATAGTGTTTCACTGACCTTTATCCAAAGGGGGTGTACTGGTTGGCAAAGCCAGATGGCATGAAAGTAGTTGTCTGTGCTCCCTGATGTGCAATGTGAACAGATGTCTGAGTTGTCAAGTCCCATTTAAACATTTTGTTTTGAATGATGTGAGTTCTGTGAATAATTTTATATTGTATTAGCTGTAGGTTGGTGTTAGTGGTCATGGAGAAAGTGTTTTTGCAGATTTGTTCCCAGAAATCAGAGTTGGGAGAAAAGGCCAGTTCGTTTTCCCACTTGACTGTTGGGAGTGTTATTGTACTATTTAAGCTGGATATGAGTGAATACAGTTTGGATGCTAGTTTCATAGGACTATTGATTTGGATGAGTTCTTCAGTTAAAGGTGGGGTCTGAGAAGTTTTTCTGGAGCATTATTTATTTTATTCCTTAAAATCCCCTTCACACCCCGATTACAACTAATTAATTAAATGCGCTAACACAAAAAATAAAAAAATCAGTCACCTGTGGAACAGGTAGGACTGAAAAAACAGCATCCAATCATTTTGAGCACCCACTCAAAATGATTGAATGGTGATATGTCTATCAAACTCAACTGCCATTCACCCCTACCCCCTTCCCCCCTCTGCGCGTATCCCTCTTCACGTTCCCAGAGACTGGAGCCTTGTACAGGAAGCATAGCCAGAGCTTGGCTATATTAGTTATATTAGGATGAAAAGTTCACCTGCAAACTGTTTTGTCACTGACATAAACCACTAGGAAATGTAACATTAGTCACATAGGTATGAACTGGGACTGTTTTGTAAGAGCGGGGGTGTTAGAGGAAACTGAATGAGCTATGCATGGATACGTGAGCTGGAGGCTCAGCCGGGGCCGTAGTCGGGGTAGGAGCCCGAGGCGTACGGGACCGGAGCAGGAAACAGAGCCTCAGCCGGTGTCAGAGACGGTTCGGTCGGACCAGACTGGACCATAGATGGCGTCGGAGCCCAACCCGGGTACGGAGCACAGCAGAGCCGGCGAATTGTTGCTGTGCAGTGCTCGTGAACCCTTGGGAACAAGAATCGCGTGTGCCACCACTCTGGAGGCATGGCTTCAGAGGGATGTCTGAAGAAAGGGGTTTGGACTTTTGAACTGAGTATTTTCAAAATGTAGCTTGCTCGAACCGTTTTTCCAAGATCTCAGACCCCATCTTTAACTGGGGTGGTGGTAGTGTGGTATTGCTTAAGTTAACTTTTTCTTTATTTCTTAGTTTAAGCTGTTGATATTGAAGAAACTGATCTCTCCCAACTCCATAGATCTGAAAAACTGTGTTAAATGGCATGAATTGATTATTGTGAAATAAGTGGCAGAGGTGTGTGATTTCCTTTGTTTTCCATGTGTAGAAGTGAATGGGTTTATTTTGTAGAGTGAAGGTTGGATTGTGCCAAAGTGGGGTGAACATATTTGGTGCTAGTGATGACTTTGTGATTCAGTTTATTTTCCACTAGGCTGTCAAGGTTGTGGAGATAGTGTTGATCGTACAGGTGTTAGCTTTACTTTAGACTGTGGAAGGAAGGGGAGATCTGCAATGGAGATGTTTTTACACTGATGCTGTTCCAGTTAGAGCCAAGGGTAACTGTGGTTCTGTTTGTGGATCCATTTAACTAAATACTGTAGTTGATTGGCAAGGAAGTAGTGTAGGACGTTTAGTGCCTCAAGTCCACCATGTGCTTTTTTGTTTTACTGAGTCAACAGTGAAATTCTGGGTTTTTTATTTTTCCAATACAATTGTGTTGTTAGTGTGTTGAGTGTTCTGAGCCAGTTGTCTGTGGGAGGGGTGGGGATCATAGAGAAGAGGTAGTTAATCTGGGGTAAGGTGTTCATTTTTACTGCTGCAATTCTTCTGATGAGTGTGAGTTTTGTCCAGCATTTATAGTCATCTTCAATTTTTCTTAGGGCAGTGTAATTGAGATTAAAAAGCTCTGACAGCCTGGGGGAAATATGAATGCCCAGATATTTAATGTTGCCGGTGTGTAGGGGGAGGGGAGAATCCTGAGTTCCAGAGTCCCAAGCATCATCAGAGAGGGGTAAAATTATCAATTTTTTCCAGTTAATAGTATAAAGGGAGATTTCAGAGGTTTCCTGGAGGATGCACATGGATTCTGTAAATACAGAAGTAAATCAGCTGTGTACAGGCTGATTTTATGTTGTGTGTCTGTGACCTGTATTCCTTGAATAATGTTATTTTGGCGTATTGCTGCTGCAAGGGGTTCAATGAAAGCAGCAAAGAGGGAGGGCGTGTCATATCAGTCCCCGGACTTCTACTTGTTTTGTCTGTCTTGTGTGTCGTTTCCTGTTTTATTTTGTTAGGTTTCCCTCATGTGTCTTGTCTGGTGTCTTTACTTCCTTTTTGTGTTCACCTTTTCCCTGATTACCTGACTCCTCCCTGATTGTCTCCACCTGTGTCCAATTGTCTTCCCGCCCTCTTGTGTATTTAAACCCTGTGTTCTCCCCTGTCCATTGCCAGTTCGTTTTCCTCCTTTTGGTGTGTTAACTTACCAGCGTTTTTTGGATCCTGTTTGTTTGCCTGCCTGTTGTGACCCGTTTTGCCCTTTGACCACCGTCTCTGCCTGTCCCTCGCCTGCCTGCTCGTCTGTCTTCGACCTGGTTCGTCTATCACACCTGAGAATTCGCCTGACCCCTGTCTGTTCATCCGCCTCGGTGCCCTATCCTGGTTTCGACCCCTGCCTGGACTATCGGTACGTGAGCCTGCCTATCCCCATGTACGTTTGCCTGAGTGATTGTCCTCCCGTGTATGACCTGGTCTGTCCCCTGACTCTTCTGTGTTTCTTCCTAGTCGGGTTCCCCTCGTGTGCTCCCGACCAGGGCTGTAAAGTGGTTCTCCTGGAATCCGAAACCAAGACGGTTCCCCACCACAGCCACACTGAAGAAAGATCCATTACTTTCCTGTGTGAACTATTATCTCTGACTGTATTCAATAAATCCCCTTTAATTGTATTTCCGTCTGAGGGTCTTGCATCTGGGTCCGGTTCTCGTACCATCAGTCCTAACAGGGCGAGAGTGGGCATCCTTGTCTGGTCCCCTGCTGCAGTGTGAAACTTACTGAAGTGATTCTGATAGTAGTAATTGTGGGCCTGGATGATGAAAATAGTGTCTTAATCCAGTGTAGGAACAACTTTCCAAACCCAAATTTGTGGAGGGTGTTGAATTAAAAAAAAAAACCCTTACCTTATCAAATGCTTTTTCTGCATCAAGAGAAATGTTAGATTTTTGTTGGGTTTTTTGTGATATATTTGTAAGATTGAAAAGTCTGCGGACGTTGTCTGTGGCGTGTCTGTTTTTTATGAAGCCAGTCTGATCTTGGTGAATAAGCTTGGGGTTGGCTGTTTCTATTCTAGTTGCTAATGCTTTGGTTATAATTTTCAAGTTGGTGTTGCTTAGTGAAAACGGGCGGTAACTAGAGGGTTGGGTGGGGTCTTTATTGGGCTTAACAGTATTGTCATGGTGGCAGTGTTCATATGTGTAGGTATGGTCGAAGTGGCTTTGATCTCTGTGATTACTCTTTGGAATAGTGGTGATAAAATGTCCCACAAAAGTCTGTAAAATTTGGCTGGTCTTGGAGATTTGTTATTAGGTATCTTATTTACAGCAGAAGTGAGTTCACTGAGGGTAAGGGGTGCGTCTAGAAATGCTACTTGTTCTTTATGTAATTTTGGGAGATCTAAATTGTAGACGAATGCCTCAATGTTGGAGTATGTGGGTTGTTGAGAAAGGAGCATAGATCACTATAAAATTCCTGGAATATGTTATTTATAACTTGTGGGTTTTGAATGATTATTCCTGTAGAATCTATGATAGCGGGAATGGCTAATCTCTCTTTTTTATGTTGGAGTAGGTTTGCCAGATATTTATTATTTGCTTTATTACTGTATTGAAAATCATTATATTTCAATTGTTGAATGAGAAACTGAGTTTTCTTATGTATGATCCTTTCCAATTGTGCTTTGAGTTCTTTTTTAATTTGATCTGTTTTGGTTCACTGGGATTACAGGATAGTTCATTTGTTAAATGTTTGATTTTCTGTTTCTATTGTATTTTCCAGTTGCTGTTGTTGCCGTTTTTTTCTTGGATGAAGAGTATGAAATGATTTTAGCTCTGACAAATGCTCTCCCAGCTTCCCATAACAGTGAGGGTGAGATGTGCGGAGAGTCGTTCATTTCCAGATAGAATGCCCACACGGCCATCTGATGAAAGGCATGAACAGGCGCTTGGGTCCCTTCAACAGGCATGCAACACCCTCAGGTATTCTTAGGAGGGAGGAACAGCAAAGGACATGGGAGCCCTTCCGTGCCTAATGAAGGCACTGCCAGGGCCAGACTGATCTGGCTGCAAAATGTCCAGCTTCAGAAGCACGAGAAGACTGTGCTTCTCCCTCATCATGAAAATGAGAGGCCAATGCTGCCAGAGAGAGAACATCCTCCTCTCGGGCAAGGGCAGGCATGGGCAGAGAAGAAAACCCAGCCTCAGATATGGGAGTATCCAGGTGATGAGTGCAAAAAAAGATTTGATCACATCCAACTCCAGAGCCATCCATCACTCATGTATGACTGGAACCACTGATAATAGCACACACACCGCCAGCTAGAAAACAGTGGTAAGTCCAAGGCCAAAGCTGGGAGCGGGTGCATGAACACTGCCTTCACCAATTAGGACCCAAACACATGAAAAACTAACAGACACTGTCAGCAGAATACGTTATTTATATGGACCCAAAACCTGTAGGGTAAGACCAAACTTTGGAGTGGGTGTGTGAATGCTGTTTTCACCAATCAAGGCTACTCAAATCAATAAGGCTCACCGTATGCAGTCAAAATATGAAAGTGCAACAGTACAAGGAATTACCTGAGAGAGGGGGCATGAATGCTGCCTTCACCAGCCAAGACAAAAAAACCAAGACAAAGATCCACAGCATTTCCACTATCTTGTTTTAGCAAATCAAACACTGGGAGAGGGGGCATAGGCATTGCCTTCACCAGTGAAAAACAAAAAATGAATAAAGTAAACAGCGTTAGCTAAATGAAAAAAAAGGCTAACACCATTTGCAAAAACACCGGCTATCCAGGTGTAGTAGTAACCAAACTCAAAAACTGGCTGCCTTCACCAGAAAAAATACAATAAGTGAAAAAAGCTAACACCGTTAGCAAAAACACCAACTATCCAAATGTAACAGTCACTGAACTCAAACTGGTAGGGGGTGTGTGAATGCTGCCCTCACCAGACAAAAAGACAACACAGTAAGCAGAAAACCAACCAAACAATAGGAAAATCACCGCAGTATAAACAACATAGTCACTCAGACTTAAACAAGAGAGGGGGTGCGAATGCTACTGTTACCAACTAAAGGGTCAAGTCTGGTTAAATCCCTTCAAGAATGTCCTCTGACAAAGAGTAGCCCGTTGCAGCCCTTGGAGGGTGAAATCCACTGCTCCAACCACTTACAGTGGAAGGGCATCCAAATGAGGGAAAGTAATCCAAGTTAGCATTGGCTCATGCCATGCAGATCGAACTGCACGTGAGAAGAAAGGAACAGAGCCATGGCTGACGTAGGAATATATTACCTCCGGGGTGTCATCCGGGGTCACAGCTGCGACTCTTTTGGTATTACTCGAATTGCACATGCATGAAAGGAACATTCAGTGCTTTCAGCACCACCCTCTGGTGGTCAGGAGGGATGAAGACGAACACTCATAGCTGGCGCCCCTGAAGCCATTTTCTGTCCCCACTGATTTTTCATTTAATTAAAAAAAGTACATGCAGTTAATCCTGAAGTATCAGACGTTCATTGCAAAACAAGACAAATGTATTTATGTTAAAGTCCCAGTCTGTGTGCAACACTACTAAAGAATGTTTTAGAACCAGTTCCTGGACCATTTAGGAGTCAGCATGTTGCATGGTAGTACAAACACAGGATGCTTTTCACTACTTGCATTAAAAATAATTCAGATACCAGCATTATTTTCATCATTTATTCCAAGAAAAGTTCTCAAACATATTTACTGCAAAAAAAAAAAAAAAAAGATGCTTGTCTCAAACATCTATTGGCTCCTGTCAGCTTCAATAACAAAACAGTTCTTATTTTACAAATTTAAAACATATAATTCTGTACAAATTGGAAATATGCTCTAAAAGAAAACATTTCAAGATATTACACACAACAGTTTAAGAACAGTGTGGCTCTGAATGGTGTTAACAGTGAGGCAGTGAAACGGTTTGCATAGTGTAAAGGATTTTCAAGTGGAATCATTACTTGTCTGACAAGTGTTCAATGAAATGACTCATACAAAGAACAGCAACAGCAGGGCAAGTGGACTACAGATTCTACTAGTGACATTGAAGTTTGAAAACTCCTCAGTTAGCTTATGTACTTATCAACTAAACCACTGCAGTCTAACTATATTAGATTTAATGCGTAAAGGAACACTTATACTGAGCACTGCAGGTCATAGATTCGGCATCCCACTGGGGTGAAAAATACACAGGATTGTGTATGTTAATCTAGTCTTTTAGCAATTTTAAACACATCTACCAGTTTCAGATCCTATGACTGACACAGTGTGTCCAAAGGAAATACCAATATGTACTTTTTTTTTTTGAACCACCACTAAGTCCATTTATATGTGGAGTCTTAGTTGTTCTAGACCTCCAAGATATTCTGTAATTTTCATAGAACTAATTTTTTTGACATTTGCAACTGCATAAAAATAAAAATGAATTATATATGACTTAATAAACTGGTTGAGAGCCATTAAATTGAGTCTGTGTATAGACTACAGAACACCTAGCTTCCATCCATATTTTGTAACATAATACTATAATGTATCCAGAAGATATGTTACAGAAACATGGATACGGAAGCCTTTCTACAATATGGGAACATTAGTTTTTGGATGCAAATATTTTAGCATCACACATCATACATTTTGGAGTAAAAGAATAAAAGTTGCAGATAAGAAGCAATTTTTGAGTAAAAGGTTAGGCATTACTTGTAGTTGAGCAAAAACATGACAGAAATTGGGTCACAACTGAAGAGAGGTCTGAGGTTTAAAAAAAAAACCCTATTCTTTCTGTATCAGAAACAAAGACAAGGTTTTCTACGGAGACTGTAAAGGTAGGTAAGGTCTGTAAGAAAACTAAGAATGAGGTAGGAGCACACTACAAAATACCTTTAAGTCTGCCACTGCTGAGTCAATCCACTAAATGCTACCAAGTACTATGAAACCAAAAGTATTTGGTCATTTGTTTGGAGACTTGTGCTGTGTTCAGCCCAAACCTGACATGAATTTCTTACACTAGAAGTTAATGCAAAGATGAAATCATTTACTGCTGTTACATGTGTTTCACTCTTAACAGAGATAAGGAAGCTGTCAGTTTAACTTACCCATCATAAACCCAGTAACCGATAGCATTTGTGGTGTTACTAATCTGACATTAATGGTAAATCAAACACATGAGAGTAGACCGTAAACACAACACAAAATGCCTCTGTGAGACAGAACATCACATTAGTAAGGCACTAAGATATCATTATAATTGTTATAATCATGAATTATCACAATGCTTAGATGTGTTCTTATGGTCTGTAAGACATAAGTGTCATGGTATAATACCTTATACCCTGTACTGTCAAACTGGGAGCTAGTACAGAATTAACACAAACCAATTAGTGGACTTGCGGTCAAATCTTACAAGTTAACTTGCTAATCCATTAACATGGTTGGCGACAAATGAGCTCTGTGAGCTATCTTCTGTTATGGAGCCTGGGTAAAGAGGATCAAACTGCACAACCACTGATTTTACAAATACACATATATTACTTTATTTGAGCTAACAGGTGTACTTAACCGTGAATTAGGTGTTAGCTTCTACTGGTTATTAAGTGCGAATATTTACATTTTTTGAAAATACTCCAAAAACACTTCAGTGTCAGTATTCATGTAACCTGAGGTCAAAGTTGGCCTGACATTTGGTTTGAACACAGCATAAGGACATTACAGCCTTCCAGGTGTGAAACATACCAACCTCTGATGAAATGTGTGCCTTTGACCCTTTGCATTCCAACTGAACACACAGTCGCTCAACACCTTCAAGTACCATCTCACATCTTTAGATGGGAGGCCACTGACAGCACCTATGCATCTTGAGTTATGTAAGACACAATCAACACTTGTCCTAATGCTATTTCAAGCATTAGGACACAGTGAGAGGGAAACATTTTTTAAAATGTTTTTTCTAACTAGTGTAAAATTTGTTTTCTTTTTTTTGCTCTGGATCAACAAACAAACTATTCTTTGGAACATTTGAGTCTACTGCTACTGCTACAGCACAGTTTTGATTTTATTCTTTGTTTTGGAATTCAGTGCTTGATGCCATCATTTCATTTCCAGTTAAGAGCTACAAAGCCATTCAGGTTTTTCAGTACACTACTCAACTCCTCTGCTGTCAGTAGGAAAAGTCACTGAAACTAAGCTGATGTCAGTAACAAATACCACTTTCCTCTGATCACTCATTTAGTCCTTACTGTAGCCCTAATACTCTTCTGTAGGCTATGACCATTGTGTGCCCTATTGTGTCTGAAACAGTATCCCAAACTTCACATATCACTGCAAAGTGTCTGACACCCTTCAGTAAGGAAAGACAGCACAGAGGGCCTGGGCTGGGCACCCTGTGTCTGATTTGGGGATTATTTCCAGATGCCAAATCTTCTAATTTCCTGCGAGTCTCCGAGTCAGACAAAAGAATTCAGTCACAGATGGCACAACCCTGCTAGCCCTTTTCCCACAAAATGCCATTCATATCAGAAACCTTAAGACTCAAATCGTAGCAGATGTGAGTTTAAAACAATGCTCTGTATCCCTTCATGACTGAAAGCCTGAAAAATTACCCAAGTTTAGAGCAAATTGTTACATCAGTATGTGAGGAATCTTATAGAACCACCTTGAGCATTAATGTAAAAACATTCAGCACAATTTTAACAAAAGTAATTCATATTTATGTCATCAAAACAACAAAAATAAAACAAACAAAAAACCCCCACAAGGCTTCCCTCATAAACAGCCTGCTTGGTAATCATTCAAATTATCATGTCTTGATCATGCGTTATGCTAATTTAGCTAAATTTACAGTGACAGATTTGTCTAGCTTCGGCTCTTTGGATTCAACAGGAACTAATGCCCAATAACACCTACTTAAATTTCTCTGCAGGACATTATTTGGTTACAAATGAGCATAACTATATGAAGCTCAGACAGGACTGCTACTTCTGATGTGTGGACAGTACACAAAGACAAAACACAACTTGACTGCCTTTAGAACATGTCACAGAGTTGCAAAGCATCCATCTTTACTGGTAAAATTTCTTCCATTTCACTACCCAATCTGTACCAGAGATACTATTAATTCAATCTGGAATCCATTTTACTTCTGAAATACTGGAAACAGGAAGTAGTATTATCACACATGCAAGTTTCTTGTATGGACTGGGTAGAGACAAGCATCATTATTGCACTCAAGACTTTGGGCAGAGGAAGTGATGATCACATTGTTGCTTATTAAATCCAGGAATATTGTTTGAAACATCATGACGTCAAAGAAAGAAAAAAATACAGTGGTATGTTTTGACAGAGGCCAGTAAAAAATGGTTCCTAACTGTTTTTTTTTTTTTTACGCTGAATCAAATTTCTGTCCTGGTGTTTTTAAATTTCTATTGATCCAATCGCACTTTGTGTGAGTTCTTTTTTTTTTTTTTTAAGGCACCAGGGAATTATAGGGCTCACGGGTAAGAAGAGACTACTAGTGTTGTCTGTTGCTGAGAATTATTCATGTATCAGGGCAATGCATGCTTTCCCTTTAGAATAGTGGTGTGTCAAAGTCACCTTTGCCACATTGCTTACATTTGACATGTTAAGAAGAGCAGTCTATATGGGGATCTGAATTAAAATCATAAAACAACATATACCCCTTGTCTAATACAGATTAAAACAAATGTCCTCTTCTCCATGGTGAAAGGGATGTGGACGCTGCTGGGGGTGTTCCCATCTGAGGGTTTTGGAATCATTAACCAGTTCAACACTTTCCACTCCAGTTGCTGATGTGGATTGTCCACAGTTGAGTATGTTGTTATTTTCCACTTGAGTCCATGTCCATGTAGTAAACAAAGCTGTCAAGACAGAAAACAAGAACAGGTTAACATAAACCAAAAAATTTGCACCTGCTTTACACAACATTCATATTAGCATTAATAGGAGTCGGCTCTTACATTAATTAAATACGTCTTTCACTGAAGAATGAATTGAACAAGTAACACATTATGTTGGAGTCTGTGTTGTGTTGTGAGCTGCCTGTTCACTGATGTTAGCTAACTATCACTAAGCTAATGATAGATTGTGCTACTGCTGTAGAAGAAGATTCTGAAAAAACTTGGAAGAGGTGGAAAAGTTGGTGCAATGTGAAACACATAAGGTGGAATGGAACAAAAATGCTGTGGAATTAGGAAAAGCTATCCAGCATGAAGAGCTGCAGAAACAAACAATGGAAGAGTTTGAAATGTTATATGATCCAGATCAGTGGTTCAAGAGGAAAAAGCAGGTTCAGGTTAGCTCCTCATCCAACAGCACAGGTTATGTATTACTGTATGAAACACAGTCTATGGACTATCTTCCCCCCCACCCCCCCTTCACTGGTCTCCTTCACTGGTCTCCTTCACTGTACCGAAAAAAACATCAAAAATGTATCGAACCGAAGACCAAATCAAAATTTTTCTGTACCGTTACATCTCTACTACATATACATTTCCCAGCAGCAGCACCACCACTGCAAGATTACTGCTGCAGCTGCTTCAGTATTTTATGAAACACTGTATCAGGAGGTGGCATTACATGACTCTTTAAAGTTGAAAGTGACAGACACAAGAGGTGGAGAGTGAGGAAGAGAGGCTTATGTAGCCTGGGGCAGTCAGAAAGAAGTTTTGTTTGTTTTGTAACTTCTTTTTTTCCACAATTTTTCACTAAATTTTGCATGTTTGTTTGGTCTCTTTTTAAAATCCACACGGTGTTGAGCTTTTCTGTTGTCAACCCGGTTCTCTTAAAATGTGGGACAAATTTTAATAACATAGCCATTTACTGTATCCTATGTAAAAGAAGTCATAACTTGAGTATATCTGTCATTTTACCAGATCCTGTTTTCACCTTATCGTTTTGGAATAAATGACAGTAAAGATTGTTCAGACAAACAGTGAAGTTTACAAGGTTGGACACAGCCATGGTGCATTGCATTGTGTAACCTACAGGTGTGTGTGTGCTCAGGTATGGGAGGCATGCTAGTAAAATATATGCCTGGGGTCAGGGAGTTGACTTGGTTCACATGGACAAACAGTAGAAGATACTCACAGAGTGAGTACTCAGTGTTAAAAACAATTCAAACTGGCTAGCTGTTGAAACAAACAAACAAAAAAAAAATGCCACAAATGTGAGTCTAGTGGATTTACGGTGGAAACTAAATTTAGTTTCACAGAAATGGATTCAGGTCTCAATCAGTCAACAAATTACTCACCTACACTAAGAAAGCTAGTCTCGTATATTAATACTATGGATACTATACTATCCATTAATACTCATAGGGGTATTCATTGATATTTTCTTTTGACCACATTAAGTTCAAACATCTGATATCTATAGAGAAATAAATTATCAACTGTTTTTCCCAAAAAAGACATGGTGGGAACAGTACATTGTAAACTACTTGACATAAATGTGGATCCGCAAGTTTTTGCTGTCCGTAATAATGTATGCACCAGTCCATTCTGTATCGCCATTCTGCATGTATCTTGCTAAGCTAACCCACTTGTGCACTTTACATGCAGTGAGGTTATGCAACAAAGAACAAACCGCTGCTTTAGGCCAGCCTGTGGTACGTCAGAGACTGGGCTATTATTAGACCAGCCCAGAACCAAACCTGGTTGTGTCTGCCACCAGGATATGTACTCAGGTGTCATTTTACTGTAGGTCCATTTGTCAGATTTTACACCAGACACACCCAAGGACTTGATTCTTGGTAACTAATGTATACCAAGGCACTAATAATGTACCAGTATCTGAGATCATTTGGGTCCATATGGTTTTGCTGTATTTTCATGCAACAGTCAGAAATTGCAAACTGTCATACCTCAGATCATTTCCACTACGCTGGATAATTCTGCCTAATAATAACTGCCATAAAACAATTACAAAACGCCTAGATTTGGACCATTTCTGAGGACTGAGACATGGCAGAGATTGTTTACTTTCTAATTAATTTTCTATGGAATAGACAGATTTTTAGATGTCAATTTATTTTCTGGAAAGTTGTGATTCATAGTTGTTAGTGCAGCCTGTGTAGAATTCAGCCCGTTTTTATGCATCAGTCCTAGAGAAGTTGCTTATTTCCAGTTCTAGGGGCACTGTTCTGTCGGGGGTCATGACCCCAGTTTGCATTACTCTTTCCTATAGAGCACACGTTAGTAGTCAGACACAGATTGGCAACTCGCTGAGCTAAAGGATGATTTCAACAGATTTGTTTTAGTGATCTCAGTGTTTCCTCTACAGTTTTTTTTTCAGCAGCAGTACTTGTGATCATCAAATAATTTTTTGTCCTTTTTTTTTAAAAATCTGCTTTGTGATATTTCGTTTAGAACTTAAGTGAGAAAAGAAATTAACAAAATTAAACAAGCAGTGGTAAACATTTTATTTTTATTTTGTAAAATTGAATGACAGGGTGTAACAGGCTGCTGTAGAATGTATATCATGGAGAACAGGTATGTTGAGTAGATTCTGAGGGTTCAGCAGAAGAAGTGCTGATCTCAAGCTTAAGTAGGATATCATTTCCCTGCTCTCTGCTTTGTTGTTGTTATTACAACTACATAAATAAACCAAACAAAGGAAACAGTATGAAGGTCGACCTGCTGTAGATCCTCAACAAAATGAAACCTGCTGCCTCCTCAGAAACCCTTCAGGGCAATTTTAGTGACATAACTCTGAACAGGACTTGTTAAAAACCGGTAAAGAACAGTATCTGGAGGAAGCAGTGGTGGTTGGGGGAGTCAGCTCTCTGTGTTTAGCAGTCAGAGAGTGGGAGTGCTGGCTTTGTTTTATGAGTTTGGGAATGGATTTGTGGGTGTGTGGTAAGCAAAGCAACAGATTCTAATTGACTTGATAATTGAATTGTTCACAAAAACTGTTTATTATCTAAGTTTAGGTGTGTTTGGTTCCTCCTAACACAAAAACTGGCAGACCATGTCCTACATATCCACAGACCGGGTTTGTGTATATCCTTGACATCAATTTACAAAATATTGTGAATTTAGGCAAGCTGAAAAATCAGCCCCTCACCCTCGGAGAAAAATGTACTGTGTTTTTGTGTGACCAAAAACAAAAACATTATTTTTCAATCCACAAATTGGTTAAGGGTTTATTATTGCAACATAATAAATTTGAAAGCCTCACTAAAATTTCAGAGAGATGAGTGAATCTTTTGTTTTCTGCAACAGATGGTGACCACATTCCATTTCATCTATGATTTAGTCACAGAGAGCTTTGTTTAACAACACCAAGGGTCAGCAACCTTTGCCATCTAAAGAGCCACTTTAGGACAGGAAGAGAAAATCAAAACTGTCTGGAGCCAAAATACATCCCTACATATTTTTTTTCCATTTTTTATTTATTTATTTATTTTTGGACAAAGCCACATGGAGCCACTTGAAAAGGGCCCAAGAGCCAAATGTGGCCACAGGTTCCCTACCCCCTGAACTACACAGAAAAATACTGTCAATTCAACACTGGAACTACACAACTGCTGTTGGGAGATCTAGCCAATAGGCCTTAATATTCCCACCTGCAGTCATGGAAGGACGTGTTGGGTTAGAGATGGTACTCAGACTGTCAGAGGATTAACATGGTGTAAAGAGCTTACAGCCTATTAGATCCAATACACCAACCATGAATGGGGACAGTGAAGTGGAAAATATGTGGATCTATGTTTTTCCAGAGCACCGTGGGATGACACCAGGTTTTCTAGAGGTATCAGACACAACATTAACCCCTTTTACACTGAAAATTACTGTGCATATTTTCAGCTTTTGTTTGCATCTGTACAAGAAATTGTCTCTGTAGATCTGTCCCTCAGTCCATATTACATTAAAAAATGCAATATGCCAGGAAAGGTTTGACAGAAAGTCACAAAATTGCAAAAAACATTAACAAGGATGCAAGGATGAAGTGAGAAAAATTAGGCTGGCAAAGGTAAAAAATACACAACTGACTCATTTTACACTTTTTTGTAAGGTTTCTCATCACAAATGCTCCAATGATTCTAGAACCAAAACTCAGTCCTACATTAGCACCATAAAAATGCTTACGTGCAGATATATTTGAAGTGGGTTCTGCTTTTTAGTTTTAGTCTAACAAAGCCTGCCTTAGCAAGGATCAGTCTGTTTACCAGGAACTAGCATGCATGGGTAACTTCACAACACGGCCATCAACCTCTAAGTCTAAGGGCTATTAAATTCTTATTTATTTTTTTTAAACTCACCAAATATACCTTAGCAAACACATAAATAAAGTCAATTTGTGTAGAACCTTGACTTGACTTAGGAAAATGCATGTCTATGGGTTACCAAAATACTAAAAGTGAGTTAAATTTCTGCGTGGAGTTTGCATGTTCTCCCCATGTCTGCATGGGTTCTCTCCGGGTACTCCGGCTTCCTCCCACCATCCAAAGACATGCACTGATAGGTTAGGTGGTTAATCTAAATTGCCCATAGGTGTGAATGTGAGAGTGATTGTTTGTCTCTAAATGTTCAGCCCTGCGATGAACTGGCGACTTGTCCAGGGTGTACCCTGCCTTCGCCCTTAAGTAGCTGGGATAGGCTCCAAGCGACCCCCATGGCCCTAGTGAGGATAAAGCGGGTTCAGATAATGAATGAATGAGTTAAATTAACTGCTATAGATTGAGCTTTTATTATTATTTTTTTATTCACAACTTCATGGATCATTTGTTTTTACTGAACAGATTTCGTAGTGAATGCTATTGACTTATTTTCGTGTTTAAGTAAAGCTGCAGCGTTTGATATTTTTTAGGCTACCTGAGCAAAAAATATATAGTTGCCCTAAGCAAATTGTAACTAAAGTAGTCTGACATGAAATGAGAAATTTATACTGTGATGGAAAATGTTGCCCACTCATGAATATGATAAAATAAATTTAAAAAATGGTGTGTATATGTATGTATAATTTTTTTATTTATTAATTTTTTAAAGTTCCCTATATTTTAAGATTCTGTGATAGAAGTTGCATATGTATATATATATATATATATATATATATATATATATATATATATATATATATATATATATATATTATACACACACACACACACACACATATATATATATATATATATATATATATATATATATATATAAAACAAAATTCATTTTATATGTGTTACACAGTAGATGTCTGTGCATAATAAGTAGACTTCATGCAAACAGGAAATGCAAATTTTGCATTTCATTAAGTTGAAGTCCTTTGTGGTTTTACAGCTGACATTGCAATATGATTCATCACACAGCTCTACTGTAGTCATGTGACTTTAGAATGAAGCTGACATATTGTATGTTAGCACTTGTGTTTCCATTACGGAAGGGGGAAATTCACTTGGGTACATTTTGAGGATTTATGACCACAGCCGGTGCCTTTCACTCATACCCTGACCCCTACTCTTAAAACCTTACATAAACACACAACATACAGAAACCTCAGCTTAGGAACTCATTTTCGCTGCTCTTGTGTTCAAACCCTGAGGGAACCCCAGAGAAAAAAAAATTATGAGCTTCTTGGTCACTGAATGCTCACTTTGACAGAAATGTTGCATAAGAATACATGGGTGCTCATCACACTCACTTCCAAAATCTCTTATAGGTGGCCTCCCATTGAAATTTTTCAGCTACTCTGTAATACTGACAGAGCCCTGCAGAACACACTGTACCCACTTCAAAGTGCTGTCCGAACAACTCCATCAGATGACAATTCACTTCTGTCAATAAGATAAGAAAGTGGAAGACACATGCCATAAATAGGTATTAGGGTTTAGCATGTTTACATAAGAGCATGGGATTCATATATACATGCCATAGCTACATCCTGTCAGTGAAATCAAACAGGAGCTTACAGGGCTGTGGCCTGGTTTAGACAGAGGCGGCACATGGCTGGCACACAGTGAGAGGACAAAATGTTCCCGACAGAAGCCCTGTTTAAGCCCTGAACCAGGAGGAGCACTCTCATTGTCCGACTAAGCAGAGCAGAGCTGAGGCAGGGCAGGGAGGGCTGAGGTGTAAGCACAGTGACGTCACACTAAAGAAAACACATTTGTTCACACACATTTCATAAAGATTTCATGACCTGAAAAAAAGGCATGTTCATGTATTACAGATATTACATACTAGATACATACTGCCTTTCTCAAACTTGGGGTCAGGACCCCAATAAGTCACAGGCCCATTTCTTTTGAGTCATGGACAATGCGATGTATGTAGTGCATTTCAATCAATCAAATATTTAAATAGAATACAAAAAATTAAAATGCAGTTACTATTATTATTATTACTAAATAAGGGTGTTCAGATGCTGTATGCTGCTCTCCTTCTTTTTGTGAACCTCGAACTGAAGATGGGGCATTGTTGAAATGAAGATACATGGAAAGTTCGTAAGTTTATGTAAGTGCTCAGCACTTCATAAAATATTTTTTTTTGTTATTTTATTAAATATTATTTTATATTCCGTACAAAACAACAACATTTGGACAGATATCTCCGAACTATACCCAAGCATTACCAATATCAAGGGAAATATCTAAAACATGTAGGATTCTAGCCCTGGAGGACTGGATTTGAATAAAATGTGTTTTTTATGCGTGGGTCTTAAGGAGACAACACAATTTCCCTTTTAGGTTTTGAGCTGACAAAGTTAGGGAATGACTCAACTAGAGGTATACTATACGGATGCTAAACAAAGCTTGGAGCATGTTTTTAAATATTTTTATTCATTTAGCACAGCCTCCCAATTATGGGCTCTTGCAGTGAAAAATTGTACCTTGTTGTGGTTTTAGTAAGATATACAGATAGATTTCTGGGGACAGATTTTCTGCTGTTTGGGAAGTCTGTCAGGAGAATTTCATACCATAAATAAAAATCTATAAGCATTGAAATGAATAAAATAAGCAAAATAAAAACCAAATCACAAAATCAGAAAAGAGAGGTGTTTTTTGTTGTTAATATGTCTAGTTTTGAATTTTACATAATTTTCATCCTGTTGCATCTTTTATGAATTATTAAAAATAAATAAATATCCATTCTTCTTCGGTTTCTTCAGCTTTAAAATTGACCTTGAAAGTGTTAATGACTGACGTGTGAAAGTCAATAATGACTGACATAAAAATTCTGCGTATGTGGCACCTGGCTATAGAAGATAGTATAGTGGCTCTCCATTGTCTAATTTTTCCCATCAGTTTGATAATGAATTAAAATAGTTTTACATTTCTCAACGTAATATTACAGATCTCTAAATTTGCACTGTTGCTTTGACACAGTATCTGTGTAAAGTAGGGGTGTGCAATATGACAATATTAGATTGTGAAGGATTACAATGTATTAACGATCTGACAAAGCAGAGAGATCGTGAAATCAGGGGGGTGGGGTGTGTTCCATGCTGCATGTACCCCACAATGAATATGCGCAGTGAAAGTGAAACTTAAACTCTTGTGTAGTATCAAAGCCTCACGGGTCTACTGGGCTGAATTTGATTTCATTCTTAAAGCGCATGCGTCATTACCCATGTGCTGCGTACTGCCGCAGACCTGAACGTAAACAAACTAATGCAATACTGCGAGTTTGTCTGCAGGATCCGGTGAACCATTTGTTGTATCCTTTGAATAGGACAACTTCACACAGATTCACAGCAAACATGTGCAAAGTCTGTGTAATGAAAATATAGTTTAAGGTGCCTTAAACTTTTAAGGCACCTTAAAAACGCACCGATAGCTCAGTCACTTATAGTTAGTAAACATGTATAATGTTAGCTCACTCAAGTCGTAGATTGTACCAGTCAGGTGTCTAACGTTAATATGTTGCTGGCATTATTTTTATGGTGTTTTGAAAAGATGAGTTGTCATAATGTCGCTAATCATCCATGTCTCACTACCATCATCTACAGGCTAACGTCAAAGCCAGACAACCATCTTCATTATGAATTGTGGCTAACATTACAGGCAGGACGCAGGTTTGTGCAGGCCACCTAATGTTAGGTTTATAGGTTAATGTTATACAGACATTGAAAGGCTCTGATGTGATAGTTGGAGACACTAATAAATTGTAATTTGTTATTGATATTATTTGCATGCTTTTAGTAATATATTCCCCTTATCCTCATTAAGGTTAGTTTATATTAATTTTTATGTCTGCAATATTATCTTAGAACCAGTTCTTCTCTCAGAACCCTGTGGTTCCAGATGCTGCACATGAATATAAAAGTTTTCTGTATCATCACAATCTTAGTTCAAGAATTAGTAACCTAACCTATTTCACAACCTGTTCATGTACAGGTTCACAGGATGCAACAAAGCAAAAAAGGGTGCCAGTGCAAAGGGACAGAATAGGCAAGAGAAGTTCAGGTCCACAGCAATCCCAGGAGTCTGGATACTACTTTTGTTGCACCATGGTTGGGGTTTTCATCCAAATTTAAACTGAAAAATATTTAACAGAAAATGTGGTGCTATCCAGTCAATCAGTAACTGAAAGAGTGTGAAATATTACAATTAATGTTATTATTAGGAAAAATACACATTTTTTTTTTTCTTTTTTAAAGAAAAGATTTTATTGTGGTCTTTTTTCATATTGTGTCAATGTTGCTATTTGATGACAGAGAGATGATAATTCAGTACAACTTTGTATTCCTGAGATATAGCTCTGCTGTGTTCAAAGCAGAATGACTGGCATGTAGCACTCATTAATCCCATTGTAGACTTGAGACTTGACTTGGATTGAGCTCAAAGACTTGAGACTTGACTTGGACAGTGAGCTCAAAGACTTGCCAGCATCTCTGGGCTGCCATCATGTGGATTAGCCTACATTTACTGTAACTTCTGAATCTGTTTTTTTAAAATGGCAATCACACATTGCTGACGCAATGACGCAGACTACTCACTGACCAAACAGTGGTCTGCCATATTTACACGTCACGTTTTAGCATCTCTTCCCCTGTTTTGGAACCGCAGCGGAGCAGATTAAAAAAAACTAGTACCAGGTACCAGATTTCAGGTCCTTTTACGTAATGGAAATACAAAAAGCTGAGTCGAATCGAGTCACGCCAGTACCATGTAGCGGAAACACGGCATTATATGGTGCTTTGCACCATTGTTATGGCAAAAATCAAACAAACCATACACATTGGAACAGTATTTCAAGTTTACTAATTTGTCTTGCTCGCTGACACAAAACTTGTTTAATGCATCTTAACAATAAGACTGAACCTGATTCCTAATCCAGGACTGACCTCCTTAAGAAAAAAAAAGTGAGAAGTAGGAAGCAGCTGTTACTGGAACAAATCCCATTTCAAATCAAACAAACTATGAATAGCTACTAAGCCTGTAACGGTACACGTACCGAACCAAACCGTTTCGGTACGCACCTGTTCGGTTTGGTACACAGCTGTACCGAAACGGCACAGTATGATGAGAAAAAGAAAAAGGAATGAAAGACGTTGTTCGATGCGGAACTTTAAATCCATGCAAGTTTCACACGGACATATTGAAGGAGCACACATTGACCCGAAATATGAAATAGCAGTTGATATAAGGTTAAAAAAACACAACAAATATGATGTGAACCTGGAAGGAAGAGACTGAAGACCCTCCACCATCAGTACAGTCCAGTTTGGATCAGTTCAGGTGAAAGACAACATTGAGGAAAGAGACGTTAATAAGACAGACGTTTTTTGGCCCCTATGAACTATGGTAGTTCTAAAACACTTACACTAACTCTGTCTGTCTGTTTGTCTGTCTATCACGCACGCTGTATAGTAGAGGAATAAATAGAATGTTGAAAGTATATAAAGTTTAACTTTCGTTTCACGACAGCATTAGTTATGGACTGCACCCCCAGGTATATAACTGTGCGCCCCCCCTACCCCCCAGCTTCGACAAAAAAAAAAAAAAAAAAAAAAAATCCCCCGTGCACACAGGCACACACAAATACACAGTGTCCTAAACAGTTTGTTCTCTGTCCTAAAATAAATAATTTGGTTCATTGTGTTGTCAATGTTTCTCTTCAGTTTGTTTAAACAGAATACTAGTTTACCCTGTTAATGTTGCACTTCATGTGGAATTTTTTTGTTATTTTTATGCAGAATGTGAACTGACAGAACTGTGATTAAATTTTTCTTGTTTGTTCGAAACTACCTTTCAGGGAAAAGTGCAATACTAATGTTTAAAATACATTTAGTAATACTAATAATTTATTTTATTTTCTACTTGATTTGTAGCAGCAGAATTATATTATTCCTGTTTTTCTGTATTCTATTGTCTCCAAAAATTGGGGGAAAAATGTTAAAAAAATTCATAAATGCATTAATAAACATTTTGAGGGGTTTTCTTCCTTCCTGTACCGAACCGAAAAAAAAAAGAATCGTGGCTTTGAAAACCAAAAACGTACTGAACCGAAAATTGTGTGTACCGTTACAGGCCTAATAGCTACACATTAGGGCTGCATGATTTTGGCAAAAAATAAAATCCCGATTTTTTCCTCTAAAAACTTGATTTTCGGGTAGAACTACAAAAGATAACAGAAGTCAGCATGTCATTTTTGTGAGCAGCCCGTAATTCAAGCCACTGCTCCCTACCTCAAATCTGTGATGGTATCTCGTGCTGTACCTACACAAGTTTTATTTTTTTCTTCATTAAGTCTTTATTGAATGAAGTAGAGTATAAAATCAATGTATAAAACAAGAAAATAACATAAGTTTGCCAGGGGGAATACACTACAATACAATGTCCACATCAGAGCAAATACTGATGGTTTTTACAGCCTTTTTGTTTCCAGATTTATCGAACAGCTTTAAATAAAGTTCAACATCTTTCAAAAAATAAATATTTGGTTTTGTGTTACAGAACTTACATTTGTGAATGAAAATTTAGCAACTAAATTAATTATTTAAAATTATTATTTTTAAAAATTTTTTTAATTTTTTTTCCTTTTTGGGGTATCTGGGCCCACAGAACTGATACCAATGTAAGTCAGTGACAGGCATCAGTCGTGCGTGCGTGGACCACATAATATGAGTGATCCCCAAGCGGTTCTATTTAAACTGGGGAAGAGACCACGTGGAAGAGACCGACTCAGGACACACTGGAGGGATTCTATCTGTGGAGCTGGTGGATGTGTCTGGGCAGAAGGCTATCTGGGCTCCTCTGCTGAGGCTGCTGACCCCGCAACCCGGACCCGGATCGGAAGAAGACGCTATGGTACGGATCCAGGACAACATAAGATGAGTGATGCCCATACAGCTATATTTCAATTGTGGGATCCGTGCGTGAAGCCACAGCTTATACTGCTATAAGTACTGCGGGTTCATTAACAGATTTAACGTCCGTGGTCATTACACAGACTTCTGTGAAGGACTGCTTTCACAGATAGGGAAAAAGAGCCTATGGTAGCCCACAGGCCCGTGGCCAGGAGACATGAAAAAGATGAAATCGATTTCGTGATTTCCCATTTTTAAAAACTGTCCTAATTAAAAAATCCAATTTCGATTTAAAATTGATTAATCGTGCAGCCCTACTACCCATGTTGTTGAACTGGACAACAGGTTTATCATTGAATCGAGGTGCTGAGTCTGGTCTCTGGTCTAAATATTGTGGATGAACTGCCGTCAGCTGAGCCCCCATTAAACATGTTCTGACAAAACATGCAGCAGAGAGCATATTTAATAATGGATTAAATTTCTATCTACTCTATTCTATCTATTCTTTCAACGCACCCAAAGCGCTTTGCATTATTGATTCATTATTCTTTCTCTCTCACATTCACACTCTGGTGGTGGTAAGTTAGGTTTGTAACTACAGCTGCCCTGGAGTAGGCTGACGGAAACGTGGCTGCCAATTCAAGCCAAACGGCCCCTCCGACCACCACCAAACATTCATACACATTCTTACACCAGTGTGAGTGACACTGGAAGAAAGGTTAGTGAAGTGTCTTGCCTAAGGACACAACAGCACATGACTAGGACAGAGCAAATTTCGAACCACCAACCCTTCAGTTATTGGATGACCCGCTGCCATGGCGGCCTATTTACATACACTAATCCCTCAAACAGATGACAGGTTTTCCCCTTGACCCCGGGGGCTTGTTGCATAATCCACTATCTCATCATGCTATGTCAGAAAGGCCAATCTGCCACACCTATAGCATCTGTGACGTCAAAAGGCAGAGGGGGCAGGGTTTCAATAAGGGTTAACAGGAATGGCTCTGTTATTAGAGAGCTACTTGTGGAACAAGCGCCTGAGTTCATTCATGGTCAGTAGTGGGTTCAAGTTCAGACAAAGAGATGCATGGTAGGGGTGAGTAAGCATTGACTGGGCAGCCGATTGATGTGCTACAAGGAGTTTCCGCTCTATATAGCAAATGATGACAATGAACATCAGAGACTGAGACACTGCAACACTGTTACTGACACTGCATTCTTCAAACAACAAGTTATGAAGTTGTGGTTTTAAATTATCTATGCAACACAACAAGACAAAAATAGGACTAATGGCACTCTACTTCATCAGCTGTTCTATCAACAATCAATAACAAGTTGAATTTCTGAGGTTGTCAGGTTCTGCCACTATGTTAAGAGTCCTGTGGTCTTGATGCAGGAGATCAATCTCCCAATAAATGTTGGTTGTACTTTCACTTGAGGATAACTCAACTAAAATAAAAGTCCATATATGACTTCCTATCCGTGCTCAATAGTAACTATATTGATATCTCTAACCATTTCCATGTAATAAGCCATCACAATATGGACCATTATAAGTAAAGGCAAATGTTGATTAAAAGTAATTTACAGTTTTATTGACAAATAAATGACATTTAAGAGAAGAATACATTTTTGTCATTGTCAAAACATTTGGACATAAATGTAGACAAAAAAGCATCATAAAAATAACAAAGTGGCTACTGATACAGTACTGTGGCATGAAATATCGGTTTGTCTATTACCACAGAGCCAATCAGTGCCCTCGTTATATCATGTCTAGACTGGCAGCGCCAAAGGCATCAGTACGTAAATCTGACATTGATATAAATCAGCCACTGGGACAATGTTCAGAGTGCAGAATTCGGACCACGGCACTCAACTGACACAGAACTGATACAGAACTGAGAAGTCACATGGCATACTGCTGCATCTAACATGTAGCTCCGCCCACCTTCTCAAGCCTCACTGACTCCACAGGGCAGAGAACACCATAAACAACATACTGAGTATTGAGAATAGGGGTATGCAATATGACAATATTAGACTGTGAAGGATTAGAACGTATCGACGATCCGACAAAGCAGAGAGATCGTGTGTGTGTGTGTGTGTGTGTGTGTGTGTGGGGGGTGTTGTTATAGGGGGGTGCGTTCCGTGCTGCATGTACCCCACAATGAGTATGCGCAGTGAAAGTGAAACTTAAAATGGCAGGGCAAGTCTGTCATAACTTAAGACTTGGCCCCCCACAGAGTTGGGCATACTTGACACCGTTGAGGTCCACGCACATCAACCTTTTTTTAAATGTGAAATTGGTACACTCAACTATGAAACGTGCGCGCATGTGGAGTCCACGCCACTCACAGCACGTGTGCACAGTATGCCAGTGTGAGTCCTCCACATACAGGTCTGTAGCGTAAAACTCTTAGAATGTATGTATATACATATATCTTAGTATGTCAACACTATGAACCTGTTCAATCAGCTGAAGAGACACCATCCCAAACAGTATGAGAGTCAAACTCAACTAGAAGACCAGCCAAACCACAGCCAGAGGCAATAGGTAGAATTAAACAAAAGGAAACAACTGTAATGAAAGCATTTAGTAAAGACACTCTATGAGAAGAGTAGCAAGCACGTTCCACATTGATTCTTTTTTGGAGTGCCTGGATTATTCTTCTCCTCATTTTGGACTTCTTCCTCCATCCAAGACCACCCAATACACTGATTACCAGTTGAAAAACCAGAGCTACCAGCCACCTGTTCTGTAAGCCTTGAGGATCACTGGAAACAGCCATTTCTTCATTGATATTTTGTTCTATATTTTATTTTATTTTTTTGACTTTTCATGTTTATTAAAATCTACCTCAAAAACCAAGTGCAATTCAGATTTTATGTTCAAGAGTGCACTTAATCAGAGGGTTGTTGTTTACATTTTAGTATGTTTATGTTCTTGGCACATGTTGGCAAAATTGCACAAACTAAATTAAAAATGTTCTGGAAGGTTCTTTGGGTTAAATTATTTTTTTCTTTTAGGTCTATGTTTTATATAGGGAAATTGTTTGGTTGCACTGTTCAGAAACTTGCAAATTAATCTCAAAGATCAAAGTAAATAATCATGATAAAATTTAGATTGTGATTTTATTTTTAAAAAAATCATGTTATGATATTTTTGCTATATTGCTCACCCCTAATTCAGAACAATAATTCCTATTCTGTATTATATACTATCACTAATTTGTCTTTTCTTCCATCAATTGCCACAGTACTGTGGTAGCAAAATACACAAAAGAATGCACTGAAGTATACACCATATATCACCACAGCACTGTGGCAACAAGAGGCGAATGAGTTCATGTAACAGTATCCATGATTGGCTCTAGTACAAATGCAGACATTTGATTGGCTCTGTGGCAATAGACAAACCGATATTTCGTTGTACAGTACTGTGGCAGTAGCCATTGCCTGAAAATAAATTATAACTAGAAGCACTCGGAGAGCGCAGATCTCCGCCAAGGCCGATCAGTGCCCCCCCCCCCGATCACCACCAAAATTTAATCATTTCTTCCTTATCCCATTTCCAACAAACCCTGAAAATTTCATCCAAATCTGTCCATAACTTTTTGAGTTATATTGCACACTAACGGACAGACAAACAAAACCTCCTTGGCGGAGGTAAATATGTACCACTAATATAATTATCACAGCATAACAATATCATCATACCAATCATTTCATTGACCAGCCCAGACATGTTGGGTTAGGGTAAATAACATACACAGAATACTATACGTTCTCCAACAAAAATACTGTTTCAATTTATTTATTTAAAGTTATACCTACCAATGTGGCATTTCTCACAGCACTTAGTGAAAATTTCAACATGAACAACCCGCCTCCCTCCAAACCCCCTCCTGCTTCTCTCTGCCTGAGCTCTGAGGCTCCCCTCCTCTCACCTGAAGCGCGTGGTAGAAGCGAAGGTGGAGGCAGAGGCCCATACCGCTTTGGCATATCTGCAGACCCCTCCCTCAGATACATCATCCACCTGCCGGGCTCCTGTTTCATCAGTAAACCCTGTATTTAAGGTTCTGGTCTGTGCAGCACTGGGTCAGTGTCTTCACCCAGGAGATGGGCGCGTGCACTGTAAACGCGTGGCCTTTGAATTTTCCGTGGACATTTGAGGTTTCATAGTCCATACATTTATCATCCTACATCATCCTACATTGTGTGACACCATGTACATGTACCTTTATGAGTCCTGCGGTCATAAAAGCTGACCTTTGTGCAGACCTGTCTGTGGAGTCATATACACCCAACTCCTGGACTTCATCTCCATCCCTCATTCACCGGACTCCTGTTTGTTCCCCTTGGTTGTTGTTTCTGTTAATAAATCCGTTTTTTTCCCTTCATGTGCATTTGAGTCCTATCCATTCACATCCCTAGACAGGAGACTGTGGTCAGTGACAGGAGAAGCAGCGCGAGTGAAGCATCAGATTCAGAGGTACCCATATCGGATGCAGGACGACGGTAATGGATCGGATGTGGGACAACAGTAATGGATGATTGACAGGAGGCTCAGCCAGGCTCAGCCAATTATTTCATTTGGACCGAATAAAATGATTGGTCAGAATTTTATCAGAAATATGAGCAATATATGAGAATTAAACATTTTTGAGGTTCAATACCTGGTGGATTTCTTTTACATTTTATTTTGACACACGCTTATTAGGAGCATTTTAAGATGACAAAAGAAAAGTGTACAAATGCCACATTATACAGTATAGCTTTAACCTTTATTTAACCAGACAAAATCCCATTGAGATCAAGATCTCTTTTACAAGGGCAACCTGGCCAAGAGATCAAGCAGCACACACCATACCAATCATCAATCACTTCATTTTTTTCTGCTTAAACTCGTCACGTAATGTAATGTCACTCTAACTGGGTGAAATATGAACAGAAACAGAGAAACAATCAGATCAAGTGTTAACATGTTTAATATTTTCCTGCTGAACAGATTACCAAAGGTTTCAACCACCTCTCTCATTCCGATTGAATAATGCATCTGAACATACCAATTTGGATCTATTTAAATTCTGATTGGGATGTTATTCCCAATATTAGTGGAACATTAGGGTCCATGTCATGGGTGGATTCAGGTGCACATGCTGTTTACCCACATCTGACATCTCTACCCTTAAGTTTGTCAGTGATACACATTTTGTTTTGTAGGCCTACAAATTACAATTTGGAAGGAGCTATACATATTTCTACTTAAAAATATGAAATAACGGCAAAATTTATGCTACTGTTTGTTGACTGTAGAGATGTGCATTGAATATATTTACACTGATGGGGCCAGGAAATTTGTGATCATTAGAGCAAGTCATGCCACAGGGTCTTTGACCAAAGTGTCAAGTAGTGACAAGATGGGATGGAAACCACAATGAAAGTGACAAATGCCCCTTTTCCACCACAGGAACTTTACCTTTACCCAGGCTTTTGAAAATCCTCAGAGCGTTTCCACCAAAATTACTTCAGTAAATAAACTTTCCCTCGACCCCAAACTTTTTTAGTGAGATATAAACTGGGCTGCATGCCTGCTGTTAGGTGTTATAAATACCAGGAAGAAACAAGTTCCTGAACAGCAAAACAGAAGTCACTGCTCTGTGTCATTATTAGGCTATGTCAATATCAAGCGGTCCTCCATAGCACATAAGCAATTCAGTCCATACCATCATACCATGCAAGGGCTGAAGTTGTGTGAGAGTAAAATGACTTTCCTCACTCATGGTTGTTTCAGCCAGTCTTTTGTAATATGTTTACAGCCTATAAACTGGAAAGAAACACCGATTTGACAGTTTTTATCATTGGTATTTATCATTACTGACTTTTGAAAATACCTATCAAATGGTTTTGGCACATATTGCCCCACCCTTCTAGTAGTTCTACCCACTTTTGTATAGTCAAGCAGATAGCACATGTAGTGAATACACGTGAGTCTAGCACTGAGGTTCGTGCCAATCAAAAACCTTCTCTGCCAATACGCCATTGTTTTCTGTGTTCTCTTTCATCGTCTCATACACAAAAACTGCAGCTGATTTGCCTCAGGCCTGGGATGTACCTTGTTTGGTTGCCAGTGTCAGTCTGAAAGCCATCCTCCAGCCAGCTCACATAGTTGTGCTCTCACAGAGGCCTCTCCCTTCACCTGAGGCCTACCCAACACACCTCCCTCTAAAGGCCTTCATTTCACATAACATATTTGCTTTTATTATTTTTTACAAATTAGTGACAGTTAAATACCTACCACACTATAGGGTCAGGCATGTAGTTAACCTTTTAATAGCTGGTATTGTGTATTGACGTGCAATGCAGTATTTACTTTCACTTCAGGTTAATCCTGTTTACTCAACAGTGACGTGGGGAACGGAAATCAGGAGTAGCAGTGAAGCTTAAAGCCTATTTGGAGAGAGGTGACAAGGCCATCCTGTGGTTTGATATCTCTATGACCACATCTTCTTCCATGGCTGAACCTGTTCACTGATGAGGTTTGATTGGTAATTCTCTTAGATGACTTTTTTCTTTTTTACAACTTTGATTTATAAATGCTGACACTGCTAAAGCTTAAGGCTGAGTGACAGAGCCAAAAATGGTCATCAATCAATGTTAAACATTGTCAATCATTATTTCTTTCAAGTTTAAACACTGATTTCTGGTTCTGAGTTAGAGTAAGTATTTAGGTTTTAAACTCTTCTTTCCTTTCAGAACATGACACATCATACTAAAGCTGGTTAGACAGCAGAACATTGTTATTCCATTTTTTTGTGTGTGGGGGGAGGGTTATTGTTTACATTTTCAGCTAAAAGTTAAAAAAAAAAAAAAAAAAAAAAAAAAAACCCAAAAAAAACTAAACTGTTGCATTGTTTGTCATCAAATGTTGAAAGTAATCATTTTATTATTAGTTTTGAATAATCTGTCTCTAACTTTGCAAAATGTTCTGCATCTTGGCAAGTGCTCTACATACTCAAATCATAAAGAATAATTTAAAACTACAAATAACCATGTGGTTTCAACCTTTGAAATAATGATTTGCCAGTTATTGTGATCATTTTCAACCTGGTTAGATGCTTTTTTTAAACTTTAAAACACAAATGAGATCAGATGGTGGGCATATGGACATATGTTATGCATACATTAGATACAGTATATGTTCCTGCTACACAGGCACACTTTGGCTGAGACTGATTCCTGAAATCCTAAGCCTGACGTCCCCTATACTGACGTAATGACAAGGTGTTTTTCTCTTCACACCACAGCGAAGTAGTGGGAGAGCACATCTAGATCACACATATTATAGTAGCTCACTACAACAATCAGTGACTTACCACAACCAGTGGCTTTTGAATGAGGAGAGTGTCAGCTGGTGACTGGGACAGCAGCGTCACCTTAAGGGAAGATTAACTGTTTTTAACCCAAGAGCCAACATTTCCTTTAAGCTAGTTCGTGCTGACTTAAGTGACACAGAAGAGCCTGCAGGTTTTAAAGGTCACTAATCACTAGCTGAATCCTCCTCTCTGTCTACAGGTACGCAGCATATCGAACTGGGCTATGTGTGTTTGGTTAGAAAAACTGCAGGTTATGTTGTCACACAAGATGAAATGAAAAAGAAATTGTTAGAGGTGCAATTAGGGCTGGGTAAAAAAACTGATTTGATCAATTTTGGATCGATTTCTTTTTAATTTTGCAGAATCGATTAATGGTGGATGAGATCAATTTTTCAGAGCAGGACCGTGAGCAAATGACCCGGAAAATGCCGATGCAGAAGCGCAGCCAGCTCTGTCTTGCGAGCCCCTCATGGGGTCTTGGTCATGCTTGCGATGGTTCTGGCGCAGGAGGAACGCGGAGGAAGGGTGGGGAAAACCCCTCTGCAGGAGGTCCTCCCGGCCTCAAATTCGAACCCGCAGTGTGGAGGAACTGGCCAGCGGAGGTGGGTTGCAGATGCCAGTCGTTCTAGAAATATTAACTTCGATCACCTGTGGCTGAGTGCGGAGTTAGAGGAATAATAAAGTGGAAATCTTGAAGCTCCGCCCACCCTCCCCCTCCAGTGAGTTTCTTGTACCAAGGGCCCGACATGAGTCTGTTTCAGGGGGGCCAAATTGGTTTAAGTGCCCCAGGGCGATAGTAATGTGCCTTAAGGCTGGAAGCACCAGGTATAAAACAGAATAAAGATGACAAAGAAGTCTGTTCTGAGCCACTGGAGAAACATAGACATGTTTCTGTCCTGTTCATTATTTCAGAGCAGATTCAGCTATTTACTGCTGAAATGTCATATTTATTTCCTTTCTAATATCAATATTGATTCTGTGTTGCATGGCTGCAGTAGTCAAATAATCAAGTTACAACTCAAAATTGTACTTTGGTATCACTAAATGAATCTGAATCAATCAATTAATACTGAATCGAATCAAATCAAATCGAATCGCAATTAATCGATTCAGAACCTTGTAAATCGAAATCAAATCGATTAAGGAAATTGGCCATGATACCCAGCCCTAGGTGCAATACCAACATAATAATCCTGAGCTCAGACTGGGTTTTTGACTTTTTTAGCAGAGAACCAGCCCTTGAATTGCCCCTTGAATTCATACACTGGATGATTATGCCAGTACTTTTCACAACAGCCACTGACAGAAATTGCAACATTGATAACAAGCAATGACGAGTGTTCCAGCTAGGCCTGTAAAGATATATTATTGACACCAGTTACCAGCAAATAAAATTACATTTCACCAATGGTAGCACATCATCATTCACTTCAAATGGGTTAGGGTTTAGGATTAGGAAATTTTAAGAAACTAGCTTTTTATTGTCGTCATAAACTATTCATACAAGATATGTATGGATAATTATTGCCTGTTTTTAATTTACTGTTATCATTGATCTTTTAATCTGTTTTTCATCATGGTGTGTGCTGGTGACCTCTTGGCCAGGTCTCTCTTGTAAAAGAGATGATCATCTCAATGGGACTTTATCAGGTTAAATTAAAAAAAAAATACAAGATATGACAAGACAGAAAAGAATTGTAAGACCTAATGTGATGAAAACACTGTAAAAGACATTGATTTAATTGTAAAAAAAAACAAAAAACATAGCTGACATAAGCTGTAACAAAAGCAAATGATACTTGTGGTCTGATTTTGTGATTCAGTGTTCACTTGGTAAGGTCTTTAGACCTCTACAGTCTGAGCCCAGCTTAGGCTGACAAAGGAGACACACTCACCTGAGAAAGAAAGAGGTCGCTTCTTGGACTGGTTGAGGTAAAAAGGGAAGGTGGGGGCTGTTATGCAGCACATGTCACTTGGTCCATGCGCACTTCCAGCTGGAAGGCATCAGGCCGGTCCTGAGGGTTGACTGCAAGCATGTCGTGGAGAAGTTTCTTAACCCCCTCAGACATGGTACTCCTGGCCTTCTGAGGAATGTGGAGAACCATTTTGGGGTTCTCCAACAGCGCCTCCCCAACAGGTACAATCTCCGACCCCTGCCGTATGTAGGTGCCCAGCAGTTCACGCTTTGACTCTGCATCAATGAAAGTGATCCGCTCAAGCATGGCCCAAATGATGATGCCCAGGGCAAAAATATCAGCTTTAGCCGTGTAGTGGCCCTCCCACACCTCTGGAGCCATGTAAAAGTCTGAGCCACATGCAGACGATAACCAGAACTTGTTTACATTGATGTTATTATTCTGGTTGCTGCCTTTGCAGCCTACTGCATGGTGTTCATCACCGTTCTTGGAGTTCAGACCAGCACAGACTTTACTGAGGCCAAAGTCAGCCACTTTAAGAACTGGTGAGCCAGATTTTTGTGAAATGAGAATGTTGTCGGGCTTCAGATCACGATGGACAATGTTATTCTTGTGGAGAAAAGCAACAGCACAGGTCAGTTGACGCATAAAACTCTTGTTAGTGTGGGGGTCAGGCCGTCGGGACAAGATGTACTGGTTGAGGTCTCCGCCCTCACAAAACTCCATGACAAACCAGAGATAGCATGGCTCCTCTGGGTAACCCAGGATACGCTCTCCTGCAAAAGAGTGCAGAATGACACATCGTTAAGGAGCTAACACAAGAATAGTCAAGCTGACATTTACACTGCACTGTAGCTCATATACTGCAGATGTGTGACAAATGTACAAGCGTTCTCTCCAAACACAGTTAATCAGAGACTAATTGAGTACTTACAAAATGTTACTTTCATATTTCAACCCAGTGTCTAACATGCAATATAGTTATGACTAAGCCATGAGTTATTTGAATGTCAATTCAAATAAATTATTTTCTGCGCATTTGACAAGTGAAGGTGGCTTCCCCCTAAGTTAACACCATCAGTATTGGTAGATTTATAACTGCACACAACATCTTTTTGTTTTGCTGTGTGATTTCTACTTCACAGAGCACTGACTGATGTTTAAAACCTCAAACTTTTGAGGATTTTTCTAAATATCTCATATGCCATTAGTTTTGTGCAAACAAAGGCATAAGTAAGCTACAAGTATGAAGTGACCTGATGTAAACAAAAACAGAATGATGAAACCACCACCAGGTACACCCGTCAGGGCCACTAAGCGTCATGGGTCAAAATTGTTAATCAGGTTCATTGAAGTGATCTCTAGACTAGAGTTCTACAAAGGCCAAAAGCTGAGACCGGAACTAATTTGCTGCTTCTTTTAAATTTTATCCCAGCAACATTAATGGATTAATAAAATAATAATCAAATATTTCACATTTTTTCACCATATTATTTTTATTTTTCCTGCAACAAACTTAACCTTTGCTTTTTGCAGCATGTGCAATGCAAAATGTTCTTTTTTCTTTTTCATATGTTGTAGTTGAATATGGGTTATAGAATGGTAGAAAATCATTAGAACTTGGCTATGATAGAGGCTGATAGTTAATAACCTGGTTTTTCAGCTGCATTTGCTGAAAGTGACAGCCCAGAATATATAAACTGCACCAATATTTCTTGATAGTTTAAAATCCAGTCCAAGATTTGGGTACTTATTACTTTAACTCAGATGTTCTATACAGGCAATTTTATTATTCTCTAAATTCTCATACACAAAATTATCAATTACCTCAATTAAAAAAACAACAACTCAGAATTCAAATGATAGTTTTCCCAAGTGGCTCTACTAACATTGAGAACTGAGCCAGGACATACAGCTCTAGCCTACGTTTTGCTTTTTGTTTCACACACTACTGACAGTTTGCTCACCAGGTTTATGCCTTACACTGATTGTGCTATAACTACAGAAAAAAACAACTGCTTTCTGTCATTTCAAAACAATTACTATTATTGTGTGATGGCTGAAAAAGATGTCAACTCAAGATTAATATTTCATTTCAGTAGATGTCTGAATGATGTCACTTACATAACAGCCAAGTTATTAGTAAAAGAAAACATTCCATTTATTCAGCAAACACAGGACTTTAACAGCATTACACAAGTCATTGTGGGGAGTTTAATGTGATAAATATGTATTTCACAGCTATTATCAGCTTTTGTAGTACCTGCAGAGAAGTAACAAAGCAAGTGATAAGTAGGTCATATATGATTCTTAACAACACTGAAATGAGTGACTGATTTTTTTTTTTTAATTTTATGACACAAAGTCACATTTTTTCATTTCAAAACCTTATCATTTACTGTAATTTCTCGGTTTAATGTTTGGAATTTCAGTTAACATGCAATATGCTAACGTTCTGCCAAGAAGTACACGGTGTTCTCTTCTGAGCCGATGGAGACACAGTGTACTCTGCTCCTATAGGCGATCTATAGCAGCGTCAATGAAAACACTTAAAGACATGTGAATGGAGGCTCCTTTTCACACACTCAATCATTTTATCTGCCTTTTTATATACTGCAGAGTTTAGAGAATATCGAAAATCTAAATAACTTAATATGGGTTGGCTTATTATTTAGTAATTGTGCCTATACTGCTTATCAGCTGTAGAAAGTTACCGCAAACATTCTCAGGATGTAACGTGAAAGAAATGAGGTGGAAAAACAAAAAAATATTTGTACTTTATGATTATGTGACTAGTATGCTGGTGAGTAGCTATAGCTGAGTATAGTAAGAAAACCTGGGACACGGTTGACTACAGTCATAAATTACAGCAACCAGCCTGTGAGCTTCTTTATTCAAACTGAAATTGCACTCTGAAGTTACAGTTAGAAAAGTAATTTCTAAAACATAAACAGACACTGCCCAAGCATTTGCAAACTACTGTAGTTCCCTGCATAATGTACTCAACGGGCACATTCACTCTCACTTTTGACAGTTAATGATCTCATGTCGTCCAGTGTAGTGGGGAAGTTTAGCGGTCACAGTGGGACTCGCTCGTATGCCAATAGATATCAATGATCAGCAATTGTCCTACTGACAGCTACATAATGAACTTTACAGTAGCCCGTTTACCTTTGAGGGATGTCTCCACCAGGCGCAGGTACTGTTTAGACCTCTTGTTGCCGTGGCTCATCTTCTGAGCCAGACCGTTCCTCTGTAAGACACATTCCTCCAGCTGCACCACATTCTGGTGTCGGTTCTCCAAGCTCGTGAGGGCCCAGAATTCGGCCAAACCCAGCTCTACGTTCTCCGGGGCGTCGCATTGAAGCCTCTTCACCGCGACCCTGGCCCCCGTTTTACGGGCTATTGCTTCGTATACAACCCCGTAGGTTCCCCGTCCGACCTCCCGCAGCAGGCTGTACCGCGGGGCCACCACCACGGCAGGCTCTTCCAGGCAGTCATTCCGGAGGTAACTGATGGAGAAGCAGTTGTCGTCGTCCTCCTCCTCCATGGGTTCAGTGTGATTGTTGTTGTCCTCCACCGTGAGTGAACGGAGGACTTTGCAAGCCTCCCGCTTCATTTTCCCAGCCGCGCTCCGCCTGCAGCCCCGAACACTGCCGCTTACCTTTCTCCTCTTCTTGGCGTCACAAATATCCATAGCTCTTTTTTTGTGGAAAGTAAGCATGAAGAAAGGTGTTTCTCTTTCATTACTTAAACTCGAAACTAATTAAGTTTGACGTCCTTGCGTCTACCGTCTCTAGTAGTTCTTCAAAGGGGTTAAACGCCAGTCTGTCAACAATTCGTTGGCTTTTTGTTGTTCAAATAAGTATGCTACCAAAACTACAGGGACACCACAGTCTGCCAGCAGTAGCAACTAATTTGGCTTCATAAACAAAATGTTCCAGCTCCTGAGAACACAGAGAGAACAGAGGGCGTGGCCTGTTCTGCAGCTCCGCCACGCGCTGATTGGTCAAGGCATAGAGCTGCTCGCAGAGATCCCGAACCGAGCGCACGAGCAGGTGTTTTACTGTGTTAAACGGTAAATTACTGGTTTCATAAGGGTCAGCTATTGCAACAAATATTCATTAGAAATGATTGACTTAAGTTACTTCTTATCTTTACTGATACAGAATCGACTGCTTACCGCGTCCACTCTGTACAGTGGTAGTGTGGGCAGACACGAGAGAGGCGGGGGCACGTGTACTGAGGCATGGCAAGCCCCTCAGTAGACCCCTGACAAAGAGGAAACCCAGCGATTCACAGACTACTGGATGACCTAAGTGCCCAGTCCACAGTTTTCTGAAGTTGAAGTACAGATTAATACGAAAAAGCACATTGAGGTAAATCTCAAAGTACTGATTCAATTTATGTATTGCAGTAACAGGTTCTGAAATGCACCCAGAGTAATAATCATAAGTAGGCATTTGAAGTAAGGCTGTGCAACTCAACAATAATAATAATTACCTCCGGCAAGGGGGTTATGTTTTTGCCGGCGTTGGTCTGTCTGTCTGTCCGTGTGTAAGATAACTCAAAAAGTTCTGGACGGATTTGGATGAAAAATTCAGGAAATGTTGATACTGGCACAAGGAACAAATGATTAAATTTTGGTAGTGATGGGGGGGGGGGGGGGGGGGGGGGGGGGCACTGATCTGCTTCGCTTTTCTACTTATTATATTAATTATGATTGTAAGTGATATATTTTATATCTTGATAATTATATTGATTGGCAATACAATGCAGTGGTTTATTATGGCTTTCTGTACATATTGTCATTGTATGCTTGCATTGTATACTCACAGTTCTGTTATTTCACTCAATGTCTATTAGTGAATATATAAAATTAATATATTACATGAAATATATTTGTGAAATCTTTTGCTGTTTGTAAATGTTTGCCTAGTTCTGGCTATAGACCTTTCTCAAGTGTTGTCACTAAGTTACGTGACTTCTGCGCAGTCACCATTTTGGATGGCAGCAGCCAGGATAAACAAAACAGCAGAAGACAGCCACTGGTAACATACCGTGCTGAGATAATAAAATGGTTCTTTTATGCTGTGTGTATGGTTGCTCAAATCGGCACCCCAGGGAAGATGTTTCATTTTATAGACTTCCTGCTGATCCTGATTGTCAGGCAAAATTGGTAGCTGCTATCAAAAGGGAAAACTGGAAACCGTCTGAGACGTGTAAACTTTGTAGTGAGCACTTTGTCGGCAATAAGTCTCTCACAACCTTTTTGTTTAAAAAGCTTTCCAAGTACTGCTTTAATGTACTATCTAAAATGTGCATAATCCCATGTCAGAGTAAAGCATACAGTTAAAATACATTAAAAAACACACAAAACTGTTCTAATCCGGGTATAAACAATGGATAATTAGTACTGTCCTAGCCAGGATTTCATTTACCTGACAGGACACAGTTGTTTAAACTAAAATTATGTGTTTTACTCATAAAGGTAAAAAGAGTGACAACCCATTGTCCCCAGCATTTGTGTTTTACATCTTCATATATGTCTCTGCTCCAAAGAAAAGAAGACAAGAAGATATTGGGAAATTTGAGAGAAGACAGCGAGCAAAGAGGAAAATATGGGAACAAATTCAAAATGATGTGGCTGAAGAGAAAAGGAACAGTCTGGAAGTGACAGAAAAAGGTATTTTATGTTTTTCCCTATGTATATGCAAAATATTAACAGAAATAACACTTTTATTAAAACTACATGTTTTCATGACACTTGTATTTATTTAGATTGTTGAAATCACTAATTGTATATTTTAGTAAATGAAGAATAAGGGGAAACAAGTCCATTTTAGGTGCTTTGTATTGAAGATGTTGGGTTGTTTTTTTTTCACTGGAATAACTCTAATTAAAGCCGCAAGCGGCATCTAAAGGCCCTCGCCACGGGCACGTCCAGTAGAAGTATGTCCATCGTTCAGCAGGTGGTGCTCTAGCCCCAAATTTTGTGTCTTCTGATGAATGGGAGTAGGCCTGGGAGATTGACAATTGACTCAAATTTGAGACAAATCAGTGTTCGTATGTCCGAACTGAACAAATTTTTGTATAAATAAATCTGTAGGGGGCGCTATGGAGCCAAAATTCAATTTGTTCCATTGAATGGGTGTAGGCCTGCGAGATGTACCACTGAGTAAAATTTGAACCAAATCGGTGATCTTAACTGATGCAATTTTCGTGAAGGTAAATTTGTAGGGGGCACTACTGAGCGAAATGGCAATTTCTTTTGATGAATGGATGTAGGCCTGGGAGATTGAAAACTGCTTCAAATTTGAGCCAAATTGGTGTTTGTATGTAGTGCGAAATTTAAGTTTCTTTTGACAAATAGGTGTAGGCCTGGGAGACAGATGTCTGAGTCAAATTTGAGCCAAATCGGTGTTCGTATCTCCGAACTGATGTCATTTTTGTAAATGTACATTTGTAGGGGGCGCTATAGTGCAAAATTTCAATGTCTTTCAATAAATGGGTGTAGGCCTGGGAGATAAACGTCTGAGTCTAATTTGAGCCAAATCGGTGTTCATATGTGTGAGCTGAAGCAATTTTTGTAATGGTAAATTCGCGAATAAACTTTGCAAAGTTTGCGACGTCGTCACACAAAAAGAGTGACACCAATCCAAAAAATTCGGCTAACTTTTGATGCCCCACTTCTCTAGATACTGTAAACTGATTTTGAGGTCATTTGGCCAAACGCCTCAGGAGGAGATAGTTAAAATACGACCTCAGCAAAAACGCTGACTCCGCATTTTGGAAATTTCAATCCAATATGGCAAACTAAGGGTTGGTTTTGGGGCGTGGCCATAATAATATTTTTTATTTGTCTCCTCATGATGAATCTGTGTACCGATTTTCGTGGCTCCACAACAAACTTTATGTTGGACGTGCTCCCATTGGCGTAATGCAGTTCCACTTTTCAAGGGGGCACTGCGGCAACATTTCTTTACCGACATCTACAAAACCTATATGTAAATTCAATTTCTCACACTTCTGAATTTTGGGCAAAATTTGGTGAGTTTTCGTAAATGTTCAGGGGGTCAAATTTGAGCTCAAAGAGCAGGAGAAGAAAAAATTAAAGCCGCAAGCGGCATCTAAAGGCCCTCGCCACGGGCACATCCAGTAGAAGTATGTCCATCGTTCAGCAGGTGGCACTCTAGCACCAAATTTCAATGTCTTCTAATGAATGGGTGTAGGCCTGGGAGATTGACAACTGATTCAAATTTGAGGCAGATCTTGGTTCGTAAGTCCACACTAGAGAAATTGTTGTATAAGTAAATCTGTAGGGGGCGCTATGCAGCTAAAATTAAATTTCTTCCGTTAAATGGGTGTAGGCCTGCGAGATGTACCACTGAGTCAAATTTGAGCAAAATCGGTGTTCGTATGTCTGAATTAATGCAATATTTGTGAAGGTAAAATTGTAGGGGGCGCTATTGAGCGACATGGCAATTTCTTCTGATAAATGGGTGTAGGCCGGGGAGATTGACAACTGATTCAAATTTGAGCTGAATTGGTGTTCGTATGTCTGAAGTGAAGTAATTTTCGTAAAGGTAAAATTGTAGGGGGCGCTATGGCACCAAATTTCAAATTTTTCATATAAATAGGTGTAGGCCTGGGAGATAGACATCTGAGTCAAATTTGAGCCAAATCGGTGTTCGTATGTCCGAACTGTAGCAATTTTAATAAAAAAATATTAAAAATTTTTGTAGGGGGCGCTGTAGTGCAAAATTTCAGTTTCTTTTGATAAATAGGTGTAGGCCTGGGAGACAGATGTCTGAGTCAAATTTGAGCCAAATCAGTGTTCGTATGTCCGAACTGATGTCATTTTTGTAAATGTACATTTGTAGGGGGCGCTATAGTGTGAAATTTCAATTTCTTTTAATAAATGGGTGTAGGCCTGGGAGATGGACGTCTGAGTCAAATTTCAACCAAATCAGTGTTTGTATGTCTGAGCTGAAGCAATTTTTGTGATGGCAAATTTTCGAAAAAACTTCGCAAAGTTTGCAACGTCATCGCACAAAAACGGTAACACTGATTCAAAGAATTCGGCTAACTTTTGATGCCCCACTTCTCTAGATACTGTACACTGATTTTGAGCTCATTTGGCCAAACGGCTTAGTAGGAGATAGTTAAAATACAACGTCAGCGAAAACGCTGACTCAGCATTTTGGAAATTTCAATCCAGTATGGCCGACTAAGGGTTGGTTTTGGGGCGTGGCCATAATAATATTTTTTGTTTGTCTCCTCATGATGAATCTGTGTACCGATTTTCGTGGCTCTATGACAAACTTTGTGTTAGACGTGCTCCCATTGGCGCAATGCATTTCCACTTTTCAAGGGGGCGCTGCCGCAACATTTCTTTACCGACATCTACGAAACCTATATGTAAATTCAATTTTGCACATTTCTGAATTTTGGGAAATATTTGGTGAGTTTTCGTAAATGTTTGGGGGGTCAAAATTGAGCTCAAAGCGCAGGAGAAAGAAAAATTAAAGCCGCAAGTGGCATCTAAAGGCCCTCGCCATGGGCACGTCCAGTAGAAGTATGTCCATCGTTCAGCAGGTGGCGCTCTAGCACCAAATTTCAATGTCTTCTGATGAATGGGTGTAGGCCCGGGAGATTGACAACTGATTCAAATTTGAGGCAGATCTTTGGTTTTATGTCCAAACTAAAGAAATTTTAGTATAAGTAAATCTGTAGGGGGCGCTATGCAGCTAAAATTGAATTTCTTCCTTTGAATGGGTGTAGACCTGCGAGATTTACCACTGAATCAAATTTGAGCCCAATCGGTGTTTGTATGTTTGAATTAATGCAATTTTCGTGAAGGTAAATTTGTAGGGGGCACTATTTAGCGAAATGTCATTTTCTTTTGATAAATGGGTGTAGGCCTGGGAGATTGACAACTGATTCAAATTTGAGCCAAATTGGTGTTTGTATGTCTAACATGAAGTAATTTTCGTAAAGGTAAAATTGTAGGGGGCGCTATGGCACCGGATTTCAAATTTTTCTGATAAATGGGTGTAGGCCTGAGAGATAGATGTCTGAGTTAAATTTGAGCTAAATCGGTGTTCATATGTCCGAACTGAAGAAATTTTAATAAAAAAATATAAAAATTTTTGTAGGGGGCGCTGTAGTGCAAAATTTCAGTTTCTTTTGACAAATAGATGTAGGCCTGGGAGACAGATGTCTGAGTCAAATTTAAGCCAAATTGGTGTTCGTATGTCCGAGCTGATGTCATTTTTGTAAATGTACATTTGTAGGGGGCGCTATAGTGCCAAATTTCAATTTCTTTAAATAAATGGGTGTAGGCATGGGAGATGGACGTCTGAGTCAAATTTCAGCCAAATTGCTGTTCGTATGTCTTAGCTGAAGCAATTTTTATGATGGTAAATTTTCAAAAAAACTTCGCAAAGTTTGCAACCTTGTCACACAAAAACTGTGATGCCGATTCAAAAAATTCGGCTAACTTTTGATGCCCCACTTCTCTAGATACTGTACACCGATTTTGAGCTCATTCGGCAAAACGGCTTAGTAGGAGATAGTTAAAATACAACTTCAGCGAAAACGCTGACTCAGCATTTTGGAAATTTCAATCCAATATGGCCGACTAAAGGTTGGTTTAGGGGCGTGGCCATAATAATATTTTTTGTTTGTCTCCTCATGATGAATCTGTCTACCGATTTTCATGGCTCTACCACAAACTTTATGTTGGACACGCTCCCATTGGTGCAATGCATTTCCACTTTTCAAGGGGGCGCTGCCGCAACATTTCTTTACCGACGTCTACGAAACCTATATGTAAATTCAATTTCTCACACTTCTGAATTTTAGGCAAAATTTGGTGAGTTTTCGTAAATGTTCAGAGGGTCAAAATTGAGCTCAAAGCGCAGGAGAAAGAATAATAAGAAAAAAAAAAAAAAAAAATCTGAGCAAGAACAATATAGCCGTTTCTATGGCAACCACGTATTTGCCCTTTTTTGAAAGTTCTCGAGGTCCCCCACATGTGTGTGGGGTCAGATGTCACCTGTCGTGCACTTACACACATGTGACTGACCCCAAGTGGGCGTGTCCCATTGACTCCCATTCATTCTGAGCAGGTGTAAATATGCGATTTGTGCACATGTCATATACATCGTCGGAAAGGTCTCAGTGCCATGAATGTGAATATGTGTGAGAGTGGCGACAGTGGCGAAAGGCGACCGCGTCACTGGCGATTTCGTCCCCATGCGCCCACTGCAGACTCAATAGGCCCTGCGCCGGCTTTACTCGGCTCGGGCCTAATTAAAGCCGCAAGCGGCATCTAAAGGCCCTCGCCAAGGGCACATCCAGTGGAAGTATGCTCATCGTTCAGCAGGTGGCGCTGTAGCCCCAAATTTTGTGTCTTCTAATGAATGGGTTTAGGCCTGGGACATTGACAATTGATTTGAGACAAATCAGTGTTTGTATGTCCGAACTGAACAAAATTTTGTATATATAAATCTGTAGGGGGCGCTATGAGCAAAAATTCAATTTGTTCCATTGAATGGGTGTAGGCCTGTGAGATGTACCACTGAGTCAAATTTGAGCCAAATCGGTGTTCGTATGTCTGAACTGATGCAATTTTCATGAAGGTAAATTTTTAGGGGGCGCTACTGAGCGAAGTGGCAATTTGTTTTGATAAATGGGTGTAGGCCTGGGAGATTGACAACTGATTCAAATTTCAGCCAAATTGGTGTTCGCATGTCTAACGTGAAGTAATTTTCGTAAAGGTAACATTGTAGGGGGCGGTATTGCGCCGAATTTAAAATTTTTCTGATAAATGGGTGTAGGCCTGGGATATAGACGTCTGAGTAAAATTTGAGCCAAATTGGTGTTCGTATGTCCAAACTGAAGCAATTTTAATAAAAAATATTAAAAAATTTTTTAGGGGCGCTGTAGTGCAAAATTTCAGTTTCTTTTGATAAATAGGTGTAGGCCTTTGAGACAGATGTCTGAGTCAAATTTGAGCCAAATCAGTGTTCGTATGTCCGAACTGATGTCATTTTTGTAAATGTACATTTTTAGGGGGCGCTATAGTGTGAAATTTCAATTTCTTTTAATAAATGGGTGTAGGCCTGGGAGATGGACGTCTGAGTCAAATTTCAGCCAAATCGCTGTTCGTATGTCTGAGCTGAAGCAATTTTTATGATGGTAAATTTTCAAAAAAACTTCGCAAAGTTTGCAACCTTGTCACACAAAAACGGTGATGCCGATTCAAAAAATTCGGCTAACTTTTGATGCCCCACTTCTCTAGATACTGTACACCGATTTTGAGCTCATTCGGCCAAACGGCTTAGTAGGAGATAGTTAAAATACAACTTCAGTGAAAACGCTGACTCAGGATTTTGGAAATTTCAATCCAATATGGCCGACTAAGGGTTGGTTTAGGGGCGTGGCCATAATAATATTTTTTGTTTGTCTCCTCATGATGAATCTGTCTACCGATTTTTGTGGCTCTACGACAAACTTTATGTTGGACGCGCTCCCATTGGCGCAATGCATTTCCACTTTTCAAGGGGGCACTGCTGCAACATTTCTTTACCGACATCTACGAAACCTATATGTAAATTCAATTTCTCTCACTTCTGAATTTTAGGCAAAATTTGGTGAGTTTTCGTAAATGTTCAGAGGGTCAAAATTGAGCTCAAAGCGCAGGAGAAAGAAAAATAAGACAAAAAAACAAAAATTAAAGCCGCAAGCGGCATCTAAAGGCCCTCGCCACAGGCACGTCCAGTAGAAGTATGTCCATCGTTCAGCAGGTGGCACTCTAGCACCAAATTTCAATGTCTTCTGATGAATGGGTGTAGGCCTGGGAGATCGACAACTGATTCAAATTTGAGGCAAATCTTTGTTTATATGTCCGAACTAAAGAAAGTTTTGGATAAGTAAATCTGTAGGGGGCGCTATGCAGCTAAAAATAAATTTCTACCATTGAATGGGTGTAGGTTTGCGAGATGTACCACTGAGTCAAATTTGAGCTAAATCAGTGTTCGTATGTCCGAATTAATGCAATATTCGTGAAGGTAAATTATTAGGGGGCGCTAATGAGCGAAGTGGCAATTTCTTTTGATAAATGGGTGTAGGCCTGGGAGACTGAACACTGATTCAAATTTGAGCCAAATTGGTATTCGTATGTCTAACGTGAAGTAATTTTCATAAAGGTAAAATTGTAGGGGGCGCTATGGCACAGAATTTCAAATATTTCTGATAAATGGGTGTAGGCCTGGGAGATAGACGTCTGAGTCAAATTTGGGCCAAATCGGTGTTCGTATGTCTGAGCTGAAGCAATTTTTGTAATGGTAAATTCACAAAGAAACTTTGCAAAATTTGCGACGTCGTCACACAAAAACGGTGACACCTATCCAAAAAATTCGGCTAACTTTTGATGCCCCACTTCTCTAGATACTGTACACCGATTTTGAGCTCATTCGGCCAAACGGCCAAGGAGGAGATAGTTAAAATACGACGTCAGCGAAAACGCTGACTCAGCATTTTGGAAATTTCAATCCAATATGGCCGACAAAGGGTTGGTTTAGGGGCGTGGCCATAATAATATTTTTTGTTTGTCTCCTCATGATGAATCAGTCTACCGATTTTCGTGGCTCTACAACAAACTTTACGTTGGACGTGCTCCCATTGGCGTAATGCATTTCCACTTTTCAAGGGGGCGCTGCGGCAACATTTCTTTACCGACATCTTCGCAACCTATATGTAAATTCAATTTCTCGCATTTCTGAATTTTGTGCAAAATTTGGTGAGTTTTCGTAAATGTTCAGGGGGTCAAAATTGAGCTCAAAGCACAGGAGAAAGAAAAATAAGACAAAAAAATAAAAATAATTAAAGCTGCAAGCAGCATTGGTCGGGACCTCGCGCTCTGGCCGGGTTCCCCCTCCCATGCCACCAGCCGTTACCAGTCACACCTCATTCTTGTTTTTGTGGCAGATTTATGTTTTTTTTTCCCCATTTATAACAAAGCTTTTATTTTGAAAGTCCTTACTGTGTGTGTGTGTGTGTGTGTGTGTGTGTGTGTTGTAAACGAGAGAGAGAGAGAGACAGAGAGAGAGAGAGAGAGAGAGAGAAGCAGTTATAATTTTTTTTTTTTAATTATGCAAGTTGGATCAGTAATACAAATAGTAGTAATAGCAGTAGTAATAGAAGTATAATAGCAGTAGTTGTTGTAGTTGTAGTAGTATTAATAGTAATAGCAGTAGTAGTAGTAGTAGTAGTAATAGCAGTAGTAGTTTTAGTAATAGCAGTAGTAGTATTAGTATAAATAGCAGTAGTAGTAGTAATGTTAGACACATGGTTGTTATGGACTCTACAGTGTGTGTGTGTGTGTGTGTGTGTGTGTGTGCGTGCGTGCGTGTGTGTGTGAGAATGACAGAGAGTGAATCAGTTCTAATCAGTTTTTTTATTTTATCTAGGTTGGATCAGTAATAGTAGTAGCAGTAGTCTCTCTCACTCACTCACTCACTCTCTCACTCACTCACTCACTCACTCACTCACTCACAGTTGCTATGGACTCTCCATGGTTGCTATGGGAGCATAAACATGGCAGGTGCACCTGATCAACACTAAAGACTTAGAGGAGACACTGGAGTTTCAGAGAAATGAACTAAAAACCACCTGTCAGACAAACTGACGTCAGTCCAGAACAGTAGCTCCTATCTGAAAAATTCTTGCATGTCAGACTTCTGGAAGGTTGGACCAACATTTGAATGTATAATGTGATGAAACAAAGTCAGAAGTGAATCAGCAGTGAGTGTACGAAGGTGGAGTTAGTCAAACATGTGAGTGAGACAAATGGAACACAGGAGGGAAGGAGGGAAAAAGCAGCAGTTGTTGTGTTTGGAGGCCCACAGATCAAAAACTAAACACTTTAACATTCAAATGTCAACAGTCTGGGAAAGAAAAGAGATTTTCCTACATTTTGATGTATAATTTGTTCCTGTAACCCCAGAAATATGAGAGTTATGAGTTGTTTCTAGACTTTCAAACCAAAACAGGCTCTCCAGTCTGTTTTAGCAGCAAGATTTCAGCCAATCAGCTGTCAGCATGTGTGTGCATGCGCACGTTCATTTCACATGGCTCCTATAGATCAGACATGTGACTCAATAGAGTTAATAAGTGTAGTTCCCTCAGACACCATTTCTCGCATAAATTGCTGTAATTCAAAAACCGTACATCGTATCTCAAAAATTTTTTCACAGGAGTTTTCTGCTTTTTTTGGTGATCGCTTCAATATATAATATGTGGGGGAAATGTCCAAATTGAATTTTCAGTTTCAGACGTCGCAACTTTGAGGGCTTATAAAAAAAAAACTAAGATAGTTATAAAAAAAGTGCAAGATCATTTTTTTGAGAAGGGTTCTCTCTATCTTCTGTCACTATTTAGAAGACGATACGATAAACGATGTGATAGGAGTTAATTTTACAAATTTTATTTTGAAAGGCATATTGCGAACTTCCTGTTGGAGCTAGCTCATAGGTGTCAGCGCGTGATTTGTTGGGCTCAATTAAACGAAAGTATTGCCGTTGGTTTCGTGTGTCTACGACATTCCTACTGGAAGTTGGTATGCGAACATGTTATTTTGAAAGGCATATTGCGAACTTCCTGTTGGAGTTAGGTCATGAGTGTCAGTGCGTGATTTGTCGGGCTCGATGAGACGAAAATTTTGGCGTTTGTTTCATGTTTCTACGACATTCCTACTGGCCGCTAGGGCCATTTTTGTGTTTCTAGGGGGCGCTAGAGAGCTCATTATGGCACCTAGGGGGTTAATTTTTGCATTTTATCAAATTTTTCGCCAGACCTGACATACGTGCCAAATTTGGTGAGTTTTCGAGCATGTTTAGGGGTCAAATTCCAGTTTATTGCGTCTCGGTATAATAATAATAATAATAAATTAAAGCTGCAAGCAGCATTGGGCGGGACCTCGCACCGGGCGATCCGCCTCCCCCGCGATCCGCCACCCGTGACTGTCGACGCCTCAGCTCCACTCACACCTGTCCGTCCCCATACCAGTTCCCATCCTTTAGTGTCTGTCCTCCTTACATCTGTACAGAACACCAGTGACCCTCTGCTGAAACCACCATCACCTTTAAAATGAGACTTTTATTTTGGAAACCCTACTGTGTGTATGTGCATTTGTTTTTAATGTGAGAGAAAGAATCAGTTTGAAAAATTAATTGAAATTGTATGAATAAGTGAGTATAAAAGTGATGATTTACCACATTTAAGGCTTTTATTTTGGAAAAACCCTATTGTGTGAGGATGTGTGTCTGTGAGAAAGAGTACTTTTGAATGAAGAAACATTGTACAAACAGTTGAGTGTTTGGTCATAAAAATGAAAAGAAGTTATGTAATAGACATTTTGTATTATTCTTAATTTTGGTTTTATTTTGAAAAAATGTACTCCGTGTACTTTTGAATGTGTGCAAAATTTCCAGTATCCAAAATACAATGCAGTAAAACCTGTTTTAAGATGGAGAAAAAAAAAAAAAAAAAAAAAAAGTTTGGATTGTCTGGGACTTGAACCCAGGTCCTCTTGCTCCATAGGCAGCTACATGAACCACTACACTAAGGACAGCCGTAGACAGCTGCCCACCAAGAAGAATTTTACAGGGACTTTGTCATTGTTAAAAGTGAAAGTAAACATAGTCTTCAAAAAATCGCCATAATTCCATAACCGTAGGTCGGATCTGAAAAATTCTTTCACTTTTGGATTCTGCAGACTTGTGGGAATTGAGGGAGGTATAACTTTTTATTCAAAAGTCTGGAATGACTGAGTACTAATTGCAGAAACGTAGAGTAACTTTCAAAGGCAGATTGCCAACTTCCTGTTGGAGTTAGCTCATGAGTGTCAGTGTATGATTTGTCGGGCTCAATCAGACCAACATTTTGGCATTTGTTTCATGTTTCTGTGACATTCCTACTGGCCGCTAGGGCCGATTTTGTGTGTTTTTTAGTACATAGGTGGCGCTACAGAGTCCATTTTAGCATGCAAGGGGTTAATTTTGATATTGTATGAAAGTGTTCACCAGTCATGACATACATGGCAAATTTGGTGAGTTTTGGAGCATGTTAAGGGGGTCAAATGGCAGTCTAAAGTGGAAAAAGTATGAAAAGAAACAAATTGTTATAAATCAATAACCGTACATCCTATCTCAAAAATTTTTGGATGTGAGAGTTGTGCTGAGTCCCGTGAACGCGTAGATATGTGGGGAAGACATGTGGGGAAAAACTCCAAAGTGAAAAATGAGTTCCAAACATCGCAACTTTGCAGGCTTGTAAAAAAGAAACTAAGACAGTTATGGAAAAGGTGTGAAATCGTTGTATTAAGGAGGGTTCACTCTATCTTTTGGCGCTATTTAGAAGTCAATACCACAAACGGTGTCATCGGAGTTAGTTTTAGAAATTTTATTTTGAAAGGCATATTGCGAAGTTCCTGTTGCAGATAGGTCATGAGTGTCAGTGGATGATTTGTAGAGCATGATCCAACAAAAATTTTGGCACTGGTTTCATGTCTGTACGACATTCCTACTGGCCACTAGGGCAGTTGCCGTTTTTTTCACATAGGTGGCGCTAGAGAGCCCATTTTGGCACCTATGGGGTTAATTTTTTCATTTTATCAAATTTTTCGCCAGGCCTGACATGTGTGCCAAATTTGGTGAGTTTTCGTGCATGTTCAGGGGGTCAAAATCCAGGTCAAAGTGGTGTGTGAATAATAATAATAATATAAAAACGAACGAAAAACAATAGGGCCTTGCTTGCAGGCAAAGCCTCTCACTGCGTGAGAGGGCCTTACCTTTCGGCTCGGTCCCTAAAAACAAACGAAAAACAATAGGCCCTTCGGGCAAAGGCCCTCTCTCTCACACAGTGAGAGGTCCCCCACATGTCTGTGGGGTCAGATGTCACGTGTCGTGCACTTACACCCGCGTGACTGACCCTGAGTGGGCGTGTCCCATTGACTCCCATTCATTCAGAGCAGGTTTAAATATGCGACTTGTACACATGTCATGTACATCGTCGGACAGGTCTCAGTGCCGTGAACGTGAATATGTGTGAGAGTGGCGACAGTGGCGAAAGGCGACCGCGTCACTGGCGATTTCGTCCCCATGCGCCCACTGCAGACTCAATAGGCCCTGCGCCGGCTTTACTCGGCTCGGGCCTAAAAAAAAAATAATAATAATCTGAGCAAGAACAATATAGCCGTTTCTATGGCAACCACGTATTTGCCCTTTTTTGAAAGTTCTCGAGGTCCCCCACATGTGTGTGGGGTCAGATGTCACCTGTCGTGCACTTACACACATGTGACTGACCCCGAGTGGGCGTGTCCCATTGACTCCCATTCATTCTGAGCAGGTGTAAATATGCGATTTGTGCACGTCATATACATCGTCGGAAAGGTCTCAGTGCCGTGAATGTGAATATGTGTGAGAGTGGCGAAAGGCGACCGCGTCACTGGCGATTTCGTTCCCATGCGCCCACTGCAGTCTCAATAGGCCCTGCGCCGGCTTTACTCGGCTCCGGCCTAATAATAATCTGAGCAAGAACAATATAGCCGTTTCCGTGGCAACCACGTATTTGGCCTTATTTGAAAGCTCTCGAGCTCCCCGACATGTCTGTGGGGTCAGATGTCACGTGTCGTGCACTTACACCCATGTGACTGACCCCGAGTGGGCGTGTCCCATTGACTCCCATTCATTCTGTGCAGGTGTAAATATGCGACTTGTGCACATATCATATACATCTTCGGAAAGGTCTCAGTGCCGTGAATGTGAATGTGTGTGAGAGTGGCGACAGTGGCGAAAGGCGACCGCGTCACTGGCGATTTTGTCCCCATGCGCCCACTGCAGACTCAATAGGCCCTGCGCCGGTTTTACTCGGCTCGGGCCTAATAAAAAAATAAATAAAGAAATAAAGAAAAATAATAGGAATCTGAGAAAGAACAATATAGCCGTTTCTATGGCAACTACGTATTTGGCCTTATGTCAAAGCTCTCGAGGTCCCCCACATGTGTGTGGGGTCAGATGTCACGTGTCGTGCACTTACACCCACGTGACTGACCGCGAGTGGGCGTGTCCCATTGACTCCCATTCATTCTGAGCAGGTGTAAATATGCGATTTGTGCACATGTCATATACATCTTCGGAAAGGTGTCAGTGCCGTGAATGTGAATATGTGTGAGAGTGGCGACCGTGGCGAAAGGCGACGACGTCACTGGCGATTTTGCCCCATGCGCCCACTGCAGACTCAATAGGCCCTGTGCCGGCTTTACTCGGCTCGGGCCTTAAAAAAAGTAAAAAAAATAAAAATAAATAATAATCTGAGCAAGAACAATATAGCCGTTTCTGTGGTAACCACGTATTTGGCCTTATTTGAAAGCTCTCGAGCTCCCCCACATGTCTGTGGGGTCAGATGTCACGTGTCGTGCACTTACACCCACATGACTAACCCTGACTGGGCGTGTCCCATTGACTCCCATTCATTCTGAACAGGTGTAAATATGCGACTTGTGCACATGTCATGTACATCTTTGGAAAGGTCTCAGTGCCGTGAATGTGAATATGTGTGAGAGTGGCGACAGTGGCGAAAGGCGACCGCGTCACTGGCGATTTCGTCCCCATGCGCCCACAGCAGACTCAATAGGCCCTGCGCCGGCTTTACTCGGCTCGGGCCTAAAAAACCCAAATAAATAAATAAAAAATAAGAATCTGAGCAAGAACAATATAGCCGTTTCTATGGCAACCACATATCTGGCCTCATGTGAAAGCTCTCGAGCTCCCCCACATGTCTGTGGGGTCGGATGTCACGTGTAGTGCACTTACACCCACGTGACTGCCCCGACTGGGCTTTGCCCATTGACTCCCTTTCATTCTGAGCAGGTGTAAATATGCGATTTGTGCACATGTCATATACATCTTCGGAAAGGTCTCAGTGCCGTGAATGTCAATATTTGTGAATATTTATTAAAAGAAATTGACATTTCGCACTATAGCGCCCCCTACAAATGTACATTTACAAAAATGACATCAGTTCGGACATACGAACACCGATTTGGCTCAAATTTGACTCAGACATCTGTCTCAAAGGCCTACACCTATTTATCAAAAGAAACTGAAATTTTGCACTACAGCGCCCCCTTCAAAAATTTTCAATATTTTTTTATTAAAATAGCTTCAGTTCGGACATACGAACACCAATTTGGCTCAAATTTGACTCAGACGTCTATATCCCAGGCCTACACCCATTTATCAGAAAAATTTTAAATTCTGCGCTGTAGCACCCCCTACAATGTTACCTTTACGAAAATTACTTCACGTTAGACATGCGAACACCAATTTGGCTCAAATTTGAATCAGTTGTCAATCTCCCAGGCCTACACCCATTTATCAAAAGAAATTGCCACTTCGCTCAGTAGCGCCCCCTACAAATTTACCTTCACGAAAATTGCATCAATTCAGACATACGAACACCGATTTGGCTCAAATTTGACTCAGTGGTACATCTCACAGGCCTACACCCATTCAATGGAACAAATTGAATTTTGGCTCATAGCGCCCCCTACAGATTTATTTATACAAAATTTGGTTCAGTTCGGACATACGAACACTGATTTGTCTCAAATCAATTGTCAATCTCCTAGGCCTACACTCATTCATTAGAAGACACAAAAGTTGGGGCTAGAGCGCCACCTGCTGAACGATGAGCATACTTCCACTAGACGTGCCCTTGGCTAGGGCCTTTAGATGCCGCTTTGAGCTCAATTTTGACCCCCTGAACATTTACGAAATCTCACCAAATTTTGCACAAAATTCAGAAGTGTGAAAAATTTAATTTACATATAGGTTTCGTAGATGTCGCTAAAGAAATGTTGCAGCAGCCCCCCCTTGAAAAGTGGAAATGCATTACGCCAATGGGAGCGCGTCCAGCATAAAGTTGGTCGTAGAGCCACGAAAATCGGTACACAGATTCATCATGAGGAGACAAACAAAAAATATTATTATGGCCACGCCCCAAAACCAACCCTTAGTCGGCCACATTGGATTGAAATTTCCAAAATGCTGAGTCAGCGTTTTCGCTGACGTCGTATTTTAACTATCTCCTCCTTGGCTGTTTGGCCGAATGAGCTCGAAATCGGTGTACAGTATCTAGAGAAGTGGGACATCAAAAGTTAGCCGAATTTTTTGGATAGGTGTCACCGTTTTTGTGTGATGACGTCGCAAACTTTGCAAAGTTTCTTTGTGAATTTACCATTACAAAAATTGCTTCAGCTCAGACATACGAACACCGATTTGGCTGAAATTTGACTCAGACTTCTATCTCCAAGGCCTACACCCATTTATTAAAAGAAATTGAAATTTCGCACTATAGCGCCCCCTACAAATGTACATTTACAAAAATGAAATGAGTTCGGACATAAGAGCACCAATTTGGCTCAAATTTGACTCAGACATCAGTCTCCCCGGCCTACACCTATTTGTCAAAAGAAACTGAAATTTTGCACTACAGCGCCCCCTACAAAAATTTTTAATATTTTTTTATTAAAATTTCTTCAGTTCGGACATACGAACACCGATTTGGCTCAAATTTTACTCAGACGTCTATCTCCCAGGCCTACACCCATTTTTCAGAAATATTTGAAATTCGGTGCCATAGCACCCCCTACAATTTTACCTTTACGAAAATTACTTCACGTTAGACACACGAATACCAATTTGGCTCAAATTTGAATCAGTGTTCAGTCTCCCAGGCCTACACCCATTTATCAAAAGAAATTGCCACTTCGCTCATTAGCGCCCCCTAATAATTTACCTTCACGAAAATTGCATTAATTCGGACATAGGAACACTGATTTAGCTCAAATTCAATGGTAGAATATTATTTTTAGCTGCATAGCGCCCCCTACAGATTTACTTATTCAAAACTTTCTTTAGTTCGGACATACAAACAAAGATTTGCCTCAAATTTGAATCACTTGTCGATCTCCCAGGCCTACACCCATTAATCAGAAGACATTGAAATTTGGTGCTAGAGTGCCACCTGCTGAACGATGGACATACTTCTACTGGACGTGCCCGTGGTGAGGGTCTTTAGATGCCGCTTGCGGCTTTAATTTTTATTTATTTATTTTTAGGCCCGAGCCGAGTAAAGCCGGCGCAGGGCCTATTGAGTCTGCAGTGGGCGCATGGGGACGAAATCGCCAGTGACGCGGTCGCCTTTCGCCACTGTCGCCACTCTCACACATATTCACATTCACGGCACTAAGACCTTTCCGACGATGTATATGACATGTGCGCAAATCGCATATTTACACCTGCTCAGAATGAATGGGAGTCAATGGGACACGCCCACTCGGGGTCAGTCACATGTGTGTAAGTGCACGACAGGTGACATCTGACCCCACACACATGTGGGGGACCTCGAGAACATTCAAAAAAAGGCAAATACGTGGTTGCCATAGAAACGGCTATATTGTTCTTGCTCAGATTATTATTATTATTATTATTTTTTTCTTATTTTTCTTTCTCCTGCGCTTTGAGCTCAATTTTGACCCTCTGAACATTTACGAAAACCCACCAAATTTTGCCTAAAATTCAGAAGTGTGAGAAATTGAATTTACATATAGGTTTCGTAGATGTCGGTAAAGAAATGTTGCGGCAGCGCCCCCTTTAAAATTGGAAATGCATTGCGCCAATGGGAGCGCGTCCAACATAAAGTTTGTCGTAGAGCCACGAAAATCGGTAGAACAGATTCATCATGAGGAGACAAACAAAAAATATTATTATGGCCACGCCCCTAAACCAACCCTTAGTCGGCCATATTGGATTGAAATTTCCAAAATGATGAGTCAGCGTTTTCGCTGAAGTGTTATTTTAACTATCTCCTACTAAGCCGTTTCTCCGAATGAGCTCAAAATCGGTGTACAGTATCTAGAGAAGTGGGGAATCAAACGTTAGCTGAATTTTTTGAATCGGCATCACCGTTTTTGTGTGACATGGTTGCAAACTTTGCGAAGTTTTTTCAAAAATTTACCATCATAAAAATTGCTTCAGCTCAGACATACGAACAGCGATTTGGCTGAAATTTGACTCAGACGTCCATCTCCCAGGCCTACACCCATTTATTAAAAGAAATTGAAATTTCGCACTATAGCGCCCCCTACAAATGTACATTTACAAAAATGACATCAGTTCGGACATACGAACACCGATTTGGCTCAAATTTGACTCAGACATCTGTCTCAAAGGCCTACACCTATTTATCAAAAGAAACTGAAATTTTGCACTACAGCGCCCCCTACAAAAATTTTTAATATTTTTTATTAAAATTGCTTCAGTTCAGACATACGAACACCAATTTGGCTCAAATTTGACTCAGACGTCTATATCCCAGGCCTACACCCATTTATCAGAAAAATTTGAAATTCGGCGCCATAGCGCCCCCTACAATGTTACCTTTACGAAAATTAGTTCACGTTAGACATGCGAACACCAATTTGTTTCAAATTTGAATCAGTTGTCAATCTCCCAGGCCTACACTCATTTATCAAAAGAAATTGCCACTTCGCTCAGTAGCGGCCCCCTACAAATTTACCTTCACGAAAATTGCATCAGTTCAGACATACGAACACCGATTTGGCTCAAATTTGACTCAGTGGTACATCTCACAGGCCTACACCCATTCAATGGAACAAATTGAATTTTTGCTGATAGCGCCCCCTACAGATTTATATATACAAAATTTTGTTCAGTTCGGACATACGAACACTGATTTGTCTCAAATCAATTGTCAATGTCCCAGGCCTAAACCCATTCATTAGAAGACACAAAATTTGGGGCTACAGCGCCACCTGCTGAACGATGAGCATACTTCCACTGGACGTGCCCTTGGCGAGGGCCTTTAGATGCTGCTTGCGGCTTTAATTTTGGTGTTATTTTTCTTTCTCCTGCGCTTTGAGCTCAATTTTGACCCCCTTAACATTTACGAAAACTCACCAAAACTTGCTCAAAATTCAGAAATGTGAGAAATTGCATTTACATATAGGTTTCGTAGATGTCGGTAAAGAAATGTTGCTGCACCGCCCCCTTGAAAAGTGGAAATGCATTGCGCCAAAAGGAGCACGTCCAACATAAAGTTTGTCATAGAGCCACGGAAATCGGTACACAGATTCATCATGAGGAGACAAACAAAAAATGTTATTATGGCCACGCCCCTAAACCAACCCTTAGTCGGCCATATTGGATTGAAATTTCCAAAATGCTGAGTCAGCGTTTTCGCTGACGTTGTATTTTAACTATCTCCTACTAAGCCGTTTGGCCAAATGAGCTCAAAATCGGTGTACAGTATCTAGAGAAGTGGGGCATCAAAAGTTAGCCGAATTTTTTGAATCGGTGTCACCGTTTTTATGTGTCGAGTTTGCAAACTTTACGAAGTTTTTTCGAAAATTTACCATCACAAAAATTGCTTCAACTCAGACATACGAACACCGATTTGGCTCAAATTTGACTCAGCGCCCCCTACAAAAATTTTTAATATTTTTTTATTAAAATTGCTTCAGTTCGGACATACGAACACCGATTTGGCTCAAATTTGACTCAGATGTCTATCTCCTAGGCCTACACCCATTTATCAGAAAAATTTGTAATTTGGTGCCATAGCGCCCCCTACAAATTTACCTTTATGAAAATAACTTCACTTCAGATATACGAACACCAATTTGGCTCAAATTTGAATCAGTTGTCAATCTCCCAGGCCTACACCCATTTATCAGAAGAAATTGCCATTTCGCTCAATAGCGCCCCCTACAAATTTACCTTCATGAAAATTGCATCAATTCGGACATAAGAACACCGATTTGGCTCAAATTTGAATCAGTGGTACATCTCCCAGGCCGACACCCATTCAATTGAAGAAATTTAATTTTAGCTGCATAGTGCCCCCTACAGATTTACTTATACAAAAATTTCCTTACTTCGGACATACGAGCAATGATTTCCCTCAAATTTGAATTAGTTTTCAATCTGCTAGGCCTACACCCATTCATCAGAAGAAACTGCAATTTGGTGCTAGAGCGCCACCTGCTGAACGATGGGGATACTTTCACTGGACGTGCCCTTGGCGAGGGCCTTTAGATGCCGCTTGCGGCTTTAATTTTTATTAGGCCCTGCGCCGAGTTTAGGCCCGAGCCGAGTAAAGCCGGCGCAGGGCCTATTGAGTCTGCAGTGGGCGCATGGGGACAAAATCGCCAGTGACGCGGTCGCCTTTCGCCACTGTCGCCACTCTCACACATTTTCATATTCACGGCACTGAGACCTTTCCGACGATGTATATGACATGTGCACAAATCGCATATTTACACCTGCTCAGAATGAATGGGAGTCAATGGGACACGCACACTCGGGGTTAGTCACGTGGGTGTAAGTGCACGACACGTGACATCTGACCCCACACACATGTTGGGGACCTCGAGAACTTTCAAAAAAGGGCAAATACGTGGTTGCCATAGAAACGGCTATATTGTTCTTGCTCAGATTATTATTATTTTTTATTTATTTATTATTATTTTTTTTTCTTTCTCCTGCGCTTTGAGCTCAATTTTGACCCCCTGAACATTTATGAAAACTCACCAAATTTTGCACAAAATTCAGAAATGTGCAAAATTGAATTTACATATACGTTTCGGAGATGTCGGTAAAGAAATGTTGCTGCAGCGCCCCCTTGAAAAGTGGAAATGCATTACATCAATGGGAGCATGTCCAACATAAAGTTTGTCGTAGAACCACAAAAATCGGTACACAGATTCATCATGAGGAGACAAACAAAAAATATTATTGTGGCCACGCCCCTAAACCCACCCTTAGTCGGCCATATTGGATTGAAATTTCCAAAATGCTGAGTCAGCGTTTTCGCTGACGTCGTATTTTAACTATCTCCTACTAAGCTGTTTGGCCAAACGAGCTCAAAATCGGTGTACAGTATCTAGACAAGTGGGGCATCAAAAGTTAGCCGAATTTTTTAAATCGGTGTCACCGTTTTTGTGCGACGAGGTTGAAAACATTGCGAAGTGTTTTCAGGAATTTACCATCACAAAAATTGCTTCAGCTCAGACATACAAACACTGATTTGGCTCAAATTTGACTCAGACGTCTATCTCCCAGGCCTCCACCCATTTATTAAAGGAAATTGAAAATTCGCACTATAGCGCCCCCTACAAATGTACATTTACAAAAATGGCATCAGTTCGGACATACGAACACCGATTTGGCTCAAATTTAACTCAGACATCACTCTCCCAGGCCTACACCTATTTGTCAAAAGAAACTGAAATTTTGCACTACAGCGCCCCCTACAAAAATTTTTAATATTTTTTTATTAAAATTGCTTCAGTTCGGACATACGAACACCGATTTTGCTCAAATTTGACTCAGACATCTATCTCCCAGGCCTACACCCATTTATATGAAAAATCTGAAATTCGGTGCCATAGCGCCCCCTACAATTTTACCTTTACGAAAATTACTTCACGTTAGACATACAAACACCAATTTGGCTCAAATTTGAATCAGCTGTCAATCTCCCATGCCAACACCCATTTATCAAAAGAAATTGCCACTTCGCTCAGGAGCGCCCCCTACAAATTTACCTTCACGAAAATTGCATTAATTCAGACATACAAACACCGATTTTTCTCAAATTTGACTCAGTGGTACATCTCGCAGGCCTACACACATTCAAAGGAAGAAATTTAATTTCAGCTGCATAGCACCCCCTACAGATTTACTTGTACAAAAATTCATTTAGTTTGGACATAAAAACAAAGATCTGCCTCAAATTTGAATCAGTTTTCAATCTCACAGGCCTTCACCCATTCATCAGAAGACATTGAAATTTGGTGCTAGAGCGCCACCTGCTGAACGACGGACATACTTCTACTGGATGTGCCCGTGGCGAGGGCCTTTAGAGACCGCTTGCGGCTTTAATTTTTTTAATTTTTTTTTTTTTTTTGTCTTATTTTTCTTTCTCCTGCGCTTTGAGCTCAATTTTGACCCCCTGAACATTTACGAAAACTCACCAAATTTTGCACAAAATTCAGAAATGTGCAAAACTGAATTTACATATAGGTTTCGTAGATGTCGGTAAAGAAATGTTGCTGCAGCGCCCCCTTGAAAAGTGGAAATGCATTACGTCAATGGGAGCACGTCCAACATAAAGTTTGTCATAGAGCCACGAAAATCAGTACACAGATTCATCATGAGGAGACAAACAAAAAATATTATTGGGGCCACGCCCCTAAACTAACCGGAAGTCGGCCATATTTGATTGAAATTTCCAAAATGCTGAGTCAGCGTTTTCGCTGACGTCGTATTTTAACTATCTCCTCCTTGGCCGTTTTGCCAAATGAGCTCAAAATCGGTGTACTGTATCTAGAGAAGTGGGGCATCAAAAGTTAGCCGAATTTTGGGGATTGGTGTCACCATTTTTGTGTGACAACGTCGCAAACTTTGCAAAGTTTCTTTGCGAATTTACCATTACAAAAATTGCTTCAGCTCAGACATACGAACACCGATTTGGCTGAAATTTGACTCAGACGTCCATCTCCCAGGCCTACACCCATTTATTAAAAGAAATTGAAATTTCGCACTATAGCGCCCCCTACAAATGTACATTTACAAAAATGACATCAGTTCGGACATACGAACACCGATTTGGGTCAAATTTGACTCAGACATCTGTCTCCCAGGCCTACACCTATTTATCAAAAGAAACTGAAATTTTGCACTACAGTGCCCCCTACAAGTTTTTATTTAATTTTTTTATTAAAATTGCTTCAGTTCGGACATACGAACACCAATATTACTCAAATTTGACTCAGACGTCTATCTCTAAGGCCTACACCCATTTATGAGAAAAATTTGAAATTTGAAGCTATAGCGCCCCCTACAATTTTACCTTTACAAAAATTTCTTCACTTCAGACATACGAAAACCAACTGGGCTCAAATTTGAATCAGTTGCTAATCTCCCAGGCCTACACCCATTCATCAAAAGAAATTGCCATTTCGCTCACTAGCACCCCCTACTAATTCACCTTCATGAAAATTGCATCACCTCGGACATATGAACACCGATTTGGCTCAAATTTGACTCAGTGGTACATCTTGCAGGCCTTCACCCATTCAAAGGAAGAAATTCAATTTTAACTGCATAGCGCCCCCTACAAATTTACTTATACAAAAATTTCCTTAGTTCGGACATACGAGCAATTATTTCCCTAAAATTTGAATCAGTTGTCAATCTTCCAGGCCTACACCCATTCATCAGAAGACACTGAAATTTGGTGCTAGAGCACCACCTGCTGAACAATGGCATACTTCTACTGGACGTGCCCTTGGCGAGGGCCTTTAGATGCCGCTTGCGGCTTTAATTTTTCTTTCTCCTGCGTTTTGAGCTCAATTTTGACCCTCTGAACATTTACGAAAACTCACCAAATTTTGCACAAAATTCAGAAGTGCAAGAAATTGAATTTACATATAGGTTTCGTAGATGTCGGTAAAGAAATGTTGCAGCAGCGCCCCCTTGAAAAGTGGAAATGCATTGCGCCAACTGGAGCGTGTCCAACATGAAGTTTTTCATAGAGCCACGAAAATGGATACACAGATTCATCATGAGGAGACAAACAAAAAATACTATTATGGCCACGCCCCTAAACCAACCCTTAGTCGGCCATATTGGATTGAAATTTCCAAAATGCTGAGTCAACGTTTTCGCTGATGTCGTATTTTAACTATCTCCTACTAAGCCGATTGGCCAAATGAGCTCAAAATCGGTGTACAGTATCTAGAGAAGTGGGGTATCAAAAGTTTGCCGAATTTTTTGAATCGGCATCACCGTTTTTGTGCGACGAGGTTGCAAACTTTGCAAAGTTTTTTCGAAAATTTGCCAACACAAAAATTGCTTCAGCTCAGACATACAAACACCGATTCGGTTCAAATTTGACTCAGACCTCCATCTCCCAGGCCTACACCCATTTATTAAAAGAAATTGAAATTTCGCACTATAGCGCCCCCTACAAATGTACATTTACAAAAATGACATCAGTTCGGACATACGAACACCGATTTTGCTCAAATTTGACTCACACATCTTTCTCCCAGGCCTATACCTACTTGTCAAAAGAAACTGAAATTTTGCACTACAGCGCCCCCTACAACAATTTTAAATCTTTTTATTAAATTTGCTTCAGTTCGGACATACGAACACCGATTTCGCTAAAATATGGCTCAGATGTCTATCTCCAAGGCCTACACCTATTTATATGAAAAATTTGAAATTTGGTGCCATAGCACCCCCTACAATTTTACCTTTACGAAAATTACTTCACTTCAGACATACGAACACCAATTTGGCTCAAATTTGAATCAGTTGTCAATCTCCCAGGCCTACACCCATTTATCAGAAGAAATTGCCATGTCGCTCAATAGCGCCCCCTACAATTTTACCTTCACGAAAATAACATTACTTCGGACATACGAACACAGATTTCGCTCAAATTTGACTCAGTGGTACATCTTGCAGGCCTACACCCATTCAACGGAAGAAATTTAATTTTAGCTGCATAGCGCCCCCTACACATTTACTTATACAAAACTTTCTGTAGTTCGGACATACAAACAAAGATCTGCCTCAAATTTGAATCAGTTGTCAATCTCCCAGGCCTACACCCATTCGTCAGAAGACATTGAAATTTAGTGCTAGAGCGCTACCTGCTGAACGATGGTCATACTTCTACTGGACGTGCCCGTGGCGATGGCCTTTAGATGCCGCTTGCGGCTTTAATTCAAAGTTATTCTTTCTTGGAAAAAGTCATTTTCTCCTCACACAACAAAGTCACAGTACTTAGCTTCTAAAAGCAGTGACTGTAACTGCACTTAGTAGTAATATGCATGTGCCCTGTTGATCTGCACCTTGCCATCCCTGGTTTCCATTTGGAATTCTCAGTAGCTAATCCAGTGGACCTTCCCTTCAGACACAAAGTACATTTTATTTCCACAACCCCTGTACCACAGCAGTCACAAGCTACATTTCCATGTGGCAATGCTCCCAGGAAAGTAAATCTGGGTGTAGGCACAGTCCAGCATCAAACACGTTCCATACACATGATTCTTCTGTATGAGGTCAGCATACTTGGTGTGCGCTTGACTTTCATGATAGCGGCCATATCTGAAAATAACAGAAATGATTTATTTTTTAAATAAAAAATATCCTTCCACTCACAAAATACATAAAACACCATTGTTTATATATCATATTACCTCGTACATTTCCTCAATAACAGTATTATCTGTTCACCTGGTTGCTACTGTTGATACTTCATAGTCATCTGGGTAGCAAATCTTTTTCATTTGGGACACAGAAGGCTTGGCTGAGGCGGTCCTACAAGTTGATTTCAACTGGGATGCTGTGATACGACTTGACCTCTGACTGAACCAAAGCTTACTCTTGGCCTGGGTACAGGTTTCTACCTCTAGTACTGCTGCCTGTAGAAAAATAGTTTCACACAATGTCTGTACAAATAATGGCATTTCTCCTCACTTTAAAGTCATGTAAATACCACCGTAACAAAAAAAAAAAAAAAAGGCAGTAATCATATTACTGAAAAGTACACTTTTCATATTGTTTATAATAGCCAAGTACACAATTTATTTTAACATATAACTTTAAACTGATCTTTACTAATGTGGATTTTTGGGAAGACCCCCTCACACATTTTTCATAAGTCAGGGTAGTTAAGTTTAGTCCAGTCATTTTGAAACATGTCAGGCATAGGCCCAAAATTGTCACTAAAAATGGCTGTAGCCTATATGTATTTTAATTTATTGTTTTTTTTTTTTTTTTTATGAAGTTGGACATCAAGACATCAAAACACACACACTTTGAGGAATTATTTATTTATTTATTTTTTATATTGATATATGTCAGATATTTGATGAGCTACCAACGTCATTTCCTTACCGCGCTATTTCCTTTACACAGCGTGCCAAATAGAAGCTAATGTTATAGCCTAGCTACCTACGTCACCGTACTGCAAAATGAAAAGAAGACAGCCAACTGGTAAGGTGGTCGCGAAAATGGTCCTTCCACCACTTGCACCCTCCAGGCACCGGCTGAATTTCACATACTTGTCAGATTTGTGGACGAAGGATAGCAGTATTCTTCCACTCTCTCCATCAATGCTGATCTTGCTCAAGCTGAAATGGTCATGGTAAAACTGAGCGTGATGAGTGATGTCACTCTAGAAAATCTCACAGCTGCTGCCTTGACTGGATTTTACCCAAACTTTACCAAAGTGCTTAAATTGGCACTCTCACTTCTAGTTGGGACAGCAACATGTGAATGATCTTTCTCAGCAATGCACCGGGTCCAGAACTGGATAAGAACAACAATGGGTCAGGAGAGACTTTACTCTCTTTCACTACTCTACATAGAGAGCAACATAATTAAGAGGATTAAACCTGAGGAGATTGTTGACGCAAACAACTCAAAGGCCCCGCGACAGATGCTGCTCCACTAAGGTATGAAATAAATAAATAAATAAATAAATTAATTAATTAATTAATACGGGCAAACTACATTATGAGCATTAATCTGTGTAAAGAATGAATGAATTGTTATACTGCGCCATCTCAGTTTGACAACATCAGCAATAATATCAGCCTATTGGAAATATTATTGTAATTTTGAATGTAATGCTCAGTAATAGGGTTCATTGGGTCATGTTACCTGGATGAAGCCTTTATTATTAGAAGCGTCAGTATGCTACTGCTGGCTAAATGCTTTTTTTTGTTTTATTTTTTTTGTCCCATGAAATTTAGCTTCCCCATTCCTGATGCACTAGCGCCGCCTATGATATCAGGCAGTGGTTGTGGCAATCCAAGTGAAACAGATTTTGCCACATACTCAGGAGCATACATTGGTACCACTGAAAGAATGCCACAATAAACAGCAGTTGATTTGACTTGGTCATAAAATTGATCCCTTTCTTCTGATGTTGGTAAAGGAATGTCTTTAGAGTGTGTCATCTGTTTAGATATGATGGTGAATCCACTGTCTTGTTCTACAAGTTTTCTCTTTATTGATGGACTAATAAAGTCAATTTAATGTCCTTCAGCAAATTCAACACTCTGCCCAGAAGTTGCAGTCCAAACACAGGGGAGAGATGTACAGCTGGTCTCTTTCTGGATTTTCACTGTTGCCTTAATGGCAAGTAACAGTGAAGCAATGTGACTGCATACTTTCCCAAGTCCAGCAGTGCTCAGTTTCCACCTCCCTATCTTCTCCTGTCACTATCCATGATCTCAGTGGTGGTAATGACAATGACTGTGAATGTCTAACCTGTTAAAGCTATACTATACAATCTGACATTTTTGCACTTTTCTTTTGTAATCTTAAAATGCTCCTAATAAACGTGTGGGAAACTAAAATGTAAAAGAAATCCACCAGGTTCTGAAACTCAAAAATGTTTAATTCTCATATATTTCTGATAAAAGTCTGACCAATCATTTTATGGGTCATTCCAGAATTGGAGGACATTTGACATCCCACCCATCAAATTTTAAATAATCCATGTACAAAATACTAAAACATGGAGTTTCTGTGGAAATGTACTTGTTCTGAGACCAAATCTAAAAAAACTAGGAGAAAAGAATGTTTGTAAATAGTTTTAAAAATACCAAATAAGTCTGGAGTACCCCCTAAAATGCCATTTTCACTTGTCCCACCCCCCTGATGACCAAATTGAATCTCAAATAAAACAGTTAAAATGAAATTTAAATCTCATTTTTTTGGTATGATTTGTTTCATTGCTGTCTCTTGTAATTGTGGGAACATTTTTTTTTAATAAACATAATATTTTAAATAATAATTATTATGCATGGAACCTATGTCCCCCAACATGCACGCAACCCTGTTACCATAACCTTTTAGCATGGTACAAGAAGAAGAAGAGAAGCAATGAATCACATGATATGCTGGAATTGACATCATCAAACAGTTTTCCAAAAGAATGGGTAGAGCAAAGTTTTGTCCTCTCTTATGTTTTTCATATTTTCATAAGATTGTGAGCCTTGATTGAATGTCTCACTCTACCTCACGCAACCCTGTTATGCATATTAACAGGATAAGAAAAATTCTTTTTGATTTTGTCTTTACTTATTTACATAAGGAAGCGTGTCCTCTTGGTCAGCAGTAACAGCTAGCCAAGTAGCTAGCTTCTATGCCTGAGAAAAAGCTAACATTAGTCTGGATTTGCAACCCTGTTACTGTGAGTAGAGTAACTGGGTTGCACTACATTAACAGGGTTGCATCTCCTCCAGTTTACTCAGACTTTACAAACTATTATTTATGGCTCAAGTCAATAATTTACATTATCTGAGACAGAATTTAGTTAATCTACATATTGTAAACACATTCCTGAATTTTCCAGACTGTATTGTTTCCTTTTATTTCCTAATGGTAGTCCAAATGGATTATGGTTGCAGCAGCTACCTTGATGGGATTATTAACTTGACATAAATCAAACTATATATAAACAATGAGTTACAATTCATAATAGGGGACACTAAATTAAGTTAGATAATTTTTTTTCTTACAGTGTGGCCCACCATTGAGTGCTGCTGAAAAGCAGAGATGCCACCGTGCCAAGCGTGATGCTGATGTACAGAGGAGACAACAGTGTTTACTAAAAGAAAGACAGAAATGGAGGAAAGATGTAGAAACAGGAAAGTAGTTGCTTCAAAAAGACCGCAGTGAGAGAGTACAGTGTGCCCAACGAAAAAAGTGGAGAGAGGCTCATAAGAGGAGTAAAGCCAGGTGAAAGTTACCTGAAGGGTTAATAATAGCGGGGGGGGGGGGCTTGATATCAAATACCACATTAGCCCTGATTTTCTGATGCAACAAGATATTCTAAGCACTCCTGTGTAATTTCTTTGAAATTTTTATCCAACCCCGCCCCCCCTCCCCTCGAAAATTACTTTTTGAACTCTGAAAATCGCAACTTTCACAGCTTCTCCTCTCTTTTGTCTGGTGCAGTGTATAAATATGTTCATGATGGGCCATTTAATGATCTTGTCAGTGCCATATTGTATTGTAAGAGTACTTTGTACTATGAAAAGTCTAATGTCAAGGTCATGTTGTAGGTTAAAGGTCACCAAAATACCTAGTTTTTTTCAAAAATTCATACCATTTTGACATTTTATCAAATTTGTCCTCAGTTCTGTTCCCTCTGGTTTCCTGGTGGGATCCCCCAAGGCCTTTGGGCCTTTAAAGACACATTAGAGACTAAATATTACAACATGTACATTCCATTTGAATTTGCTGCCATTAGTGTGGCGGGAAACACTAGCACATATTTAGGAGGGAATCACCAACACTTCATTCATTCATTCACTTTCTGAACCTGCTTTATCCTCACTAGGGTCACGGGGGCGGAGCTTATCCCAGCTACTTATGGGCGAAAGCGGGGTTCACCCTGGACTTGTGACCAGTTCATCACAGACTGAACATATACAGACAAACAACCACTCTCACATTCACACCTATGGGTGATTTAGATTAACCAATTAACCAATCAGTGCATGTGTTTGGATGGTGGGAGGAAACCGGAGTACCCGCAGAGAACATGCAAACTTCACACAGAAAGGTCCCACCCCCATCGACTGGTGTTGGAATGGAACCCAGGACCTTCTGTCTTTGAGGCACCAGTGCTATCCACTGCACCACTGTGTTGCCCACAACAGGACATATACATGTAAATGTCAAAGTCATGTGAAACTATCGTTTGTTATTTTGACATGTCTATATGGAGAATACATCGAGTAAATAGTTGTGTTTAATGTGTCTTATTGAATGGAAGTTGTTTGTGGTCAATAGATGTGTTCTGAGGAGAGAACCTGAGCCCAACATTTGGAAGAATCCACATTAACAGTTTCATTCCATGAAATATGCATTTTTGACCATTTGGGTGACCTTTGACCTATAATTTGACCTTGACACTACACCTTTTGTAGTACAAAGCACTCTGAAGACATGACATGTCTGACAAAAAAACATTTAGGGCCCAGCATGAGCATATTGTTACATTGTACTTTTATCAAAAGTGAAGAACGTTTGAAAGTTGACAAAAACCCCACGTTTTCAGGGTTGAAAAAGTAATTTTTGGGGTGGGGGGGTTTGGATGAAATTAAAAAAAAAAAAAAAAATACACAGGAGTGCTTAGGGGTCTCAAACTCAGATCCTCGAGGGCCGGTATCCTGCATGTTTTGGATGTATCCCTCTTCCAACACACCTGATTCAAATGATAAGCCTATAATCAAGCTCTGCAGAAGCCTGATAACGACCGTCAGGTGTGCTGGAGGAGGGAAACAACTAAAACATGCAGGATACCGGCCCTCGAGGATCTGAGTTTGAGACCCCTGGCTTAGAACATCTTGTTGCATCAGAAAATCAGGGCTTAAGTTGAATCTGAAAATTTTCCTGAAATAAGCCCCCCCCATTATTATTATTAATAATAATATTATTATTATTATTATTATTATTATTATTATTATTATTATTATTATTATTGTTATTATTGTTTTTTTTTTTTTTTGTTTTTTTTTGGGGGGGGGGGTGTTATTTGAGAAATAGTGCTGACAGAAAGTAATAAAAGTCATTCAAAGAATTCTTTGGTGTCTTGAGCATTTGTCAGTTTTATATAATGATCTATAATCAGAAATAATGTAGCTAGTCATTTCTGTTACTTTATGCAACCCTGTTACCCTAATTTCAACCGTTACCATATCATTTTAATTGAAAATAATCATGAATTACTTTCCCAGCTCAAAAGGGTTTGACCTATTGTCCTTTAAAGAGTTTATGTAATTACATGCAAAATGTGTCAGAGTAAATATTGTAAAATAAATACTGAAATTGTTAAAGTGAAACATGCCACTATTGAAAAGTTGGACAAGACAAATTTTGAAAGTTGCTCAAATTAATTTAAATCAAGTCACATGTGAAACCAAATGGTTATTCAGAGAGAATGTTACTTTCTTTACTTAATGGAAAAGGAATTACATTTAAGAAATTAATTAATGCACTTTTTTCAGGTTCCTTAGTGTTGGTAACTGTTGCACCAAGTATTACAAACACCAAATAAATCATGTAATAAAAACTGTACCATTGATGTGTAAGCTGAGCCAATCAAGCCTCTGATAGTTTATTACCTATTATTGATGAATATATAATGGAAAATTAGAAAAGTGAAGGTTTATTTTTCAAGAATTTTGAAGCCCAAATGTCCTCCAATTCTGGAATGACCCTTAAATGGTCTGAATGAAATGATTTTGAAATGAAATGATTGAGCCTGGCTCAGCATCCTGTCTGTTATTCGTTGCCATCGGTTCCCGGTGCTTCTGAATCTGACATCATTGACCCGTTTCAGTGGCACTGCTCCCCCTGTCTAGGGGTGTGAATGGATAGGACTGTGCACGGTGCTGAAGGAAAAAAACAGATTTATTAACAGAAACAACAATCAAGGGGAACCAACAGAAAAATCTGAGCAGTCCAAGTTTGGTGAATGAAGGACGGTGATAAAGTCTGGGTTAAGGCCCCAACAGAGTCAGGCATACTTGACTCCGTAGATACCACGTGGTCTCCACGTACATGTACTCGGAGTCACATGATGTAAGATGATGTAAATGTAGGACATTGTCACAAGAAATGTTGGAAACTGGTACGGTAATAATTACATTGCATGTTTGACACACAAACCCTAGGCTATGTGCATGTGTAATTCTAACAGATGTTAACAGAATACCAAGTTCCCCCAAAAGCAATAACATTTGACCAAAACACATAATTATGTCTCTCGAAAACCCTTGCATATATGTATGTACACATTATTGAAGGGATAATGTGTAGCAAGAATAGGATACCAAATTATTTATTAATTGAGTGTTGATTTATTGATTAATTTAATTATAGATTTATAACCAAACTTAAACTTAAATCAACTCAAAACAATAATTTGGAAATCTTGCATAGGTGATAGTTCGTTGACTGCACAGTGAACCCATGTGTGAATAATAGTACACAAAGCACAACTGAGGCAATGGATTTATATACATATAAATACTTTATTAACTAAACTAAGACACACAAATAACATAAAGACAAGAGACAAATACAACAAAAGGAGCAGGAGATTATGGACAGGAGAATATGTAAATTAAGTTGGCAAATAGCTATATTCAAGAGATTATAATGTTAGTGAGGTTACGTTGAGGTAAACCTACTTAACTTGGAATAACACCAACTCAGATAAATCAGGAGCAAGTTTTCTTACAAGTTGTTGCGGTGCGGATGCAGCAACTGGCACGGCCTTGACGGCGGATGGATGAAGTCTTCTGACGTAGTTCGAAGCAGGAACAGGCTGTGAAGCGACGTGCTTGCGCTGGAGGCCTGAAGGTCTGGAGTTCTGAAGTTCTGCTGGCTGGAGGAGGTTCACAGCTGGCTCTGGCGGCTGGTTCTGGAAAGCTCACCAGGAGAAGTGGAGAACAGCGAAGATGATAAAGCTCTTTGGAGAGCTTAGAGGATAGAACAGCTCTGAGAGCCAAGGAGATGGTCAAGACTCCTTGGAGAAAGCTCTCTGCTCTTAGGTGAGAGCCCAGAAGATGGTGGAGATAGCTCTTCTCTTTGCGTAGGTGAGAGCAGCAAGGGTGGAAAAAGCTCTACTGAAAAGTTGGTTTCCTTTACTTTTATAGTTTGTCCAAAAACCAACCCGGAACGCCTTCCTCATGAATATAGATGAGTCATCGATGCCTTGGGGCGTTGCCTTCTTTGTCTGTTTTCGGCGGGAAAACGCCTCCTCGTGAATATTCAAAAATATCACGTTTCTCTTCCCTCTTGGGAAGACAGAGGGGGAGAGGACTGTGGCTTAGCCTTGTAAGAAAACTTTGCGTCCTCAAATAAGATCCTCTTAAACTTTATACATCACCTGTAACCTCACTTAAGCATCAGTAAAATAATAGCATGATTATTCAGACATGCTATAAGCAGTGATACTCTTACTTTCACATAATTCACCGTGAACATGATCAGGATACACATATGTGAAACCACAGGTCAGGCAAATGGCTTAAGTATTACATGCATAAAAGAGTTAACGTGCTGAGTTAATTAACATTAACACATAATGTAATACATTATTAACATGGCACATATAGTGATTTTTGTCATTCAGTCTTTTGTTCATCTTCACCTCTGGATAAGCAACATGATAAAAACAGATGTTGAGAGGACAAAGTCGACTAGTTGTAAACACCAGTTTATGAGTCCTCACTTTACTATGGCCGAGGAAATGGCTCTTGATGAAGAACAGATGACAATAGCTGAGGAAGTATTTTTTTAAGTCCATTAGGCTCATTCCTTACGATCATCTGTCTTCGTAAATGTCATTTGCAAAGGATGTCCGGGCATTGACCTGCTAAACAACCAATCAGCATGGTTGTTCAGGAATTTGGTTTGACACGGAGAGGAAGATAATATAATTTATAATTCTGTTTTTGAGTCTGTTCACTCACTCCACCGTCATCCGGCTACAAATGACACACCCTGGCACCCAAGGTCCTGATTATAACAAATGCTTAATATTTTTAATGTTAGTATTTACAAAATGAATAAGTCACTCAAAAATAAATAATACAAATTGTGTATTTCTCCCATGTAATAGCCTAAATAATCATATTGGCGCCATCTGTTATTTTGACATTAATATTGCAGATTTTTTCCCCCGATTCACGACATCAGACGGCTGTCGCCATCGTGGGACAGCCATTAATATTGCTGATCAGATTTTTTTCTTGATTCACCACATCAGACGTTAACAAACACAACAAATGTTTGTGTGTTGCTTGTTTTTTATTTTACATTTTTTAATAATATATTTTAAGCCATATATGTCTTTTTATGCATTTCCATTGTATATCTTTTAAGATGTTTTTGTCTGGTGTCTTTCACATCATTTTTGTCTTCCAAGCCTTTTCACTTTGTTAGATGTGTTATTGTCACAATCTGCCCTGCTGCAGCTTCACCTTACCTCATTACCAGATCTGTTCCACCTGTTGTACCCAGCTGTCCTCAATCAGTGGGTCTGGATATAAGCAGGGCAGATCCTCCCACTCTTTGCCAAATTGTCCATGGATTTCACCTGACTCTCCAGCATTTCTTCTGTTCCTCAGTACCTGTTGCTGACCATGTCCATTTCTTGACCTCATCTCTTTGCCTGGTAACCCAACCTGCTTTCTGTCTTTGACTCTGAATTCTGTGTCTCTGGATTTTCCTGGTTTTTGACTCCGCCTGGCCCGACCACCTCTCTTTGTCTCAGCCCTGGTAACCATCAGTGGCGGACCGTGCATTTCACACCTAGGCCTACAGTAGTACTCCGTATGAATCAATCCACCCCTCATTAACTATTTTATGGTTACAAAAACCATTTTATTATGCAGAAATGCAGTAAAAACAGCTGTTGCATCGCAGATGGATTACTCGTGTAGCCACAAAAATGCCTTTACTGAATAAACAAACCCGGGGTGCACAAGTCTCCTACTGCAGCTACAGCTGCGATACACATGAAGCCTCAGTCCCAAATGCCATTACGAACACAGTACGAAACCCCCTTTCACACTAACGAATGCCTTATAAACTACGTAAGAACCACACACAACGTTCGTGGATCAAGAGGTCTTTTCCAGGACCCACATGTTCCTGCGGTGGCCGTAAGTAGAACACATTCCGTTGTTAATAGGGGTCCCATCTGACATTCACATGAACGAACGCATAGACAGGTGGACGTAAGGTGCAGGCGTTCTTAGAGGGGTCGAATACAAACTGTCAAGACGGAGTGAATGACTGGTCTCAAACGACTCGTCTCAGAACATAGAAAGAATGAAGTCTTTTATTAACAGAAAAATAAACTTGAAACAAATCTGCAGAGATAATGCACAGTCCACCGGGACGAGGATCAGGGTGACGGATGTGCGTGTTGGACGGTTAGTGTTTTAAATGTTCACTTCTCTATTATTCTTGTGTATCTTTGTTTTACTCTTATACCTTCCACCTCAAATTTCTTAATTTGATGTCTTATTATGACTCCCAATTTCTAACAGTACAGGTCCGTTCTTGCGCAGCGTGATTTCAGCACCACGGACAGCGCACAATCACAAACACAGAAAACGCACATTCACAAAAGGCTTAATGTAAAAATAGGTTAACGTAGTCTAATGTCTGAAGAGAGCATCAATAATCACCAAAGTAAGGTGGACATCTGTAATGCTGGGATAGGCTCCAGTGCCTCTGCGACCGTCTGGAGGATAAAGCGGTTCAGAAAATAAATGAATGAATGAGATAATGAATGAACAGTACTCTAAGATTAAACTATGCTGTTTTTTTTTTTTTTTCTTCAGAGGTTAAAGTGGACATGAGTACAAATGTTCTCATGAACTTTGGTGCTGATTGATCACTGTTCTGAGGCATTAAACTACATTAAATTATGTTTTTTTATTAAGTGCCTTAGAATGTCCCTCTTCTTCCACTGCTGTCGGAGTGAAACAGCGTGAGATCTTCAATTCAATTCAATTCAATTCAATTCAATTCAACTTTATTTGTATAGCCCAATATCACAACAAGGTTATCTCAAAGGGCTTTACAGAGGCAGTTGGAGTAAACAGTCAAATAAACAGCAAGAAAATGAGTAGTGTCCAGGGCATCCCCCATCCTTAGACCCTCCTTCTCAGCAAGGAAAAACTCAAAACCCAGTGGGAAAAGGGAGAAACCTCGGGGAGAACCACAGTGAAGGAGAGATCCACTCCCATGGACGGACAGGCTATAGATGCACCAGGACTGATGGACGTCCATTTGCAGATGTAGTTCTAGTCTGCAAGGATGCAGTAGGGTGGGCACATGGGGGGTCTATCCCGCTGGATGAGACAGACAGGGGCGAGGAGGCCCATCCACAGTGGTGAGGCCGAGGACGTCCATCCAGGACAGGTGGGGGAGGGGGTCAGGACACAGGACAGGGCAGGACACAGATGGGTCAGCGCAGATCCTGTCGTCATTGGCTCCCAAGCGGTTACAACTGAAAAAGTAGCCACTCCCCCGGAGGGGAGTGGGGAAAGGGGACACCAGGTGAATAGTACTGCACAAACTAAGTTGGCTAAATATTAAAAATATAAGTGCAGACCAGAATGGTACGTAGAACCAGAAACAGAAGATAGGACTCAGTGCCTGTACTTCCCCCAGCATTCTTGCTCCTAGGGCAGCTTAGACTGAACTGTGGGTTCAGTCTGGTTTGAACTAGCCTGACCATAAGCTTTTTCAAATAGGAATGTTTTCAGCCTGACCTTAAATGTAGAGACTGTGTCGGCCTCTTTAATGTTAACTGGAAGCTGATTCCATAAAACAGGAGCTTGGTAACTAAAGGCTCTAGCTCCTACTGTACTTTTACAGACCCTGGGAACTACCAGTAGACCAGCATTCTGAGAACGAAGGGTTCTTTTGGGATGGTACGGCACCAGAGCATCTCTGAGATAGGAGGGGCCCATACCATTAATGGTCTTGTATGTGAGAAGGAGGATTTTGAATCTAATTCTAAACTCGATTGGAAGCCAGTGAAGGGCTTGGAGCACAGGGTGGTCTCTTCTATTTGTTCCTGTTAGTAGTCTCGCTGCCGCGTTCTGAACCAGTTGAAAACTTTTTAGAGAGCTTTTAGGACATGCTACGAGAAGGGAGTTGCAGTAATCTAATCTAGATGTAACAAACGCATGAACTAATTTTTCTGCATCATTTTTAGATAGAATATTTCAAACCATCAACTTGCGAGTGCTGTGAGTTTCACGTAGGGCTGACGTGCATTCACCTTACGACAAAATAATTCATGAAGTGTCTGTGTTTTGAACAGAAGCAATACCGATAGACAGATGGAAGAAACTACTGCTGCCTCCACGAATGTCTACGAACTCCAGAACTCATACAAACTGGGAGATTCATACAAACCCGAAGCTTTGTAACTGAAGCTTAAAGAAGCATCAATAATTACCTCATTAACTTGAAATATTATTTAGGAAAATAGCGACATTTTACTCACCAAAAATTCTGATTTGTACACAAAATCCATCCTCCTTTCTTTCCTCAAAGAGAGTTCAACTACTCTGTTGGACAGATTATCCGTGCGGATACTGGGGGTACAGTCGTAGTTAGTGGACTGAAAGTGACGGACAAATCCTTTTCCTGGTTACGATCAGCTTGCTAGCTTCGGAATTGTCCGAGCTTTCTTAATGATGTCCAGCTTTTCTGGAAAAGCCCGTCTTGAAAATGGCTTTGACAATAAATTTGCATCCAAACCCATTTCTTCTCCTCCTTCAGCCGTTGTGTTTTGACTAAACAGCTGTTAAACCAACACAACTATATATTTCTGTTGGTGCAGCTCACTACAGATGCAGTTTGCTAGTGTAGCACTTACTACATGTTAAGTATATTGGACCAATTACTAGGTTCGGCAGAGAGCGGTAAGAAATGGTTAAATAGAGATATTACACCATAGACCAACTTAGTTTTAAATGCCGGCTTGTTTATATATGAAATTTTAAAAAATAATAGAAATGTTTACAAAAATTTCTTTGTACCAAAAGACAGTTTACACATACATTTAACACAAAAAACACACCCCCTTTACATGTCAATGTAATAAATGACATTAAATGAAAACCTTTTTTTTTTCTTTCAGGAAAAGAAAAGAAACAATTCTTTATTCTTTTCAGTTAATCTAAACCTATTTGGTTTCAAAGAAACTAATTTGAGCTCATTTTACATCTTGTTTATATTTCTTATCTATATTTAATACTTATTCAGTTCTTATTTCAGATGTTGAAAACAGTAAGTTATTATTTTAAATCTATTTATCAAGTTTTAAATCAAAACAGACCTATTTTAGTATCATGAAATGATGTATTATCTTCCTATTAGTATTTAAACTTAAACCAGTGACTTAGTTTAGCATTTCGATACCCAACTGATTACCAATTAATCAGGCAATAGGATAAACAGAAAATAATACATTCAGAATCAACACCAGCAAAACATCCACCGTTCAACAAGTTCAAGAAACAAGATATGAACCAACTTGGTGAGTGAATTTCTGAAATATCAGTTTGAAAGTTCTAATTAGTCTGTGTCTCAGCAAATCAATGCAGAAAATCCGCGAAAGCTAGCGACCGCGCTAGGCAGTCCATGTGGAGTCCACGTGATCCGAAGAACAAAGGGAAAGAAAGAGATCCGTTGCATAAGTGAAACCACTCTTACCGCGTTGTAGAAATCCACTTGAATCTAGAATATCGAGGGCTTTAATCAGTCCAACCTCGGTTCTGCTGAATAATGTCCGCGTCCTCCACAGAAAGAAAAATAATCCTCACGATGAAACAGGTCCGGTTATTCCAGATTATTCCTAAAATGGGTGGCTCGCCATCACGATCAGTCTGTGTCCATGTGCTCCAGCAATTTGCCGTGTTCTTCAGCAGTTCTTAATTAAACTAAAAAAATACCGTTCAACATAACCACAGTCTATCACAATAGACGAAACGTGAAAGAAAGAAAACACTTTTGAACACAAAATTAAAGGTTGAAACCTTAATATTTCTCTGTCGGCCTGGCTCACTGGTTCAGCTCTCTACCGTCATCCCCCATCTTACACACCTGTCTCTGTTTGCGTATCCTGCAACAGGAACTACTAGAGCCGTTCTGATTGACCGAACAGAGCCACAGCCTCTTAAAGCAACAGGGTGCTCATTTTAATCAACTAGTTGACAAAGTAATTCACTAACAAAGATAAAATATTGTTTTTAATCTTATTTATCTGCTTTTATCACTACTTTTAAAACAAATATGAAATTTAAAATAATGAAATTTGGTTCAACATATTTATACTATTTATTAATAATATTTATTAACTTAAGCTATTTTGACCTGGGTTACACTAGCTTTGGCTAGTATGCTCTCTGACTATCCAATCACAGGGTGTGAATACAATGACATTCCGTACGCCTGCTAGAGGGCCTTGGTGTCGCCAACTCAAAATCTGATTGGTTGAAGCAACAGAATCATCGAGATTTATGCTTTGCTTAGAGGGCTAGCAGAACTGATTGTGAAGGCCTCCACCCTTGATCCAACGTTTGAGTGACAAAACATTTGGGGAAACAGGACGATCTTTCAACACAAGGAAAAAGAACACCAAAAAGAATGCGAAAAGGAGACAGTGGGGTGATTCACACAGACTCAAAAGGATAAAAGAGAACAGGAGAACCTAAAATCAGCCATCACAGAAAACTGCAGAAGACACAACCACATCATGGACTGGGACAAGGGCACAATCATAACATCTGAAACAAACAAACTCAAACGTTGGATCAAGGAGGCAATAGAGATCAGGAAGCGGGCGAGCAGCACCATCAACCAGGATGAGGGGGCATACACCTTCTTGCACTCCCTCCTCCAGAGACCACCCAAGGCGGAGAAGGCGCGGTCGACTCAACGGGCTCTGACTGGTCCGTCGAGCTGACCAGCTGATAAACGACACGTCAGCAGCACATCGGATGACGCTTCTGAGGAACACTGGAGTCACTGTCGAAACTGTCAAGCAGATAAACACTAAAACCTATACCTTCTCTGAACAAAAGAAAAAAGAAAACAGTATTATTACATAAACAGAAGACAATATGAACATCATTAACCAGAATCAGAATAGCCTTTATTGTCATTTGACAGCACAGAGTACATCAAATGAAATTAAGATCAATGATTAGGGACATTGACATTCTGATTCCGATGTGCATCTTACTGTTGAGCTTTTAAATATGAATAACAACAATTTGATTTGGTTCCACACAGTACACATATCTTTGCACTGGGCATTTATTTTTTTTGCTTTTTTTGCACAGGTTTCAACAACTTTTTTTTGCTTGTAAAAACCAAACAAAAAATCTACTTGTAAAAATTCAAAAAAATAAACCTCAAGTTTCAAATATTGTAATTAAATACTGTTAGAAAATCATCTTTTTTTTTGTTTTTTGAGTCCATATTCTCAACCCTCAAAGATTAACTAATCTAAGTGCAATAAAACAAAAAGGGCATAACTAACAACATTTTAACAGCTGTATCCACTTAAAGCCAACCTAAAATTACTTGGACTAAAAACCTTTGTGCATTCATACACACAACAGTCAAACGTTTTGCATTGTAACGCAGTAATAAAAACAGAATAAGATAAAGTAAATATCCTGTAGAATTTTATCAAAAAATAAATATCCACATACTTAACAAAAGCGCATTTTGTCACCTCAAGTCTCTAAGTTCAAACTCCAAACTTAAAAATAGGCAAAAGGGAATAGGGATCAAATCTAACCAAACATCATATGCATACAGTGTGTGGCTTCAAGTCATTCCACTTATTTCTCCATGTGCGATGGAGAAATAAGTTTGACATAGATCACAGAATAGCTTACCTTCTGTGAATCACTCCCCACCACTTTCAGGAATGTATAAACATTTTCCCATTCTTTTCTGTAGTTGCATCTTCTGTTTTTTGCGTAGAGTTTCCATGATTTCCGCCAATATTCGCATGCCTGTATCTGAGGCTTTTGCCTTTGTTTTAGTCTGTCAGTGGGTGGAGGTCAGGAGGACGCCAGTGACAGGTTGATGGACTCCTGACCCCACATGTATGTTGATTGATTGACAGCAGACACAGCCAATGGTGATAGCGCTGTCACCACTATAAAATGAAAGTTATGTTTGGAGGAAGATGACTGTCCTGCACTTTGGAGAGCCAGAGCCAATCAAATACGGGACATCATCTCAATTTACAGGACATGGGAAAAATGGTCATAATGCTGTGCAGTCCCGCACAAAGCGGGACACCTGGTCACCCTACTTACAAAGCCCTTCATGGTCAGGCATCTACTTATCTGAAAGAGCTTTTAGTTCCATAAAGTCCATCTAGAGCACTACAACATGCTGGCTACTGGTGGTTCCTAGAATCTCCAAAAGTAGGACGGGACCTTGAGCCTTTAGCTATCAAGCTCCTCTATAATGGAACCACCTCCCTGCCTTGGTCCAGGAGGCAGACACCCTCTCTATGTTTAAGAGCAGGCTTAAAACTTTCCTTTCCTCGAGTTTCGGGACCCTATGGTGAAAGGTGTCGCTTCTACCCTGGCTACAGGGAAGAAGTGGACCCCAGTCACAGCTGTGCTACAGGCCAAATCTGCTCTTCTCCATCGTGATGTAGTGGGCCACGTCCAACAAGATAGAGGAGGCTAACATGGAAACTAACAGGCTGAGCTTCATCATTAGAGCTACATATGATGTGCTGCCCTCTCCCACAAATTGGCAGCCATGCCTTGGAAAGGACCCATCTTGCCCCCTGTGTACAATCCCTGCAACATTCAAGCACATCCTGGTTGGCTGTAGGACAGTTCTCACTCAGGGCAGATACATGTGGAGACACAACCAAGTCCTCAGATGTCTAACCAATAAACTCAAGTGCAAGAGGGTATCCATCAACGCCCAACCCTTCAACAACCAGGATGTGTGCCGACACCTACCATTGTTTGTTCAGGAAGGGGACAAGCCGGGAGTTAGCCCTTCAAACCCTGATCTGGCCCCACTGAATGCAGTTAGGGACTGGCAGATGTGAGTCGACCTAGATCAGAGGCTCATTTTCCCTCCAGAGATTGCAACAACCATCCTGCGACCAGACCTCCTCTTCTGGTCTAATTCCCGCCAGCTCACCTACATCATAGAACTGACAGTGCCCTGGGAGGACACCATCGAAGAAGAGTATGAGTGTAAGAAGCTGCGCTACTCCAACTTGGCAGCTAAGGCAGAAGACTGGAATATAAGGGTGTGCCCAGTGGAAGTGGGGTGTAGGGGCTTTGTAGCCAGCACAACAGTGAAGCTCCTTGGGGAGGTCAGAGTCAGGGGACAGGCTCACAGAAAAGCCATCAAAGAGCTGACAAACACTGCCGAGAGGATGAGCCACTGGCTGTGGCTGAAGAGGAGCAACACCACCTGGGCTGCTAAGGTGAACAGCTAACCGTGGGAAACACACCCAGGCTGGATCAACCTGTGGTGGGCCTGCCTCAGCAGAGGATGTATTGTGATAATTGTCTGAAACACCTGGTGATACTGAGGTACACAACTGATGATGTGTCCCACTGGTAAAGTTTTATATCAGCTATCAAGAACTCCTGAATTAGAAGTGGTGCAAACACTAGGGATTGCAACATATAGTTCTTTTTTGGAACCTTGATGAAGCTTAGTTAGGGCAGATCAGGCTGCTCTTACTTATGCTGCTATAGGCTTAGACTGCTAGGAGACTCTAAGCTCTTCTCTGCTCGTCCTTCTGTCTGACCTCCCCTCTGCTCCTCCTCTTCTCCTCTATTCACACCCCAACAAGTACATGTTACTGACTTTACTTCTTCCCCGCAGCCTCTGTGCTTTATCGCCTCACAGGTTTTCCCTGGATCATCTCTGGATCTGCTGCTGTGGTCCTGCCTCTCTCCTGCCTCCATTATCATTATTCATTTCTCAATATAGTTGTGATAGTGTTTATTATATAGTTATATAGATGGTAGAGGTTTTTGTCATTTGCACTAACAGTTGCAGTAGTAGTATATCCACTGTTAATCCTTGTATGTGGAGTAGTAGTATTACAGTTATGGACATTTGTTCTACCTATTACTAATACCAGCTGTTGTAGTTTTTAACAGCTCTATTTCAGTGTGTTGTGTGTCTATGTGTGTGTGTGTGTGTGTGTGTGTGTGTGTGTGTGTGTGAGATGAGAATTGGACCTGACTAGACTTGTGCAGTGAGAGTCAGGCGAGGCAATTTAAAAACAGGCATCCTCAGTTAGAGTGGAGAAACGGAAAGTTAGGTAAATACTAAACAACATTTATAACTGGGAGAAACAATTTAAATGTACAAACTTAATATTATATTCAAATGTAAACATAGTTCATTCATAAAATTGTTAATCAAAATGAAATTAATTCATTGTCATCTTAAAGGTCCATTAATTAAGACACCATATACACCATTAAATGACTAACTGATATGTTAGATATTGTTATCGCATAATTTGAGCTATTGAAAGAGTGGAGTTTTTGCCTCTTTTTGTTTATTCTTAGCCATTAACCCATAAAGACCCAAATGTACACCAGCGACCTAAACCATCTGCTGATCTAAACCGTTTAATTCCTGTTGATAAATTAATCCTATCAATACATGTAAATAACTGGTGTGTAATACAGGTATTCATCTTTTCATGGTCATCACATATGACCCATTTGGACGTTCAGAGGCTCTGTAGTTAATGTGGAAACACTGTCATCTTCTACAACATTGATTCACCAGTAAAACCATGACACTGGATGGAGACATTTGCTTTATGGTCAGTTACTGGGTGGGGAAGCAAAATTTACAATATTTTGAGGCAGGGATTGAAAGACAGTGTATGACCAGTTAGTTTATTGGAAGTCATGAGAATTTATTTGCCACAAGAAAATGTACATAATAGAAAATGTTTTTATTCTATGTGTCCTCCTTCTTTCTCAATAACTGCCTTCACACGCTTCCTGAAACTTGCGCAAGTGTTCCTCAAATATTCGTGTGACAACTTCTCCCATTCTTCTTTAATAGTATCTTCCAGACTTTCTCGTAATAGTTTTGCTCATAGTCATTCTCTTCTTTCCATTATAAACAGTCTTTATGGACACTCCAACTATTTTTGAAATCTCCTTTGGTGTGACGAGTGCATTCAGCAAATCACACACTCTTTGACATTTGCTTTCCTGATTACTCATATGGGCAAAAGTTTCTGAAAAGGTATGGATAATAGTGTTAGGTATGATTATGACATCAATATATGTTTGGTTTCAAAACAACTGACGTAGTGCCTGCTGAGAAAAAACAACTAAATGTTCATTGTAAATTTTGCTTCCCCACCCTGTATATTTTACTGAAAAGGTCACTTTTTCTTCAGTTTTCTCTGTTTTGATATAATAAACTTCAACTGTAATCTGAGCTTTTATGAACATCTACATGATCAGTGAATTAAATATTGGAAAATACTTGATTTATACTGATAAAATACAAAATACAGAAGATAATATTATGAATAAATGGTGATAAATCACTTTAGAAAGGTTAGATATAGAGAAAATGTCCTTTGGGAACTGCAATAAAAGTAGCGCCAGGTCTTTATGGGTTAATAGGTTTTGTCCCTGTTCAGCAGGTTTTTATACCAATATAGATACAAAAAGGACCACTTGTATTATAATGTTAATTACTGATGTTTTTGTTGACCTCCAGGTTGTGCTCTCTGCAGTGCGACAAAATCCACTGGCATCCTTACAGAGAAAATGGTGTCTACATCTGAGGAGCATACGTCTATATTTGAAACTTATTTGTCTTGTCCAGCCATTAATGACTGTTATGCATCTTGTGTTGCTTACAGTACATTTACATTTAGATGATCCATAACCAGTCTTTCATGATCTCATTTATGTGTAGATGCATACTTTATGCATTAATGAGCATGGTGGTTCTTATGTGGGGCTGTTTTGGAATAGCTGCTGCTCTGGGAGGGCTGCGGCGGGGCAGATGTTGTTCCAGGTTGAGGGTGTACGAGGCTGGGAGGGGAAAAATCAGAGTATACCCACTAGAATAAACTAGATTATTGTCAAATGACAATAAAGAAATCTGTAAATCTATAGATTATACCACTGAGTTTTTCTCCAAATACTATGACTCTGTTCTCAAAGTGTAAAAAATTCTGACTGCTATATACCCTGCTTTTTATGCTGGAAGAAAATAACTATTAGTATATTAATAAGGATGTGCTGGTTGCAAAATTCTGGACTGATTTTGACATTTAAAATGACAACTTGGTTAATAGTCAGTCTCGATACCAATGTTATTATCAGCAAAATGATGTATTTTATGCCAATGCTGATACTGGCCAGTTTCACTGAATACCATCCAATATCAATGTCTGGCCAAATTATTGATGCATCATTAGTATGGATTTAAAGTCTACATTTTACTGCTTCCTTAAGAGGTGTATTTACAACAAATGTTGACAAGAGTCTAAACAGTCATGTCACATAGAGATCATGAGACTAACTTTGCATGTTTCATCCTGAATGACACTGGACAATCAAACACAATATAACAAAGAAGGACACAATCAAAAATGTGCTTGTCAGCAGTGGTGTCATGCATAATCATTTCTTCCTCTAATAAAGTGACTATCTTCTGTCATATTTATAGTCACGTTTGCATGTCAACTGAGATTGACAGCAACAGGATATTTGTCTATAATGAAGTAAAGAGATTGAATCAGTTGTACTTTTCAGTTCTACAACTACAGTCAGTGCTTCTTTTGGAGTAAACTACTGGACATATGGACTTTGGATACCACTACCAGCGAGGTGTACATTGCAATTACACAAAACTAATCCATCCTTAGAATTTGCCAATAAACTTATTTGAAATCATCACTTGGTATTATCAGGCACATGCTGCCCGAATAATACCAAGTCCTGCTTTTCTGTGCAGTGGTATTGTGGCATGCCTTGTCCTGCATAGCAGCCTGGCTAGAGTTTTACAGCAGACTGTCTATTGTCATAATTCAGTGGCCAGTAAAGCTTTATTTGTGGCTCAAATCAAAAGAGGACTTTACTGAGGCTTAGGCCACTGTACTGCAATCATCAGGAATCTGAGGACACAGCAGCTCTGAGGGCCGCTCACAAGTTTATCTCATTGATGAATTTCACCTGTGACTACTCATTCCACAGGTCGGTGGGCCCCTTTTACTAGTTTCTGCCCAGTGCTTACTAAGATTGGATGGTTAGACATAAGGATCAAAACTTCAATGCAACTATCCTTATTCAAATACACCAGATATACAAATATATTTTCTGTTTGCCAATATCTTGGCCGTTTACACATAGCCGAAAACTGAGACTTTTCCCTGAGTTTGAGCATATCATTTACATGACAACAACGGGCATGTGCACTGAAAATGAAAGTTTCTAAAAACTCCAGCCAAAGTGAAGATTTCTGCAAATCTCCGTTTTCGTGTTTCCCTGTAAACAGAGGGAAATGCTTTATCCCTTATCTGTTCTGTCCAGTTCAGTAGAAGGTAAATGAAGTCATAATTTACATTTGTGTCCAGCGGTCTTCATGAACTAAAGACAAAACATGATTGAAAAACAGACTGCAGCTGTTAATGACTACAGAACTAACACGGTTTGACGCAGAGTTCAAACCCTTTTTCATCCAATTCAGTTCAATTTTATTTTATTTGTAGAGCCCTATATCACAACAAGGTTGTCCCACAGGGCTTTACAGAATTAGTTGGATATGAAAACAAACAACAGTCAAATAAACAGCAGATGAAGGAAATTGATTAATGTTCCAGGCATCCCCCGTCCTTAGACCCTCCTTCTTGGCAAGGAAAAACTCCAAAAACCCAGTGGGAAAAGAGAAACCTTGGGGAGAACCACAATGAAGGAGAAATCCACTCCCATGGACGGACAGGCTATGGAGACGGAGATGCACTACGACTGATGGATGTCCATTTGCAGATGTAGTTCTAGTCTGTAAAGATGCAGTAGGATGGGAGCACATGAGTGGGTCCATTTAGTCAGATGAGACAGGTGAGGGTGAGGAGGTCCATCCAGACAGGTGAGGACGAGGAGGTCCATCCAGACGGGTGAAGGTGGGGGAGGAGGTCCGGGGTCACAGGTCAGGACAGGGCACAGATGAGTCACCTTAGATCCTGTCATCAATGGGTCCCAGGTGGCTACAACTGAAACAGTAGCCACTCCCCCAGAGGGAAGTGGGGAAAAGGGACACCGGGCGAATAGTGATGAACAGACTAAGTAAACTAAATACTGTAAATTATAAGTACAGACAAAACTGGAATGTAATACCAGAAACAGGTGATAGGACTCAATGCTCAGTACTTCCCCCAGCATTATTGCTCCTAGGGCAGCTTAGACTGAACTGTGGGGTTCAGTCTATTTTTAGCTGGCCTGACCATAAGCTTTTTCAAAGAGGGACATTTTCAGTCTAATCTTAAACATAGAGACTGTGTCAGCCTGTTTTTTTATGTTTATGTTTACGCATTTGGCAGACGCTTTTTTCCAAAGCGACTTACAGGGGAAAACCAGTTTAACATTAGCTGGAAACTGATTCCATAGGACAGGAGCTTGGTATCTAAAGGCTCTAGCTCCTACTGTACTTTTAGAGACCCTGGGAACTACCAGTAGACCTGCAGTCTGAGAGTGAAGTCTCGCAATACTTTTGCAAGATCTCGCAAAAGTATTGAGATCTTGCAAAACTGTTTACATTAAGAGTAATGTTCTTCCAGGTCATCCATACTCAGAACGGAAATAAAACAGACACGATAATAGAGTGGGAGAAGTTTATTGAGTTTTATTTTGACCTGGGCCTAAAATACAAAGATATTAAAACAGTGCTTGGCAGTAGACACAGTTTCGATGTTAGTGAGAGACATCTAATGCCGCATTTCCACTGCGTGAAACCAGCTCCACTCAGCTTGGCTCGACTGGACTCGCATACCAGGTACTATTCCTGGAGACAGACGTTTCCATTACAGGATACTACCAACTTTAGAGTACCTGGACATCATAGTAATGTGGCACATTACTTCATTGACATCTGCTCAGAGAGTTGCTAATAAATTCACTCGCTGCATGTTGTCTCGTTAAGATAATGCTGAATTTTTATGTTGGCCACCAAAAACTGAATCTCCTCAACCAACCATGGTGTAGTTTTGCGGGCTGTCATCATGTGGATTAACCTACCACTATATTTACTGTCAACTTCTGCATCTGTTTCTTGTAAAATGGTGGGTCACAGAGACAACTCTCTGACCAATCAGTGGTCTGCAGTGTTTACACGTCACGTTTTAGTGTCTGTTCCCCAGTCTTAGAACCTTGAGGTGATACCAAAAGACTAGTACCGGGTACCAGGTATCAGGTCCTTTTTCGTAATGGAAAAGCAAAAAGCCTGAGTTGAGTTGAGTCAAGCTGGTACCATGTAGTGGAAACATGGCATAAGAAGATTCTTCAGCAGGAGAGGACTTTCCCATTGCAAAGCATATTTTGATCTTGTAGTCATGGTTGATTTCATTAAGAACCAAATGCAGTACTACCCCGGACAGCTTCACGGGTATAGATGGACGTATGCGAAATGCAGACAATGTGAACTAGGGGTGAGGAAAGACGATGTGAGATGGCATTAAAGAAATTGTGCATCCATGTACACCCGTGAAGCTCTCCGGAGATGTCACAAAACTTTTGTGGGATCTCACAAAACTTGACTGTCCCCTAACAGGCTCCATAGAAAAGCAGTTTGTGATTGTAAAAAAAAAAAAAAAAAGTCCCTGGCTCATCATCTGCATTGCATTGTATTGGTTACACGTCTCTGACACAGAACCAGGAAAACTACATCTCCATAGGGTCATAACGGAAGTAACATTTCATTTTCAGGATTCTGATTGGTTAATGGTAGTCGATCATCCAACTACACTGCCATCTACAGGCCTGGCATGCTCTTGACAGTCTAGATATACAGGGTGCGGAGTAAATGCAGAGTTTCCCGAAAACTATCACATCTACATGAGGTTTTTTTTTTTTTTTTTAAATGGAGCGGCTTGGCAGCTAGCTGTTTTTTCCCCCCAAAATGGCAACGTAAAAGCAACAGTCAGGGGCAGAAAAAGAAGAAACTTTGTACCATCGCCTGTGCATCACTTGCAGGTAGGTCATAGAACTTAATTATGGGGAAATGTGTTATCATTGACATACAAAGACCATGCCACAGCTAGCAGCTAGCTAAGCAGGTGGCAGCATAATAGGAAGCAAATATAATCATGTTGGTACAAGAAAGTCACTGGAAACAATCCATTGGAGCTGGGGCATTGGAGGGGGGGCAGCAAAAAATGGGCATGGAGTGAGCTGTTCCCTTTGCTTCAGACCGAACATAGGCTACCTTGCAGTGACAAAGCCATCAGTTTCCCCAAAGTTTACGTAGCTACTTATTAGTATTAGGTTTGTATTAAACATTCACTGGTAACATATGTTTTAACACTGATATGTAATCTTTGCTTAGACTGACTCCTCTACATTTTTATTTCAGAATAGCAGTAAAAGGATGTTATGATAGAATACTGTATGTATCCCAAACCAATAATTGTGCTAATTATAATATGATTTACATTAGATTTAGTAAAATCTAAATAGATTAGACTCAACTGCATTCCTTCCACTAGAACAAAATTCAGCTTTCCATTTAAACAGTAGCATATAGTGCTTTCAGAAGTGTTGTCAAGTAAAAGGGGTTGGAGTACTACATGACTCCAGTTTTAATGTTTAAACTATATTATATTTTCAAAATTCTTAATGTTTGACAATGTTTGAGTCTCTTCCTATGCTAATCCCCTTTCTTTGTATTTCTAAAAAATATGCAGAGTCAATGCTGAAATATGTGCGAGGAGCACAGGGCCAAAAGGAGAACCAGATGACGAACAACCAGAGTTCATTCATCAATCAACCCCAGCCAACCCATCATGAACCTCAGCTGACCCATCATCAACCCCAGCTGACCAGCAGGTCTGTAGACTCCAACTCTGATCAGCTACCATCACCCAGCAATTCAGGTACACAACATGCACACGATATTTCTAAACTACTTGTATAGAAGGGTGCAAATCTATTTTAGCTTTTGCTTTGATTATTTATACAGTATTACTGAATCAAGATTGGTTTCAACAACAGTAGTATTTATTTTTTTGAAAAAAAAAAAAAAAAAGTTTGTTTAATTTGATGAGATTTGGTCTACTGGACTAGATGTGGCACTTTCAGATACTGGTGTTTGTGGTTGTGTGTTTTGGCTGTTGCACATACTGTGAAATGATGTTATGTGGTCCTTTTGATGATTGAACATCCTCTTTCTGAAGTTTTAAGATTGTTATTGTTGTTTTTGGTATAAGTTATAGATAGGTAGACCATAATTATTATTGTTTGTCTGGGGTTTTTTGGGGGGGGGCTTAAAGCAACTGTGCTTAGGGCAAGTATGCATTTGGACTAAGTTGCAGTAGTGCAGTAGAAACCAGGTGAAGATGACACATTATTGGCCAGTGCTGGGTCATATCTTTAGGACAATGGTGGAATGCTAAGTTTATGGATGTACATACAACAAGCACGAATGCGTACTTTCCACTTAATCTGCTCACTGACTGCTGCTTGTTCACAAGTACTCCATCACCCACAAACAACAGCAGGTATGTCACTTACGTCCAGCAATGGCTGCTCACCATAGGTTCTGCCCACGTGTGTAATTCAAGTAATAAAAAGGTTCTGTATGGTGCATTTATGGCGATTTTTTTTTTTTTTTTCACTGAATTTGCATCTCCCTTGCTCATAAGTGATGCACAAAGCACAATTAATGCTGTATCACACAGACCTGTCAGACAAATCCCATCAAAGCCTCTATAAACCCTGAAGTATTATTAAACAAGCACTAATTTACAGATGGATAACCAGAACACTTATTAGACTGTCCACATTTTTTTTTAAAAGTCACTACTTTTAGAGAGATTTGCTCTCTCCTAGTAAGTCTAGGAGAGCAAGACTTGGAGCCAGACAGGGCTTGTTTATTCACACAAACTTACATATCAATCAGCTCACACTCCCTATATGATGTGTAAAGGTTGGCCTTAATATAACCTAAGTAGGAGAGTTATATGTAAAGTCACCCCCTGTATAATTGTCATGGAGGGGATCATTAACTACAGAGACTAAAACCATTTTCTGAACCTGGCTGTTAACATTTTTATTTCAGCTATAAAGTTGGCCATTTTAATATCAAGCTCTGTGGAAAAAGATTCACTTTTCAAGACATCACCCAGTGGTTATTCAAGTTACTGCGGATGATGATGCATTGGCTTCACTTTTTAGGCCCTGGCTTCAAGGAATTTTTGGTGATCACGTGACCTATGGAAGAACTGAGGATTTGCCCTAAGTTAAGCCTGAGTCACAAATGCCCTTACGAATGGCTATGAATGCTGTGCGAATGATTTATTTACCATTTCGTACGACCTTCTCAGATCGGCCGTATAAGAATGGATTGCTCATGGAGTGTTTGTGGATCGTTCCTATGTTCGTAGCCAAGTGAGCAATCTTGTCCAAGATTTTCAACAAACACAGTATGAAACCCCCATTCGCATGGCGCACTAACGAATGCTTTAAGAGCTACGTAAGAACAACGCACAACGTTTGTGGAGGCCTTTCCAGGACCCATATGTTCCTGCGGTGGCCGCAAGTAGATCTCAAGAACACATTACGGTGTTATTAGGGGTCCCTTACAGCGTTCGCACGAATGGACACACAGACAGGGATTCGCCTTCTTAAGGTGGACGTAAGGTGCAGCGCGGCAGTAGTGAGACATTCATGCGACATTCGTGCCGTTCTTAGAGGGGTCGAATAGAAATTGTCAAGACAGAGTGAACGACTGGACTCAAATGCACAGTGCAGAATAAAGAATAAAGTGTTTTACTAACAGAAAAATAAGCTTGAAAAAACAACACCAAACCTGCAAAGAGATAATGCACAGTCCACAGAACCCGGGTGACGAGGATCAGACTGATGGACAGGATGTGCATGACGGACGTATTTTTAACGTTCAGTTCCGCCTATTATTCTGTGTATCTTTGTTTTATTCTTAAACCTTCCACTTCAAATTTCTTAATTTGATGTCTTATTATGACTCCTAAATTCTAACAGTACAGGTCAGCTTCCCTAATATGTCACAGGGATGCTGTTTCAGCACCACGGACAGCACACGATCCCAAACACAGAAAATGCACATTCTAAAACATTTAACATAAAAAAAAACAAAAAAAACCTTAAAGTAGTTTAATGTCTGAAAAGAGTATCAATAATCACCAAATTATGCATAGACATCTCTAATGCTGCGATAGGCTCCAGCGCCTCCTGGATGATAAAGTGGTTCAGATAATGAATGAATGAAAAAAACACTCTCAGATGAAACTATTTGATGATTTTTTTGCAGAGGTGAAAGTGGACATGACTACAGATGTCCACACGAACTTTGGTGATGATTGTTCTAGGGCATTAAACTACGTTAAGATGTTTTTTATGTTAAGCACTTTAGAATGTCTCTCTTCTTCTGCTGCTGTCAGACCAAAACAACTGCTGGATCTTCCTCTTCTTCATCTTGTAGCTGTAGAAGTTTCAGTCTTATGGACAGTATTACCATCTTGAATGCAATGATCATGAGATGGGATGGAGTACACGGCCACTGTTCTAAAACCAATCTAAATATTCTGAAACAGCGTAAGATCTTCCTACCATCAACTTAAGAGCACCGTGAGTTTCACGTAGGGCTGGCGTACATTCACCTTACGACAAAAAATAATTCGTAAAGAGGCTGTAGGTCTGATGTAGGAAGGTCCCAAGGCACCCTTAAGAAGACTGTGGCAACTGTATGGTATTTGTACGACACAAAATCACGTTATTTTCTCATGGAGGCCTCAAGATGCTCTTGTGGCAGCTGTACAGACTTCATAAGACGGCTGTAGGAAACTACTGCTCATTCCTCCAATTGATGTGCCCGTCAGAGATACACAGTTAAACAATTAACACACCGGCACGTCATCCTACTGCCAGAGCAGCACATCCCCTCACCAGAACCAGACCCTGGGCCAATCAATGCCAATCCTGCCATCTGAGTAGGATGTGATTTCAACTACATGAAGAGACAAGGACACAGGATGTGATTTCAACTACATGAAACTTGTTGATAAATGTGTTAAATGTAATATTAATGTCTGTGGGAACATTTAAAAGTCCGTCCAGGGGCTCATTGATGCCGCCGATTGCCCTCGTGATGTCCTCTGGTGACTCGGGTGAAGACGGACATCAACAGCTGGCTGTTGGACCGGAGAAATCTCACAGTCTGTGACAGGCTGAGACTGCGTCTCAGCATTTTCTGTCTCATTGTCTTTTGGGAAATAATAAATGGAGTGATTAAACACAAGTCAAAGTCTTTGATTTCCTCTTTAATATCCTGGCATGACCATGTATGAACCTTTATCTTGTTTGGCTGTGATCAGACTATTGTATGACCCATAGAAAGAACAAATGTGTGAGTTACACAAATACAAAATATATGTTTACCTTGGGGATGATACGAGTCGCCCCTGTGAGGGCAGCGTCACTCAAAATAGTGGCGACTCTCAGAGCGAATGGCCGTGGCTTCTTCCCAGTCCATAATGTGGTTTTGTCTTTTGCAGTGATCTGTTATTGCTGATTTCATTTTCTGTTGTTCTGCCTTTTCTTTGGTTTTGCATGTGTGTCTTCCTGATGTCTCTTTTTCACATTCTTTCCTGTGTTTATTTTTCCTTGTGACAAATGCTCTTCCGGTTTCTCCAACATAGGTCTTATTACATGACAGGTAGGGTATTTCGTAGATAACGTTGTGATTATTTTCTGTGGGTATTTTGTCTTTTGGGTGGACCAGTAGTTGTCTCAGTATGGTTTTACTGGGGTGTTGATGTGATATTTTCTCATTCCTCTTTGTATCCATTCCGTGGTGCCTCTGATGAATGAAAGTATAACCATACTGGTGTTTTTGGTTTTCTGTATGTTCTTTTTTGTTTTGCCTGTTCCCTGCTGCGTTTCTTTGAAATCGACCTGTTTTCTTATTTTTTCTATGGATCATCGTGGATAGTGGCAGTTTGTCAGTGTGGTTTTTATGTGTTGCTCCTCTTCTCTGTCCTGTGTGTCTGTGACTATGGTGGCCCAGTCGTATAATGCTCTGATTACTGATAGTTTGTGCGCGGGTGGGTGTTCTGAAGTCCATAACAAATATTGATCAGTGTATGTGGGTTTTCTGTATATTTGGATGCTGATGCTGCCGTCATCCTTGTGTGTGATTTTCATGTCCAGAAATGATACGGATTTGTTTGTTTCTTCTTCATGTGTGAATTTGATGCTCCCTGTGTGGTCCATTTGGTTCAGGTGCTCAGTGAGTGTGGCTGTCTGTCCTTTCCCTATTTTTTCCAGAATGTTGTCTATATATCTTTTCCAGAAACTGATGTTGCATTATGTTGGTGCTGTTTGTATGGCCCTGGTCTCTAGGTCCTCCATGAAAAACCCACTCATGATGGCAGATAGTGGATTCCCCATGGAAAAACCCTCTTACTGCTTGTATATGGTTCCTATAAATTGGAAATGTTGCGATGAACTGTAGTAACTGTATGGTGTCATCTGCTGTGAGTAATGTTCGTCGATGTAGTGTCTGGCCCTGTCTGAGTCTGTTCTCTAGTATGTGTAATGTGACTTGTACTGGAGTCTTAGCAAACAATGATATGACGTCATGTGATACCAGTATTTCATCTGTCTGTACTGTCATGTCTTTTAAGTCTTAAGCCATTTGTTTTGTGTTTTTACAGTGTTGGGCTGTGAGTCAGAGGATAGGTTTGATTATTTCCACAAGTGACACAATATATGTTATTGAACCTATACTGTCTACGATGGGTTGTAGTAGGGTGCCTCCTACTGCCTGGCATCCCCTGTGGGATGCCAGGATAAAACAGCTGACAACGGCACGTCACAGGAACAACAAGTGACCCTTCTGAGGAAGGTTACAGGTTGTAGCCAAAACATGTCAAGGTGCAAGAATTAACTCTTCCATCTGTCTGACAAAAAAGAAAAGGAAATCTGTATAAGTTCTAGTAGACAGTATGAACCTAACTGGAGTACTTGGAGAAGATCAGCGATATTAAGGATATAGACCCCTACAAGCTATTGCTGTTCACTGGCATCTGACTGGTCCCTCTGTACCTTCGTGCAGTTAGTTAACTATCTCATTTCCAGTATAAGTTACTACACAGTGCAAGAATTCAAAAGCCTCAAGTCCGTTTACAGCTATGAAGAATTTTGTTGTGGCTGGGTTCAAGATTTGGTGATCAACAAGCCCGATGACTGTAAAATAAACTGTCGTTCTGGCAAAGGTAAGCCCGTGGATAGTGCAATGTTTACGTGTGTATGGAAATTGTAAATGCATTAAACTAGCTGGAAATTCAAAATCTTGTACCTCCGGGTCTCTACGTTTGCTGTGTCAATCACAGGGGTAACTGGAAAGGTCACATAAATGCGACCTGTCTGTTCAGACTGAAGCTGCATTGCACAATATCATATATGTATCAGATTTAGGACCACATATGAAAGTAGCCTGGGTCGGATTTGAAAAAATCTTGTGTTGTTCAAACTGTCTTTAACAGATCGGATACAGGTCACATATGGGCAAAAAATCAGATTTGGGGCACATTTGCCTGCAGTCTGAACATAGCCTTAGTGAATTTAACATGTCTCCATAAAGAGCCATGTTAGAATCTCTACAAACAACTCTTCATAACTCTCACATTTAAGCAACACATAATACATCAAATTGTTGGAAAAAGTCTTTTTAAAGATTATTCACATGTAAGGTTTTGCTTTTGATCTAGAGGCCTCTCAGTGCAGAGTGCTGATTTTTCTCTTATTCACTCCCATGTTAAATTTCTGTCAGTAACAAGTTTGACTAACTCCAAGTTCCCACAATCACTGTTTTTCCAGTTCTGACTTTTTTTCTACATATTATACATCGATACATTCAGAAGACTCACCACAAGTCTCACCTGCAAGAATTTTTGAAATAGGATGTATGGTTATGGATTGACAGCAGTTTGTTTGAGAGGTGGTTTCTTTGTGAATTTACCATGGACACCCATGTCTCCCCCATAAGGAGAAATGTTTATACACAGGTTTTTATTGACTGTGTGTTTTGTCTTTTCCAGAAAATTCCACAATGACACATGGTAGAGGGGTGGGCAAGGTTTTCTGTCAAATATTATTATTTATATATATGGATTTAGTGAATTCCCATCTTTTCAGTGTAATTTGTTCCAGACACAGATACCACAGTTGTTTTCTTTCTTGGTTGGCTCTTGTCCACAGGTCGTTGGTGATTATCAGGTTCATCTGCCATGTTTCTCATCACATGGCTGTAATTGGTCAGTTGAAGTCTTTTTTCCTTCAATTTCTTTGTTAAACTTTTCATACATAGTTTAAGAAAGAACACAAAATCACAGACAAGAGCTTACATCCAGAATGTTCAACGATCAATAACACCATAAAGCTATTAAAATAAAATAACACAGAAAAAACATATACAAAAAATGAAAAAGACATAAAACAACACAAACCATGATATATGTATTACAAGCTGTTAGTGAAGTGGTATTGGGTTGTTAACACAAGATTGGAAGAAAAGATTAAAAGTACAAAAAAAAAAATCAATTGGAGTTTACAGCTTTTACAGCAGTTTACAGTCCAGCTTCCGAACATATTAAAAAAAAAGGGTCCCATATTTTAGAGAATTGTTGTTGTGAGCCCCTCAACAAGTATCTGATTTTTTCAAAATTGGCAAAATAAAGTACATCCCTGACCCAATAGAGTGAGATGGTGGAGTGGCAGATTTCCATTTTAGAAGAATCAATCGTCGCGCCAACAAACTGACAAAGGCTATAAAAGATCTGTTTCCTGAAGACAATGATAAAACATTTGAAGTTGCACCAAACAGAGCAATAGTAGAGCTTGGCGCAATACTTTCCCCAGTGACCTCACTCAAAGTGTCGAAAATTTTGGACCAATAAGAGAATAATGTTGGGCATGTCCAGAACATGTGAATAAGTGATGCGTCAGCCTGGTGACACCGATCACATATTTGATCTATATTTGGATACATTCTTGAAATCCTGACCTTCGTCAAATGGGTTTGATGTAAAATTTTGCACTGTATACGGCCATGTTTTGCACAAATTGAAGAGCGGTGAACTTTATCTAAACTAACTAAATCATTTTCTCAAAGTGCCTTGATAGAGGTCAAGGATGCCATTCTTAATGAATTAATCTGAGCGTATACATATGAAATCATCCCTTTCTTTTTCTTTTTTTTAGGCCCGAGCCGAGTAAAGCCGGCGCAGGGCCTATTGAGTCTGCAGTGGGCACATGGGGACGAAATTGCCAGTGACGCGGTCGCCTTTCGCCACTGTCGCCACTCTCACACATATTCACATTCACGACACTGAGACCTTTCCGACGATGTATATGACATGTGCACAAATCGCATATTTACACCTGCTCAGAATGAATGGGAGTCAATGGGACACGCGCACTCGGGGTTAGTCACATGGGTGTAAGTGCACGACACGTGACATCTGACCCCACAGACATGTGGGGGACCTCGAGAACTTTCAAAAAAGGGCAAATACGTGGTTGCCATAGAACGGCTATATTGTTCTTGCTCAGATTATTATTATTTTTATTAGGCCCGAGCCGAGTAAAGCCGGCGCAGGGCCTATTGAGTCTGCAGTGGGCGCATGGGGACAAAATCGCCAGTGACGCGGTCGCCTTTCGCCACTGTCGCCACTCTCACACACATTCACGGCACTGAGACCTTTCCGAAGATGTACATGACCTGTGCACAAATCGCATATTTACACCTGCTCAGAATGAATGGGAGTCAATGGGACACGCCCACTCGGGGTCAGTCACGTGGGTGTAAGTGCTTGACATGTGACATCTGACCCCAAAGACATGTGGGGGACCTCGAGAGCTTTCAAATAAGGCCAGATATAAGGTTGCCATAGAAACGGCTATATTGTTCTTGCTCAGATTATTATTATTTTTATTTTTATTATTAGGCCCGAGCCGAGTAAAGCCGGCGCAGGGCCTATTGAGTCTGCAGTGGGCGCATGGGGACGAAATCGTCAATGACGCGGTCGCCTTTCGCCACTGTTGCCACTCTCACACATATTCACATTCACGGCACTGAGACCTTTCCGAAGATGTACATGACATGTGCACAAGTCGCATATTTACACCTGCTCAGAATGAATGGGAGTCAATGGGACACGCCAAGTTGGGGTCAGTCATGTGGGTGAAAGTGCACGACACGTGACATCTGACCCCACAGACATGCGGGGGACCTCGAGAGCTTTAACATTAAGCCAAATACGTGGTTACCATGGAAACCGTGGTTACCATGGAAACGGCTATATTGTTCTTGCTCAGATTATTATTATTTTTATTTATTATTATTATTATTATTATTATTATTTTTTTGTCTAATTTTTCCTTCTCCTGCGCTTTGAGCTCAATTTTGACCCTCTGAACATTTACGAAAACTCACCAAATTTTGCACAAAATTCAGAAATGTGCAAAATTGAATTTACAAATAGGTTTCGTAGCTGTCAGTAAAGAAATGTTGCGGCAGCGCCCCCTTGAAAAGTGGAAATGCATTGCGCCAATGGGAGCGCGTCCAACATAAAGTTTGTTGTAGAGCCACGAAAATCGGAACACAGATTCATCATGAGGAGACAAACAAAAAATATTATTATGGCCACGCCCCTAAACCAACCCTTAGTCGGCCATATTGGATTGAAATTTCCAAAATGCTGAGTCAGCGTTTTCGCTGACGTTGTATTTTAACTATCTCCTACTAAGCCGTTTGGCCGAATGAGCTCAAAATCGGTGTACAGTATCTAGAGAAGTGGGGCATCAAAAGTTAGCCGAATTTTTTGAATCGGTGTCACCGTTTTTGTGTGACGAGGTTGCAAACTTTGCAAAGTTTTTTCAAAAATTTACCATCACAAAAATTGCTTCACCTCAGACATACGAACACCAATTTGGCTGAAATTTGACTCAGACGTCTATCTCCAAGGCCTACACCCATTTATTAAAAGAAATTGAAATTTCGCACTATAGCGCCCCCTACAAATGTACATTTACAAAAATGACATCAGTTCGGACATACGAAAACCGATTTGGCTCAAATTTGACTCAGACATCTGTCTCAAAGGCCTACACCTATTTATCAAAAGAAACTGAAATTTTGCACTACAGCGCCCCTTACAAAAATTTTCAATATTTTTTATTAAAATAGCTTCAGTTCGGACATACGAACACCGATTTGGCTCAAATTTGACTCAGACGTCTATATCCCAGGCCTACACCCATTTATCAGAACAATTTTAAATTCGGCGCCATAGCGCCCCCTACAATGTTACCTTTACGAAAATTACTTCACGTTAGATGTGCGAACACCGAAATTGCCAGTGACGCGGTCGCCTTTCGCCACTGTCGCCACTCTCACACATATTCACATTCACGGCACTGAGACCTTTCCGACGATGTATATGACATGTGCACAAATCGCATATTTACACCTGCTCAGAATGAATGGGAGTCAATGGGACACGCGCACTCGGGGTTAGTCACATGGGTGTAAGTGCACGACACGTGACATCTGACCCCACAGATATGTGGGGGACCTCGAGAACTGTCAAAAAAGGGCAAATACGTGGTTGCCATAGAAACGGCTAAATTGTTCTTGCTCAGATTATTATTATTTGTAGGCCTGAGCCGAACTAAAGCCGGCGAAGGGCCTATTGAGTCTGTAGTGGGCGCATGGGGACAAAATCGCCAGTGACGCGGTCGCCTTTCGCCACTGTCGCCACTCTCACACACATTCACATTCACAGCACTCAGACCTTTCCGACGATGTATATGACATGTGCACAAATCGCATATTTACACCTGCACAGAATGAATGGGAATCAATGGGACATGCCCACTCGGGGTCAGTCCCATGGGTGTAAGTGCACGACACGAGACATCTGACCCAACAGACATGTGGGGGAACTCGAGAGCTATCAAATAAGGCCAAATACGTGGTTGCCACGGAAACAGCTATATTGTTCTTGCTCAGATTATTATAATTTTTTTTTTTTTTTTAGGCCCGAGCCGAGGAAAGCCGGCGCAGGGCCTATTGAGTCTGCAGTGGGCGCATGGGGACAAAATCGCCAGTGACGCGGTCGCCTTTTGCCACTGTCGCCACTCTCACACATTTTCACATTCACAGCACTGACACCTTTCCGACGATGTATATGACATGTGCACAAATCGCATATTTACACCTGCTCAGAATGAATGGGAGTCAATGGGACACGCACACTCGGGGTTAGTCACATGGGTGTAAGTGCACGACACGTGACATCTGACCCCACAGATATGTGGGGGACCTCGAGAACTGTCAAAAAAGGGATAATACGTGGTTGCCATAGAAACGGCTAAATTGTTCTTGCTCAGATTATTATTATTTGTAGGCCTGAGCCGAACTAAAGCCGGCGAAGGGCCTATTGAGTCTGCAGTGGGCGCATGGGGACAAAATCGCCAGTGACGCGGTCGCCTTTCGCCACTGTCGCCACTCTCACACACATTCACATTCACAGCACTCAGACCTTTCCGACGATGTATATGACATGTGCACAAATCGCATATTTACACCTGCACAGAATGAATGGGAATCAATGGGACATGCCCACTCGGGGTCAGTCCCATGGGTGTAAGTGCACGACACGAGACATCTGACCCAACAGACATGTGGGGGAACTCGAGAGCTATCAAATAAGGCCAAATACGTGGTTGCCACGGAAACGGCTATATTGTTCTTGCTCAGATTATTATAATTTTTTTTTTTTTTTAGGCCCGAGCCGAGTAAAGCCGGCGCAGGGCCTATTGAGTCTGCAGTGGGCGCATGGGGACAAAATCGCCAGTGACGCGGTCGCCTTTTGCCACTGTCGCCACTCTCACACATTTTCACATTCACAGCACTGACACCTTTCCGACGATGTATATGACATGTGCACAAATCGCATATTTACACCTGCTCAGAATGAATGGGAGTCAATGGGACACGCACACTCGGGGTTAGTCACGTGGGTGTAAGTGCACGACACGTGACATCTGACCCCACACACATGTGGGGGACCTCGAGAACTTTCAAAAAAGGGCAAATACGTGGTTGCCATTGAAACGGCTATATTTTTCTTGCTCAGATTATTAGGCCCGAGCCGAGTAAAGCCGGCGCAGGGCCTATTGAGTCTGCAGTGGGCGCATGGGGACAAAATCGCCAATAACGCGGTCGCCTTTCGCCACTGTCGCCACTCTCACACATATTCACATTCACAGCACTGAGACCTTTCCGACGATGTACATGACATGTGCACAAATTGCATATTTACACCTGCTCAGAATGAATGGGAGTCAACGGGACACGCCCACTCGGGTCAGTCATGTGGGTGTAAGTGCACGAGACGTGACATCTGACCCCACAGACATGTGGGGGATCTCGAGAGCTTTCACATAAGGCCAGATATGTGGTTGCCAAAGAAACGGCTACATTGTTCTTGCTCAGATTATTATTATTTTTATTTTTATTATTAGGCCCGAGCCGAGTAAAGCCGGCGCAGGGCCTATTGAGTCTGCAGTGGGCGCATGGGGACAAAATCGCCAGTGACGCGGTCGCCTTTCGCTACTGTCGCCACTCTCACACATATTCACATTCACGGCACTGAGACCTTTCCGACGATATACATGACATGTGCACAAGTCGCATATTTACACCTGCTCAGAATGAATGGGAGTCAATGGGACACACTCAGTCGCGGTCAGTCACATGGGTGTAAGTGCACGACACGTGACCTCTGACCCCACAGACATATGGGGGACGTCGAGAGCTTTCACATAAGGCCAAATACGTGGTTACCATGGAAATGGCTATATTGTTCTTGCTCACATTCTTATTGTTTTTCTTTCTTTTTTTTTTTTTTCATTTATTTTTCTTCTCCTGCTCTTTGAGCTCAAATTTGACCCCCTGAACATTTACGAAAACTCACCAAATTTTGCCCAAAATTCAGAAGTGCGAGAAATTTAATTTACATATAGGTTTCGTAGATGTCGGTAAAGAAATGTTGCCGCAGCGCCCCCTTGAAAAGTGGAAATGCATTACGCCAATGGGAGCATGTCCAACGTAAAGTTTGTTGTAGAGCCACGAAAATCGGAACACAGATTCATCATGAGGAGACAAACAAAAAATATTATTATGGCCACGCCCAAAAACCAACCCTTAGTCGGCCATATTGGATTGAAATTTCCAAAATGCTGAGTCAACGTTTTCGCTGAAATCGTATTTTAACTATCTCCTCCTTGGCCGTTTGGCCGAATGAGATCAAAATCGGTGTACAGTATCTAGAGAAGTGGGGCATCAAAAGTTAGCCGAATTTTTTAGATAGGTGTCACCGTTTTTGTGTGACGACGTCGCAAACTTTGCAAAGTTTCTTCGTGAATTTACCATTACAAAAATTGCTTCAGCTCAGACATACGAACACCGATTTGGCTGAAATTTCACTCAGACGTCTATCTCCAAGGCCTAAAGAAATGTTGCTGCAGTGCCCCCTTGAAAACTGGAAATGCATTACGTCAATGGGAGCATGTCTAACATAAAGTTTGTCATAGAGCCATGAAAATCAGTACACAGATTCATCATGAGGAGACAAACAAAAAATATTATTGTGGCCACGCCCCTAAACCAACCGGAAGTCGGCCATATTGGATTGAAATGTCCAAAATGCTGAGTCAGCGTTTTCGCTGACGTTGTATTTTAACTATCTCCTACTAAACCGTTTGGACAAATGAGCTCAAAATCGGTGTACAGTATCTAGAGAAGGGGGGAATCAAAAGTTAGCCGAATTTTTTTGAATCGGTGTCACCGTTTTTTTGCGACGAGGCTGCAAACTTTGCAAAGTTTTTTCGAAAATTTGCCATCACAAAAATTGCTATAGCTTAGACATACAAACACCGATTTGGCTGAAATTTGACTCAGACGTCCACCTCCCAGGCCTACACCCATTTATTAAAAGAAATTGAAATTTTGCACTATAGCGCCCCCTACAAATGTACATTTACAAAAATGACATCCGTTCGGACATACAAACACCAATTTGGCTCAAATTTGACTCAGACATCTGTCTCCCAGGCCTACACCCATTTATTTAAAGAAATTGAAATTTCGCACTATAGCACCCCCTACAAATGTACATTTACAAAAATGACATCAGTTTGGACATACAAACACCGATTTGACTCAAATTTGAATCAGTTGTCAATCTCTCAAGCCTACACCCATTTATCAAAAGAAATTGCCATTTCGCTCAGTAGCGCCCCCTGCAAATTTACCTTTACGACCTACACCCATTCAATGGAACAAATTGAATTTTGGCTCCATAGCGCCCCCTCCAGATTTACTTATAAAAAAAATTGTTCAGTTCGGACATACAAACACTGATTTGTCTCAAATTTGAGTCAATTGTCAATCTCCCAGGCCTACACCCATTCATCAGAAGACATTGAAATTTGGTGCTAGAGCACCACCTGCGGAACAATGGACATACTTCTACTGGATGTGCCCGTGGCGAGGGCCTTTAGATGCCGCTTGCGGCTTTAATTATTATTATTATTATTATTATTTTTTGTCTTATTTTTCTTTCTCCTGCGCTTTGAGCTCAATTTTGACCCCCTGAACATTTACGAAAACTCACCAAATTTTGCACAAAATTCAGAAGTGCAAGAAATTGAATTTACATATAGGTTTCGTAGATGTCGGTAAAGAAATGTTGCGGCAGCGCCCCCTTGAAAAGTGGAAATGCATTACGCCAATGGGAGCACGTCCAACATAAAGTTGGTCGTAGAGCCACCAAAATCGGTACACAGATTCATCATGTGGAGACAAACAAAAAATATTATAATGGCCACGCCCCTAAACCAACCCTTAGTCGGCCATATTGGATTGAAATTTCCAAAATGCTGAGTCAACGTTTTCGCTGATGTCGTATTTTAACTATCTCCTACTAAGCCGTTTGGCCGAATGAGCTCAAAATCGGTGTATAGTATCTAGAGAAGTGGGACATCAAAAGTTAGCCGAATTTTTTGAATCGGTGTCACCGTTTTTGTGCGACGAGGTTGCAAACTTTGCGAAGTTTTTTCAAAAATCTACCATTACAAAAATTGCTTCAGCTCAGACATACGAACAGCGATTTGGCTGAAATTTGACTCAGACATCCATCTCCTAGGCCAACACCCATTTACTAAAAGAAATTGAAATTTCGCACTATAGCGCCCCCTACAAATGTACATTTACAAAAATGACATCAGTTCGGACATACAAACACCGATTTGGCTCAAATTTGACTCAGACATCTGTCTCCCAGGCCTACACCTATTTGTCAAAAGAAACTGAAATTTCGTACTACAGCGCCCCCTTCAAGTTTTTAAAAAAATTTTTTTATTAAAATTGCTTCAGTTCAGATGTACGAACACCAATTTGGCTCAAATTTGACTCAGACGTCTATCTCTCAGGCCTACACCAATTTGTCAGAAAAATTTGAAATTTGGAGCTATAGTGCCCCCTACAATTTGACCTTCACAAAAATTACTTCAATTCAGACATATGAACACTAATTTGGCTCAAATTTGAATCATTTTTTTAATCTCCCAGGCCTACACCCATTTATCAAAAGAAATTTCTATTTCGCTCATTAGCGCCCCCTACAAATCTACCTTCACGAAATTTGCATTACTTCGGACATACGACCACCGATTTGGCTCAAATTTGACTCAGTGGTACATCTTGCATGCCTACACCCATTCAATTGAAGAAATTTAATTTTAGCTGCATAGCGCCCCCTACAGATTTACTTATACAAAAATTTCCTTACTTCGGACATACGAGCAATGATTTCCCTCAAATTTGAATCAGTTGTCAATCTCCCAGGCCTACACCCATTCATAGGAAGACACTGGAATTTGGTGGTAGAGCGCCACCTGCTGAACGATGGGCATACTTCCACTGGATGTGCCCTTGGCGAGGGCCTTTAGATGCCGCTTGCGGCTTTAATTATTATGTTTATTTATTATTTTTTTTCTTTCTCCTGCGCTTTGAGCTCAATTTTGACCCCCTGAACATTTATGAAAACTCACCAAATTTTGCACAAAATTCAGAAATGTGCAAAATTGAATTTACATTTAGGTTTCGGAGATGTCGGTAAAGAAATGTTGCTGCAGCGCCCTCTTGAAAAGTGGAAATGCATTACGTCAATGGGAGCATGTCCAACATAAAGTTTGTCGTAGAACCACGAAAATCGGTACACAGATTCATCATGAGGAGACAAACAAAAAAAATTATTATGGCCACGCCCCTAAACCCACCCTTAGTCGGCCATATTGGATTGAAATTTCCAAAATGCTGAGTCAGCGTTTTCGCTGACGTCGTATTTTAACTATCTCCTACTAAGCTGTTTGGCCAAATGAGCTCAAAATAGGTGTACAGTATCTAGAGAAGTGGGGGATCAAAAGTTAGCTGAATTTTTTGAATCGGTGTCACCGTTTTTGTGCGACGAGGTTGAAAACATTGCGAAGTGTTTTCGGGAATTTACCATCACAAAAATTGCTTCCGCTCAGACATACAAACACTGATTTGGCTCAAATTTGACTCAGACGTCTATCTCCCAGGCCTACACCCATTTATTAAAGGAAATTGAAATTTCGCACTATAGCGCCCCTACAAATGTACATTTACAAAAATGACATCAGTTCGGACATACGAACACCGATTTGGCTCAAATTTAACTCAGACATCTGTCTCCCAGGTCTACACCTATTTGTCAAAAGAAACTGAAATTTTGCACTACAGCGCCCCCTACAAAAATATTTAATATTTAGGCCCGAGCCGAGTAAAGCCGGCGCAGGGCCTATTGAGTCTGCAGTGGGCGCATGGGGACAAAATCGCCAGTGACGCGGTCGCCTTTCGCCACTGTCGCCACTCTCACACACATTCACATTCACGGCACTGAGACCTTTCCGACGATGTACATGACATGTGCACAAATCGCATATTTACACCTGCTCTGAATGAATGGGAGTCAATGGGACACGCCCACTCGGGGTCAGTCACGTGTGTGTAAGAACACGACACGTGACATCTGACCCCACAGACATGTGGGGGAGCTCAAGAGCTTTCAAATAAGGCCAAATATGTGGTTGCCATAGAAACGGCTATATTATTCCTGCTCAGATTATTATTATTATTTTTTTTTTTTTTCTTTCTCCTGCGCTTTGAGCTCAATTTTGACCCCCTGAACATTTACGAAAACTCACCAAATTTTGCCCAAAATTCAGAAATGTGCAAAATTGAATTTACATATAGGTTTCGTAGATGTCGGTAAAGAAATGAGCACGTCCAACACAAAGTTTGTCGTAGAGCCACGAAAATCGGTACACAGATTCATCATGAGGAGAAAAACAAAAAATATTTTTATGGCCATGCCCCAAAACCAACCCTTAGTCGGCAATATTGGATTAAAATTTCCAAAATGCTGAGTCAGCATTTTCGCTGATGTTGTATTTTAACTATCTCCTACTAAGCCGTTTGGCCAAATGAGCTCAAAATCGGTGTACAGTATCTAGAGAATTAGGGCATCAAAAGTTAGCCGAATTCTTTGAATCAGTGTTACTGTTTTTTTGATATGACGTTTCAAACTTTGCAAAGTTTTTTCGAAAATTTGCCATCACAAAAATTGCTTCAGCTCAGACATACAAACACCGATTTGGTTGAAATTTGACTCAGACGTCCATCTCCCAGGCCTACACCCATTTATTAAAAGAAATTGAAATTTCACACTATAGCGCCCCCTACAAATGTACATTTACAAAAATGACATCAGTTCGGACATACAAACACCGATTTGGCTCAAATTTGACTTAGACATCTGTCTCCCAGGCCTACACCTATTTATCAAAAGAAACTGAAATTTTGCACTACAGCGCCCCCTACAAAAAGTTTAAATACTTTTTTATTAAAATTGCTTCAGTTCGGACATACGAACACCGATTTGGCTCAAATTTGACTCAGATGTCTATCTCCCAGGCCTACACCTATTTATATGAAAAATTTGAAATTTGGTGCTATAGTGCCCCCTACAATTTTACCTTTACGAAAATTACTTCACTTCAGACATACGAACACCAATTTGGCTCAAATTTGAATTAGTTGTCAATCTCCCAGGCCTACACCCATTTATCAGAAGAAATTGCCATGTCGCTCAATAGCACCCCCTACAATATTACCTTCACAAAAATTGCATTAATTCAGACATACGAACACCGATTTTGCTCAAATTTGACTCAGTGGTACATCTCGCAGGCCTACACCCATTTAACAGAAGAAATTTAATTTTAGCTGCATAGCGCCCCCTACAGATTTACTTATACAACAATTTCTCTAGTTTGGACATACGAACCAAGATCTGCCTCAAATTTGAATTCAGTTGTCAATCTCCCAGGCCTACACCCATTCATTAGAAGACATTGAAATTTGGTGCTAGAGTGCCACCTGCTGAACGATGGAAATACTTCTACTGGACGTGCCCGTGGCGAGGGCCTTTAGATGCCACTTGTGGCTTTAATTTTTTATTAAAATTGCTTCAGTTTGGACCTACGAACACCGATTTGGCTCAGATTTGACTCAGACATCTATCTCCCAGGCCTACACCCATTTATATGAAAAATTTGAAATTCGGTGCCATAGCGCCCCCTACCATTTTACCTTTACGAAAATTACTTCACGTTAGACATACAAACACCAATTTGGCTTAAATTTGAATTAGTTGTCAATCTCCCAGGCCTACACCCATTTATCAAAAGAAATTGCCACTTCGCTCAGGAGCGCCCCCTACAAATTTACCGTCACGAAAATTGCAGTAATTCAGACATACAAACACCGATTTGGCTCAAATTTGACTCAGTGGTACATCTCGCAGGCCTTCACCCATTCAAAGGAAGAAATTTAATTTCAGCTGCATAGCGCCCCCTACAGATTTACTTATACAAAAATTCCTTTAGTTCGGACATAAAAACAATGATCTGCCTCAAATTTGAATCAGTTGTCAATCTCCCAGGCCTACACCCATTCATCAGAAGACACAAAATTTGGTGCTAGAGCGCCACCTGCTGAACGACGTACATACTTCTACTGGACGTGCCCGTGGCGAGGGCCTTTAGATGCCGCTTGCGGCTTTAATTATTTTTATTAGGCCCGAGCCGAGTAAAGCCGGCGCAGGGCTTATTGAGTCTGCAGTGGGCGCATGGGGACGAAATCGCCAGTGACGCGGTCGCCTTTCGCCACTGTCGCCACTCTCACACATATTCACATTCACGGCACTGAGACCTTTCTGACGATGTATATGACATGTGCACAAATCGCATATTAACACCTGCTCAGAATGAATGGGAGTCAATGGGACACGCCCACTCGGGGTCAGTCACATGTGTGTAAGTGCACGACAGGTGACATCTGACCCCACACACATGTGGGGGACCTCGAGAACTTTCAAAAAAGGGCAAATACGTGGTTGCCATAGAAACGGCTATATTGTTCTTGCTCAGATTATTATTATTTTTTTATTAGGCCCGAGCCGAGTAAAGCCGGCGCAGGGCCTATTGAGTCTGCAGTGGGCGCATGGGGACGAAATCGCCAGTGACGCGGTCGCCTTTCGCCACTGTCGCCACTCTCACACATATTCACATTCACGGCACTGAGACCTTTCCGACGATGTATATGACATGTGCACAAATCGCATATTTACACCTGCTCAGAATGAATGGGAGTCAATGGGACACGCCCACTCGGGGTGCCATAGAAACTGCCATAGAAACGGCTATATTCTTGCTCAGATTATTATTATTATTTTTTTTTTTTTTTGTCTTATTTTTCTTTCTCCTGCGCTTTGAGCTCAATTTTGACCCTCTGAACATTCACGAAAACTCACCAAATTTCGCCTAAAATTCAGAAGTGTGAGAAATTTAATTTACATATAGGTTTCGTAGATGTCGGTAAAGAAACGTTGCGGCAGCGCCCCCTTGAAAAGTGGAAATGCATTGTGCCAATGGGAGCGCGTCCAACATAAAGTTTGTCGTAGAGCCACGAAAACCGGTAGACAGATTCATCATGAGGAGACAAACAAAACATATTATTATGGCCATGCCCCTAAACCAACCCTTAGTCGGCCATATTGGTTTGAAATGTCCAAAAAACTGAATCAGCGTTTTCGCTGAAGTTGTATTTTAACTATCTCCAACTAAGCCGTTTGGCCAAATGAGCTCAAAATCGGTGTACAGTATCTAGAGAAGTGGGGCATCAAAAGTTAGCCGAATTTTTTGAATCGGCATCACCGTTTTTGTGTGACAAGGTTGCAAACTTTGCGAAGTTTTTTCGAAAATTTACCATCATAAAAATTGCTTCAGCTCAGACATACGAACAGCGATTTGGCTGAAATTTGACTCAGACATCCATCTCCCAGGCCTACACCCATTTATTAAAAGAAATTGAAATTTCGCACTATAGCGCCCCCTACAAATGTACATTTACAAAAATTACATCAGTTCGGACATACGAACACCGATTTGGCTCAAATTTGACTCAGACATCTGTCTCAAAGGCCTACACCTATTTATCAAAAGAAACTGAAATTTTCCAATACAGCGCCCCCTACAAAAATTTTTAATATTTTTTATTAAAATTGCTTCAGTTCGGACATACGAACACCAATTTGGCTCAAATTTGACTCAGACGTCTATATCCCAGGCCTACACCCATTTATCAGAAAATTTTAAATTCGGCGCCATAGCGCCCCCTACAATGTTACCTTTACGAAAATTACTTCACGTTAGACATGCTAACACCAATTTGGCTCAAATTTGAATCAGTTGTCAATCTCCCAGGCCTACACCCATTTATGAAAAGAAATTGGCACTTCGCTCAGTAGCGCCCCCTACAAATTTACCTTCACGAAAATTGCATCAGTTCAGACATACGAACATCGATTTGGCTCAAATTTGACTCAGTGGTACATCTCACAGGCCTACACCCATTCAATGGAACAAATTGAATTTTTGCTCATAGCGCCCCCTACAGATTTATATATACAAGATTTTATTCAGTTCGGAAATACGAACACTGATTTGTCTCAAATCAATTGTCAATGTCCCAGGCCTAAACCCATTCATTAGAAGACACAAAATTTGAGGCTACAGCGCCACCTGCTGAACGATGAGCATACTTCCACTGGACGTGCCCTTGGCGAGGGCCTTTAGATGCCACTTGCGGATTTAATTTTTTTTCTTTCTCCTGCGCTTTGAGCTCAATTTTGACCCTCTGAACATTTACGAAAACTCACCAAATTTTGCCTCAAATTCAGAAGTGCGAGAAATTGAATTTACATATACGTTTCGTAAGTGTCAGTAAAGAAATGTTGTTGCAGCGCCGCCTTGAAAAGTGGAAATGCATTGCACCAATGGGAGCGCGTCCAAAGTAAGTTTGTCGTAGAGCCACAAAAATCAGTACACAGATTCATCATGAGGAGACAAACAAAAAATACTATTATGGCCACGCCCCTAAACCAACCCTTAGTCAGCCATATTGGATTGAAATTTCCAAAATGCTGAGTCAGCGTTTTCGCTGACGTTGTATTTTAACGATCTCCTACTAAGCCGTTTGGCCGAATGAGCTCAAAATCAGTGTACAGTATCTAGAGAAGTGGGGCATAAAAAGTTAGCCGAATTTTTTGAATCGACATCACCGTTTTTGTGTGACGAGGTTGTAAACTTTGCGAAGTTTTTTCGAAAATTTACCATCACAAAAATTGCTTCAGCTCAGACATACGAACACCGATTTGTCTGAAATTTGACTCAGACGTCTATCTCCCAGGCCTACATCCATTTATTAAAAGAAATTTAAATTTCGCACTATAGCGCCCCCTACAAATGTATATTTAAAAAAATGACATTAGTTCGGACATATGAACACCGATTTGGCTCAAATTTTACTCAGACATCTGTCTCCCTGGCCTACACCTTCTTGTCAAAAGAAACTGAAATTTCACACTACAGTGCCCTCTACAAGTTTTTTTAAAATATTTTTTATTAAAATTGCTTCAGTTCGGACATACGAACACCAATTTGGCTCAAATTTGACTCAGACGTCTATCTCTCAGGCCTACACCCATTTATCGGAAAAATTTGAAATTTGGAGCTGTAGCGCCCCCTACAATTTTACCTTTACGAAAATTACTTCACTTCAGACATACGAACACCAATTTGGCTCAAATTTGAATCAGTTGTCAATATCCCAGGCCTACACCCATTTATCAAAAGAAATTGCCATTTCGCTCACTAGCGCCCCCTACAAATTCACCTTCATGAAAATTGCATCACCTCGGACATATGAACACCGATTTGGCTCAAATTTGACTCAGTGGTACATCTCACAGGCCTACACCCATTCAATTGAAGAAATTTTATTTTAGCTGCATAGCGCCCCCTACAGATTTACTTATACAAAAATTTCCTTAGTTTGGACATACAAGCAATGATTTCCCTCAAATTGGAATCACTTGTCAATCTCCCAGGCCGACACCCATTCATCAGAAGAAACTGAAATTTGGTGCTAGAGCGCCACCTGCTGAACGATGTGCATACTTCCACTGGACGTGCCCTTGGTGAGGGCCTTTAGATGCCGCTTGCGGCTTTAATTTTTTTTTCCTACTTGTCTTGTCCAGCATCCTAACAGCAGAATGGTAGTCTGGCTGCCTTTTGGTGCTGAACAAATTAGCTTTGCCAAGGGTGACTTCATAAAGTATATGAAGCGCCACTTGATATTCTACTGTGTTTATTATGAGTTTTCTTGAACCACATTTTGATGCCGGACCTGACATGGGGGGGGGAGTAGAAGGGGAGAGAGCAAGAGAGAAGAAGGTGGCGAAGACCCTCACAAGGAAGTATCAACAATACAAACAGTAACAACCATGGTGATAATTACAATGGTAAAAATAACTACAACCAGGGCTGAATAAACTGGGCAGACGAGAGAGAAAAAACAAAACTACAAAAAATTACAATAAAATACATAAGACCTATGAAATGATCAATTTAAGAAAAGAGAGCAGGAACAAAATATCATATACCACGTTAGCACAAATAATACCTGTAACAAATAATACCAGTAACAAATCCACACAACATCAGTTGTTCACATTAATCTGCTGTGACAGATTGAACCAGGCAAAGAGACTGAGGTGAAGAACACAGACATGCAACTGCAACTGCATTCCCACCAAGGATCAGGGACCAACCAAGAGGGCCCCAAGGCCCAGCCAACCAGCAGACACCACAGAGAGGGGGGGATCCAGCCTGCCCCCCCGAGAGGCGACAGTGCGCCTGCCCCAAAGATGGTCGAGGGAGGCCCCTGCCAGAGGCCCCACAGCAGCTGAGCACAGGCCCCAGGGGGCTAGGGACGCCACCCAGGGGCAAGCGAGGCACTGGTCCCAGGAGCTGCCTCTCCCCTCAGGCAGGGGTCCCACCCAGCACACCAGGCGGCCGGGCCAGCCCAGACAGCCACCCACTGCGGGCCGGTGCACACCCCGATGCCACGGCCAAGCGCCCCGGGGGCCCGGAGGACCACCCCCCCATCCCTACCCCCCATCCCACCAATCCCAACCCCCAAATCCCACACACCCTCCAGTCCCCCACTCACCCACACAAGCATATGCACACACACCCACTGGAACCCAGACACACACACCACCCATCCCACATGTTCGACCACTCACACACACACATACACACACCCACACGCACAAACACCTCCACCCATGCCCATACACCCACCTACCCACATGCACACCCACACGCACACACCTACATGTACACACATACCCACATGTGTATCCACACCCATCAACAGCCCTTCCCATCCACCTCCACACACACCTGCTCGCACCAGACACGCGCATCCGGAGCACCGCCACCCCCCACACACACCCCCCTGGTAGTGAGCAGCACCGCCACGAGTCCCCCCAAGGCGCGGCACCGGAGCACAGCCCCAGTGCCAACAGCAGCCCAGAGCAGCAACAGCAGCCGCCAGGAACCCCACCATCATCCACCACCTCGCCAGCAACCACCACACCCCCAATGTCTGCACACACACATCTTTCCCGGTCCCAACACATCCTGCAGTGCGCAAGAGGGTGCAAGAGGCAAGAGGGTACCACCGCATCCCAAGAGAACCCCCGGCGACACCCTCCAGCCCCCGTAGGGGCAGCAACCCCCCAGGCACACCTGCACAGTCCCCCTCCCCCACCGCCACCACCACCACACCACAGCCCTCCCTAATTGACCAAACATACATGTACATCCACACCCACACATAGGGATGGGAATCGAGAACTGGTTCTTTTTGAGAACCGGTTCCCAGTAGCTCGATGCCTTGGAATCGTTTTCCTGCCTGCTTAACGATTCTGCTTTTTGATTCCGCCTTCGTTGTGTATGCGTGATGATGTCACATGTACGCTGCATTGTTTTAGTCAGAACATAGCCAACATGGTGTTGAGGCAGAAACGGTGTAAACAGACGACTCTAGGTCCACTTACTTGGAACACTTTCAAAGCTTCCATGTCTTCTAAAGGTTGGAATCCCTCCAATATCCTCAAACATTTGTCCACAGCATGTGATTCATTTACAGGAATGTCACATATTTGAGACACTACTTAGCAGCACTTGTGAATGTAGCAGCAGAGTGAACGCCGGGCCGGTTCCAGTGTGGGCAACAAACATCGTAACTCCTCAAATACAAGTTTCCAAAGGTAAGAAGGGAAAGGAAATGAGATGCACAACAACGGGAGACAAACCGAGCCGAGTCGAACCGGTTCCACGTAATAGAAATGTGGCAATAGAGGAAATAGTAAAGTGTCTTTAGTTTCACTGTACACCTGCCCCCCCGCCCCCCGAACCGGGCCCGGCGTCATCTATCCATCCATCCATTCTCTTCCGCTTATCCGGGGCCGGGTCGCGGGGGTAACAGTCTAAGCAGGGATGCCCAGACTTCCCTCTCCCCAGACACCTCCTCTAGCTCTTCCGGGGGGATCCCGAGGCGTTCCCAGGCCAGCCGAGAGACATAGTCTCTCCAACGTGTCCTGGGTCTTCCCCGAGGTCTCCCCCCGGTGGGACATGCCCGGAACACCTCCCCAGGGAGGCATCCAGGAGGCATCCCAAACAGATGCCCGAGCCACCTCAGCTGGCCCCTCTCGACGGGGAGGAGCAGCGGCTCTACTCTGAGCTCCTCCCTGGTGACTGAGCTCCTCACCCTATCCCTAAGGGTGCGCCCAGCCACCCGACGGAGGAAACTCATTTCGACCGCTTGTATCCGGGATCTTGTCCTTTCGGTCATGACCCAAAGCTCATGACCATAGGTGAGGGTAGGAACGTAGATTGACCGGTAAATTGAGAGCTTCGCCTCTCGGCTCAGCTCCTTCTTTACCACAACCGACCGGTACAGCGACTGCATCACTGCAGACGCTGCACCGATCCATCTGTCAATCTCACGCTCCATCCTTCCCTCACTTGTGAACAAAACCCCGAGATACTTAAACTCCTCCACTTGGGGCAAAGACTCCCCACCGACCCGGAGAGGGCAAACCACCTTTTTCCGGTCGAGAACCATGGCCTCGGATTTGGAGGTGCTGATCCTCATCCCGCTCGCTTCACACTCGGCTGCAAACCGCCCCAGTGCACGCTGAAGGTCCAGGTTCGATGAGGCCAACAGGACAACATCATCTGCAAAAAGCAGAGATGAAATCCTGTGGTCCCCAAAACCGGACCCCCTCCGGCCCTTGGCTGCGCCTAGAAATTCTGTCCATAAAAATTATGAACAGAACCGGTGACAAAGGGCAGCCCTGCCGGAGTCCAACATGCACCTGGAACAGGTCTGACTTACTGCCGGCAATGCGAACCAGGCTCCTGCTTCGGTCATACAAGGACCGGACTGCCCTTAGCAAAGGGCCCCGGACCCCATACTCCCGAAGCACCTCCCACAAGATACCACGAGGGACACGGTCGAACGCCTTCTCCAGATCCACAAAACACATGTGGACTGGTTGGGCGAACTCCCATGAACCCTCGAGCACCCGATGGAGAGTATAGAGCTGGTCCAGCATTCCACGACCAGGATGAAAACCGCATTGTTCCTCCTGGATCCGAGGTTCGACTATCGGTCGGATCCTCCTCTCCAGTACCCTGGAATAGACTTTCCCCGGGAGGCTGAGGAGTGTGATCCCCCTATAGTTGGAGCACATCCTCCGGTCCGGCGTCATCTGTTATTATTATTTGTACATACTGTATATGTTATATTTTCTGTGCAGAGATGGAAATATAAAAGACAGTTAATGCAAACACACCCGTTTGTACTCTTTTATTCCCTCACCCAATGAGAATCGATAAGAGAATTGATAAGGAATTGGATCAATAAGTAATATCGATAATGGAATCGGAATCGTTAAATTCTTAACAATTCCCATCCCTACCCACACACCTACTCCATCAGCCCCCCCCACACATCAGCACACACAGACACGCACACACACAATCCCTCATTCATACTCTTATGCACACATGAGCACCTGTTCACACACACCAACACACACTGACACACACACACCGACACATACACGCACACACTCACACATACACACAAACACATGCACACACACCCAAGCACACACATTCTCACACACACACGCACACCAACACACCTACACACACACACACACACACACCAGGACTCCCAGGCACTAGCCAGACACCAGGGCACGCACCCGCCTACCCCCACAGCAGCAAGCCCAGCCCAGCCCCCTCCCCAGGAGGGGCAGCACCGGACCCCAGGACCCAGGAACCCCACCCCACCCATCCCTGACCAGCCCAGCCACCCGACCCAGGGGCCGCCGGCCACCGACCCAGGCCCAACCTGGAGCCCCCTGCCCCACCACCACAGGGCAACCCCGGCAGCGGGTCTACCCCCGCCCCAACAGGGACAAACACCAAGCTGCCCCCAGAGCAGGGCAGTCCAGACCCCCATCCCGAGGAACCACTAGTGACTCGTAGCCCAGCAGCACCTCTCGCTGGCCTCCTAACACTCAGAGTGATGTGATATAGCTAATCACAGGGGTCCAGAGAGAATGAGATTGATCCAATTGATTGTTTGGAGAGGCAGATATTGTTTCATTACTGATGTGATCTAATAGAAGGTTCCTAAACTGGTTAATGCTCAGATTGGCTTTTGTTTTCCAATTCACAAGGATAGTTTTCTTTGCGATGCATAAAGCAGTGAGGACCATGTGTGAGGTGTTAGTATCCATGTTTGTGTGGCCCACGTCATCTAGTAAACACAGTGTAGGGTGGGCTGGAATATTGCATCTGAGCCAAGTTGGCAGGTCCTCACATACCTGAAGCCAAAACCTCTGGACAGGTATACATTGCCACAAGGCGTGTATGTAGTTATCAACAGAGTTATCTGTGCACTGTGAGCAGATATTTGACTGTGTTAGACCCATCTTGAACATCCTTTGTCCTGTATAATGAATTCTGTGAATTTTGAACTGAATTAGTTGTAAATTTGAGTTTTTAGTCATGTTAAATGTATTTGAATATATTTGTGACCATGAGTTTTGATCAAAATCACTGGATAAATCTGTGTCCCATTTTGAAGTTGGTAGGTAGATTAAGTCGTCTGTTTTAGCATTAAGCCTATGGTATTGGATAGTAACTTTGGGGTGCGGAGGTTCAAGAGTTCTGCCACCTTGATTGGTAGTTGCAGGTTTAACTGGTTAGGGGTATATTTCTTACCTATAATAGATTTGATTTGGTGATATTCAAAAAATTTGGTGCTGCTAATCCCATGTTGCGAAGTGAGCGTGTCAAATGGTACAAAGTTTCCATCCACTATGATATTTTCTAAATGTGTCATTCCTTTGTTCTTCCATTGAGTAAAGTTTATCATTCTTTTATTTTGCAGGATGTCAGGGTTGTTCCAGGTGGGTGTCCACTTACATGGAATGAGTGAACATTTGTTTATTTTAAGAAATTCCCACCAGGCTGTCAGAGTGGAACTGATGTTCACACTTTCAAAACATTTATGATGCTTAATGGTTGAACTAATTAATGGTAAGTCAGAGATTGCTAGATCATCACACATTGCTTGCTCTATATCTAGCCATGGCTCATCTAGATAACTAGGTTTGAGCCATTTGGAGATATACTGCAGCTTATTGGCTGGGAAATACTGGCCAAAGTTGGGAAGGTCTAAACCACCCCTCTCTTTGGTCTGTTGTATTATTTATAGTATTAAAACTGGTACGCGATGGTTTGTTTTCCCAAAGAAATTTAGATGCGCATGAGTCCAGTGACTTGAACCAACTAGAGGATGGTTTGATGGGTATCATGGACAATAAATAGTTAATTTTAGGTAAAATCATCATTTTGATGGTGGCAACTCTCCCCATGAGTGATATGGGTAATCACCTCCACCGCAGAAGATCATCCTCTGTTGTTTTCAAGAGTTGAACATAGTTAAATTTTATTAGTTCTGACAACCTGGGTGAAATATTTATACCTAGATATCTAATATGTCCTAAATGTGTTGTAATATTGGGCACACCTTGAAAGTGACAGTTAATAGGCAGAGCTGTGGTCTTAGTCCAGTTAATGGAGTAATCTGATATTGATGAGTAGTTATTTATAAGTGTGATTGTCTGGTAGAGAGATGCTTGTGAGTTCTGGAGAAAAAGTAATACATCATCCACATAAAGACTTATTTTGTGATCTATGTTACTGATACGGATTCCTTTTATTTCTTCCTGTTGTCTAATGGCAGCTGCTAAGGGTTCGATAAAGATGGCAAAAAGTGAGGGGGATAGTGGGCAGCCCTGTCTAGTGCCTCTGTGCAGACTGAGGCTTGGAGAAGTTTGATCATTGGTCCTCACACATGCATGTGGGTTCTTGTACAATATCCTAATCCAGTCAATGAAAGACTATCCAAATCCAAACTTATTTAATGTTGTAAATAGATATTTCCAGTTTACCCAGTCGAATGCTTTTTCTGCATCTAGAGAAATAATTATGGTCTCCAGATTGTGTATGTTAGAATAATCTATGAGGTTAATTAATCTTCGCGTGTTAGTTGAAGTGTGTCTACCTTTAATAAAACCTGTTTGATCTGGATGGATTATTAAAAGAGTTATTTTCTCTATTCTTCTGGCCAGAGCTTTACTGATTATTTTTAGATCTACATTGATTAGTGAGATTGGGCGGTAACTGGATGGGAATGTAGAGTCTTTTCCTGGTTTTAATAACACAGTAATGTTAGCTACGTTCATATTTGTAGGTATTTCATTTTTCCCCTTTATTTCTAATATCATTTTGTAGAAAGTGGGTGCCAGAGTAGTCCAGAATTCTTTGTAGAATTCTGCTGGAAAACCATCTGGACCTGGGGCTTTATTATTGGGCATATGTTGAAGAGCTTCTTGGAGTTCACCAACAGAGAGAGGTGAGTCCAGAGACGTTCTCTGTTCCTGTTGTAATTTTGGTAGATTGATGTCGCTGAAAAACTGATCAACATTTTCATCTGATGAGTCTATTTGTGATGTGTATAATGCTTTATAGAAATCCCTGAAAGTGTTATTTATTTTGTCGGGGTCATGGCTAATATTTCCTGCTGGATCTTTCACGGAGTAAATAGTTGCTTTCTCTTTATTTGTTTATTTGTTTATTTGTTTCTTTAGTTGATTCGCCAAAAATTTCCCTTTGTTACTATGTTCAAAGTTCTCCAAGCAAAGCCTTTGCACCAAGAATTGCGTTTTCTTATTTATTATTTCATTCAGTTCCAGTTTGGCTTTCCTTATATTGTTCAGCGTGTGCTCATCTGAGGTGGCAGAGTAGGCCTCCTCTAATGATTTAATTCTTCTAACTCAGAAATTTTTGACGTCTCTTTCTTTTTCTTATGAGAGGAGAAGATGCATTCGCATTACTGCCTTTCCTGCCTCCCAGAGAACTCATTGTAACTCATTGTTTTCTATGTATATGGACCATTCTCTTTTAAAGTAGCTGACAAACTCAGGATCTTTAAGTAATGACGTATTAAATCTCCAGTTACGAGTTGGTGGCTTGATGTTCTTATTAACCAGAGTGAGTGACACTGGTGCATGGTCGCTGACGGTGATAGGGTGAATTTTCGTCTCAGATATATCACTCATCAGCGAGCTGCTAGTTAGGAAGTAATCTAATCTAGAATAAGAGTGGTGGACTGAGGAGAAAAGGGTGTATTCCCTGACAATGGGATGGTGAGAGTGCCAAGCATCGCAAAGACCAAAATCCGTCATATATTGTTTAACAACTTCTGAGGATTGGTCATGTCTGATATTTCCAGTGGGACTCAGCCTGTCAACTCCTGGGTGTGAACCTGAACTGTGTTGAAGTCCCCTCCAATAATGAATGTGCAATCTGAGTGATCATAGAGTGATGTGAAAAAGGAGTGAAAAAAGGAGGGGTCGTCAACATTTGGTTCATATAAGTTTGCAATACATAACATTTTGAATTGATAATTAAACTATAATAAATCTGCCCTCTGGTTCTGTGATTGTGCTGTCAATGTCAAAGTTTAGTCTTCTGTTGATGAGAATTGCTACGCCTCTCTGCCTTGAATTGAAACATGCTGAGTATACATGTGGAAATTGTGCCGTATGAAGTGTGTCTATAGATGTCTGTGATAAGTGAGTTTCCTGTAGTAAGACAATATCTGCCTTTAAATCCTGCTGCTGATTGAAAATCTTGGTTCTCTTCACCCTGGTACCAGCTCCATGCACATTTCAGAAGACAAACTTCAATGTACCCATGATCTGATTGGCGTTAGTTATATTTGATGCATGCAGATCTGTTGTAATACCACATGCGATAAGTGTGTGTGTTGTGTGGTTTGTGGAGACATGCTATTGTGCATCCATGTATTTTCTAACATCAGTCTACCTCTGTTCTGGTTAATACATGCATATAACGTGAGGTTGTCATTACACAGGAAAATCTGAGGGAAAGGAAAAGTGAAAAAAAGGAGAGTGAGAGTGAAAGAGATACATAAAATAAAAAGAGAAAAAACCACATCACCCTTGTGCGCGTGTGATGTGGAGACAGGCAGTGCATTAGTGACATGTCATTGGCAATTGGCATTAATGTTAGTTCATTACCTTATTGTCTTTTAGTCCGTGTATATCTATGAATAAACTTGTACTTCACCTTATTAGTAGAGCCAAGGACTGGTGTTCTGGTCCTGGTATAACTGACCGTTGGCAAATAATTTATCCACAGCGATGACCGCTCTGCAGCCTTCCGTCATGAATTTGCGGAGGATAGGAAACAGAACCCGGTGTCGGTCCAAGATCTCCTTTGGAAACTGATCGTTGATGCTGAAATGTTTTCCTATCAGCTCTCGGCCCTGGGACTTTACCTGCTCTTTCTGCTTTTAATTTACAAACTTCGCTACGATTGGTCGGGGCCGGCGAGCGCCGGATCTTTTCCCTCCTATGCGGTGAATGCGGTGAAAGGAGATGTTCTTCACGGTTTCCTCTGGTAGCTTCAGGTGTACTTTCATGAAGCTTTTCACGGTGGCCTCGGGGTCTTCTTCCTCCTCTTCTGGCATTCCTGTGAACACAAGGTTATCCCTCATACTGCGCGCCTGAAGGTTGAGGACAGTCTCCCTGTTTTTTTTTTTGTTCTCCCTCCGAGAGCCGGGTTATTCCCTCCATAAGGGATTTCACTGTCTCTCTGAGTGAAGAATTCTCTTCCACCAAGGACTGCACCTGTTGCTGGCTGAACTCCAGTGACTCCCGCAGTGCTTGAAACTCCTTGTGCAGGAGTTCCAGCAGACACAAACGGGTGTCGAAGCTGGACAGCTTGCCATCGATGGAACTCAGGATGTCCTCTGAATCTTTTCTTTTTCTTCTGGTGAGTCCTCCTTCCGAGATGTTTACGTGGCCACTTTGGGAGTTGCAGTGTTGGTTTTCCCCATCACTATGTTGTTGTAGCACCGGTCAATATACTCTGTCAGGCTGGCCAGATCTTCCTTGCTGTGCTCCAGAGTGATGAGTTAGGTACACTATTTCACTACTTTTAAGTGTGGATTAGGCTTGGATTGGCAAAAGAAAACAGTTAAATAGCTCAATACAATAAATATTTGAAAGTGCGCCTTGTTTTAATCTGCCGCCTCGCCGTCTCACAGATTCTCCGTCACAACTATGTCACCACGCACCCTCCGCCCCCCGAGAGGGAGCCTGAGAAACGGCTACCACATCCAAGGTAGGCAGCAGGCGCGCAAATTACCCACTCCCGCCTCGGGGAGGTAGTGACAAAAAATAACAATGCAGGACTCTTTCATGGCCCTGTAATTGGAATGAGTACACTTTAAATCCTGTAACGTTGGAGATCATCCCTTTCAATGCAGGGGGAGGTTCAAGAAATACACCTAGAGGCGAATCAGGAGGCAGGGCAGGAAAGGAGGGAAACTTTTCAGCTACAAAACTGCGTATTGTAAATACCTGTAAAAGTGTGACTTGGGAACTGAAAATTTCTCGGACAGCTGTGCAAAAGATGCAAACGTATTGTCAATATAGAGATCCTTAAATGTTTTAACGTCCTTACTACACCAGACATTGAAAGCCCTATCCATTAGAGATGGAGCAAAGGCATGGTTTGATAATATTGGGGCTAAAATGGAATATGTTGTAAGACCAAAACTGCACCAAAATTGGTTCCAGATTTATAAGCCTGTTTTTACAATAACATTATTAGTATACACTTTAACGGAAAGATTAACATGTGAGTGAACCAGAGCAGAGAGAGAAACAGCTCTACAAGCAGCACTTTCCATCTTTAACCAAACAGGAGTAGACAAGCGTGAATGCGAATGTAACCAAAACTGAATAATCTTAATGGTAAGTAGTAAAGTCGAAAATTGGGCAGAGCCATCCCACCCAATTTCTTTGGCCTTTGCAAAAATGGTTTACGTAATCTAGGAGTTTTCCCATTCCAAATAAAGTCTGAAATGATAGAATCTAGTTTTTGAAAGAATGACTGTGGGAGGAAAACTGGGAGAGAATGAAAAAGATATAAAAATCTGGGAAGTATGTTCATTTTAACACTGTTAATATGGGCAGCCAATGACAGCATCAGCACTGACCAGCGATCTAAGTCTTTTTGGACTTGAGCCATGAGAGGAGTGAAATTTGCACTGAAAAGCTCTTCATGTTTTTTGGTTACCTGTACTCCAAGGTATTTAAATTGACTGCTAGCAATCTTAAAAGACAAGGTATGCATTGAGTTTTCACAAGTGGCCTTATTAAGAGGAAGTAATTCACTTTTATTCAAATTCAGTTTGTAGCCAGATTTCGATCCAGATGAGTCAATAAGAGAGAGAGCTGCTGGAATTGACACAGAAAAGTCTGTGATATAGAGGAGAAGATCATCTGCATAAAGCGACACTTTTTGTTCTTGACCGCAACTGACAATGCCTTTAATCAAAGGATTACTACGGAGAGCAATAGAGAGAGGTTCGCTAGCTAAGGTTCAAGAATTTTTGTCACTGTCTCAAATCCTAGGGGATGTGACCACAAACCACAGCCCCCAGTCGCTACAATACTTTGTAGCATCTTAGCATTGAGGGCACTATTAGCGGTTGCAGTAGCATTGTTAGCTTCTTCCTCAGCCTCGGTTGCAGCTGCTGCCGACAGTGTGGGTGTATCAGAAGAGCACGGGGATTTACGGCCTCCCTTGGCCACTTCTTTGCCACGTAAATGCATAGCACAAAGTCAGGAGAAAAACACAAAAAACAACACAGAGAGACTTTGACAAATATTTTATGTTGCCACGGAAAGTTATTTCCAAAAGTACATTTAGATCAAGGTGAAAAAGTCAGATTGTCTCAGAGCAGTCGGAGGACACGTCTACTCGCTACCACACACCATAGCGCCCCATGTGTTAGCAAATTTTTCAGTTGAAGTCTTTAAAAGGAGATTGTCCCTCCCACCTCAGTTTGCCCCACCCCCCATCCTGACTAATGACTCCCATTTTAAATACTGTTTAAGGCCCATCTTTTTTTGTTTTATCCATCTCGGTGATAGACTTAGTGGGTGATTGTAAATTGTACTTTCAGTCTCCTTTTAGAACCCCTAAAAAGGCCCTTTAGTGGTTTGACCCCTTTTCATGGTTTTTGTGCAGTTTGTTTTGTTGCTATCCCAATTTGAGACCTCTGTCAATGAATTGTGTGTGTGTGTGTGTGTGTGTGTTTGGGAGAAATGTAACAGTGCGTTAAGCTTTTCAAAATTGTTCATGCAAATTACAAATTATACTGTTATGTAATTTGTAAATTTAGGTTTTGATAAAATGTCAATAATTCAGCTGATCCTTATTTTTTTCCTTCCTGTTGTGCTGTTGCACAGTACCGTAATAGCAAACATTTTTTGTAACTAATACCTTGTATATACAAATGCAATGTAGAATATAATATAACTTTCATCCAAATATATGCAGTCCTTTACTTATAACCAGTCCTTCTTTGGTATTATTCTTGCTTTTACATTGCACCTAGTCACACGTCCACAAATCCGGCAAGAGGTAAGTACACAGATTTCATTTCCTTCAGGAAATATGTGCATTTCTTGTAATTTATTCTCCTTTCATAATGTAATTGGATAAGTTGTAAGTAAGTAAGTAGGTTGCCAAAAACAGAAAAAAAACAAACAAACAAAAAGCAGGTGATTTACCAGCTCCAAATATAGCAAGGTTTGTTTAGCTTGTTGCACTGAATTTCACTTACCTCCCCCTTTGTTCTACCTATTGTCTTTAGAGTCTGTTCTTTCATGGAATATGGGGAATGTCACCTCATTATTCTCTTCAGCTGTGTAGGTAAAGTAAGGCCATTGCTGAATAGCTGCTCTGTGGGTGAATAGAAATTTTGGGTGTTGGTTACCTGGGAGACATTAAATTGCAACTAGTAACCTCAACATACAGTAAGTAACATAAAAATGAATTTTAACACCCAGTTTATGAATAACATTACAAGGAGTATCGAAGGAGAAGGAGTTCCCAGCAAGGTCGGCGGTAGGCATGGGCAGGGGTGGGCTCAGCCCACCCAAATGTCTGTCTTGCCCACCCAATCAAAAGTTAAGGATAAACGTTTATCCAATAGAAAAACATAAGAGACTGCACTACTATTGACTCTTATTTAAGATTAGATGGGCGGCCTACAGCCCGCACTGTTCCGTCAGTAATTGGTTGTCATTACTGTTTTGCATTTCCTGACCACTTCATTCGCTGTACAGCAGCTCACAGTCCGTTTCTGGGCTGCGGGGAGAACATCCCTCCTTGGTCTCTCCTGCACCTATCGAGGTCACTGCTGCACCTGTCGGGATTTCTGTTTAATATTGGAGTTTCACTGTATCTGTGGCTTGTTGACGTGCTCTTGGGCTGAGCATCGTCTGTGGGCTCCTGCAGAGCAGCCGGCCCAGTTTGGTAGCAACTCGCATCACGTTATGTACGCACACACTGACAGAAGCAGCACCAATAGAACACACACATTGGGCAACACAACGCCAGTAAAATACACACAGGATCTCTCAACCATCGCCCAAGGAAGGGACAAAAACTGAGTGAGGGGCAAAAGATCTCTGTCACTAAATTATATAAATTATTCTAATAATTTTGTCCTGTTGGTTTATATGTATATAGTTCTACTGACATTTGAGTCTAAAGTTCAGGGTTTTAGATGAAAAAGAAAGATTTGTTGTTCTCTTTGTCATTGGTCACTTTTCAGATTGAATTTGAATAAGACTTTTTTGGTTTGTGAAATACGAAAAAATATAGTTTAGTTTTTTTTATTTTTACTTTTGGCCCAGTTTCAGTTGTTTGTGTGGTTGTTTTATTGGGCCCCTTTTCAGTCTGAGTTTGAACAAGAGTAGACTGCCTTCATTTTGTATAAATTCTGGCCACAGTGAGAATACTTTATTTTAATAGTATTTATTCTTTTATTTTTCAAGCTCTTCCAATGAAAAGAAATATGCACTAAGGACTTTTAAAATCATTTTATTTTATATTAAAGAGTAAATGAACACAGATGAGCTGCCAGACAACTGAATTCCTCTTTGAGGATCAATAAAGGGATTCTTATACTAACATAAACACCCCAACCGCTTCTTTTCAGTGCCATCAGGACTGCATTTCAAATTGTCAGCCTTCAGGACACTATTCGGCTTTGCTATCATCTGTACACACCAACCAAGTTGCCCACCTGTTATTTCAACCAGCCCACCCTAATAATACAGACTAGAACCGGCCCTGGTTCCCAGACAAACAAAGGGGATCACTGATTGGTCATCATTGGTCATCACCGTCTATATGGCTACTTTTTGGTCATCTAAAGGGACACAGGAATTGATGGACAGAATATTTACACATGAAATGAAGTTGACAAGACATGAATATCCCATGTCCATACTGTACAATGAAATGCAACTCAAAGGACATAATTACACCGCTTCTTTATTTTATAATTTACATTTTTCATACCATTCCAACTTTTTCTAGCTAAGGATTGTGTAATTTGTAATAAGACTTGTTTTGTACTTTGGTGAAAATATAATGAAAAAAATTGTGAATCATAAAATTAATGTTTTGTCTCTTTTAAAAACAATGCTGTAAAGTTCTTTTTCACTAATATAGCAAAGGGAAGACAGTTTGTTGAGCTCATGGTCACAGTCTATGGAAATGAAAAAGCTACACAACCAGGCCCTCTAGTGGCAGACCTTTTGATTTATTTCACTTATACAGGAGTTTTTCCAACAGCTAGTAGGTGTCAGTACACTGAGCTCAAGGTATTACATACAGTGATGTTGGTTTGTTGAGTGCTGCTGCACTTCTCTCTCATTCCTTTTCTCTTCTTAAGCAGAATGAAGTCATACAGATAAATTAATGCAAAGTATATGCTTTGTACCAGTACTATTATCCTTCTGGTGGATGCATGTTGCATGTTGTTTATTTATACCAAGTATGACTATTTAGGGGACAGGTACAACCCATTGTTTTTTTTTTTTTTTGGTTGTTTTTTTTAACGTTAAAATGTATAATCAGATTAATCATGATGATGGAATAATCCATGTTAACATGTTAATTCTGACAGCCCTAGTATATGGACTACCATACAAGGGTAATCATTACTAAGCCTGCCCTGGGTACACCAATTTTCTTGTCCGGTTTTGTTATCTTACATCCGTTGCTTTCACAGATTCCTACAGCTAAGCTTGGATGTACATTTACATTTCAATAAAGTCATTAAATTGTTCACATATGCCTCTGAAGTAACTTAATACTTATAGACAAATAATCATCATATCTTCCACTCCATGAAACACATGTTAATGCTCAGTAGTACACATATATGGTTCTTTAATACATTTGCATTATACTAAAATGTGTTAATTTTCAATGGGCATATATGCGGCTGAAACAGTTAGCCTAGTGCATCACAAATTTTTCAACATTAACATTTTAATATAACATTAGAGTCATTATGGCCTTTAGAAAAATGTTTTTGGGGAGGTGGGGTAGTGCACTGTAGGCCCCTGTGGCACAGCCTAAGCTTTTGTCCTAATGGCATTTTTCCCCTTACATTTACTACTACTATACTTGAAGTAGTTTTTAAACCAGTACTTTTAAACTTAAAAAAAAAAAAAAAAAAAAAAAATATATATATATATATATATATATATATATATATATATATATATATATATATATATATTTATATATTAAATTGATACTTCAACTTCTACAGAAGTCTTTTTAAACCCTATACTTCTACCTGAGTAATGAATGTGAATACTTTTGACACCTCTGACAACCATATATCCACACAAAAAATGTACATAAAATACAAAGTAAAACTCAAGTTCTAAAACCATGTATAAAACACTAAACTAATATTTTCATCATTTTATTCCATTCCCAGAGAGTGAAAGTCATTACATTGTTCACACTTGTCCTCACATCCCTCTGTACATTTTAAAATAATGCTCCAAGGGGATCCTATGTGAACACTGGTTTGAAACATATCTCTTATTTTCTCACATATCAGTTGTCAAACCGGTCGTCCTCGGCCTATCTTTACTCCTACAAGACTAGACCTTTCCTTGAAACTGCTTTTTACCAAATCATAATAGCAATCATCTATATCATATCCCATTATTTCATCATTTTAACTCATTAGTTTGTCATAAATTGCCTCTGGCTCTACTTTAATTGAATGTGTTGCACAGCAACACACATAAATTCTAGAAAATTTTACATGTGGTGGCAATGGGGTGGCAGGAGGTCTTGGCAGGGTGGCATGGAATGTCCACAGAGTGGTACATGGAATCCTCATAAATGTGTAAATGGAGTCAATAACACTTTTAAAGTATTTATTGAATTGTTATGCAATAGAGTAGAAATTTGCTTCATCTTTAGTTTCATCATAATTACTGATAAAATAAGATACATGTAAAGCTTTACATATCTAACCTTATGACAAAGGGTGTTAGTGAAAACATATTTTATTGAATAACATGTTATGTCACTGCACTGGAATCTATATGGAAAATAAAAACATAGCATGTGGTCCAGCTGAAATCAAGGATGGATCCCCTGACTCCCTGCCATCACTCGCTCCATCTGCCTCCTAAGGGTCTGTTTCTGTCCCTGTTCTCAGAAACCAGGACTTCCTCATTTTCATCCCTCACACTGACATTGTTTTTTTTCCTCTTCTTCACTTGCTTCCTGGTCTGTTGCAACACTGCTGCAGTCTCAATGTCTGGAATGGATGTATAGATAGACTTTGTATTGTTCTTAAACAAGGAAATTAGTGATCACTTTAAGTTCTGCACCATGCATGCAAGACAGATACATAATAGCAATGCAGACAGTTCAACCAAAATACATGAAGATTCTTCACCCCTCAGTTATGGATTAGTGACCAAATAACCTTGTAGATTGTACATGCTTCTATGGAAGAGGGGACCAAACTTCTGCCATAATATTAACCTTTACAGACCAGTGTCCTGTATCTGTGACCTGATGGAAGCAGGGTGAAGAGGAGTGTGAAGATGTGACTGGATCATTTGAGATGTAAGTGCCCAGCAGGAGATAGCTATATTTTTTTTTTTTAGATCTGAGAGGAGAGGGCAGGGAAGGCCAATATATTACAAGCAGTATAGGTGAAGCAGACTAGTTTGTTTTACCTGGAGGTAGTGAGGATGGTGAAGAGACAGAGAAAACAGTTAAGATGATTGGGTAAAATAACACTTAGGGAAGCCACAGGAGATAGGAGTCAATTGGTGCTTTCAGTCTTTGTTGGCTGCATTTGTGAATGTTTGTATTGATCAAAGCTCAGTTTATGGTAGAAGATGAGTCCAAGATATCTAAAATGTTCCACTAGATCAACAGATTGGTTGGCACTGGTCTACAAGTAAAATACTTTCAGAATAAAAGTAGTGAAACTTTACCAACTTGGAGTCACTATTAAAGAAAGTCAAAATATCAAAATGCTGGTTGGCTGTAGATTCTGACATACAGTCTAGGGTCCAAGTGTTAAATTATTAGAATCAATGAGAATGGGTTTTACTCAAAAGAAATGTATGTCTCAGAGTTACCAATATCGACTTCAAACTGCACATTACAATACATAGATTTATCATATTCTTTTTCGTGGAAAATGTATAAATCTGTTATATAAATCTATATAAACCAATAGCTAGACATAATAATACTTTATCATATACACTGAAAACATCAGTTAAGCAGCACTTTTTTCATTTGTTTTCCAATTTATTTTACCAAAGTATGTAAGATTCAACACACTGAATCTCTGAGACAGATGATTTCTAAAACACTGTAGACCAGTGTTACTGATACAGGTGGGTGTGGTTATGAGATACAGTGTGTATGCTAGAGGAGTTCATTATCAGTTCTTTTTTCAAATGTTGAATATGCTGTGTTTTATTTAACCGGTACTTAATCAAGAAGTCTCCTGAGAATTAATTATTTTTTGAGGGAGATCTGGTGATGAATGCCAGTCCATATAAAATTCATAAACTCAAACATAAAAAGATGTACAAAATATATCACAGATAAATACAACAGGTAAAAGCCAGGATGAAAACAGAAGGAAACATAAGCTACATGAGACAAAATCTCCCTAACCCTAAATGACGAAACCGGTCATGATCCTTCCGCAGGTTCACCTACGGAAACCTTGTTACGACTTTTACTTCCTCTAGATAGTCAAGTTTGATCCTACACTAGAAATTACACTCTTCAGTTACATAGCTTCTTAGCAGAGTTTTAAATTCAGGGAACAAAATAAGAGGATGCTTTTCTACCAAGTTATGTTTAAATATCAGAATCTTTGTGTAGAAGCTGTCTAGGTAAATAAAAGTCATACCACCTATTAACAGATGTAACTGCATAAACACTTTTTCATTAAAACATACCACTGATGATGTCTCGTCAAGCTTAATGAAGGTCAGGAAACCAGATCACAGAGCCTACAATAATGAGTAATGTACCGTGCTTTGGATATAAAATGCAAATTATTGTGATATACAAAGTCCAGAAAACAAAGTGCACAAGATTAAAGTACATTATGTCTCTGTAATCTGGAACATTTAAGAAGGTTGCACAAGTCTGCACAAGCCTTTTTCTAACTAAGCTTTGTTTCCATTGAAAAAACTAAAAGTAAACCCAGTCTGATCCCAAATATTTATAGGGTTTAAGTACACCTCCTATAAGTACACCTTCTATACTGTATCTGAGGTTGTAATACATGATATTATTTTGTAAGTAAATAAAATAAGTAAATAAAATACTTCTGTGATTTATTACATGATATTCAGATTAACTAGTTCAACTTAAACCTGTTCCTTTTATATAGGAACCTTTACAGACTCTAATATTCACACATCAGTGCATGGAATACTCACACTTTAGTCTGCATCATATCATATATCACTTTACAAAAAAAAAAAAATGTGTTGACACATGCAAACATGGGTTTGCGTGTGTATTTGTGCTTGTAAACCATAGATATTACTTAAAGGCTGTTAACTGTTGAGGCAGACTCAGCTCAAACCTACAAATATTTTATGAGTGCTAAGCTGCATCAAATTCCCGTTCCATAGCCCTGGAGCCTGGAGCAGACCAGGGGGTCACACCATCTGACACTGAGTGGTAAAATATGAAGCATCACAGCTGTCCAAATGCTGGATGATGCCAGGATGTGGCAGGTGGATTTAGGATTCTGAGAGTTTGGCTTACCTTTCCCCAATATTATTATAGCCTTGGGGAGAGTTGGATAGTGAAGCCAGTGGGTAAAATGAGCCACCTCCTGCACCTAGGAAACTATGAAAAAAACTGGCAAAAGCCTGTATTTCTGTTTTCTTTGCTTTGGTAGAAACAAAAATATGGAGTAGTATATGTGTGATTCAACTTCTTTACTGAAATAAAAGTGAAAAAGGTCTCAAACTGTACGGGTCGGTTGTGGTGAAGAAGGAGCTGAGCCGAGAGGCGAAGCTCTCGATTTACCGGTCAATCTACCTTCCTACCCTCACCTATGGTCATGAACTTTGGGTCATGACCGAAAGGACAAGATCCCGGATACAAGCGGTCGAAATGAGTTTCCTCCGCAGGGTGGCTGGGCGCACCCTTAGGGATAGGGTGAGGAGCTCAGTCACCAGGGAGGAGCTCGGAGTAGAGCCGCTGCTCCTCCACGTCGAGAGGGGCCAGCTGAGGTGGCTCGGGCATTTGTTTCGGATGCCTCCTGGACGCCTCCCTGGGGAGGTGTTCCGGGCATGTCCCACCGGGAGGAGACCTCGGGGAAGACCCAGGACACGTTGGAGAGACTATGTCTCTCGGCTGGCCTGGGAACGCCTCGGGGTCCCCCCGGAAGAGCTGGAGGAGGTGTCGGGGGAGAGGGAAGTCTGGGCATCCCTGGTTAGACTGTTACCCCCGCGACCCGGCCCCAGATAAGCGGTGGATAATGGATGGATGGATGGATGGATGGATGGAAAGGTCTCAAACTGACTCATCAAACCATATAAACAAAATAGAAAAATAACCACACTATAACAAACTCCAGGTGTTTTTTCATGTAGTTACATTTTTCATGTGATACTTGCTGACAGATTCGCCAAATGATTGCCTTTTGTCTGTATTATTCTTTCATCCATTGTGGTGGAAATCAATGTTTTGAAGGTACACAATGATAGAAAATAAAAAATAATGGGTAATTTCCCTTTGTGTGAAATATTGTTGGTAAAACACTTCAAGAACCCAAACCCACCCTGTCTGAGCCTTATGGTTCTGTATAGGGGCCTGTGTTTCCCTGTGCTGGTGCTATTCATCAACTATTCCTCACAGGGGATGGAAGTTCATTAAGCCATTTTCAGAAAAATATATTAATTTTAACAAATGAATCAACAAACACTTCACTTCCCGCATTCTAGTTAATTTTAAACAGCAATTCAATTCAGAAGACATCACATTAATTGTTCTCCATCCATCCATCCATCCATCCTTTATCTTCCGCTTCTTCCGGGGCCAGGTCGCAGGGGTAACAGTCTAAGCAGGGATGCCCAGACTTCTCTCTCCCCAGACACCTCCTTCAGCTCTTCCGGGGGGACCCCGAGGCGTTCCCAGGCCAGCCGAGAGACATAGTCTCTCCAACGTGTCCTGGGTCTTCCCCGAGGTCTCCTCCGGGTGGGACATGCCCGGAACACCTCCCTAGGGAGGCGTCCAGGAGGCATCCGAAACAGATGCCCGAGCCACCTCAGCTGGCCCCTCTCTCCTGTAGAACAATTCTTATTTAATATGATCTCATCTGTGTCAACATACAAATAGGCCCAGTTTACTGGGTTAATGGGTTTACATGGCTGAGGGTAATAAAAGTAGAACTGTAAGGCATGTAGTAGACTTTATTTGAAAGGGGACATTTTCGAGTGGCTAAAACATAATCTAACCAATATCAGCTAAACTGCAGATCTGCTATAATCCTAGCCCTTGTTTTTTAAAAGAAGTTAAAATGTCCGTGACACCTTTTTACATCAACACAAACTTTTTGATGAATTTATCAAATAAAATGTGATGTGGCTGCCCATATCAACCCATTGTACTAAACAGTAAATAAAGATCAGTGACAATTACTAAATGTACTTTGGAGGAGTAATATGGCATTTCAGCAATATCTCTTCAGTAGAGCGCTAAAGCCAAAATCAAATGCTGACATGTATTGATACACTTGATTGGGGCTCAGCTCTCTCTTACCACAACAGATCAGTACCATCCACTTAACTGCTGACACTACCTCAGTCTGCTTGTCAATCTCAATCTCCATCCTTCCCTCACATGTCTCTGTGTCTCCCTTGGATGTCCATTACAACAATACACTACATGGCAATGAAGAGGTCTTGGAGTAAAGCTTATTCATTTTCTCCATCATTAGAATATATACAAAATGTTTTAGCATAAAGCCCACTGCTGTGTCTATAAATAACTTTTTATCATTTGTTTGTTTGCTTTTTAAACAAATTATGCAAATGTTACTTTTGAAGAGAACTAATCAACCACCCCTATAAACCTCCACCTGCACTTACCATATGAAGATTTTATAGAAATATTGGACAAACCCTGTGTGATGTCATCCACTCACTTGTGCTGTACTGTTTTGAAGCCTTCCATGTTTGGCATGGCCATTGGTGCCCGAAGTATGCCAGGAGTATGTAATTACTGTTAAACACAATGAAAAGATAGAGGCAGATACTGATGTTACATTTGTTTTCCACAAAAGATGGTGGCACTGCATCATAGTCTTCCATGGATCCCACTACTCATACAAATTAATGGTAACGGGCATCAGTTAATGTCACTAAATTATGCTGGTTATTGTAATTAAGTAAACTTCATGACAGACTCCTCTGGTAGTCTTGTTTGTGTAACTCCTTAAACACAATGACAACAGAGTTGCCTGTTTGGGAGAAAAATTAGTTTAAATCAATAACCATGAGCCCTGAATGTCCAACTCAGCAGCCAAGCTTTTACTAGATGTGACTCAAAACCCACAGACTAACTTGTCAATCACATTGGCTACTGCCTAAATTATATATAACTTTTGGCTTAATACAATTAAAATGGGCAACTTACACAAAAATTCACCCCTGTAAAGTTGGCACAGAGGAAGAAATGATCTATGAGGGCCAAAGCCATTTTTGTACCTGGGTGTAAACATTTTTACCTCTATTGTAAAGTTGGTAATTTTACCATGGGGGTCTTTAGGAGAGTGACCCCCTGTTGGAGCTAGCTCACAATGGACAATTAGGTTACAAAATAATTTGGACTCTTCTGAATTGGAGTCACTTCTCAGCTACCGAGGCGGATTCTTTGTACTGTATTTAGTCATCATGTAAGATGGTAAAGTCGTATTCAAATAAAATCTATTTGTTAAGTCCTTCTCATACTGTAAGCCAATTCTTGCAGTCTGTTGTGTATGTTCTGTCAGTCATCGTAATGGAAGACTCTCAACAAAACTCTCAGCTTTGAAGATGATGGGCCTCATGCAAGAAACACCTGTGATAACATATTTGTTTTAAATTCCATGCATGAGTGATTTAAGAGGACTTGCTGCATTCACAATATTTTTGTGCTTTGAATGAATGAATGAATGAATGAATGAATGAATGAATTTTGTTGATACACAATCAAAAAAAATTCTGAGCAATGTGACTTTTGTTATGTCACATTCATGTCATGTACATGGGTCATTTCCCTCCCAGTTTTCTAAAGCTGGAAGCATATGCTGAATCTGTTACACAATGCATATGAAAATGCTCTTGCATAAGGGCTGCAGTCCCACTCAAACATACTCTTTGCACCACATTTGGTTTGTTTAGATATGGTCACTGCCCATCTATATGCACTCTTTTCTTGGTGGACTACAATTAGACTCACAATAACCACATTTTTGTAATTATTTCAGGGAACTACAATTATTTGGGTAATGTTCCACTTTCTACATGACTAACAGTTATGGCATACTGTACTGGCTGGACTTCATTTCACATCACTGTTTATATGTATTTTTCCATCCTCTGAGATTTGGCCCTGCAACCCCAGGTGCTTCATTTCAAATCATAGTGACAAATACGTAAAAATATGTTTATTCTTCTCCTAATACTGCCATAGAAATGAGTCCCTCTTCTACAGCAGCAGATTTTCAATAGAAACTCATTTAAACTGTAGCCACTCACATTCACCCATTCACACCCCAGTAAGTGGCTGCCGCCATACAGGGCCCTGCACTTAAGGCATTTATTTAAGGTTCAGTGTCTTGCCCAAGGACAGTGGACAGTCAGAGCCAGGATTTGAACCACCATCCCTTTGGTCACTGGACAACCCACTATATAGTGGGTCATCCAGTGGGTCGTCCAGTGACCAAAGGGTTGGTGGTTCAAATCCTGTTGATAGCAACTGAGCCACAGCCGCCCCAGTATATCTTTGCTTTAATTCTTATGAGAGGTGGTCTAAGTATTTGTGGTCTGAAACAGATGTTAAATTAACAGAGGCTCTGCATCCTGTGCTGATGCCATATGGAATAAATGTTTTTATCCTCCAGGGCTCAATATGATCACATTGCTGAAAAATACTAATATCACATATATTATATTACATCATATCATATATTATATTATATTCACATGGTGGTCATTTCCCTCCAGTAATATGTTGAGGGTGTGAAGCTCAAATTGGGTTATCAGTGCTGGAAGTCTGAGAATCACTTCACTGGATGCTGAAATTCTGAGAGGGTAAAAGTGCTTCACTTTTAAGAATCCATTCACATCTTTCCTGTCATTTCATGTAACATTATCAGACATTAATGTTAGAAGTGGTTAAATATTAATGTTAGAGTTTGTTTCAAAATCTCAGTTTACTTTAAAATATGAACCAATATCCATTCAAATTGTCACTTTCCATTGTCTCATCAGTTGCTGATCCATAGGAAAGCAGTGAAATGATGACAATGTCTTTTCATTTACACAACTTGAACACAACAATATGACATCCTTTTAATGGGGTCTATTGGCACCATGGATGCGTTTAGAACTGGATACCAGATACTGAATACCACTCAGTCCTGACTCGGATTTCATTAGTGGCCACCTATAGTACTGCAACGAATAATCCCTCTAACGCCATGGCGCACATTAGAAGATGTTATTCTTTTATTTTTATTATTATTATTATTATTATTATTATTAATTAATAATTATAATTTATTATTATTATTATTATTAATAATAATAATAATAATAATAATAATAATAATAATAATAATAATAATAAGGATTCAAATGTTTAAAATTGATTTTAAAATACATTTTGAAAACTGTCACATTGCCTCAGTGTACAGTTGGTGCTTCCCACAGTAGAAGCGTCGGCGGGCCAAGCATTAATCCGCAAGTGATGGCTTCTGCATGTTCAGCACAGGATAAACCAGATATGGCAGAAGCAAAGGCAAAGTGAGATTTGACTAAACATTAAAGATTCCATTGAGTAACGGACCTAAAAATAGGCTAAATAAATAAATAAATAAATAAATAAAAGATGTGAGGTGACAGTGATGAGAGTGATATCCTGTGGTCCTACTTTTGGGTCTTTTGGATTGAGAATTTAATTAAGTATTGAAAGTGTTAAACAAGAAGTCAGCAGTCCCGCTTCTGTGCTTTCACCTATCCGACCCAAAGTCAGTAGCCTAGAGAAAACTACAGTCAATCACAAAACAAGCATTGGGATTGTAGGTACTGCACTATACTTTAAAGTAAGTGGGGAAGACAACAAAATTAAATCGATAATCACAATAATACAGCCTATATCGTCAACCTATAACATCAACCACAATTCATTATGGTGACAGCCTTTTTGCGTTTTCTGTGTTTTATCGTATCTGTTTTATAAATGAAACGTGTGCTTCTTTTTTCCCTGGCAAAAGATTTATTGTAAAGGAACAAGATGTCACGCTTCGGCTGACCTCCTTGGACAAACGGGAAAGTGGTTTCATACTCGGTTTTTATTAAAGAAGCATCCTTTATTGAATGACAGACGGTGATGTCAATAACACAGAGATGTTACACAGAAGGCAACCGAGTAGGTTAGTAGTATAAGCAAGAAAGGCAGGCATATGATACTACTCTTGGATAAATGGTGTCAGTTGCCATGTGGCCCTGCATCAGTTCTGTAGTGAGCAGGCTGCGTCTATAGACCCGGCTCGTCTGAGTAATAATCGGGCTCCTCTGCTGAGCGCACAGAGATTTTGAAGTGGCGGCGCAGAAAGCCTCCATACCGTTTGTCCCACTTAAGGTTGTTCAACTTTGGTCGGATCCTCCTCATAAAGCCCCCATAGCGTTTCTGCAGCTCCTCGGGCTCCTCCCGGATCTCTTGGGAGCTACTCCTCTTTGTCTTGGGACCGAATTTGCGTAAAAAGCCTCCGTAACGTTTAACATAACTGCGTAGAACTTCATCTGCCGGAGGACTGTCGTCACCCGTGTCTACATCTCTCTCCTCCAGCGTCTTTATCAGTTCCTCATAGGTGTTTTTGGGCGCAGCAGCGGCCGTTTTTAAGATGGAATTGTCACGCCACGGGGAGGCGGTGAAGATTTTGTTCTTGTTCTTGTCGATCCTCTTGATGAAGCCACCGTAGCGTTTCACAAGCTCTCCCTGCTGGCTCCCTTCCTCCTCCGCAGCAGCCATCTCGTCCTGGCTGAAGTCCGCCGCCCTCAGCCCCGCGGCCGTGGCTCCGCAGCTCTCCAGCTGTCCCTCACACTCCGCAGCGCACGACTGCACAACACACAGACACAAACAATCACACCATCTGTGGACACTTGGAGTCAGCCTCCCACATTCCACTGTGTTTCTTAACACTTTCTGAACCCCGCTTTCCAGCTGAACCTCTTCTGAAAGTGATTTTATCCCACACACTGTTCTGTTACAGCATTCACACTCCAAATCAAATGACTGCAGAGTAGTTGTAGTATTGTCTATACGATAGCCTATTTATCCGACAACTTAATGAAGCCTGAATAGGCTTTATGTCAAAATTGAAATAAAAAGTGTTGTAAAAGCATTATTTTGTGCGCAAATGATCTTGGACAAATTAAACACCTAAATAAATGAAACTGAAAAGTTCCAAAACAATCCTAATGTTAAGACTCGTTTTCTAATTCAAAAGAGAAATGTGATAAATAACAGTTTTTAATTTTGATTCTTTTGTTAGACCTACTTTTGTTGATTTCGTGCCTATTATGTAAATTTCCATTTACGGTCAATCTTTATTCAAAATTCAATTACATATTCTTTAAATATGGAAATTACGCAACAACAGTCTAAAAATCTTATCAATGCAGAAATGTTGACTCGTTATTGCAAAAAGAGGAGTAATGACTTCATACCGACTGATACTGATTATCCGTGTCAGTGTTTTTTGTGCGTTCTGGCTTACATGACTCTACAAATCCATACCTACTATTATCGGGTTTAATTGTGTTTTTCCTGCCAGTGCAAGGCAGAATACCTACTCTGAAGAAGACCTCTTCTGTGCACTGCTTACCAGGCTGCTCCTACTGAATGACGCGTCGGGGATGAGGATCCGCTCCATGCATTTGTGACACTGTGTGGAGCAATCTGTGTGGATGGAGGGCGGCAGGCTCAGCATCAGCACCAGGACATACCACTCCATTCTTCACCAGATCCTTCATGTACAAACAAATCAACAAACACACATAGAAAACACAGTGAGTCAGAGTCGGACCGGCTTTGTTTAAACAAATGAAAGAAAAGGCTGAAACATCTCTAATAAGCGTTAAAGTTGTGTATTTCTAAAGCCCTTCTCACTTCAATTATTTGTATCTGTTTAAACGAACGAAAAACTTTACCAACGCAGTACCTAATTGTGCACTATCTACAGGTTAGGCCTTTCTTTCAGTATTTCATCTAGCACTGAGCAAACTCTAAACACTGGAGCTGAAATAAAATGCATCATAGCGCGGAGTTTGTACCTCGGGAGTTTGACAGATACTTCCAGTCGTCTTAAAACTCGCAGAGGCGCATCTACCATCAAATGGGAACTCACTGTCCTGTGCACCGCTTTCCAACACTCACTTCCCCGAGCTTCTCTTGTGCTGAGCGGCTCGTCGCCTTTTCTTTTTATTGCGGAGACTTCTCTATGTCACTGCAGCGCATCATAGCGGATTCTATTAGCGGACCAATGAGGAAGGGAAATGTACTGCGTAAAGAACCCCACCGCCTCTCCCTTTCAGGACTTTTAACAACGCCCACACATAGAAGAAGAAAGAGAAGGCAGAAGAAGCACCAGCGCAGATAATCTTCATTAACATCACCACCACCAATACAACCACTGCAGCCATCATCATCAGTATCATCATCATCATCGTCTTATTTATTTATTTATTATAATTACTTTCGTTGTACCTGTACAATGACAATAAAGACATTCTATTCTATTCTATTCTATTCTATTCTATTCTATTCTATTCTATTCTATTCTATTCTATTCTATTCTATCATCATACCATCTCTGTGGGGCCTGGACCAAACCGTAGGTTGTGAAATTACACTGACATAAGTGCGCAAAGTGTTTTTAACTCATTACCAAGACTTAACCACAATTCAACCTCTTCAAAAGATGACATTTTAAAAATGATAAGTGGTTAATATAACATCGCCTCAGATTCAGAGCTTAACTATTTCATAACACTTGATCGCACTGCTGCTTCTTGCAGCGTTCAGCACTAGCAGCATAGCGCCTTCACTACACGTCGCTGTGAATGTATGCGTGCTGTTTGTTCTGTAGCAGCGCCACAGGTGGTCAGTCTGCGGAAGGCTTTAAAAAGATAAGTGTTGACAGTCACTGTGTATACATTTATGAGCCAACATGTTTTCTCACGCATAAATTAATTTCATCTGAAAAAATCATTTGTGCATAATCCAAGGCACACGTTGATTCAAGATTTTAAAAAGTATAACTCCCTGTAAATGCACTAAAACAAACTTGTTTTAACAATGTAAGTTGAAAGTACAGGTAGCCTATGTGTGTTAAAATCTAGCTGAATTAAATTACTTAATAATGATGAAAGACATTGGAGTAATAGTACACATAAAAATGGACAACTTTGAAAACTCAACCCTCTCATTTCAATCATCTTGAACTTTCACATCTTGATTTTGATGCAAGGACTATCATTTAAGACATTTCCGCATGCTCAAATTGCCTCCACAGGGGCAGCAATTGCCCTTAATAAAACCTCTGCCCTGATTGATGGGTTTTAAACAAATATATAAATTCACTCTTTGTACAATAGTTTGGTTTCTGTTAGGACAGATAGTACGAGTACTGGACCCAGATGCAAGACCCTCAGACAGGAATACAGTTAAAAGGGATTTATTAGAAATTGACAGAGTAACAGGTTCACACAGGATAGTAATGAATATGTCTTCAGCTGGACTGAGTTGGGGAATCATCTCGGCTTCGGATCTTAAGTGAACCACGTTACAGCCCAGGTCAGGAGCACACGAGGGGAACCCGACTAGGAGAGAGCAAAGGAGAGTCAGAGGGCAGACCAGGTCATACACGGGCAGACAATCAGACAGGCAAACGTACATAGGGAAAGGCAGGCTCACGTACCGAAAGTCCAGGCAGGGGTCAAAACCAGGATAAGGCACCGAGGCGGAAGAACAGACAGGGGTCAGACGTATACTCGGGTGTGATGGACAAACCAGGTCGAAGGCAGACGAGCAGGCAGACGAGGAACAGGCAGAGACGGTGGTCGGTGGGCAAAACAGGTCACAACAGGCAGGCAGGATCCAAAAAACGCTGGTAAGTAATCACACCAAAGGGAGAAAACGAACCGGTAACGAACAGGGGAAAACACAGGGTTTAAATACACAAGAGGGCGGGAAGACAATTGGACACAGGTGGAGACAATCAGGGAGGAGTCAGGTAATCAGGGAAAAGGTGAACACAAAGAGGAAGTAAAGACACCAGACAAGACACATGAGGGAAACTTAACAAAATAAAACAGGAAATGACACACAAGACAGACAAAACAAGTAAAAGTCCGGGGACTGATATGACAGTTTCTATTAGTTACAGAAACTAAAACCATTATTTTGTAACTGGTTGTAAACAGGTATATGTCTGCTGTAGAGTAGGACATTTTAACAGGGGGATATATGGGGTTTGACTGGCTAGATTCAGTGGACATTCAAGGACCTACAGATTTTGAGACGGTTCCATGCCAGCCATGGATATGGTGCGTCAGATGTAACTGATTGCTTTTACATGTAGATTTCATTGCCTAAACACTATTGTAGGTCCAACAGCTAAACACAAAACAAGTACCCTTGTTCCTGAAGCAGATTTATTATGCCGCGTTTCCACTACATGGGACCAACTCGACTCGGCTCTGCTCGGTATTCCTGGAGACTGTTTCCATTACAAGATACTACCAACTTTACAGTACCTGGACGTCATAGCAATGCGGCGCGTTACTTCCGTGCCGTCTGTTCAGAGAGTTGCTGAAAACTCGCTCGTTGCGTGTTGTCTCGTCTGAATTTTTACGTCGGCCACCAAAGACTGAATCTCCTCGACCAGCCATGGTGTACTTTTGGGCTGTTATCATGTGGATTAATGTACCGCTATATTTACTGTCCACTTCCGCATCTGTTTTTTGTAAAATGGCGGGTCACAGAGATAACTCTCTGACCAGTCAGTGGTCTGCAGTGTTTATTCGTCACAGTTTAGTATCTGGTCCCCAGTCCTGGAACCTCTGCGGAAGTGATACCAAAAAAGTAGTACCGGTTACCAGATTCCAGGTCCTTGTCGTAATGGAAATGCAAAAAGGCAGAGCCAAGCCGATACCACGCAGTGGAAATGGGATATTAGTGCCAACTAAGAGCTTGTTAACCCTGAAACACTGTTTATCTTACCTATCTCTCTCTGTATATATCAGCATGCATGCCTGCAGACCCGAATTCAGAGGATATGAAGATTATTTTGTGTCTCTGTTATGCAAGCAAAGGGCAAAGAAAGGCAAACAAAAATAGTTTTGAAAAAAAATAAAAAATAAAAAAATCAACATTTGAAAAAATGTTTAAGCGTAACAAAATTGATGGTGTTCTCATTTTCTTTCATTTCAAATCTGAAACATCAGCTTACAGGCCAAAATGTTTTGTCATTTAAAAGTTTTGTTCGCTGGTACAAAGGTTTTGCACTTTAAGTCCTTTGCAAATCAAAAAGTTTTGCTTGCAAGTTGAAGTGGTACTTACTTCTGGGTCAAAATTGTTTGCGAGTAGAAAAGTTTTATGTGCCAAAATCTTTTGCTATGCAAAAACTTGTGCTCGTAAAAGTTCAACTGAACGTAATGGGCAGGACATGAGCAGATAGGGTGGATTTCTCTTGGTTGTTTGCTGGGATTGACAGTGTAGCTGGTTCCTGGTCTTCCAGCCTACTTGAACATGGTACGAACTGCTGGGAACCGGCTCCCCGCCACACTCCACCCTATGTGGAGCCTAGCTATGAGCCGGGGTTCTGCCCGACTGTGCGCTGGAGTTTTGGTGCGTGACACCTCGAAGCTGAGGTTTCGCGGTGCCTCAGAGCGGAGCCCCGGGGCTCACCTTTTCTGAAGTTTTCTTTGTTTTTTGGTATAACCCTCAAATGGAATCTCACTATGGTGATTGAAGTACATCACAGGTGTCAAACTCCGGTCTAGTGATGTGTCGGTTGTGAATGAAACGGCTTTGAGAGCCGGCTCTTTAACGTGAACGACGGGAGCCGGATCCTGATTGGGAGCTGCTCTATCCCTCCCCCCCCCCCCCTTCTCTTCTCTCTTTCTTTTTTTCTCTTCAAGCTACATTTGATTGATCAGAATGTGTGGTGTTGTCTGTCTGCGCTGAGCAGAGGGGAGAGGGGTGGGGTTACACACACAGCAGAGGGGAGAGGGGTGGAGTTACACACACAGCACACACCAAGCACATGAACAGGAGGTAGACCAGAGAGAAAGAGAGCAAAGACCACAACGCAAACAGACTGGAAAGGTAAAAAAAAAAAAAAAAAAGTTGAGAAAATGAGTGACAACAGGAAATGCGGCAAAATCTGGACAAATTTCAGTTACATTGACCAAACTAAGGCAGAATGTAGAGAGTGCAAGACAAAAATCTCATATAGAGCTGGCTCCACAAACAACCTGTACAGGCACATGAGCACTGTTCATCCATCAGTGCAACTGGAAGAAAAGAGACAAGCAAGTGAACATGATATTAATGAAGGTGCCAGTGTGTCTACTGAAACTGTTGCTGCGACTGCAGTATCTACAGCATCGTCCAGTACACCACTACAACCACCTAAAAGTACAACCCAGAGCTCTATGAGACAATTTTGAGCCAAATTTATAGAGTTAAGCATTTCTTTTTGCACTTTCTAATTTATTTTTTTATCACTCTGTAGAGTGTATAAATACAGGTGTATTTATATAATAAACATTTGATATAGCGTATGTTTTGGGTTTTTTTTTTTTACATTAGTAATTAATATTATGCATAACTTTACATTATTGTAGGTAATAAATTAATTTAAGGACCAAAAAACCCGAAGAGCCACTTGGGAGCCGAAAGAGCCGGCTCTTTTTACTGAACTTTTTAGTAACTTATAAAATAATTAAGCCTGTTGTTTGCCTGTTTTTTCATGATTAAAACACACACACACCTCTATTTTTTTTTTTTGACAAATCGCTCCCTGGTGACATGACTGTATCACCTGCTGACTTGCAGACTTTCTGTACAGTCAAGAATTTCTGTCTCCTCCCCCTGTGTCTGAGGGAGCTCTCTGATTGGTCACTGTGAGTGATCATCTTCATGATCATATCTGTTGGGAAAATTCATGTATGCTTTAAAAGATGATTTGTATATTTCAGAATAAGCAAGTGTTGCAGTTTAGTTTAAATTTACATGACGTGCAGCCTCATGTTGCCCATGTTGCCTTAAGACTTAGTTTAAAATTATTGAAATGCTGTGTACTGTATTCCCTGAGCCTGTACAAACTGTTACCGTTTGATGAGGCCTGAGTTTTGTTTCTGTTACTGAACACTGCAACTGAATAAATGTAACACATAAGGCAATGAATGGAAAATAATCAATGAATGGCTGGCACTAGAGTTAGTAAGTTATTAATGTCAGGTGGCCTACAGTGTATCTATTTTGTCACTTTACTCCCTAAACCGACCTATATTTCAGAATGCATGTAGTCACCATGGACATGCATATGCACTGAATTAAAATGGCGGCCATGTCTTTCATGATCTGTTGTCATGGTGAATCATCTCGCTTGATAATGGCATTTTTGTATTCTGAACTCAGACTGATCAGACGCTGATGTTGACCTGAATTTGAAAACTCTGAGTTTCCACATCTAAAATCAATTCAGATTCAGATTTTTAGGCCTGAGCCGAGTAAAGCCGGCCCAGGGCCTACTGAGTCTGCAGTGGGTGCATGGGGACGAAATCGCCAGTGATGCGGTCGCCTTTCGCCACTGTCGCCACTCTCACACATATTCACATTCACGGCACTGAGACCTTTCCGAAGATGTATATGACATGTGCACAAATCGCATATTTACACCTGCTCTGAATGAATGGGAGTCAATGGGACACGCCCAGTCGGGGTCAGTCATGTGGGTGTAAGTGCACGACACGTGACATCTGACCCCACAGACATGTGGGGGACCTCGAGAACTTTCAAATAAGGCCAAATATTGGCTCAAATGTGACTCAGACATCTGTCTCCCAGGCCTACACCTATTTGTCAAAAGAAACTGAAATTTCGCACAACAGTGCCCCCTACAAGTTTTTAAAAAAAAAAATTTTATTAAAATTTCTTCAGTTCGGACATACGAACACCAATTTGGCTCAAATTTGACTCAGACGTCTATCTCTAAGGCCTACACCCATTTATCAGAAAAATTTGAAATTTGCAGCTATAGCGTCCCCTACAATTTTACCTTCACGAAAATTACTTCACTTCAGACATACAAACACCAATTTGGCTCAAACTTGAATCAGGTTTCAATCTCCCAGGCCTACACCCATTTATCAAAAGAAATTGCCATTTCGCTCAATAGCACCCCCTACAAATTTACCTTCACGAAAATTGCATTAATTAAGACATACGAACAAAGATCTGCCTCAAATTTGAATCAGTTTTCAATCTCCCAGGCCTACACCCATTCATCTGAAGACATTGAAATTTCGTGCTAGAGCGCCACCTGCTGAACGATGGACATACTTCTACTGGACGTGCCCGTGGCGAGGGCCTTTAGATGCCACTTGCGGCTTTATTTAGGCCCGAGCCGAGTAAAGTCGGCGCAGGGCCTATTGAGTCTGCAGTGGGCGCATGGGGACAAAATCGCCAGTGACGCGGTCGCCTTTCGCCACTGTCGCCACTCTCACACATATTCACATTCACGGCACTGAGACAGACATGTGGGGGAGCTCAAGAGCTTTCAAATAAGGCCAAATATGTGGTTGCCATAGAAACGGCAATATTGTTCTTGCTCAGATTCTTTATTTTATTTTTTATTTAGGCCCGATCCGAGTAAAGCCGGCGCAGGGCCTATTGAGTCTGCAGTGGGCACATGGGGACGAAATCGCCAGTGACGCGGTCGCCTTTCGCCACTGTCGCCACTCTCACACATATTCACATTCACGGCACTGAGACCTTTCCGACAATGTACATGACATGTGCACAAATCGCATATTTACACCTGCTCAGAATCAATGGGAGTCAATGGGACACACCCACTCGGGGTCAGTCATGTGGGTGTAAGTGCACGACACGTGACCTCTGACCCCACAGACATGTGGGGGACCTCGAGAGCTTTAACATAAGGCTAAATATGTGGTTGCCATAGAACGGCTATATTGTTCTTGCTCAGATTCTTATTATTTTTCTTTATTTAGGCCCGAGCCGAGTAAAGCCGGCGCAGGGCCTATTGAGTCTGCAGTGGGCGCATGGGGACGAAATCGCCAGTGACGCGATCGCCTTTCGCCACTGTCGCCACTCTCACACACATTCACATTCACGGCACTGAGACCTTTCCGACGATGTACATGACATGTGCACAAATCGCATATTTACACCTGCTCTGAATGAATGGGAGTCAATGGGACACGCCCACTCGGGGTCAGTCACGTGTGTGTAAGTGCACGACACGTGACATCTGACCCCACAGACATGTGGGGGAGCTCGAGAGCTTTCAAATAAGGCCAAATATGTGGTTGCCATAGAAACGGCTATATTGTTCTTGCTCAGATTATTAGGCCCGAGCCGAGTAAAGCCGGCGCAGGGCCTATTGAGACTGCAGTGGGCGCATGGGGACGAAATCGCCAGTGACGCGGTCGCCTTTCGCCACTGTCGCCACTCTCACACATATTCACATTCACGGCACTGAGACCTTTCCGACAATGTACATGACATGTGCACAAATCGCATATTTACACCTGCTCAGAATCAATGGGAGTCAATGGGACACACCCACTCGGGGTCAGTCATGTGGGTGTAAGTGCACGACACGTGACCTCTGACCCCACAGACATGTGGGGGACCTCGAGAGCTTTAACATAAGGCTAAATATGTGGTTGCCATAGAACGGCTATATTGTTCTTGCTCAGATTCTTATTATTTTTCTTTATTTAGGCCCGAGCCGAGTAAAGCCGGCGCAGGGCCTATTGAGTCTGCAGTGGGCGCATGGGGACGAAATCGCCAGTGACGCGATCGCCTTTCGCCACTGTCGCCACTCTCACACACATTCACATTCACGGCACTGAGACCTTTCCGACGATGTACATGACATGTGCACAAATCGCATATTTACACCTGCTCAGAATGAATGGGAGTCAATGGGACACGCCCGGTCGCAGTCAGTCATGTGGGTGTAAGTGCACGACACGTGACATCTGACCCCACAGACATGTGGGGGACCTCGAGAGCTTTGACATAAGGCCAAATACGTGGTTGCCATAGAAACGGCTATATTGTTCTTGCTCAGATTCTTATTAGGCCCGAGCCGAGTAAAGCCGGCGCAGGGCCTATTGAGTCTGCAGTGGGCGCATGGGGACAAAATCGCCAGTGACGCGGTCGCGTTTCGCCACTGTCGCCACTCTCACACATATTCACATTCACGGCACTGAGACCTTTCCGAAGATGTATATGACATGTGCACAAATCGCATATTTACACCTGCTCAGAATGAATGGGAGTCAATGGGACACGCCCACTCGGGGTCAGTCATGTAGGTGTAAGTCCACGACACGTGACCTCTGACCCCACAGACATGTGGGGGACCTCGAGAGCTTTCAAATAAGGTCAAATATGTGGTTGCCATAGAAACGGCTATATTGTTCTTGCTCAGATTATTATTATTTTTATTATTTATTTATTTATTTTTTTTGTCTTATTTTTCTTTCTCCTGCGCTTTGAGCTCAATTTTGACCCCCTGAACATTTACGAAAACTCACCAAATTTTGCACAAAATTCAGAAGTGCGAGAAATTGAATTTACGTATAGGTTTCGTAGATGTCGGTAAAGAAATGTTGCAGCAGCGCCCCCTTGAAAAATGGAAATGCATTACGCCAATGGGAGCACATCCAACATAAAGTTTGTCGTAGAGCCACGAAAATCGGTACACAGATTTATCATGAGGAGAGAAACAAAAAATATTATTATGGCCACGCCCCAAAACCAACCCTTAGTCGGCCATATTGGATTGAAATTTCCAAAATGCTGAGTCAGCGTTTTTGCTGACGTCGTATTTTAACTATCTCCTACTAAGCTGTTTGGCCGGATGAGCTCAAAATCGGTGTACAGTATCTAGAGAAGTGGGACATAAAAAGTTAGCCGAATTTTTTGAATCGGTGTCACGGTTTTTGTGTGACGAGGTTGCAAACTTTGCGAAGTTTTTTCAAAAATCTACCATTACAAAAATTGCTTCAGCTCAGACATACAAACACCGATTTGGCTGAAATTTGACTCAGACATCCATCTCCCTGGCCTACACCCATTTACTAAAAGAAATTGAAATTTCGCACTATAGCGCCCCCTACAAATGTACATTTACAAAAATTACATCAGTTCGGACATACAAACACCGATTTGGCTCAAATTTGACTCAGACATCTGTCTCCCAGGCCTACACCTATTTGTCAAAAGAAACTGAAATTTTGCACTACAGCGCCCCCTTCAAGTTTTTTTTAAAATTTTTTTTATTAAAATTGCTTCAGTTCGGACATACGAACACCAATTTGGCTCAAATTTGACTCAGACGTCTATCTCTCAGGCCTAAACCAATTTGTCAGAAAAATTTGAAATTTGGAGCTATAGTGCCCCCTACAATTTGACCTTCACGAAAATTACTTCACTTCAGACATACGAACACCAATTTGGCTCAAATTTGAATCATTTTTTTAATCTCCCAGGCCTACACCCATTTATCAAAAGAAATTTCCATTTCGCTCATTAGCGCCCCCTACAAATTTACCTTCACGAAAATTGCATTACTTCAGACATACGACCACCGATTTGGCTCAAATTTGACTCAGTGGTACATCGTGCAGGCCTACACCCATTCAATTGAAGAAATTTAATGTTAGCTGCATAGCGCCCCCTACAGATTTACTTATACAAAAGTTCCCTTACTTCGGACATACGAGCAATGATTTCCCTCAAATTTGAATCAGTTGTCAATCTCCCAGGCCTACACCCATTCATCAGAAGAAACTGAAATTTGGTGCTAGAGTGCCACCTGCTGAACGATGGGCATACTTCCACTGGACGTGCCCTTGGTGAGGGCCTTTAGATGCCGCTTGCGGCTTTAATTGGGCCCGAGCCGAGTAAAGCCGGCGCAGGGCCTATTGAGTCTGCAGTGGGCGCATGGGGACGAAATCGCCAGTGACGCGGTCGCCTTTCGCCACTGTCGCCACTCTCACACATATTCACATTCACGGCACTGAGACCTTTCCGACGATGTATATGACATGTGCGCAAATCACATATTTACACCTGCTCAGAATGAATGGGAGTCAATGGGACACGCCCACTCGGGGTCAGTCACATGTGTGTAAGTGAACCACAGGTGACATCTGACCCCACACACATGTGGGGGACCTCGAGAACTTTCAAAAAAAGGAAAATACGTGGTTGCCATAGAAACGGCTATATTGTTCTTGCTCAGATTATTATTATTATTTTTTTTTTTTTTTTTGTCTTATTTTTCTTTCTCCTGCGCTTTGAGCTCAATTTTGACCCTCTGAACATTTACGAAAACTCACCAAATTTTGCCTAAAATTCAGAAGTCTGAGAAATTGAATTTACATATAGGTTTCGTAGATGTCGGTAAATAAATGTTGCGGCAGCGCCCCCTTGAAAATTGGAAATGCATTGCGCCAATGGGAGCGCGTCCAACATAAAGTTTGTCGTAGAGCCACGAAAATCGGTAGACAGATTCAGCATGAGGAGACAAACAAAACATATTATTATGGCCACGCCCCTAAACCAACCCTTAGTCGGCCATATTGGATTGAAATTTCCAAAATGCTGAGTCAGCGTTTTCGCTGACGTTGTATTTTATTGTATTTTATGTTTGTATTATTTTAACTATCTCCTACTAAGCCGTTTGGCCAAATGAGCTCAAAATCGGTGTACAGTATCTAGAGAATTGGGGAATCAAAAGTTAGCCGAATTTTTTGAATCGGCATCACTGTTTTTGTGTGACAAGGTTGCAAACTTTGCAAATTTTTTTCGAAAATTTACCATCACAAAAATTGCTTCAGCTCAGACATACGAACAGCGATTTGGCTGAAATTTGACTCAGACGTCCATCTCTCAGGCCTACACCCATTTATTAAAAGAAATTGAAATTTCGCACTATAGCGCCCCCTACAAATGTACATTTACAAAAATGACATCAGTTCGGACATACGAACACCGATTTGGCTCAAATTTGACTCAGACATCTGTCTCAAAGGCCTACACCTATTTATCAAAAGAAACTGAAATTTTGCACTACAGTGCCCCCTACAAAAATTTTTAACATTTTTTATTAAAATTGCTTCAATTCAGACATACGAACACCGATTTGGCTCAAATTTGACTCAGTGGTACATCTCACAGGCCTACACCCATTCAATGGAACAAATTGAATTTTTGCTCATAGCGCCTCCTACAGATTTATATATACAAAATTTTGTTCAGTTCGGACATACGAACACTGATTTGTCTCAAATCAATTGTCAATGTCCCAGGCCTAAACCCATTCATTAGAAGACACAAAATTTGGGGCTACAGCGCCACCTGCTGAACGATGAGCATACTTCCACTGGACGTGCCCTTGGCGAGGGCCTTTAGATGCCGCTTGCGGCTTTAATTATTAGGGACCGAGCCAAAAGGTAAGGCCCTCTCACACAGTGAGAGGCCTTGCCTGCAAGCAAGGCCCTATTGTTTTTCGTTCGTTTTTATATTATTATTATTATTATTATTATTAGGGACCGAGCCGAAAGGTAAGGCCCTCTCACGCAGTGAGAGGCCTTGCCTGCAAGAAAGGCCCTATTGTTTTTCGTTTGTTTTTATATTTAGGGACCGAGCCGAAAGGTAAGGCCCTCTCACACAGTGAGAGGCCTTGCCTGCAAGCAAGGCCCTATTGTTTTTCATTCGTTTTTATATTATTATTATTATTATTATTTTTCCGTGACGCTTTAAACTGGAATTTGCCCACCTAAACATGCTCAAAAACTCACCAAATTTGGCACACATGTCAGGCCTGGCGAAAAATTTGATAAAATGTAAAAATTAACCCCATAGGTGCCAAAATGGCCTCTCTAGCGCCACCTATGTGAAAAAAATGGGAAAAGCCCTAGTGGCCACTAGGAATGTCGTACAGACATGAAACGAGTGCCAAAATTCTTGTTGGATGAAGCACTACAAATCATCCACTGACACTTATGACCTAACTCCAACAGGAAGTTCGCAATATGCCTTTCAAAATAAAATTTCTAAAACTAACTCCGATGACACCGTTTGTCATATTGACTTCTAAATAGCATCAAAAGATAGAGTGAAACCTCTTCAAAAAAGTGATCTCTCACTTTTTCCGGAACTGTCTTAGTTTTTTTTTTACAAGCCCGCAAAGTTGTGATGTTTGGAACTCATTTTTCACTTTGCAGTTTTTCCTGACATGTGACATATCTACACGTTCGTGGGACTCAGCACAATGCTCACATGCAAAAATTTTTGAGATAGGATGTACGGTTGTTGATTTATAACAATTCATTTATTTTCATACTTTTTCCACTTTAGACTGCCATTTGACCCCCTTAACATGCTCCAAAACTCACCAAATTTGCCATGTATGTCATGGCTGGTGAACACTTTCATACAATATCAAAAATTAACCCTTTGGGTGCCAAAATGGACTCTGTAGCGCCACCTATGTACTAAAAAACACACAAAATCTGCCCTAGCAGCCAGTAGGAATGTCACAGAAACATGAAACAAATGCCAAAATGTTGGTCTGATTGAGCCCGACAAATCATACACTGACACTCATGAGCTAACTCCAACAGGAAGTTGGCAATCTGCCTTTGAAAGTTACTCTACGTTTCTGCAATTACTGCTTATTCATTTCAGAGTTTTGACATAAAACTTATACCTCATTGAATTCCCACGAGTCTGCAGAATCCAAAAGTGAAAGAATTTTTCACATACGACCTACGGTTATGGAATTATAGCGATTTTTTTGAAGACTATGTTTAGTTTCACTTTTCCAAATGGCAAAATCCCTATAAAAGTCTTGCTGGTGCACATTTTCACATTTCTCTCTGTAGTGCAGTGGTTCATGTAGCTGCCTATGGAGCAGAAGGACCCTGGTTCAAGTCCCAGGTAATCCAAAAAAATTTTTTTTTTTTTTAAATTTTATTTTAAAACAGGTTTTACTGCATTGTATTGTGGATATTGGAAATTTTGCACACATTCAAAAGTACACGGAGTACATTTTTTCAAAATAAAACCAAAATTAAGAATAATACAAAATGTCTATTACATAACTTCTTTTCATTTTTATGACCAAACACTCAACTGTTTGTACAATGTTTCTTCATTCAAAAGTACTCTTTCTCACAGACACACATCCTCACACAATAGGGTTTTTCCAAAATAAAAGCCTTAAATGTGGTAAATCATCACTTTTATACTCACTTATTCATACAATTTCAATTAATTTTTCAAACTGATTCTTTCTCTCACATTAAAAACAAATGCACATACACACAGTAGGGTTTCCAAAATAAAAGTCTCATTTTAAAGGTGATGGTGGTTTCAGCAGAGGGTCACTGGTGTTCTGTACAGATGTAAGGAGGACAGACATTAAAGGATGGGAACTGGTATGGGGACGGACAGGTGTGAGTGGAGCTGAGGCGTCGACAGTCACGGGTGGCGGATCGCGGGGGAGGCGGATCGCCCGGTGCGAGGTCCCGCCCAATGCTGCTTGCAGCTTTAATATTATTATTATTATTATTATTATTTTTCCGTGACGCTTTAAACTGGAATTTGCCCCCCTAAACATGCTCAAAAACTCACCAAATTTGGCACACATGTCAGGCCTGGCGAAAAATTTGATAAAATGTAAAAATTAACCCCATAGGTGCCAAAATGGCCTCTCTAGCGCCACCTATGTGAAAAAAATGGGAAAAGCCCTAGTGGCCACTAGGAATGTCATACAGACATGAAACCAGTGCCAAAATTCTTGTTGGATGAAGCACTACAAATCATCCACTGACACTTATGACCTAACTCCAACAGGAAGTTCGCAATATGCCTTTCAAAATAAAATTTCTAAAACTAACTCCGATGACACTGTTTGTCATATTGACTTCTAAATAGCATCAAAAGATAGAGTGAAACCTCCTCAAAAAAGTGATCTCTCACTTTTTCCGGAACTGTCTTAGTTTTTTTTTACAAGCCCGCAAAGTTGTGATGTTTGGAACTCATTTTTCACTTTGCAGTTTTTCCTGACATGTGACATATCTACACGTTCATGGGACTCAGCACAATGCTCACATGCAAAAATTTTTGAGATAGGATGTACGGTTGTTGATTTATAACAATTCTTTTATTTTCATACTTTTTCCACTTTAGACTGCCATTTGACATGCTTAACATGCTCCAAAACTCACCAAATTTGCCATGTATGTCATGGCTGGTGAACACTTTCATACTATATCAAAAATTAACCCCTTGGGTGCCAAAATGGACTCTGTAGCGCCACCTATGTACTAAAAAACACACAAAATCTGCCCTAGCAGCCAGTAGGAATGTCACAGAAACATGAAACAAATGCCAAAATGTTGGTCTGATTGAGCCCGACAAATCATACACTGACACTCATGAGCTAACTCCAACAGGAAGTTGGCAATCTGCCTTTGAAAGTTACTCTACGTTTCTGCAATTACTGCTTATTCATTTCAGAGTTTTGACATAAAAGTTATACCTCACTCAATTCCCACAAGTCTGCAGAATCCAAAAGTGAAACAATTTTTCAGATATGACCTACGGTTATGGAATTATGGCGATTTTTTGAAGACTATGTTTACTTTCACTTTTAACAATGACAAAGTCCCTATAAAATTCTTCTTGGTGGGCAGCTGTCTATGACTGTCCTTAGTGTAGTGGTTCATGTAGCTGCCTACGGAGCAAGAGGACCTGGGTTCAAGTCCCAGACAATCCAAACTCTTTTTTTTTTTTTTTTTTTTCTCCATCTTAAAACAGGTTTTACTGCATTGTATTTTGGATACTGGAAATTTTGCACACATTCAAAAGTACACGGAGTACATTTTTTCAAAATAAAACCCCAAATACCAATAATACAAAATTTCTATTACATAACTTCTTTTCATTTTATGATCAAACGCTCAACTCTTTGTACAATGTTTCTTCATTCAAAAGTACTCTTTCTCACAGACACACATGCTCACACAATAGGGTTTTTCCAAAATAAAAGCCTTAAATGTGAGACATCATCACTTTTATGCTCAATTATTCATACAATTTCAATTCATTTTTCAAACTGATTCTTTCTCTCACATACAAAACAAATGCACATACACACAGTAGGTTTTCCAAAATAAAAGTGTCATTTTAAAGGTGATGGTGGTTTCAGCAGAGGGTCGCTGGTGTTCTGTACAGATGTAAGGAGGACAGACACTAAAGGGTGGGAACTGGTATGGGGACGGAGAGGTGTGAGTGGAGCTGAGGTGTGGACGGTCACGGGAGGCGGATCGCGGGGGAGGCGGAACGCCCGGTGCGAGGTCCCGCCCAATGCTGCTTGCAGCTTTAATTAGGGACCGAGCCGAAAGGTAAGGCCCTCTCACACAGTGAGAGGCCTTGCCTGCAAGCAAGGCCCTATTGTTATTCGTTCGTTTTTTATTATTATTATTAGGGACCGAGCCGAAAGGTAAGGCCCTCTCACACAGTGAGAGGCCTTGCCTGCAAGCAAGGCCCTATTGTTATTCGTTCGTTTTTATATTATTATTATTATTAGGGACCGAGCCGAAAGGTAAGGCCTCTCACACAGTGAGAGGCCTTGCCTGCAAGCAAGGCCCTATTGTTATTCGTTCGTTTTTATATTATTATTATTATTATTATTATTATTATACTTCCGTCTCTTTCAACTGGATTTTGACCCCCTAAACATGCTCCAAAACTCACCAAATTTGGCACACATGTCAGGCCTGGCGAAAAATTTGATACCATGAAAAAATTAACCCCATAGGTGCCAAAATGGGCTCGCTAGCGCCACCTATGTCAAAAAAAAACGTTAACGGCCCTAGTGGCCAGTAGGTTTGTCGTACAAACATGGAACCAGTTCCAAAATGTTTGTTGGATGAAGCACTACAAATGATATACTGACACTTATGACCTAACTCCAACAGGAAGTTCACAATATGCCTTTCAAAATAAGATTTCTATAACTAACTCCGATGACACCGTTTGTCGTATTGACTTCTAAATAGCACCAAAAGATAGAGTGAACCCTCCTCAACAAAGTGATCTCGTAGCTTAGTCTTAACTGTCTTAGTTTTTTTTTTAGAAGCCCATGAATTTTCGATGTTTGGAACTCATTTTCCACTTTGCTATTTTTCCCCACATGTGACATATCTACGCATTCACAGGACTCACCACAACACTCACATGCAAAAAATTTTGAGATAGAATTTACGGTTATTGATTTATAACAATTTGTTTCTTTTCATACTTTTTCCACTTTAGACTGCCATTTGACCCCCTTAACATGCTCCAAAACTCACCAAATTTGCCATGTATGTCATGGCTGGTGAACACTTTCATACAATATCACAATTAACCCCTTGGGTGCCAAAATACACTCTGTAGCACCACCTTTGTACTAAAAAACACACAAAATCTGCCCTAGCGGCCAGTAGGAATGTCACAGAAACATGAAACAAATGCCAAAATGTTGGTCTGATTGAGCCCGACAAATCATACACTGACACTCATGAGCTAACTCCAACAGGAAGTTGGCAATCTGCCTTTGAAAGTTACTCTACGTTTCTGCAATTACTGCTTATTCATTTCAGAGTTTTGACATAAAACTTATACTCATTGAATTCCCACGAGTCTGCAGAATCCAAAAGTGAAAGAATTTTTCAGATACGACCTACGGTTATGGAATTATGGCGATTTTTTGAAGACTATGTTTAGTTTCACTTTTCCAAATGGCAAAATCCCTATAAAAGTCTTGCTGGTGCACATTTTCACATGTCTCTCTGTAGTACAGTGGTTCATGTAGCTACCTATGGAGCAGAAGGACCCTGGTTCAAGTCCCAGGTAATCCTAAAATTTTTTTTTTTTTTAATTTTATTTTAAAACAGGTTTTACTGCATTGTATTGTGGATATTGGAAATTTTGCACACATTCAAAAGTACACGGAGTACATTTTTTCAAAATAAAACCAAAATTAAGAATAATACAAAATGTCTATTACATAACTTCTTTTCATTTTTATGACCAAACACTCAACTGTTTGTACAATGTTTCTTCATTCAAAAGTACTCTTTCTCACAGACACACATCCTAACACAATAGGGTTTTTCTAAAATAAAAGCCTTAAATGTGGTAAATCATCACTTTTATACTCACTTATTCATACAATTTCAATTAATTTCTCAAACTGATTCTTTCTCTCACATTAAAAACAAATGCACATACACACAGTAGGGTTTCCAAAATAAAAGTCTCATTTTAAAGGTGATGGTGGTTTCAGCAGAGGGTCACTGGTATTCTGTACAGATGTAAGGAGGACGGACACTAAAGGGTGGGAACTGGTATGGGTACAGAGAGGTGTGAGTGGAGCTGAGGCGTCGACAGTCACGGGTGGCGGATCGCCCGGTGCGAGGTCCCGCCCAATGCTGCTTGCAGCTTTAATTTTTCTTTCTTTCTTTTTTTTTTTTAAATTTATTTTTCTTCTCCTGCTCTTTGAGCTCAATTTTGACCCCCTGAACATTTAAGAAAACTCACCAAATTTTGCCGAAAATTCAGAAGTGCGAGAAATTGAATTTACATATAGGTTTCGTAGATGTCGGTAAAGAAATGTTGCTGCAGCACCCCCTTGAAAAGTGAAAATGCATTGCGCCAATGGGAGCATGTCCAACATAAAGTTTGTCATAGAGCCACGAAAATCGGTACACAGATTCATCATGTGGAGACAAACAAAAAATATTATTATGGCCACGCCCCTAAACCCACCCTTAGTCGGCCATATTGGATTGAAATTTCCAAAACGCTGAGTCAGCGTTTTCGCTGACGTTGTATTTTAACTATCTCCTACTAAGCCGTTTGGCCAAATGAGCTCAAAATCGGTGTGCAGTATCTAGACAAGTGGGGCATCAAAAGTTAACCAAATTTTTTGAATTGGTGTCACCGTTTTTGTGTGACATGGTTGAAAACTTTGCAAAGTTTTTTCGAAAATTTACCATCACAAAAATTGCTTCAGCTCAGACATACAAACACCGATTTGGCTGAAATTTGACTCAGACGTCCATCTCCAAGGCCTACACCCATTTATTAACAGAAATTTAAATTTCGCACTATAGCGCCCCCTACAAATGTACATTTACAAAAATGACATCAGTTTGGACATACGAACACTGATTTGGCTGAAATTTGACTCAGACATCTGTCTCCCAGGCCTACACCTATCTGTCAAAAGAAACTGAAATTTAGCACTAAAGCGCCCCCTACAAAAATTTTTTATATTTTTTTATTAAAATTGCTTCAGTTTGAACATACGAACACCGATTTGGCTCAGATTTGACTCAGATGTCTATCTCCCAGGCCTACACCCATTTATCAGAAAAATTTTAAATTTGGTGCCATAGCGCCCCCTACAAATTTACCTTTACGAAAATTACTTCACTTCAGATATACGAACACCAATTTGGCTCAAATTTGAATCAGTTGTCAATCTCCCAGGCCTAAACCCATTTATCAGAAGAAATTGCCATGTCGCTCAGTAGCGCCCCCTACAAATTTACCTTCACGAAAATTGCATTAATTCAGATATATGAACACCGATTTGGCTCAAATTTGACTCAGTGGTACATCTCGCAGGCCTACAACCATTCAACGGAAGAAATTAAATTTTAGCTGCATAGCGCCCCCTACAGATTTACTTATACAACAATTTCTCTAGTTTGGACATACGAACACTGATTTGTCTCAAATTTGAATCAATTGTCAATCTCCCAGGCCTACGCCCATTCATCAGAATCAGTATCTAGAGAAGTGGGGCATCAAAAGTTATTTTTTGGATTGGTGTCACCGTTTTTGTGTGACGACATTGCGAACTTTGCAAAGTTTCTTCGCGAATTTACCATTACAAAAATTGCTTCAGCTCAGACATACAAACACCGATTTGGCTCAAATATGACTCAAACGTCCATCTCCTAGGCCTACACCCATTTTATAAAAAAAATTGAAATTTCACACAATAGCGCCTCCTACAAGTGTACATTTAAAAAAATGACATCAGTTCGGAGATACGAACACCAATTTGGCTCACATTTGACTCAGACATCTGTCTCCCAGGCCTACACCTATTTGTCAAAAGAAACTGAAATTTCACAATACAGCGCCCCCTACAAGTTTTTTTAAAATTTTTTTTAGTAACATTGCCTCAGGTTGGACATACGAACACCAATTTGGCTCAAATTTGACTCAGATGTCGATCTCTCAGGCTTACAACCATATATCAGAAAAAATTGTAATTTGGCACTATAGCGCCCCCTACAATTTTACCTTTACGAAAATTACTTTACTTCAGACATACAAATACCAATTTGGCTCAAATTTGACTCAGTGGTACATCTCGCAGGCCTACACCCATTCAATGGAACAAATTGAATTTTGGCTCCATAACGCCCCCTACAGATTTATTTATACAAAAATTTGTTCAGTTCGGACATACGAACACTGATTTGTGTCAAATTTGAGTCAATTGTCAATCTCCCAGGCCTACACCCATTCATCAGAAGACATTGAAATTTGGTGCTAGAGGGCCACCTGCTGAACGATGGCCATACTTCTACTAGACGTGCCCTTGGCGAGGGCCTTTAGATGCCGCTTGCGGCTTTAATTAGGCCCGAGCCGAGTAAAGCCGGCGCAGGGCCTATTGAGTCTGCAGTGGGCACATGGGGACGAAATCGCCAGTGACGCGGTCGCCTTTCGCCACTATCGCCACTATCGCCACTCACACATATTCACATTCACGGCACTAAGACAGACATGTGGGGGAGCTCGAGAGCTTTCAAATAAGGCCAAATATGTGGTTGCCATAGAAACGGCTATATTGTTCTTGCTCAGATTCTAATTTTTCTCCTGCTCTTTGAGCTCAATTTTGACCCTCTGAACATTTACGAAAACTCACCAAATTTTGCCTAAAATTCAGAAGTGCGAGGAATTGAATTTACATATAGGTTTCGCAGAGGTCGGTAAAGAAATGTTGCGGCAGCGCCCCCTTGAAAAGTGGAAATGAATTGCGCCAATGGGAGCTTGTCCAACATAAAGTTTGTCGTAGAGCCACGAAAATCGGTACACAGATTCATCATGAGGAGACAAACAAAAAATATTACTATGGCAACGCCCCTAAAACCACCCTTAGTCGGCCATATTGGATTGAAATTTCCAAAATGCTGAGTTAGCGTTTTCGCTTATGTCGTATTTTAACTATCTCCTACTAAGCCGTTTGGCCGAATGAGCTCAAAATCTGTGTACAGTATCTAGAGAAAAGGGACATCAAAAGTTATCCAAATTTTTTGAATCGGTGTCACCGTTTTTGTGTGACGAGGTTACAAACGTCGCAAAGTTTTTTCGAAAATTTGCCATCACAAAAATTGCTTCAGCTCAGACATACAAACACAGATCTTGCTGAAATTTGACTCAGACGTCTATCTCCCAGGCCTACACCCATTTCTTGAAAGAAATTGAAATTTGGCACTATAGCGCCCGCTACAAATGTACATTTACAAAAATGACATCAGTTCGGACATACGAACACCGATTTGGCTTAAATTTGACTCAGACATCTGTCTCCGAGGCCTACACCTATTTGTAAAAAGAAACTGAAATTTTGCACTACAGCGCCCCCTACAAAAATTTTTCAATTTTTTTTTATTAAAATTTCTTCAGTTCGGACATATGAACACCGATTTAGCTCAAATTTAACTCAGACGTCTATCTCTCAGGCCTACACCCATTTATCAGAAAAATTTGAAATTCGGTGCCATAGCGCCCCCTACAGTTTTACCTTTACGAAAATTACTTCACGTTAGACATACAAACACCACTTTGGCTCAAATTTAATCAGTTGTCAATCTCCCAGGCCTACACCCATTTATCAAAAGAAAATGACATTTCACTAAATAGTGCCCCCTACAAATTTACCTTCACAAAAATTGCATTAATTCAAACATACAAACACCGATTGGGCTCAAATTTGACTCAGTGGTAAATCTCGCAGGTCTACACCCATTCAAAGGAAGAAATTCAATTTTAGCTGCATAGCACCCCCTACAGATTTACTTATACTAAAATTTCTTTAGTTTGGAAATAAAACCAAAGATCTGCCTCAAATTTGAATCAGTTGTCAATCTCCCAGGCCAACACCCATTCATCAGAAGACATTGAAATTTGGTGCTAGAGCGCCACTTGCTGAACGATGGACATACTTCTACTGGACGTGCCCATGGCAAGGGCCTTTAGATGCCGCTTGCGGCTTTAATTTTTTTTTTTTTTCTTCTCCTACTCTTTGAGCTCAAATTTGACCCCCTGAACACTTACGAAAACTCACCAAAAGACAAACAAACAAAAAATATTATTATGGCCACGCCCCAAAACCAACCCTTAGTCGGCCATATTGGATTGAAATTTCCAAAATGCTGAGTCAGCGTTTTCACTGACATCGTATTTTAACTGTCTCCTCCTTGGCCATTTGGCCGAATGAGCTCAAAATCGGTGTACAGTATCTAGAGAAGTGGGGCATCAAAAGTTAGCCGAAGTTTTTGGATAGGTGCCACCGTTTTTGTGTGACGACATCGCAAACTTTGTAAAGTTTCTTTGTGAATTTACCATTACAAAAATTGCTTCAGCTCAGACATAAGAACACCGATTTGGCTGAATTTTGACTCAGACGTCCATCTCCAAGGCCTACACCCATTTATTCAAATAAATTGAAATTTCGCACTATAGCGCCACCTACAAATGTACATTTAAGAAAATCAAATCAGTTCGGGCATACGCGCACCAATTTGGCTCAAATTTGACTCAGATATCTGTCTCCCCGGCCTACACCTATTTGTCAAAAGAAACTGAAATTTTGCACTACAGCGCCCCCTACAAAAATGTTTAATTTTTTTTATTAAAATTTCTTCAGTTCGGACATACGAACACCAATTTGGCTCAAATTTGACTCAGACGTCTATCTCCCAGGCCTACACCCATTTATCAGAAATATTTGAAATTCGGTGCCATAGCGCCCCCTACAATTTTACCTTTACGAAAATTACTTCACGTTAGGCCTACGAATACCAATTTGGCTCAAATTTGAATGAGTTGTCAGTCTCCCAAGCCTACACCTATTTATCAAAAGAAATTCCAACTTCCCTCAGTAGTGCCCCCTACAAATTTACCTTCACGAAAATTGCATTAATTCGGACATACGAACACTGATTTAGCTCAAATTTGACTCAGTGGTACATCTCGCAAACCTACACCCATTCAATGGTAGAAATTTATTTTTAGCTGCATAGCGCCCCCTACAGATTTACTTATCCAAAACTTTCTTTAGTTCGGACATACAAACAAAGATTTGCCTCAAATTTGAATCAGCTGTCGATATCCCAGGCCTACACCCATTCATTAGAAGACATTGAAATTTGGTGCAAGAGCGCCACCTGCTGAACGATGGACATACTTCTACTGGACGTGCCCGTGGCGAGGGCCTTTAGATGCCGCTTGCGGCTTTAATTTTTTATTAAAATTGCTTCAGTTCGGACATATGAACACCGATTTGGTTCAAATTTGACTCAGACGTCTATCTCCCAGGCCTACACCCATTTATCAGAAAAATTTGAAATTCGGTGCCATAGCGCCCCCTACAGTTTTACCTTTATGAAAATTACTTCACATTAGACATACAAACACCAATTTGGCTCAAGTTTGAATCAGTTGTCAATCTCCCAGGCCTACACCCATTTATGAAAAGAAAATGACATTTCGCTAAAAAGCGCCCCCTACAAATTTACCTTCACGAAAATTGCAATAATTCAAACATACGAGCACCGATTTGGCTCAAATTTAACTCAGTGATAAATATCGCAGGTCTAAACCCATTCAAAGGAAGAAATTTAATTTTAGCTAGATAGCGCCCCCTACAGATTTAGTTATACAAAACTTTATTTAGTTCGGACATACAAACAAAGATTTGCCTCAAATTTGAATCAGTTGTCAATCTCCCAGGCCTACACCCATTCATCAGAAGACATTGAATTTTGGTGCTAGAGCACCACCTGCTGAACGATGGACATACTTCTACTGGACGTGCCCGTGGCGAGGGCCTTTAGATGCGGCTTGCGGCTTTAATTATTTTATTTTTTTCTTTTATTTTTATGCCCGAGCCGAATAAACCCGGCGCAGGGCCTATTGAGTCTGCAGTGGGCACATTGGGACAAAATCGCCAGTGACGCAGTCGCCTTTCGCCACTGTCGCCACTCTTACAAACATTCATATTCACGGCACTGAGACCTTTCCGAAGATGTATATGACATGTGCACACATCGCATATTTACACCTGCTCAGAATGAATGGGAGTATATGGGCCACGCCCACTCGGGGTCAGTCACATGGGTGAAAGTGCACGACATGTGACATCTGACCCCACAGACATGTAGGGGAGCTCGAGAGCTTTCAAATAAGGCCAAATACGTGGTTGCCACGGAAACGGCTATATTGTTCTTGCTAAGATTATTATTTTTTAAATTTATTTATTTATTTATTTGGCCCGAGCCGAGTAAAGCCGGCGCAGGGCCTATTGAGTCTGCAGTGGGCGCATGGGGACGAAATCGCCAGTGACGCGATTGCCTTTCGCCACTGTCGCCACTCTCACACATATTCACATTCACGGCACTGAGACCTTTCCGAAGATATACATGACGTGCAAAAATCGCATATTTACACCTGCTCAGAATGAATGGGAGTCAATGGGCCACGCCCACTCGGGGTCAGTCACATGGGTGTAAGTGCACGACACGTGGCATCCGACCCCACAGACATGTGGGGGAGCTCGAGAGCTTTCAAATAAGGCCAAATACGTGGTTGCCACGGAAGCGGCTATATTGTTCTTGCTCAGATTATTATTAGGCCCGAGCAGAGTAAAGCCGGCGCAGGGCCTATTGAGTCTGCAGTGGGTGCATGGGGACGAAATTGCCAGTGACGCGGTCGCCTTTCGCCACTGTCGCCACTCTCACACATATTCACATTCACGACACTGAGACCTTTCCGAAGATGTACATGACATGTGCACAAATCACATATTTACACCTGCTCAGAATGAATGGGAGTCAATGGGACACTAGGCCCGAGCCGAGTAAAGCCGGCGCAGGGCCTATTGAGTCTGCAGTGGGCGCATGGGGACGAAATCGCCAGTGACGCGATCGCCTTTCGCCACTGTCACCACTCTCAAACATATTCACATTCACGGCACTGAGACCTTTCCGACGATGTACATGACATGTGCACAAGTCGCATATTTACACCTGCTCTGAATGAATGGGAGTAAATGGGACACGCCCACTCGGGGTCAGTCACATGGGTGTAAGTGCACGACACGTGACCTCTGACCCCACAGACATGTGGGGGACCTCGAGAGCTGTTGCATAAGGCCAAATATCTGGTTGTCATAGAAACGGCTATATTGTTCTTGCTCAGATTATTTTTATTTTTATTTTTTGTATTTTTTTATTTTTTTATTTTTTTTTGTAGGCCCGAGCCGAGTAATGCTGGCGCAGGGCCTATTGAGTCTGCAGTGGGCGCATGGGGACGAAATCGCCAGTGACTCGGGTCGCCTTTCGCCACTGTCACCACTCTCACACATATTCACATTCACGGCACTGAGACCTTTCCAAAGATGTACATGACATGTGCACAAATCGCATATATACAACTTCTCTGAATGAATGGGAGTCAATGGGACACGCCCACTTGGGGTCAGTCACGTGTGTGTAAGTGCACGACACGTGACATCTGACCCCACAGACATGTGGGGGACCTCAACAGCTTTCAAATAAGGCCAAATACGTGGTTACCACGGAAACGGCTATATTGTTCTTGCTCAGATTATTATTTTTTATATTTTTTTTATTAGGCCCGAGCCGAGTAAAGCCGGCGCAGGGCCTATTGAGTCTGCAGTGGGCGCATGAGGATGAAATCAACAGTGACGCTGTCGCCTTTCGCCACTGTCGCCGCTCTCACACATTTTCACATTCACGGCACTGAGACCTTTCCGATGATGTATATGACATGTGCACACATCGGATATTTACACCTGCTCAGAATGAATGGGAGTATATGGGCAACGCCCACTCGGGGTCAGTCACATGGGTGAAAGTGCACGACATGTGACATCTGACCCCACAGACATGTGGGGAAGCTCGAGAGCTTTCAAATAAGGCCAAATACGTGGTTGCCACGGAAACGGCTATATTGTTCTTGCTAAGATTATTATTATTATTTTTTTAATTAATTAATTTATTTATTTGGCCCGAGCCGAGTAAAGCTGGCGCAGGGCCTATTGAGTCTGCAGTGGGCGCATGGGGACGAAATTGCCAGTGACGCGATCGCCTTTCGCCACTGTCGCCACTCTCACACATATTCACATTCACGGCACTGAGACCTTTCCGAAGATATACATGACATGTGCAAAAATCGCATATTTACACCTGCTCAGAATGAATGGGAGTCAATGGGCCACGCCCACTCGGGGTCAGTCACATGGCTGTAAGTACACGACACGTGGCATCCGACCCCACAGACATGTGGGGGAGCTCGAGAGCTTTCAAATAAGGCCAAATACGTGGTTGCCACGGAAACGGCTATATTGTTCTTGCTCAGATTATTATTAGGCTCGAGCCGAGTAAAGCCGGCGCAGGGCCTATTGAGTCTGCAGTGGGCGCATGGGGACGAAATTGCCAGTGACGCGATCGCCTTTCGCCACTGTCGCCACTCTCACACATATTCACATTCACGGCACTGAGACCTTTCCGAAGATGTACATGACATGTGCACAAATCACATATTTACACCTGCTCAGAATGAATGGGAGTCAATGGGACACTAGGCCCGAGCCGAGTAAAGCCGGCGCAGGGCCTATTGAGTCTGCAGTGGGCGCATGGGGACGAAATCGCCAGTGACGCGATCGCCTTTCGCCACTGTCGCCACTCTCAAACATATTCACATTCACAGCACTGAGACCTTTCCGACGATGTACATGACATCTGCACAAGTCGCATATTTACACCTGCTCTGAATGAATGGAAGTCAATGGGACACGCCCACTCGGGGTCAGTCACATGGGTGTAAGTGCATGACACGTGACATCTGACCCCACAGACATGTGGGGGACCTCGAGAGCTTTCAAATACAGTCAAATACGTGGTTGCCACGGAAACGCCTATATTGTTCTTATTCAGATTATTTTTATTTTTATTTTTATTTTTTTTTAATTAGGCCCGAGCTGAGTAAAGCCGGCGCAGGGCCTATTGAGTCTGCAGTGGGCGCATGGGGACGAAATCGCCAGTGACGCGATCGCCTTTCGCCACTGTCGCCACTCTCAAACATATTCACATTCACGGCACTGAGACCTTTCCGACGATGTACATGACATGTGCACAAGTCGCATATTTACACCTGCTCTGAATGAATGGGAGTCAATGGGACACGCCCACTCGGGGTCAGTCACATGGGTGTAAGTGCACGACACGTGACCTCTGACCCCACAGACATGTGGGGGACCTCGAGAGCTGTTGCATAAGGCCAAATATCTGGTTGTCATAGAAACGGCTATATTTTCTTGCTCAGATTGTTATAATTTTATTTTTTGTATTTTTTGTATTTTTTTTTTTGGAGGCCCGAGCCGAGTAAAGCCGGCGCAGGGCCTATTGAGTCTGCAGTGGGCGCATGGGGATGAAATCACCAGTGACGCGGTCGCCTTTCGCCACTGTCACCACTCTCACACATTTTCACATTCACGGCACTGAGACCTTTCCGACGATGTATATGACGTGCACAAATCGCATATTTACACCTGCTCAGAATGAATGGGAGTCAATGGGACACGCACACTCGGGGTTAGTCACGTGGGTGTAAGTGAACGACACGTGACATCTGACCCCACACACATGTGGGGGACCTTGAGAACTTTCAAAAAAGGGCAAATACGTGGTTGCCATAGAAACGGCTATATTGTTCTTGCTCAGATTATTTTTTTTAGGGGGCCAAGCCCGCGGGGACTGGGGGACGCGTATGCCAGCATACGCGTTCCACAGTTCCAGCGGTGCTGTGGAACCCTATTGTTTTTGTTCGGATTTTTATTATTATTCATCATTAGGGGGCCAAGCCCGCGGGGACTGGGGGACGCGTATGCCAGCATACGCGTTCCACAGTTCCAGCGGTGCTGTGGAACCCTATTGTTTTTGTACGGATTTTATTATTATTAGGGGGCCAAGCCCGCGGGGACTGGGGGACGCGTATGCCAGCATACGCGTTCCACAGTTCCAGCGGTGCTGTGGAACCCTATTGTTTTTGTACGGATTTGTATTATTATTATTATTATTATTATTCATCATCATTATTTTTATTCTTCCGTTGATAAAACTGTTACTGCAGCCTAAACCGTACATGGTACGGTGGTGCAATTTGGAGGGTTGGTCCAGACCCCTGCAGGGACCTCAGACGCAAAAACGCGCATACATTCACCAGTAGGGGGCGCTATAATCAAATATAACGCATTTTGGTCTATAACTCCCACACCGTATGTCGCACATTCAAAAACCATATGTCCTCACATTCCCTGAATAGTACTGAATCACGTGAGCTAGGCCATGCCCATTTCCGCCATGACTTTTTTCCCCTTAAAATCGCAAAAACTGGAAAACCTACTTTTTCGAACTCCGACTTGGGACTTTGTCCGATCTGCGTGAATTTTGGCACATACACTCTTCTTATGGACCTGATCCAGAGTTATTACAAGAATTTTGTTTGGTTGAAAAATACGCAAATAATTAACAAACAAATTTCTGTAGCTAGCTTTAAAAATGCTAACTCTTACATATCTCGGTCCAAGTAAAAGCTATCAACACCAGATCTTAGATCCTTGGTTCTCATGTGACTCTGAGGGTATAAGCTGAATTTGGTGAATGTTGGTCACTAGGGGGCGCTGCAAATATAAAAAATTTATATCTCCTAAACGGCTTGACCGATTTCTACAAAATTTGGTGGGTATGATGGAGGGCCCGTCCTGAGGCCATATCTTGAAGGTGGGTGTGGCTGAACAATGTGGGCGTGGCTTATTTCAACTTAAACAACAAACATTTCCTACAGCTGAACTGTTCTGCTGAGGGCTGTGAAATTTCTATGGACCCTATAGAATAGGACACAGATCTACCAGAGCAAAAACTGTGGATGTGCTCCACTAGGTGGCGCTATAACAGACAAATATGCGTTTTTGCCTCTAACTTCCACATTTTGAATGACACGTTCATAAACTTTCCATCTTTGTATTCCTTGGATAGAGATGAGTCTTTTGACATAGGCCACGCCCACTTCCACTGCACATTTTTCTTTGTAAGTGTCTATATATTGAAAACATACTTTTTCGAACTCCTACTAGGGTTTAAGCCCCATTGGCTTCAAACTTTGCACAGACAATCTTCAGAGGCTTCTGATCTAAAGTTATCACAATCAGCTTGCTGCTGTAAAAAATATGCTAGTTATAAACGAACAAATTTTTTTGCTAGCTAAAAAACACATATTGTTGCATATCTTTCTCAAAAAAAATGCTATCCACATCAAACTTTAGTTACTTGTTGTAAAGATCAACCATAGGCTCTGTGCCAAATTTGGTACAAATCTGAAAATAGGGGGCGCTATAAACAGAGAAATATCAAGTCACAAAAAAGTTCGTCCGATTCACACAAAATTTGGTGTGTATGATGTGGGGTCACTCCTGAGACCAGCTGTAAAGTTTGGTAATGATTGGTCAACGTGGGTGTAATTTATTACAACAAATCCCAGTCCCACACATTCCTCCTTTTGCATTCCTAATGCATTGGTCCCATTCCAGTGAATGCAGGGAATCCGGCTCCAACTGTTCCTGCAGCCTAAAGCGTACATGGTAGAGTGCTGACATTTGGAGGGTTGGTCCAGACCCCTGCACGGAACTGAGACGCAAACAATTATATATGTCCACCAACAGGGGGCGATAGAACCAAAGACAATGCATTTTGGTCTATAACTCCCACACTGTATGTCACATATTAAAAAACCTCATATCCTCAGATTTCCTGAATAGGATTGAATCACATGGATGTGTTCAGGCAGATTTGGGGGACGACTTTTTTTCCGGCAAAATTGCGAAAACTGGAAAACCTACTTTTTGAAACTCCTACTTGGGATTTTACCTGATCTGTGTGAATCTTGGCATGTACACTCTTCTCATAGACATGATACTAAGTTATCAAAAGGGTTTTTTCGGTCAAAAAATGTTAAAATTATTAATGAATAAATTTCTGTAGCTAGCTAAAAAAATGTTAACTATTACAAATCTCAGACAAATTAAATGCTATCAACTCCAAATATTAGATACTTGGTTAACATGTCACTGTGAGGGTATGAGCCGAATTTGACAAATGTTAGCCTCTACTGGGCGCTGCAAATGTGTAACATTTTTATCTCTGAAACACCTTTACAGATTTCTATGTAATTCGGTGAGTATGATGTGGGGTCACTCCTGAGACCAGCTGTAAAGTTTAGTAATGATTGGTCAACGTGAGTGTAATCTATTCCAACTAATCCCAGTCCCACACATTCCTCCTTCCACTCTACTGGTGCATTTGTCCCATTCCAGTGAATACAGCGGCTCAGACGGTGGAATACTAACTCCAACTGTAAACCCTTATGAACGGGGCCCAGCCTCCACCAGCTCAGCCCCAGACCTGCGTCCTTCGGGGACGACTTCCGTGGGCTCTGTGGGGCCTGGGGTCCGAGTGGGCGGGGAGGCTTGGCCCCCGTTCATAACTGCTCGCAGTTCTAGTTAGGGGGCCAAGCCCGCGGGGACTGGGGGACGCGTATGCCAGCATACGCGTTCCACAGTTCCAGCGGTGCTGTGGAACCCTATTGTTTTTGTACGGATTTTTATTATTATTATTATTATTAGGGGGCCAAGCCCGCGGGGACTGGGGGATGCGTATGCCAGCATACGCGTTCCACAGTTCCAGCGGTGCTGTGGAACCCTATTGTTTTTGTACGGATTTTTATTCTTCAATATTATTATTATTATTCTTTTTATTCTTCCGTTGATAAAACTGTTACTGCAGCCTAAACCGTACATGGTACAGCAATGCAGTTTGGAAGGTTGGTCCAGACCCCTGCAGGGACCTCAGATGCAAAAATGCGCATATATTCACCAGTAGGGGGCGCTATAATGTAGGATAACGCCTTTTGGTCTATAACTCTCACACCGTATGTTGCACATTCAAAAACCTTACATCCTCAGATTCCCTGAATAGGACTGAATCATGTGAGCTAGGCCACGCCCATTTCCGCCAGACTTTTTTCCCCGTAAAATCGCAAAAACTGGAAAACCTTTTTCGAACTCCGACTTGGGAGTTTTTCCGATCTGCGTGAATTTTGGCACATACGCTCGTCTCATGCGCCTGATCCAAAGTTATTAGAAGAATTTTCTTTGGTCGAAGAATGCGCAAATAATTGAATAACAAATTTGTGTAGCTAGCTAAAAAAATGCTTACTCTTACATATCTCGGTCAAAATAAATGCTATCAACACCAGATCTTAGATCCTTGGTTCTCATGTGACTGTGAGGGTATGAGCCGAATTTGGTAGATTTTGGCCACTAGGGGGCGCTGCAAATATGGAAAATTTATATCTCTGAAACGGCTGCACCGATTTCTACAAAATTTGGTGGGTATGATGAAGGTCCTTTCCTGAGGCCAGATCTTGAAGGTGGGTGTGGCTGAACAATGTGGGCGTGGCGTATTACAACTTAAAAAAAAAACATTTCCTACAGCTGAACTGTTCTACTGAGGGCTGTGAAATTTCTATGGACCCTATAGAATAGGACACAGATCTACCAGGGCAAAAACTGTGGATGTCCTCCACTAGGTGGCGCTATAACAGACAAATATGCGTTTTTGCCTCTAACTTCCACATTTTGAATGACACATTCATAAACTTTACATCTTTGTATTCCTTGGATAGAGTTGAGTCTTTTGACATAGGCCACGCCCACTTCCACTGCAAATTTTTCTTTCTAAGTTGCTACATATCAAAATCATACTTTTTCGAACTCCTACTAGGGTTTAAGCCCCATTGGCTTCAAACTTTGCACAGACAATCTCCAGAGGCTTCTGATCTAAAGTTATCACAATCAGCTTGCTGCTGTAAAAAATGTGCTAGTTATAAACGAACAAATTTTTTTGCTAGCTAAAAAACACATATTGTTGCATATCTTTCTCAAAATAAATGCTATCAACATCAAACTTTAGCTACTTGTTTTAGAGGTCAACCATAGGCTCTGTGCCAAATTTGGTAGAAATCGGACAATAGGGGGCGCTATAAACAGAGAAATATCAAGTCACAAAAAAGTTCGTCCGATTCACACAAAATTTGGTGAGTATGATGTGGGGTCAATCTTGAGACCAGCTGTAAAGTTTGGTAATGATTGGTCAACGTGGGTGTAATTTATTACAACAAATCCCAGTCCCACACATTCCTCCTTTTGCATTCCTAATGCATTGGTCCCATTCAAGTGAATGCAGGGAATCCGGCTCCAACTGTTCCTGCAGCCTAAAGCGTACATGGTAGAGCGCTGACATTTGGAGGGTTGGTCCAGACCCCTGCACGGAACTGAGACGCAAACAATTATATATGTCCACCAGCAAGGGGGCCATAGAACCAAGGCATATGTATTTTGGTCTATAACTCCCACACTGTATGTCACACATTAAAAAACCTCATATCCTCAGATTCCCTGAATAGGGTTGAATCATATGGGCGTGGTCAGGCAGATTTGGGGGAAGACTTCTTTTCCAGCAAAACTGCGAAAACTGGAAAACCTACTTTTTCAAACTCCTACTTGGGATTTTTTTCCGATCTGCATGAATCTTGGCATGTACACTCTTCTCATAGACATGATACTAAGTTATCAATAGAATTTTGTTCGGTCAAAAAATGTAAAATTTATCAATGAATAATTTTCTGTAACTAGCTAAAAAAATGTTAACTATTACATATCTCAGACAAATTAAATTCTTTCAACACCAAATATAAGATAGTTGGTTGACATGTCACTGTGAGGGTATGAGCCGAATTTGACGAATGTTAGCCTCTATTGGGCGCTGCAAATATGTGAAATTTTTATCTCTGAAACTCCTTTACAGATTTCAACAAAATTTGGTGAGTATGATGTGGGGTCATTCCTGAGACCAGCTGTAAAGTTTAGTAATGATTGGTCTACGTGAGTGTAATCTATTCCAACTAATCCCAGTCCCACACATTCCTCCTTCCACTCTACTGGTGCATTTGTCTCATTCCAGTGAATACAGCGGCTCAGACGGTGGAATACTAACTCCAACTGTAAACCCTTATGAACGGGGCCCAGCCTCCACCAGCTCAGCCCCAGACCCGCGTCCTTCGGGGACGACTTCCGTGGGCTCTGTGGGGCCTGGGGTCCGAGTGGGCGGGGAGGCTTGGCCCCCGTTCATAACTGCTCGCAGTTCTAGTTATTATTATTATTATTCATTATTTTTATTCTTCCGTTGATAAAACTGTTACTGCAGCCTAAACCGTACATGGTACAGTGGTGCAATTTGGAGGGTTGGTCCAGACCCCTGCAGGGACCTCAGACGCAAAACTGCGCACATATTCACCAGTAGGGGGCGCTATAATCAAGGATAACGCGTTTTGGTCTATAACTCTCACACCGTATGTCACACTTTCAAAAACCTTACATCCTCAGATTCCCTGAAAAGGACTGAATCACGTGACCTAGGCCACGCCCATTTCCGCCATGACTTTTTTTCCCCGAAAAATCGCAAAAACTCGAAAACCTTCTTTTTCGAACTCCGACTTGGGAGTTTTTCCGATCTGCGTGAATTTTGGCACATACACTCGTCTCATGCGCCTGATCCAAAGTTATTACAAGAATTTTCTTTGGTCGAAGAATGCGCAAATAATTAAATAACAAATTTGTGTAGCTAGCTAAAAAAATGCTTACTCTTACATATCTCGGTCAAAATAAATGCTATCAACACCAGGTCTTAGATCCTTGGTTCTCATGTGACTCTGAGGGTATGAGCCGAATTTGGTGGATTTTGGCCACTAGGGGGCGCTGCAAATATGGAAAATTTATATCTCTTAAACGGCTGCACCGATTTCTACAAAATTTGGTGGGTATGATGGAGGGCCTATCCTGAGGCCATATCTTGAAGGTGGGTGTGGCTGAAAAATGTGGGCGTGGCTTGTTTCAAGTTAAACAACAAACATTTCCTACAGCTGAACTGTTCTGCTGAGGGCTGTGAAATTTCTATGGACCCTATAGAATAGGACACAGATCTACCAGAGCAAAAACTGTGGATGTGCTCCACTAGGTGGCGCTATAACAGACAAATATGCGTTTTTGCCTCTTAACTTCCACATTTTGAATGACACATTCATAAACTTTACATCTTTGTATTCCTTGGATAGAGATGAGTCTTTTGACATAGGCCACGCCCACTTCCACTGCAAATTTTTCTTTCTAAGTCGCTACATATCAAAAACATACTTTTTCGAACTCCTACTAGGGTTTAAGCCCCATTGTCTTCAAACTTTGCACAGACAATCTTCAGAGGCTTCTGATCTAAAGTTTTCACAATCAGCTTGCTGCTGTAAAAAATGTGCTAGTTATAAACGAACAAATTTTTTTGCTAGCTAAAAAACACATATTGTTGCATATCTTTCTCAAAAAAAATGCTATCCACATCAAACTTTAGTTACTTGTTTTAGAGATCAACCAGAGGCTCTGTGCCAAATTTGGTACAAATCGGAAAATAGGGGGCGCTATCAACAGAGAAATATCAAGTGACAAAAAAGTTGGTCCGATTCACGCAAAATTTGGTGAGTATGATGTGGGGTCACTCCTGAGACCAGCTGTAAAGTTTGGTAATGATTGGTCAATGTGGGTGTAATTTATTACAACAAATCCCAGTCCCACACATTCCTCCTTTTGCATTCCTAATGCATTGGTCCCATTCCAGTGAATGCAGGGAATCCGGCTCCAACTGTTCCTGCAGCCTAAAGCGTACATGGTAGAGGGCTGACATTTGGAGGGTTGGTCCAGACCCCTGCACGGAACTGAGACGCAAACAATTATATATGTCCACCAGCAGGGGGCCATAGAACCAAAGACAATGCATTTTGGTCTATAACTCCCACACTGTATGTCACATATTAAAAAACCTCATATCCTCAGATTTCCTGAATAGGGTTGAATCATGTAGGCATGGTCAGGCAGATTTGGGCGATGACTTTTTGTCTGGCAAAACTGCGAAAACTGGAAAACCTACTTTTTAAACTCCTATTTGGGATTTTATCTGATCTGTGTGAATCTTGGCATTTACGCTCTTCTCATAGATATGATACTAAGTTATCAAAAGAATTTCATTCAGTTGAAACATGCCACAATTATAAATGAATACATTTCTTTAGGTAGCTAAAAAAATGTTAACTATTACATATCTCGGTCAAAATAAATGCTATCAACACCAGATCTTAGATCTTTGGTTCTCATCTGTCTTTGAGGGTATGAGCAGAATTTTGTGAATGTTGGCCTCTAGTGAGTGCTACAAACATGAGAAATTTATATTTCTTAAACGGCTAAACCGGTTTTCTAATGAATTATGTAAGTATGATGTGGGGTGACTCCTGAGACCAGTAGATACTTGGTTGATATGTCACTGTGAGGGTATGAGCTGAATTTGATGAATGTTAGCCTCTAATGGGCGCTGCAAATATGTGATTTTTTTTTTCTCTGAAACTCCTTTACAGATTTCTATGTAATTTGGTGAGTATGATGTAGGGTCACTCCTGAGACCAGCTGTAAAGTTTAGTAATGATTGGTCAACGTGAGTGTAATCTATTCCAACTAATCCCAGTCCCACACATTCCTCCTTCCACTCTACTGGTGCATTTGTCCCATTCCAGTGAATACAGCGGCTCAGACGGTGGAATACTAACTCCAACTGTAAACCCTTATGAACGGGGCCCAGCCTCCACCAGCTCAGCCCCAGACCCACGTCCTTCGGGGACGACTTCCGTGGGCTCTGTGGGGCCTGGGGTCCGAGTGGGCGGGGAGGCTTGGCCCCCGTTCATAACTGCTCGCAGTTCTAGTTATTATTATTATTCATCATTATTTTTATTCTTCCGTTGATAAAACTGTTACTGCAGCCAAAACCGTACATGGTACAGCGGTGCAATTTGGAGGGTTGGTCCAGACCCCTGCAGGGACCTCAGATGCAAAAATGCGCATATATTCACTAGCAGGGGGCGCTATAATCAAGGATAATGCGTTTTGGTCTATAACTCCCACACCGTATGTCGCACATTCAAAAACCTTATATCGTCAGATTCCCTGAATAGTAATGAATCAAGTGAGCTAGGCCACGCCCATTTCCGCCATGACTTTTTCCCCCGCAAAATCGCAAAAATTGAAAAACTTACTTTTTCGAACTCCGACTTGGGAGTTTGTCCAATCTGCGTGAATTTTGGCACATACAGTCTTCTCATGGACCTGATCTAAAGTTATCACAAGAATTTTGTTCAGTGGAAAAATGTGCAAATTATAAACAAACAAATTTCAGTAGCCAGCTAAAAAAATGCTAAGTGTTACATATCTCGGTCAAAGTAAATGCTATCAACACCAGATCTTAGATCCTTGGTTCTCATGTGACTGTGAGGGTATGAGCCAAATTTGGTGAATGTTGGCAACTAGGGGGCGCTGCAAATGTGGAAAATTTATATCTCTTAAATGGCTGCACCAATTTCTACGAAATTTGGTGGGTATGATGGAGGGCCCTTCTTGAGGCAATATCTTGAAGGTGGGTGTGGCTGAACAATGTGGGCGTGGCTTATTACAAGTTAAACAACAAACATTTCCTACAGCTGAATTGTTCTGCTGAGGGCTGTGAAATTTCTATGGACCCTATAGAATAGGACACAGATCTACCAGAGCAAAAACTGTGGATGTGCGCCACTAGGTGGCGCTATAACGGACAAATATGCGTTTTTGCCTATAACTTCCAAATTTTGAATGACACATTCATAAACTTTACATCTTTGTATTCCTTGGATAGAGATGAGTCTTTTGACATAGGCCCCACCCACTTCCACTGCATATTTTTCTTTCTAAGTTGCTAGATATCAAAAACATACTTTTTCGAACTCCTACTAGGGTTTAAGCCCCGTTGGCTTCAAACTTTGCACAGACAATCTCCAGAGGCTTCTGATCTAAAGTTATCACAATCAGCTTGCTGCTGTAAAAAATGTGCTAATTATGAACGAACAAATTTTTTTGCTAGTGAAAAAAACACATATTCTTGCATATCTTTGTCAAAGTATATGCTATCAACATCAAACTTAATACACTTCTTTTAGAGGTCAGCCAGATGGTCTGTACCAAATTTGGTGCAAATCGGACAATAGGGGGCGCTATAAAAAGCGAAACACCAAGTCACAAAAAAGTTGGTCCGATTCACAAAAAATTTGGTGAGCATGATGGGGGGTCACTCCTGAGACCAGCTGTAAAGTTTGGTAATGATTGGTCAATGTGGGTGTAATTTATTACAACAAATCCCAGTCCCACACATTCCTCCTTTTGCATTCCTAATGCACTGGTCCCATTCCAGTGAATGCAGGGAATCCGGCTCCAGCTGTTCCTGCAGCCTAAAGCGTACATGGTAGAGCACTGACATTTGGAGGGTTGGTCCAGACCCCTGCATGGAATTGAGACGCAAACAATTATATATGTCCACCAGCAGGGGGCCATAGAACCAAGGCATATGCATTTTTGTCTATAACTCCCGCACCGTGTATCGCACATTAAAAAACCTCATATCCTCAGATTCCCTGAAAAGGGTTGAATCATGTAGGCATGGTCAGGCAGATTTGGGGGATGACTTTTTCCGGCAAAATTGCGAAAACTGGAAAACCTACTTTTTAAAACTTCTACTTGGGATTTTTTCCGATCTGCGTGAATCTTGGCATGTACGCTCTTCTCATAGAAATGATACTAAGTTATCAAAAGGATTTTGTTTGGTCAAAAAATGTGAAAATTATTGATGAATAAATTTTTGTGTAGCTAGCTTAAAAAATGTTAACTATTACATATCTCGGAAAAATTAAATGCTATCAACACCAAATAGTAGGTACTTGGTTTACATGTCACTGTGAGGGTATGAGCCGAATTTGATGAATGTTAGCCTCTATTGGGCGCTGCAAATATGTGAAATTTTTATCTTTGAAACACCTTTACAGATTTCTGTGAAATTTGGTGAGTATGATGTGGGGTCACTCCTGAGACCAGCTGTAAAGTTTAGTAATGATTGGTCAATGTGAGTGTAATCTATTCCAACTAATCCCAGTCCCACACATTCCTCCTTCCACTCTACTGGTGCATTTGTCCCATTCCAGTGAATACAGCGGCTCAGACGGTGGAATACTAACTCCAACTGTAAACCCTTATGAACGGGGCCCAGCCTCCACCAGCTCAGCCCCAGACCCGCGTCCTTCGGGGACGACTTCCGTGGGCTCTGTGGGGCCTGGGGTCCGAGTGGGCGGGGAGGCTTGGCCCCCGTTCATAACTGCTCGCAGTTCTAGTCTTCTTATTATTTTTATTTTTCCGCCAATAAAACTGTTACTGCAGCCTAAACCGTACATGGTACGGCGGTGCAATTTGGAGGGTTGGTCCAGACCCCTGCAGGGACCTCAGACGCAAAAATGCGCATATATTCACCAGCAGGGGGCGCTCTAATCAAGGATAATGCGTTTTGGTCTATAACTCCCACACCGTATGTCGCACATTCAAAAACCTTATATCGTCAGATTCCCTGAATAGTACTGAATCAAGTGAGCTAGGCCACGCCCATTTCCGCCAGACTTTTTCCCCCGCAAAATCGCAAAAATTGAAAAACCTACTTTTTCGAACTCCGACTTGGGAGTTTGTCCAATCTGCGTGAATTTTGGCACATAAACTCTTCTCATGGACCTGATCTAAAGTTATCACAAGAATTTTGTTCAGTCGAAAAATGTGCAAATTATAAACGAACAAATTTCTGTAGCTAGCTAAAAAAATTGCTAACTCTTACATATCTCAGTCAAAGTAAATGATATCAACACCAGATCTTAGATCCTTGGTTCTCATGTGACTGTGAGGGTATGAGCCAAATTTGGTGAATGTTGGCCACTAGGGGGCGCTGCAAATATAAAAAATTTATATCTCCTAAACGGCTGCACCGATTTCTACAAAATTTGGTGGGCATGATGGACGGCCCGTCCTGAGGCCATATCTTGAAGGTGGGTGTGGCTGAACAATGTGGGCGTGGCTTATTACAAGTTAAACAACAAACATTTCCTACAGCTGAACTGTTCTGCTGAGGGCTGTGAAATTTCTATGGACCCTATAGAATAGGACACAGATCTACCAGAGCAAAAACTGTGGATGTACTCCACTAGGTGGCGCTATAAAAGACAAATACGCGTTTTTACCTCTAACTTCCACATTTTAAATGACACATTCATAAACTTTACATCTTTGTATTCCTTGGATAGAGATGAGTCTTTTGACATAGGCCACGCCCACTTCTACTGCATATTTTTCTTTCTAAGTCGCTACATATTGAAAACATACTTTTTCGAACTCCTACTAGGGTTTAAACCCCATTGGCTTCAAACTTTGCACATACAATCTCCAGAGGCTTGTGATCTAAAGTTATTACAATCAGCTTGCTGCTGTAAAAAATGTGCTAGTTATGAATGAACAAATTTTTTTGCTAGCTAAAAAAATCATATTGTTGCATATCTTTCTCAAAATAAATGCTATCCACATCAAACTTGAGATCCTTGTTTTAGAGGTCAACCAGAGGCTCTGTACCAAATTTGGTACAAATCGGACAATAGGAGGCGCTATAAACAGAGAAATATCAAGTCACAAAAAAGTTGTTCCGATTAACACGAAATTCGGTGAGCATGATGTGGGGTCACTCCTGAGACCAGCTGTAAAGTTTGGTAATGATTGGTCAACGTGGGTGTAATTTATTACAACAAATCCCAGTCCCACACATTCCTCCTTTTGCATTCCTAATGCATTGGTCCCATTCCAGTGAATGCAGGGAATCCGGCTCCAACTGTTCCTGCAGCCTAAAGCGTACATGGTAGAGCGCTGACATTTGGAGGGTTGGTCCAGACCCCTGCACGGAACTGAGACGCAAACAATTATATATGTCCACCAACAGGGGGAGATATAACCAAAGACAATGCATTTTTGTCTATAACTCCCACACCATGTATCACACATTAAAAATCCTCATATCCTCACATTCTCTGAGTACAACTGAATCACATGGGCGTGGTCAGGCAGATTTGGGGGAGGACTTTTTTTCCGGCAAAATTGCAAAAACTGGAAAACCTACTTTTTCGAGCTCCTACTTGGGATTTGGTCCAATCTCCTTGAATCTTAGCATGTATGCTCTTCCCATAGACATGTTACTAAGTTATCAAAAGAACTTTGTTCAGTCAAAACATGCATCAATTATAAATGAATACATTTCTGTACCAAGCTAAAAAATATATTAACTATTACATATCTCAGACAAATTAAATGCTATCAACACCAAATGCTAGACACTTTGTTGACATGTTACTCTGAGGGTATGAGCTGAATTTTGTGAATGTTGGCCTCTAATGAGCGCTGCAAACATGAGAAATTTATATTTCTTAAACGGCTAAACTGATTTCTATGGAATTTGGTGAGCATGATGTGGGGTCACTCCTGAGACCTGCTGTAAAGTTTAGTAATGATTGGTCAACGTGAGTGTAATCTATTCCAACTAATCCCAGTCCCACACATTCCTCCTTCCACTCTACTGGTGCATTTGTCCCATTCCAGTGAATACAGCGGCTCAGACGGTGGAATACTAACTCCAACTGTAAACCCTTATGAACGGGGCCCAGCCTCCACCAGCCCAGCCTCCACCAGCTCAGCCCCAGACCCACGTCCTTCGGGGCCAACTTCCGTGGGCTCTGTGGGGCCTGGGGTCCGAGTGGGCGGGGAGGCTTGGCCCCCGTTCATAACTGCTTGCAGTTCTAGTTTTTTTTTTTTTTTCTTTCTCCGGCGCTTTGAGCTCAATTTTGACCCCTGAACATTTACGAAAACTCACCAAATTTTTCCCAAAATTCAGAAATGTGCAAAATTGAATTTACATTTAGGTTTCGTAGATGTCGGTAAAGAAATGTTGCGGCAGCGCCCCCTTGAAAACTGGAAATGCATTACGTCAATGGGAGCATGTTCAACATAAAGTTTGGCGTAGAGCCACGAAAATCGGTACACAGATTCATCATGAGGAGACAAATAAAAAATATTATTATGGCCATGCCCCTAAACCAACCGGAAGTCGGCCATATTGGATTGAAATTTCCAAAATGCTGAGTCAGCGTTTTCGCTGACGTTGTATTTTAACTATCTCCTACTAAGCTGTTTGGCCAAATGAGCTCAAAATCGGTGTACAGTATCTAGAGAAGTGGGGGATCAAAAGCTAGCCGAATTTTTTGAATCGGTGTCACCGTTTTTGTGCGACGAGGTTGAAAACATTGCGAAGTGTTTTCAGGAATTTACCATCACAAAAATTGCTTCAGCTCAGACATACAAACACTGATTTGGCTGAAATTTGACTCAGACGTCTATCTCCCAGGCCTACACCCATTTATTAAAGGAAATTGAAATTTCGCACTATAGCGCCCCCTACAAATGTACATTTACAAAAATGGCATCAGTTCGGACATACGAACACCGATTTGGCTCAAATTTAACTCAGACATCTGTCTCCCAGGCCTACACCTACTTGTCAAAAGAAACTGAAATTTAGCACTACAGCGCCCCCTACAAAAATTTTTAATTTTTTTTTTATTAAAACTGCTTCAGTTCGGACATACAAACACCGATTTGGCTCAAATTTGACTCAGATATCTATCTCCCAGGCCTACACCCATTTATATGAAAAATTTTAAATTCGGTGCCATAGCGCCCCCTACAATTTTACCTTTACAAAAATTACTTCACGTTAGACATACAAACACCAATTTGGCTTAAATTTGAATCAGTTGTAAATCTCCCAGGCCTACACTCATTTATCAAAAGAAATTGCCACTTCGCTCAGGAGCGCCCCCTACAAATTTACCTTCAAAAAAATTGCATTAATTCAGACATACAAACACTGATTTGGCTCAAATTTGACTCAGTGGTACATCTCGCAGGCCTACACCCATTCAAAGGAAGAAATTTAATTTCAGCTGCATAGCACCCCCTACAGATTTACTTATACAAAAATTCCTTTAGTTCGGACATAAAAACAAAGATCTGCCTCAAATTTGAATCAGTTGTCAATCTCCCAGGCCTACACCCATTCATCAGAAGACATTGAAATTTGCTTCTAGAGCGCCACCTGCTGAACGACGGACATACTTCTACTGGACGTGCCCGTGGCGAGGGCCTTTAGATGCCGCTTGCGGCTTTAATTTCTTTTTTTTCTTTCTCCCGCGCTTTGAGCTCAAATTTGACCCCCTTAACATTTACGAAAACTCACCAAATTTTGCACAAAATTCAGAAATGTGCAAAGTTGAATTTACATATAGGTTTCATAGATGTCGGTACAGAAATGTTGCTGCAGCGCCCCCTTGAAAAGTGGAAATGCATTGCACCAATGGGAGCATGTCCAACATTAAGTTTGTCGTAGAGCCACGAAAATCGGTACACACATTCATCATGAGGAGATAAAGAAAAAATATTATTATGGCCACGCCCCAAAACCAACCCTTAGTCAGCCATATTGGATTGAAATTTCCAAAATGCTGAGTCAGCGTTTTCGCTGACGTTGTATTTTAACTATCTCCTACTAAGCCGTTTGGCCAAATGGGCTCAAAATCGGTGTACAGTATCTAGAGAAGTGGGGCATCAAAAGTTAGCCGAATTCTTTGAATCGGTGTTACGGTTTTTGTGCGATGAAGTTTTTTTGAAAATTTGCCATCACAAAAATTGCTTCAGCTCAGACATACAAACACCGATTTGGTTGAAATTTGACTCAGACGTCCATCTCCCAGGCCTACACCCATTTATTAAAAGAAATTGAAATTTCGCACTATAGCGCCCCCTACAAATGTACATTTACAAAAATGACATCAGTTCGGACATACGAACACCGATTTGGCTCAAATTTGACTCAGACATCTGTCTCCCAGGCCTACACCTATTTATCAAAAGAAACTGAAATTTTGCACTACAGCGCCCCCTACAAAAATTTTTAATATTTTTTTATTAAAATTGCTTCAGTTCGGACATACGAACACCGATTTGGCTCAAATTTGACTCAGACGTCTATCTCCCAGGCCTACACCGATTTATTAAAAGAAACTAAAATTTCGCACTACAGCGCCCCCGTGAAAATACATTTACAAAAATGACATCAGTTCGGAGATACGAACACCGATTTGGCTCAAATTTGACTCAGACATCTGTCTCCCAGGCCTACACCTATTTGTAAAAAGAAACTGAAATTTTGCGCTACAACGCCCCCTACAAGTTTTTAAAAAAATTTTTTATTAAAATTGCTTCAGTTCGGACATACGAACACCAATTTGGTTAAAATTTGACTCAGACGTCTATCTCTCAGGCCTACACCCATTTATCAGAAAAAAATTGAAATTTGGCACTATAGCGCCCCCTCCAATTTTACCTTTACGAAAATTATTATACTTAAGACATACGAACACAAATTTGGCTCAAATTTGAAGCAGTTACCAATCTCCCAGGCCTACACCCATTCAGCAAAAGAAATTACCATTTCGCTCAGTAGCGCCCCCTACAAAATTACCTTCACAATAATTGCGTCAATTCGGACATACGAACACCAATTTGGCTCAAATTTAAATCTTTTCTCAATCTCCCAGGCCTACACCCATTTATCAAAAGAAAATGCCATTTTACGCAATAGCACCCCCTACAAATTTACCTTCGCGTAAATTGCATCAGTTCGGACATACGAACACAGATTTGGCTCAAATTTGACTCAGTGGTACATCTCGCAGGCCTACACCCATTCAATGGAACAAATTGAATTTTGGCTCCGTAGCGCCCCCTACAGATTTTTTTATACAAAATTTTTTTTAGTTCGGACATACGAACACTGATTAGTCTCAAATTTGAGTCAATGATCAATCTCCCAGGCCTACACCCATTCATCAGAAAACACAAAATTTGGGGCTAGAGCGTCACCTGCTGAACGACGGACATACATCTACTGGACGTGCCCATGGCGAGGGCCTTTAGATGCCGCTTGCGGCTTAAATTTTTTTCTTATTTTTCTTTCTCCTGCGCTTTGAGCTCAATTTTGACCCCCTTAACTTTTACGAAAACTCACCAAATTTTGCCCAAAATTCAGAAATGTGCAAAATTGAATTTACATGTAGGTTTCGTAGATGTCGGTAAAGAAATGTTGCTGCAGCGCCCCCTTGAAAAGTGGAAATGCATTACGCCAATGAGAGTACGTCCAACGTAAAGTTTGTCGTAGAGTCACGAAAATCGGTACACAGATTCATCAAGAGGAGACAAAAAAAAATATTATTATGGCCACGCACCTAAACAAATCCTTAGTCGGCCATATTGGATTGAAATATCCAAAATGCTGAGTCAGCGTTTTCAGTCAGTCAGTCAGTCAGTTTGGACATACGAGCACCAATTTCACTCAAATTTGAATCAGTTGTCAATCTCCGTGGCCTACACCCATTTATCAAAAGAAATTGCCATTTCGCTCAGTAGCGCCCCCTACAAATTTACCATCACGAAAATGTCATCAATTCGGACATACAAACACCGATTGGGCTCAAATTTTAATCAGTTTTCAATCTCCCAGGCCTACACCCATTTATCAAAAGAAAATTCCATTTTGCACAATAGCGCCCCCTACAAATTTACCTTCACGAAAATTGCATTAGTTTGGACATATGATCACCGATTTGGCTCAAATTCAGTTCAGTTCACCCATTCAATGGAACAAATTGAATTTTGGCTCCATAGCACCCCTTACAGATTTATTTATACAAAAATTTGTTCAGTTCGGACATACGAACACTGATTTGTCTCAAATTTGAGTCAATTGTCAATCTCCCAGGCTTACACCCATTCATCAGACGACACAAAATTTAGGGTTAGAGCGCCACCTGCTGAACGATGGACATACTTCTACTGGACATGCCCATTGAGAGGGCCTTTAGATGCCGCTTGCGGCTTTAATTTTTTATTTTTTTTTTTAAATTTACTTCTCCTGCGCTTTGAGCTCAAATTTGACCCCCTGAACATGTACGAAAACTCACCAAATTTTGCCCAAAATTCAGAAGTGCGAGAAATTGAATTTACATATAGGTTTCGTAGATGTCTGGAAAGAAATGTTGCAACAGCGCTCCCTTGAAAAGTGGAAATACATTACATCTATGGGACCACATCCAACGTAAAGTTTGTCGTAGAGCCACGAAAATCTGTACACAGATTCAGTATGAGGAGACAAAAAAAATATATTATTTTGGTCACGCCCCTAAACCAACCCTTAGTCGGCCTTATTGGATTGAAATTTCCAAAATGCTGAGTCAGCATTGTCGCTGACATCGTATTTTAACTATCTCCTCCTTGTGCGTTTGGCTGAATGAGCTCAAAATTGGTGTACAGAATCTAGAGGAGTGGGGCATCAAAAGCTCTCTGAATTTTTGGATCAGTTTTATTGTTTTTGTGCAAGGGGGTCGCAAAGTTTGCGAAGTTTTTCAGAAATTTGCCTTTACAAATCTTGCTTCAGTTTGGTCATACAATCACCGATTTGGCTCAAATTCAAATCACTGGTCAATCTCCCAGGCCTACAGCCATGTACTGGAAGAAATTTAAATTTTGCACTATAGCACCCTTATAGCACCCCCTACAAAGTTACCTTTACAAAAATTGCTTCAGCTCTGACATACAAACACCGATTTGGGTCAAATTTGAATTGGCTGTCAATCTCCCAGGCCTACAGTTATTTATTGGAAGAAAGTTAAATTTTGCACTATAACGCCCCCTACAAAGTTACCTTCACAAAAATTGCTTCAGCTCGGACATATGATCACCGATTGGGCTCAAATTTGAATCAGTTTCCAATCTCCCAGGCCTACACCCATTTGTCAGAAGACATTGAAAATTCACACAGTAGCGCCTCCTACAAATTTACGTTTATGAAAATTGAATCAGTTCAGACATACAAACACCGATTTGGCTCTAATTTGACTCAGTGGTACATCTCTCAGGCCTACACCCATTCAATGGAACAAATTAAATTTTGGCTGCATAGCGCCCCCGACAGATTTACTTATACAAAAATTTCTTTAGTTCGTACACACGAACACCGAGTTACCTCAAATTTGAGTCAGTTGTCAATCTCCCAGACCTACACCCATTCATCAGAAGACATCAAAATTTGGTGCTAGAGCGCCACCTGCTGAACGATGGACATGTTTGTACTGGATGTGCCCGTGGCGATGGCGTTTAGATGCTTTTTCCGGCTTAATTTTTTTTGGTCTTATTTTTCTTTCTCCTGCGCTTTGAGCTCAATTTTGACCCCCCTGAACATTTACGAAAATTCACCAAATTTTGCCCAAAATTCAGACATGTCAGAAATTGAATTTACATATAGGTTTCGTAGATGTCGGTAAAGAAATGTTGCGAAAGCGCCCCCTTGAAAAGTGGAAATACATTACGCCAATGGGAGCACATCCAACGTAAAGTTTGTCGTAGAGCCATGAAAATCGGTACACAGATTCATCATGAGGAGACAGACAAAAAATATTATTATGGCCACGCCCCTAAACCAACCCGTTGTTGGCCATATTGGATTGAAATTTCCAAAATGCTGAGACAGCGTTTTCGCTGATGTCGTATTTTAACTATCTCCTCCTTGGACATACGAACACTGATTTTAATCAAATTTGAATCAGTTGTCAATCTCCCAGGCCTACACCCATTTGTCAGAAGACATTGAAAATTCACACAATAGCGCCTCCCACAATTTACCTTTTTGAAAACTGCATCAGTTCAGACATACAAAAACCGATTTGGCACAAATTTGATTCAGTGGTACATCTCCCAGGCCTACACCCATTCAATGGAAGAAATTAAATTTTGGCTGCATAGTGCCCCATAAAGATTTACTTATACAAAAATTTCTTTAGTTTGTACATATGAACACTCATTTACCTCAAATTTGAGTCAATTTTCAATCTCCCATCCTTACATCCATTCATCAGAAGACATTAAAATTTGGTGCTAGAGCACCACCTGCTGAATGATGGACATACTTGTACTAGACGTGCCCATGGCGAGGGTCTTTAGACACCCCTTGCGACTTTAATTTTTTTCCTTCTCCTGCCCTTTGAGCTCAAATTTGACCCCTTGAAACATTTATGAAAACTCACCAAAGTTTGCCCAAAATTCAGAAGTGCGAGAAATTGAATTTACTTATAGGTTTCGTAGATGTTGGTAAAGAAATGCTGCGGCAGCGCCCCCTTGAAAAGTGGAAATACATTACGCCAATGGGGCAACGTCCTACGTCAAGTTTGTTGTAGAGCCACGAAAATTGGTACACAGATTCATCATGAGGAGACAAACAAAAAACATTTATGGCCACGCCCCAAAACCAACCGGAAGTCAGCCATATTGGATTGAAATTCCCAAAATGCTGAGTCAGCATTTTTGCTGACGTTGTATTTTAACTATCTCCTCCTTGGGCGTTTAGCCGAATGAGCTGAAAATTGGTGTACAGTATCTAGAGAAGTGGGGCATCAAAAGTTAGCCGAATTTTCAGGATCAGTTTCACCGTTTTTGTGTGACGACGTCACAAACTTTGCGAAGTTTCTTCCAAAATTTAGCATTACAAAAATTGCTTCAGCTCAGACATACGAACACTGATTTGGCTCAAATTTGAATCACATGTCTATCTCCCAGTCCTACACCAATTTATTGAACAAAATTTAAATTTTGCACTATAGCACCCCCTACAAATATACATTTACAAAAATGACATCAGTTCGGACATACAAACACCAATTTGGCTCAAACTTGACTCAGACATCTGTCTCCAAGGCCTACACCTATTTGTCAAAAGAAATTGAAATTTTGCACTACAGCGCCCCCTACAATTATTTAAAATATTTTATTAAAATTGCTTCAGTTCGGACATACGAACACCAATTTGGCTCAAATTTAAGTCAGACGTCTTTCTGCCAGACCTACACCCATTTATCAGAAAAATTTGAAATTTGGCGCCATTGTGTCCCCTACAATTTTACCTTTACCTTACGATAATTGCTTCAGTTTGGACATACGAAGACCGATTTGACTCAAATTTGAATAGTTGTCAATCTCCCAGGCCTACACCCATTTATCAAAAGAAATTTGCCATTTCGCCCCTACAAATTTATCTTCACAAAAACTGCATCAGTTCAGACATATGAACACCAATTTGGTTCAAATTTGACTCGGTGATACATCTCACAGGCCTACACCCATTCAATGGAAGAAATAGAATTTTGGCTCCATAGCGCCCCCTGCAGATTTACTGGTACAAAATTTTTTTTCAGTTCGGACATACGAACAATGATTTGCCTCAAATTTGAATCAGTTGTCAATCTCCTAGGCCTACACTCATTCATCAGAAGAAATTGAAATTTGGTGCTAGAGCGCCACTTGCTGAACGATGGACATACTTGTACTGGACGTACCCGTGCAAGGGCCTTTCAATTAATTAATTAATTAATTAGTTATTTTATTTTGTCTTATTTTTCTTTCTCCTGCGCTTTGAGCTCAATTTTGACCCCCTGAACATTTACGAAAGCTCACCAAATTTTGCCCAAAATTCAGAAATGCGAGAAATTGAATTTACATATAGGTTTCGTAGATGTCGGTAAAGCCTGACCCCAGGAGTCACAAGTAGTAGTAGACACACCTGGATTAATCAGTGTGTCCAACAATGAAAGACAGGAAATAAAGGAACTGCCTTAAGTTCAGGAAGTAGTGGGACTGTGCATAAAGCCCATTTAAATACAGATTATAGTACGTTGTTGTAATACTGCTTAAACACTGTTTTAAATTTTTAATTGCATCGTATAGCCGGTCTCCACTTTTTTTTTTTTATTTGCTGTTGTACTGTTTTATTTCAAAGCACCATGACTGGACAGACTGTACACTGTAACTGTATATTAGAAGTTAGTGAATCATTCCCCAAGGTTTCTCTTCATTCTCTGAACCAAATGTAAAGACCCAGAATTTAACCTTGGTCTGTCAGTGAGTCTCTGACAGCTTTAGCCTTGAATTTTGAAGAGGCCCAATTGTTTTGTGTTGACTGCATCACTGTATAATTGACGCTTTTCTCCAAGTGTATGCATACTGAAGGCATTTAGAACCACATGAATGGAGCTATAGATTTGCTGAGAGATGGAGAAGACATGGGAATAATTAGTATATAGAAATCATTCGAGCCTGAAATGTTTATTACTGTGGCTGGGTGTAAACCTTGGACCTGCATACTCGAAGTCAAAGCATGACTACACGGGTCAAATCTGTTCACTACTGAACATGTTCCAAGTGAAACCGGGAAATAAATTTAAAAAATAAGGATAACTACGAGGATAAATTAATAATACTAAGAATAAATAGCAGAAATTCATAGTTTCATTCATTTTAGTAAACTGTCTCCTGGTTAAACAGTTTCATAGTTGTTCTCCACATCAAAGCAGCAGGGAGGCCAGGCCTGATACAGACTGAAATGTGTTTTAGGGTCACCCTCAAACAGAGGCATCTGAGGTGTCTCATGTTTCTTTGAATTCCCAGAATGCAGTACAGAAGAATGTAGTGAATATCTATCTATCTATCTATCTATCTATCTATCTATCTATCTATCTATCTATCTATCTATCTATCTATCTATCTATCTATCTATCTATCTATCTATCTATCTATCTATCTATCTATCTATCTAATTCTATTTATGCAGAGCCAAACCATAACAAAAGTCATCTCATGCCACTTCACATATAGAGCAGGGGCCTGTTCCAGAAAGCGGGTTCAACAAACTGCGTCTAATTCTAAACTCTAAGTTGACTTACTCTGAGCTGAGAAACTCTGAGTATCTGGTTCCAGAAAAGCAGCTTTGAGTTAGTTCAATTGACTCTGAGTAGGTTTACCCCAAGTTAGGCGTATGTGTAGCGGCTGTACGTGTGCGTTGTGAATAACTTGCCAAAACACGATCCTCTCTTTCCTTGTCGTTTATTCTGGCAGAAAACACAATATCTGTCTTACACAGGAAGAAAGCATAGCAAAACTGTCCTTTTCCTCAGGCAACAAAGCAAATACAAAGTAAATAAAATACATACCTGGCAGAAAACGCAATATCCGTCTCACACTATCAAGATAAAAATAAAAAAATAAAAAAATCAAAGTTAGCTAACACCACAAACAGACCATGATCATACATAAAGAACATTGCCATTCACAAAACATACTCAACCAACAGGAAGCCAATCATTACACAAACACAACAGTACATAACAATCATTCAAATAGGACATAAAAAAATGTTAAAATGTAAAATAATGACGGGACCAACATGCGTGTACTCACCAGGAAGAAAGCACAACAAAACTGCCGCTATTTCCATGGGGTTCACGACCCTAGTTTTGAGGGGTGTGGTGTTCAATGTCCCCAAAATAAAATTGTAATTAACACAACAAAACAGTGTGCGATGACAAGTGGAATCCTAGACTATATACATTAACTCTGTTACACATGCATGAACCACAACAAAAGCCATCATCAATGGAGCCCCGATACCTGGATTCACCATGGCAACCACTGACAACAAGCATGCCCGTTATTTCACTGCACTCAAACAACAGGTTCTAATTCATGCGTACGGGGAATTCAAAGTGGTATTCAGTAGAAAATGCAACACTGCTGCTGCTGCTGCTGCTGCTGCTAAAGAGAGAGAAGCATCATGGGAGAAAACTGAAGCCCGAGTCAATGTGTATGTTGGAATACACTGGTCCACTGACTGAACAGCCTATTTGACTTAACTAGACTTTCATACATTTCCTGAAGGAAATGTAACCCATGTGTTGCTGGATCAGTGGACTTGTGCGATGTTAAAGCAAGAAATATCTCCCATTCACTTCATCTGTGAATCTGTGTCAGTGTTTGTGGACTGACGTCACCACAGACTTTCTGTAGACCTGTATTCAGAAGAGAAGCCCCTCCCACAGTCTGTGTCAGTCCTGTTAAAGCAGTGTTTAAATAGGCTCCTTTAATTGAATAGTTCCATGTGTCTGTATGTGATTCCAGGTGAGCTCAATCATTTCATGTAGAGAATTTATGGGAATTTTTTCAGCTTAATTATATTTATGTTTTTTAAATATTTATTCTTTTTATTCATTATTCATTATTTAGATTTATTTTTAATATTACTGTATCTGTATTAGTGTATCTGTTTTCATGGAGCCTTAATTATCTTAACTGTCTGCAGCTGTGCCACACAGACCACATGTGCCATTACCATAACAATGAGCCGTGCAGGCAATGAGGACACAGACACAAGCACTGAAACACTGGGAAAAAGGTCCTAAACAGCTGCTGATTATGGGAAAACTGTAAATGATAGGTGAAAACTAACATAATTGTGAGCGTCAGACAGACCTGGGGAACACACAGATGTGTTTTTTTGTCTGTACTGTGAGAAATGACCAAGTTATGGCAGTGTAAAAACAGTCAACTCACCAGGACCAGAACGATCCGTTTAACAGTAATTTGTACTGCTTTGAATAGGAGCCGAGGAGGGATATGCCCTGAAACTACTGCCTGCCATTTCACTCTAGAAAGAGCTAGGTCTTCAAACATAGGTTCATATGAAGCCCAGGAACCGTGGCTACAGCTGTGGAACAGATCATTAGCCTCCTATTTATCGTTTGGCTGGAAGGGCGAGTTGTTTCGAAAATTTTCAGGTGAATTTTCACTGCTCCTCCACTCTAGGTGATGACATCACCCACCCTAGCAAATCAGATTTTGACTGAACCCAGGGGTTTTTGAAGACTCACCTATTGAAAACCGTAAACCCCATCCTCATACCACAGACATTTTTGGAGAGATGACAAAAATGCCTGCGTTTTAAAGTTTAAATGAAGTCTGTGGGTGAAAGTATGGCGAAGCAGTAGTGGTCAGAAAATAGACAACTTTGTTGTCGCTCCCATTGAAAATGAATTTTTATTTTTTTTCTCCACATTTTTGTGCCAAAACCGTAAGTGATATCATTACCATGTGACCACACAGATAATCTTTGGGCCAATTTGTGCGCTGACAGAATAATTTTAGCACGAATTGTTAGGGAATGGTAGCCACTTGAAAATGGCCCAATTCATTTCGGATGGACAAATTTGATTGGTTTTTCACAATTTTAACAAAATCCGTGCATCAGAATGTCAAGCCATATACATAGCATAGTTTTCAAGACCAGGCTGCACAAGTTTATAATAACATGTATTGGTCTATTTCCAACGGTCTGGGCCTCATTTTTTTCAGTTTTTTGTATAAGTCAGAAAAAAAGAGGAATAACCTGAAGGAAATGTAACCCATGTGCTTGCCTCTTGCCGGATCGGTGGACTTGCGCGATGTAGAGAATCTATGTGTCAGTGTTTGTGGACTGATATCACCACAGACTTTCTGTAGACCTGTATTCAGACGAGAAGCCTCTCCCACAGTCTGTGTCAGTCCTGTTAAAGCAGTGTTTAAATAGGCTCCTTTAATTGAATAGTTCCATGTGTCTATGTATGTGATCCCAAGTGAGCTCATTCATTTCATGTAGAGAATTTATGGGAATTTTTTCAGCTTAATTATATATATTTTTAAAATATTTATTCTTATTGCATTCATTATTAATTATTTAGATGTATTTTTAATTGTACTGTATCTGTATTAGTATATCTTTTTTGTGGAGCCTTAATTATCTGTGGAGCCTTAATTGTCTGCAGCTGTGACACACAGACCACATGTGCCATTACCATGACAACAAGCAGCCCAGCCACTGAGGACACAGACACAAGCACTGAAACACTGTGAAAAAGCTCCCAAACAGCTGCTAATTATGGGAAAACAGTAAATGAAATGTGAAAACCAACATGATCGTGAGCAGCAGACAGACCTGGGGAACACACAGATGTGTTTTTTTTTTGTCCGTACTGTGAGAAGTGACTGAGTTATGTCAGTGTAAAAACAGTCAACTTACCAGGAGCACAGCGATCCGTTTAACACTAATTTATACTGCTTTGAATAGGAGCCGAGGAGGGATTTGCCCTGAAACTACTGCCTGCCATTTCACTTTAGAAAGAGCTAGGTCTTCAAACATGGGTTCATATGAAGCCTAGGAACCGTGGCTACATTTTTGGAAAAGATCATTAGCCTTCTATGTATTGTTTGGTGAGGAGGACGAGTTGTTCAGAAGATTTTCAGGTGAATTTTCACTGCTCCTTCGCTCTAGGTGATATCACCCACTCTAGCAGATCAGATTTTCACTCAACCCAGGGGTTTTTGAAGACTCACCTATTGAAAACTGTAAACCCCATCCTCATACCACAGACATTTTTGGAGAGATAACAAAAATGCCTGCATTTTAAGGTTCAAATGAAGTCTGTGGGTGAAAGTATGGCGAAGCAGTAGTGGTCAGAAAACAGACAACTTTTTTGTCACTTCCATTGAAAATGAATGTTTTTTTTGTTTTTTGGTTTTTTTTTTCGCATTTTTGTGCAAAAACTGTAAGTGATATCGTTACCACGTGACCACACAGATAATCGTTGGGCCAAGCCGAACATTTCTGTATTGACAGAATAATTTTAGCACGAATCGTTTGGGAATGGTAGCCACTTGAAAATGTCCCATTTCATTTCGGATGGAGAAATTTGACTGGTTTTTCGCAATTTTAACGAGATCCGTGCATCAGAATGTCAAGCCATTAACATAGCACATCTTTCGAGACCAGGCTGCAAATTTTTGTAATAACATGTTCTGGTCTATTTCCAATGGTCTGGGCCGTATTTTTTTTTTCAAAGTTTTTTGTATAAGTCTTAATAATAATAATAATAATAATAATAATAATAATAACTAGACTTCCATACATTTCCTGAAGGAAATGTAACCCATGTGCTTGCCTCTTGCCGTATCGGTGGACTTGTGCGATGTAGTGTATCTGTGTGTCAGTGTTTGTGGACTGACATCACCACAGACTGTCTGCAGACCTGTATTCAGATGAGAAGCCCCTCCCACAGTCTGTGTCAGTCCTGTTAAAGCAGTGCTTCAATAGGCTCCTTTAACTGAACAGTTCCATGTGTGTGTGTCTGTGCTCCCAGGTGAGCTCATTCATTTCATACAGAGAATTTATGGGAAGTTTTTCAGCTTAATTATATTTATATGTTTTTATATTTATTCTTATTGCATTCATTATTTATTATTTGAGTTTATTTGTAATTGTACTGTATCTGTATTAATGTCTGTTTTTTGTGGAGCCTTAATTATCTTAATTGTCTGCAGCTGTGACACACAGACCACATGTGCCGTTACCATGACAACGAGCAGCACAGCCACTGAGGACACAGACACAAACATGCTCATCTATGACTGAAACACTGAAACAGCTCTGGAACAGCGGCTAATTATGGGAAAACCGTAAATGATAGGTGAAAACTAACATAATCGTGAGCAGCAGACAGACCTGGGGAACACAAAGATGTGGTTTTTTTTGTCCGCACTGTGAGAAATGACGGAGTTATGTCAGTGTAAAAACAGTCATCTCAGCAGGAGAATAGTGATCCGTTCAGCATTAATCTGTACTGCTGTGAATATGAGCTGAGGAGGGACCTGCCCTGAAACTAGTGCCTGTCATTTCACAGACTGATTGGGTTTATTGGACACACCTGGGACACAGAGCAGAGGGGCCGTTACCGCAGCAACGGAGCTGCACTGACACACACAGAGAGAGAGAGACACACAGAGCAGCAGGAATAGGCTGAGGGAGGCACTCAGAACAGGGCCCGAGAAACTGCTAATTACAGGAAAACCGTAAAAGATAGGTGAAAACTAAAATGACCGTGAGCTTCAGAGAGATCTGAGGAACACATAGATATAGGTTTTTTTCTTGTACTGTGAGAAATGACTGAGTTAGGGCAGTTTAAAAACAGTCAACTGATCAAGACAAGAAGGAATCCGCTACAATGGAGAGTTAATGGAGGAAAGAAGGGATGAGCCTCCAAACTAGTGCCTGTCATTTCACTTTAGAAAGAGCTAGGTCTTCAAACATGGGTTCATATGAAGCCCAGGAACCATGGCTACATTTGTGGAAAAGATCATTCTCCTCCTATTTATCGTTTGGCCGGGAGGGCGATTTGTTCAGAGAATTTTCAGGTGAATTTTTGCTGCTCCTCCACTCTAGGTGATGACATCACCCACACTAGCAGATCAGATTTTTACTAAATACAGAGGTTTTTGAAGAGTCACCTAACAAAAACCGTAAACCCCATCCTCATACCACAGATATTTTTGGAGAGATGACAAAAATGGCTGCGTTTTAAAGTTTAAATGAAGTCTGTAGGTGAAAGTATGGCGAAGCAGTAGTGGTCAGAAAACAGACAACTTTTTTGTCGCTCCCATTGAAAATGAATGGGGTTTTTTTTCGCATTACTGTGCGAAAACCGTAAGTGATATCGTTACCACGTGACCACACAGATAATCTTTGGGCCAAGCTGAACATTTCTGCGTTGACAGAATAATTTTAGCACGAATCGTTTGGGAATGGTAGCCACTTGAAAATGGCCCAGTTCATTTCGGATGGAGAAATTTGACCGGTTTTTCACAATTTTAACGAAATCCGTGCATCGGAATGTCAAGCCAATAACATAGCACAGCTTTCGAGACCAGGTTGCATGTTTTTTTAATAACATGTTTGGGTGTATTTCCAATGGTCTGGGCCGCATTTTTTTTCAAAGTTTTTTGTATAAGTCATAATAATAATTAAAGCTGCAAGCAGCATTGGGCGGGACCTCGCACCGGGCGTTCCGCCTCCCCCGCGATCCGCCTCCCGTGACCGTCCACACCTCAGCTCCACTCACACCTCTCCGTCCCCATACCAGTTCCCACCCTTTAGTGTCCGTCCTCCTTACATCTGTACAGAACACCAGCGACCCTTTGCTGAAACCACCATCACCTTTAAAATGACACTTTTATTTTGGAAAACCTACTGTGTGTATGTGCATTTGTTTTGTATGTGAGAGAAAGAATCAGTTTGAAAAATGAATTGAAATTGTATGAATAATTGAGCATAAAAGTGATGATGTCTCACATTTAAGGCTATTATTTTGGAAAAACCCTATTGTGTGAGCATGTGTGTCTGTGAGAAAGAGTACTTTTGAATGAAGAAACATTGTACAAAGAGTTGAGCGTTTGATCATAAAAATGAAAAGAAGTTATGTAATAGAAATTTTGTATTATTGGTATTTGGGGTTTTATTTTGAAAAAATGTACTCCGTGTACTTTTGAATGTGTGCAAAATTTCCAGTATCCAAAATACAATGCAGTAAAACCTGTTTTAAGATGGAGAAAAAAAAAAAAAAAAAGTTTGGATTGTCTGGGACTTGAACCCAGGTCCTCTTGCTCCATAGGCAGCTACATGAACCACTACACTAAGGACAGCCATAGACAGCTGCCCACCAAGAAGAATTTTATAGGGACTTTGTCATTGTTAAAAGTGAAAGTAAACATAGTCTTCAAAAAATCGCCATAATTCCATAACCGTAGGTCGTATCTGAAAAATTCTTTCACTTTTGGATTCTGCAGACTTGTGGGAATTGAGTGAGGTATTTTTTATTCTTTTTACTTTTTATTCAAAAGTCTGGAATGACTGAGTACTAATTGCAGAAACGTAGAGTAACTTTCAAAGGCAGATTGCCAACTTCCTGTTGGAGTTAGCTCATGAGTGTCAGTGTATGATTTGTCGGGCTCAATCAGACCAACATTTTGGCATTTGTTTCATGTTTCTGTGACATTCTTACTGGCCGCTAGGGCCGATTTTGAGTGTTTTTTAGTACATAGGTGGCGCTACAGAGTCCATTTTAGCATGCAAGGGGTTAATTTTGATATTGTATGAAAGTGTTCACCAGTCATGACATACATGGCAAATTTGGTGAGTTTTGGAGCATGTTAAGGGGGTCAAATGGCAGTCTAAAGTGGAAAAAGTATGAAAAGAAACAAATTGTTATAAATCAATAACCGTACATCCTATCTCAAAAATTTTTGGATGTGAGAGTTGTGCTGAGTCCCGTGAACGCGTAGATATGTCACATGTGGGGAAAAACTCCAAAGTGAAAAATGACTTCCAAACATCGCAACTTTGCAGGCTTGTAAAAAAAAAAACTAAGACAGTTATGGAAAAGGTGTGAAATCGTTTTATTAAGGACATTTCACTGTATCTTTTGGCGCTATTTAGAAGTCAATACGACAAACGATGTCATCGGAGTAAGTTTTAAAAATTTTATTTTGAAAGGCATATTGCGAACTTCCTGTTGGAGATAGGTCATCAGTGTCAGTGAATGATTTGTAGAGCATTGTCCAACCAACATTTTGGCATTGGTTTCATTTCTCTATGACATTCCTACTGGCCACTAGGGCAGTTGCCGTTTTTTTCACATAGGTGGCGCTAGAGAGGCCATTTTGGCACGTATGGGGTTAATTTTTACATTTTATCAAATTTTTCGCCAGGCCTGACATGTGTGCCAAATTTGGTGAGTTTTTGAGCATGTTTAGGGGGGCAAATTCCAGTTTAAAGCGTCACGGAAAAATAATAATAATAATAATAATAATATAAAAACGAACGAAAAACAATAGGGCCTTGCTTGCAGGCAAGGCCTCTCACTGTGTGAGAGGGCCTTACCTTTCGGCTCGGTCCCTAACACAGACAGTGTTGGAAAGTCCCTAAGACAGTTATGGAAAAGGTGTGAAATCGTTGTATTAAGGAGAGTTCACTGTATCTTTTGGCACTATTTAGAAGTCAATACCACAAACCGTGTCATCGGAGTTAGTTTTAGAAATTTTATTTTGAAAGGCATATTGCGAAGTTCCTGTTGCAGATAGGTCATGAGTGTTAGTGGATGATTTGTAGAGCATGATTCATCAAAAATTTTAGCACTGGTTTCATGTCTGTACGACATTCCTACTGGCCACTAGGGCAATTGCCGTTTTTTTCACATAGGTGGCGCTAGAGAGCCCATTTTGGCACCTATGGGGTTAATTTTTTCATTTTATCAAATTTTTCGCCAGGCCTGACATGTGTGCCAAATTTGGTGAGTTTTCGTGCATGTTCAGGGGGTCAAAATCCAGGTCAAAGTGGTGTGTGAATAATAATAATAATATAAAAACGAACGAAAAACAATAGGGCCTTGCTTGCAGGCAAGGCTTCTCACTGCGTGAGAGGGCCTTACCTTTCGGCTCGGTCCCTAACAAGCAGCATTGAGCGGGACCTTGCACCAGGAGTTCCGCCTCCCCCGCGATCCGCCTCCCGTGACCTTCGACACCTCAGCTCCACTCACACCTCTCCGTCCCCATACCAGTTCCCACCCTTTAGTGTCTGTCCTCCTTACATCTGTACAGAACACCAGCGACCCTCTGCTGAAACCACCATCACCTTTAAATCAGACTTTGATTTTGGAAACCCTACTGTGTGTATGTGCATTTGTTTTGTATGTGAGAGAAAGAATCAGTTTGAAAAATGAATAGAAATCGTCTGACTAAGTGAGTATAAAAGTGATGATTTACCACATTTAAGGCTATTATTTTGGAAAAACCCTATTGTGTGAGCATGTGTGTCTGTGAGAAAGAGTACTTTTGAATGAAGAAACATTGTACAAACAGTTGAGCGTTTGGTCAGAAAAATGAAAAGAAGTTATGTAACAGACAGTATGTATCATGTTTAATAAGGGTTTTATTTAGAAAAAAATGTACTGTGTATACTTCGTAATGCGTGCAAAATGTCCAATATCCACAATATTATGCAGCAAAACCTGTTTTAAAATGTGATGGAGGGAAGAATAATAAAACAAAACAAAAAAAAAGCTATTTCCCTGCCGAGGGTTTGAATCCAGGACTCCTGTATAACAGAACACTTCTGTAACCACTGGTATATTGTCAGACACCCACCAGATGGCAGTAGTGTGCCTTTAAATAGGGATTTTGTCATTGGGAAAAGTGAAACTAAACTTAGTCTTCAAAAAAATCGCCATAATTCCATAACCGTAGGTCGTATCTGAAAAATTCTTTCACTTTTGGATTCTGCAGACTTGTGGGAATTTAATGAGGTATAACTTTTTATTCAAAAATCTGAAATGAATAAGCAGTAATTGCAGAAACGTAGAGTAACTTTCAAAGGCAGACTGCCAACTTCCTGTTGGAGTTAGCTCATGAGTGTCAGTGTATGATTTGTCGGGCTCAATCAGACCAACATTTTGGCATTTGTTTCATGTTTCTACAACATTCCTACTGGCCGCTAGGGCAGATTTTGAGAGTTTTTTAGTACATAGGTGGCGCTACAGAGTTCATTTTGGCACCCAAGGGGTTAATTTTGATATTGAATGAAAGGGTTCACCAGCCATGACATACATGGCAAATTTGGTGAGTTTTGGAGCATGTTAAGGGGGTCAAATGGCAGTCTAAAGCCGAAAAAGTATGAAAATAAACAAATTGTTATAAATCAATAACCATACATCCTATCTCAAAATGTTTTGCATGTGAGCATTGTGGTGAGTCCTGTGAACGTGTAGATATGTCACATGTGGAGAAAAACTGCAAAATGAAAAATGAGTTTCAAACATCGCAACTTTGCTGGCTTGTAAAAAAGAAACTAAGACAGTTATGGAAAAGGTGTGAAATTGTTGTATTAAGGAGGGTTCACTCTATCTTTTGGCGCTATTTAGAAGTCAATACCACAAACGGTGTCATCGGAGTTAGTTTTAGAAATTTTATTTTGAAAGGCATATTGCGAAGTTCCTGTTGCAGATAGGTCATGAGTGTCAGTGGATGATTTGTAGAGCATGATCCAACAAAAATTTTGGCACTGGTTTCATGTCTGTACGACATTCCTACTGGCCACTAGGGCAGTTGCCGTTTTTTTCACATAGGTGGCGCTAGAGAGCCCATTTTGGCACCTATGGGGTTAATTTTTACAATTTGTCAAATTTTTCGCCAGGCCTGACATGTGTGCCAAATTTGGTGAGTTTTCGTGCATGTTCAGGGGGTCAAAATCCAGGTCAAAGTGGTGTGTGAATAATAATAATAATAATTAAAGCTGCAAGCAGCATTGGGCGGGACCTCGCACCGGGCGTTCCGCCTCCCCCGCGATCTGCGTCCCGGGAATGTCCACACCTCAGCTCCACTCACACCTCTCCGTCCCCATACCAGTTCCCATCCTTTCGTGTCTGTCCTCCTTACATCTGTACAGAACACCAGCGACCCTCTGCTGAAACCACCATCACCTTTAAAATGAGACTTATTTTGGAAACCCTACTGTGTGTATGTGCATTTGTTTTGTATGTGAGAGAAAGAATCAGTTTGAAAAATGAATTGAAATTGTATAAATAATTGAGCATTAAAGTGATGATTTCTCACATTTAAGGCTTTTATTTTGAAAAAACCCTATTGTGTGAGCATGTGTGTCTGTGAGAAAGAGTACTTTTGAATGAAGAAACATTGTACAAACAGTTGAGTGTTTGGTCATAAAAATGAAAAGAAGTTATGTAATAGAAATTTTGTATTATTGGTAATTAGGGTTTTATTTAGAAAAAATGTACTCAGTGTACTTTTGAATGTGTGCAAAATTTCCAATATCCAAAATACAATCCAGTAAAACCTGTTTTAAGATGGAGAAAGAAGAAAAAAATAAAAATAAAAAAAATTGGATTGTCTGGGATTTGAGCTTGGTTCCTCTTGTTTCATAGGCAGCTACATGAACCACTGCACTAAAGACAGACACATACATCTGTGCACCAGGAAGAGTTTTATAGGGACTTTTTCATTGTTAAAAGTGAAAGTAAACATAGTCTTCAAAAAATCGCCATTATTCCATAACCGTAGGTTGTATCTGAAAAATTCTTTCACTTTTGGATTCTGCAGACTTGTGGGAATTTAATGAGGTATAACTTTTTATTCAAAGGTCTGAAATGACTAAGCAGTAATTGCAGAAACGTAGAGTAACTTTCAAAGGCAGATTGCCAACTTCCTGTTGGAGTTAGCTCATGAGTGTCAGTGTATGATTTGTCGGGCTCAATCAGACCAACATTTTGGCATTTGTTTCATGTTTCTGTGACATTCCTACTGGCCGCTAGGGCAGATTTTGTGTGTTTTTTAGTACATAGGTGGCGCTACAGAGTCCATTTCGGTACACAAGGGGTTAATTTTGATATTGTATGAAAGTGTTCACCAGCCATGACATACATGGCAAATTTGGTGAGTTTTGGAGCATGTTAAGTGGGTCAAATGGCAGTCTAAAGAGGAAAAATTATGAAAATAAACAAATTGTTATAAATCAATAACCGTACATCCTATCTCAAAAAGTTTTGGATGTGAGAGTTGTGCTGAGTCCCATGAATGCGTAGATATGTCACATGTGGGGAAAAACTCCAAAATGAAAAATGAGTTCCAAACATGGCAACTTTGCGGGCTTGTAAAAAAAAAACTAAGACAGTTATGGAAAAGGTGTGAAATCATTTTATTAAGGAGAGTTCACTGTATCTTTTGGCACTATTTAGAAGTCAATACCACAAACGGTGTCATCGGAGTTAGTTTTAGAAATTTTATTTTGAAAGGCATATTGCGAAGTTCCTGTTGCAGATAGGTCATGAGTGTCAGTGGATGATTTGTAGAGCATGATCCATCAAAAATTTTAGCACTGGTTTCATGTCTGTACGACATTCCTACTGGCCACTAGGGCAATTGCCGTTTTTTTCACATAGGTGGCGCTAGAGAGCCCATTTTGGCACCTATGGGGTTAATTTTTTCATTTTATCAAATTTTTCGCCAGGCCTGACATGTGTGCCAAATTTGGTGAGTTTTCGTGCATGTTCAGGGGGTCAAAATCCAGGTCAAAGTGGTGTGTGAATAATAATAATATAAAAACGAACGAAAAACAATAGGGCCTTGCTTGCAGGCAAGGCCTCTCACTGCGTGAGAGGGCCTTACCTTTCGGCTCGGTCCCTAATAATATAAAAACGAACGAAAAACAATAGGGCCTTGCTTGCAGGCAAGGCCTCTCACTGCGTGAGAGGGCCTTACCTTTCGGCTCGGTCCCTAATAAATACGACGAACAATAGTCCCCTGTGCATTGCATTGCAAGCACATGGGGAATAAATACGACGAACAATAGTCCCCTGTGCATTGCATTGCAAGCACATGGGGAATAATAATAATAATAATAATAATAATAATAATAATAAATTTGATGAACAATAGTCCCCTGTGCCTTGCATTGCAAGCACACGGGGAATTAAAACTATAGTATGTAAGTTAAAACATTTTTAGATTGAATAAAAGTGGTGGATAAAACAAAATCTGAGTTTTTAGGTCCAGTCCCACTGGATAAAAACACACATGGAGGAAACTTAATATGAAACATAAAAACATCATTCAGAAAGGTTATTCCAGGCCTTGATTGTACATCATTTATTCCTCATTGACACTGGCTAATATACAAAGTAAACATTTAGTGGCTATTTAAACCCCCAACAAATGCTGTTTTAACACATATATGTCCTCTCACCTCATATCCTGCCTAGTAGATTAATACTTCAGTTCCACTCAGTCAACAAGAAGACAGAGGTCATAGAAAACCCTGCTGTTATAAGTAACCTACTCAATATTCAGATCTACCACATATGGTGGTTTCTGAAGCAGATTGTTCTCCTTTATCACAGGAGGGGGATGATTGTGAGGACACATTGTCTGCTGCTTCAGAAGGATCCAGAGGACTATACGGGTCACAGAAGTTTTTTTTTTTTTTTTTTTTAATTATTATTATTAATATTCATGTATAGCATAGTGTAAATCTCTACACATTTACATTGCATTCTTTTATGGAATTTTGATTTTGATGTGTGAGTGTGACAAGTGATGAGAACAAATGATTGGATAAATAGCTTGTGCATTCTTATCCTTTTTACCAGAGCACAACTAGAAAACAGCAAGAGAAGGATCCATCAACTTCCACAACAGCAGCAGGCCAAAGGTCAGAGGGAGATTTACAATAAATGCCAGGTTAGGTCTTCATGTACATCTGTGGATTTTAAATGTTGTATGTTACATGCTATGTTTTATGTTACTATTCCCTCTGCGTTGTGTTATTGGAAGAGCATAAACTCAGGACACAGTGATCTCATGCGGAGGCAGTCTCCATTTATGTACCCTGGACAACAGGATTATAAAGACAATTAGCTGGGATGCTAAATCAGGCCCTGTACCCAGATCTCGCGCCAGAGACAACATGAAAAAGGGCAACAACATACCTGGACAACAGGATTATAAAGACAGTTAGCTGGGATGCTAAATCAGGCCCTGTACCCAGATCTGCAATGATGAAAACATCATGTCAACACCACGGCACAGACAACAAAACCAACAAGTTCAACATCAAAGTAAACACAACTTAACAAACATGGATAACACAAATAATAAGAAATATCAGCAAATAAATGTACAAATACACAGGATATGACGATATGAATACTGACCTCTCGCCAGAGACAACATGAAAAAGGGAAGAGCTACGGGCACTCAGGGAATTTATACACGAACACTACGGGGGGACGCATGAAGAAGAAGTGGGTGTGGGTTTTTCGTTCGTTTTTATTAGGGACCGAGCCGAAAGGTAAGGCCCTCTCACACAGTGAGAGGCCTTGCCTGCAAGCAAGGCCCTATTGTTTTTCGTTCTTTTTATTAGGGACCGAGCCGAAAGGTAAGGCCCTCTCACACAGTGAGAGGCCTTGCCTGCAAGCAAGGCCCTATTGTTTTTCGTTCGTTTTTATATTATTAGGGACCGAGCCGAAAGGTAAGGCCCTCTCACACAGTGAGAGGCCTTGCCTGCAAGCAAGGCCCTATTGTTATTCGTTCGTTTTTATATTATTATTAGGGACCGAGCCGAAAGGTAAGGCCCTCTCACACAGTGAGAGGCCTTGCCTGCAAGCAAGGCCCTATTGTTTTTCGTTCGTTTTTATATTATTATTATTATTATTATTTTTTTTTTTTTTTTTCTGTGACGCTTTAAACTGGAATTTGCCCCCCTAAACATGCTCAAAAACTCACCAAATTTGGCACACATGTCAGGCCTGGCGAAAAATTTGATAAAATGTAAAAATTAACCCCATAGGTGCCAAAATGGCCTCTCTAGCGCCACCTATGTGAAAAAAATGGGAAAAGCCCTAGTGGCCAGTAGGAATGTCGTACAGACATGAAACCAGTGCCAAAATTCTTGTTGGATGAAGCACTACAAATCATCCACTGACACTTATGACCTAACTCCAACAGGAAGTTCGCAATATGCCTTTCAAAATAAAATTTCTAAACTAACTCCGATGACACCGTTTGTCATATTGACTTCTAAATAGCATCAAAAGATAGAGTGAAACCTCCTCAAAAAAGTGATCTCTCACTTTTTCCGGAACTGTCTTAGTTTTTTTTTTACAAGCCCGCAAAGTTGTGATGTTTGGAACTCATTTTTCACTTTGCAGTTTTTCCTGACATGTGACATATCTACATGTACATGGGACTCAGCACAATGCTCACATGCAAAAATTTTTGAGATAGGATGTACGGTTGTTGATTTATAACAATTCTTTTGTTTTCATACTTTTTCCACTTTAGACTGCCATTTGACCCCCTTAACATGCTCCAAAACTCACCAAATTTGCCATGTATGTCATGGCTGGTGAACACTTTCATACAATATCAAAAATTAACCCCTTGGGTGCCAAAATGGACTCTGTAGCGCCACCTATGTACTAAAAAACACACAAAATCTGCCCTAGCAGCCAGTAGGAATGTCACAGAAACATGAAACAAATGCCAAAATGTTGGTCTGATTGAGCCCGACAAATCATACACTGACACTCATGAGCTAACTCCAACAGGAAGTTGGCAATCTGCCTTTGAAAGTTACTCTACGTTTCTGCAATTACTGCTTATTCATTTCACACTTTTTAAAAAAAAAATTATACCTCATTAAATTCCCACAAGTCTGCAGAATCCAAAAGTGAAAGAATTTTTCAGATACGACCTACGGTTATGGAATTATAGCGATTTTTTGAAGACTATGTTTAGTTTCACTTTTCCAAATGGCAAAATCCCTATAAAAGTCTTGCTGGTGCACATTTTCACATGTCTCTCTGTAGTGCAGTGGTTCATGTAGCTGCCTATGGAGCTGAAGGACCCAGGTTCAAGTCCCAGGTAATCCACAAATTATTTTTTTTTTTTATTTTATTTTAAAACAGGTTTTACTGCATTGTATTGTGGATATTGGAAATTTTGCACACATTCAAAAGTACACGGAGTACATTTTTTCAAAATAAAACCAAAATTAAGAATAATACAAAATGTCTATTACATAACTTCTTTTCATTTTTATGACCAAACACTCAACTGTTTGTACAATGTTTCTTCATTCAAAAGTACTCTTTCTCACAGACACACATCCTCACACAATAGGGTTTTTCCAAAATAAAAGCCTTAAATGTGGTAAATCATCACTTTTATACTCACTTATTCATACAATTTCAATTCATTTTTCAAACTGATTCTTTCTCTCACATTAAAAACAAATGCACATACACACAGTAGGGTTTCCAAAATAAAAGTGTCATTTTAAAGGTGATGGTGGTTTCAGCAGAGGGTCACTGGTGTTCTGTACAGATGTAAGGAGGACAGACACTAAAGGATGGGAACTGGTATGGGGACGGACAGGTGTGAGTGGAGCTGAGGCGTCGACAGTCACAGGTGGCGGATCGCGGGGGAGGCGGAACGCCCGGTGCGAGGTCCCGCCCAATGCTGCTTGCAGCTTTAATTATTATTATTATTATACTTCCGTCTCTTTCAACTGGATTTTGACCCCCTAAACATGCTCCAAAACTCACCAAATTTGGCACACATGTCAGGCCTGGTGAAAAATTTGATAAAATGAAAAAAGAAACCACATAGGTGCCAAAATGGGCTCTCTAGCGCCACCTATGTGAAAAAAAACGGTAACTGCCCTAGTGGCCAGTAGGAATGTCGTAGAGACATGGAACCAGTGCCAAAATATTTGTTGGATGAAGCACTAAAAATGATATGCTGACAGTGATGACCTAACTCAAACAGGAAGTTCGCAATATGCCTTTCAAAATAAAATTTTCAAAACTAACTCCGATGACACTGTTTGTCCTATTGACTTCTAAATAGCACCAAAAGATAGAGTGAACCCTCTGCACAAAAGTGGTCTCGTAGCTTAGTCTTAACTGTCTTAGTTTTTTTTTTACAAGCCTGCAAAGTTGCGATGTTTGGAAGTCATTTTTCACTTTGCAGTTTTTCCCCACATGTGACATATCTACGCGTTCATGGGACTCACCACAATGTTCACATGCAAAAAATTTTGAGATAGGATTTACGGTTATTGATTTATAACAATTTGTTTTTTTTCATACTTTTTCCTCTTTAGAGTGCCATTTGACCCCCTTAACATGCTCCAAAACTCACCAAATTTGCCATGTATGTCATGGCTGGTGAACACTTTCATTCAATATCAAAATTAACCCCTTGGGTACCAAAATGGACTCTGTAGCGCCACCTATGTACTAAAAAACTCACAAAATCTGCCCTAGCGGCCAGTAGGAATGTCACAGAAACATGAAACAAATGCCAAAATGTTGGTCTGATTGAGCCCGACAAATCATACACTGACACTCATGAGCTAACTCCAACAGGAAGTTGGCAATCTGCCTTTGAAAGTTACTCTACGTTTCTGCAATTACTGCTTATTCATTTCACACTTTTAAAAAAAAAATTATACCTCATTAAATTCCCACAAGTCTGCAGAATCCAAAAGTGAAAGAATTTTTCAGATACGACCTACGGTTATGGAATTATGGCGATTTTTTAAAGACTAAGTTTAGTTTCACTTTTCACAATGGCAAAATCCCTATAAAAGTCTTGCAGGTGCATTTTAAACATGTTTCTCTGTAGTGCAGTGGTTCATGTAGCTGACTGTGGAGCAGAAGGACCCTAGTTCAAGTCCCAGGCAATCCAAAATTTTTTTTTTTTTTTTAAACAGGTTTTATTGCATTGTATTGTGGATATTGGAAATTTTGCACACATTCAAAAGTACACGGAGTACATTTTTTCAAAATAAAACCCCAATTAAGAATAATACAAAATGTCTATTGCATAACTTCTTTTTATTTTTATGACCAAACGCTCAACTGTTTGTACAATGTTTCTTCATTCAAAACTACTCTTTCTCACAGACACACATGCTCACACAATAGGGTTTTTCCAAAATAAATGCCTTAAATGTGATAAATCATCACTTTTATACTCACTTATTCATACAACTTCAATTCATTTTTCAAACTGATTCTTTCTCTCACATACAAAACAAATGCACATACACACAGTAGGGTTTCCAAAATAAAAGTCTCATTTTAAAGGTGATGGTGGCTTCAGCAGAGGGTCGCTGGTGTTCTGTACAGATGTAAGGAGGATAGACACTAAAGGATGGGAACTGGTATGGGGACGGAGAGGTTTGAGTGGAGCTGAGGTGTGGAGGGTCACGGGAGGCGGATCGCAGGGGAGGCGGATCACGCGGGGGGGCGGATCGCGTGGGAGGCGGATCGCCCGGTGCGAGGTCCCGCCCAATGCTGCTTGCAGCTTTAATTAGGGACCGAGCCGAAAGGTAAGGCCCTCTCACACAGTGAGAGGCCTTGCCTGCAAGCAAGGCCCTATTGTTTTTCGTTCGTTTTTATATTATTATTATTATTATTATTATTTTTCCGTGACGCTTTAAACTGGAATTTGCCCCCCTAAACATGCTCAAAAACTCACCAAATTTGGCACACATGTCAGGCCTGGCGAAAAATTTGATAAAATGTAAAAATTAACCCCATAGGTGCCAAAATGGCCTCTCTAGCGCCACCTATGTGAAAAAAATGGAAAAAGCCCTAGTGGCCACTAGGAATGTCGTACAGACATGAAACCAGTGCCAAAATTCTTGTTGGATGAAGCACTACAAATCATCCACTGACACTTATGACCTAACTCCAACAGGAAGTTCGCAATATGCCTTTCAAAATAAAATTTCTAAAACTAACTCCGATGACACCGTTTGTCATATTGACTTCTAAATAGCATCAAAAGATAGAGTGAAACCTCCTCAAAAAAGTGATCTCTCACTTTTTCCGGAACTGTCTTAGTTTTTTTTTTACAAGCCCGCAAAGTTGTGATGTTTGGAACTCATTTTTCACTTTGCAGTTTTTCCTGACATGTGACATATCTACACGTTCATGGGACTCAGCACAATGCTCACATGCAAAAATTTTTGAGATAGGATGTACGGTTGTTGATTTATAACAATTCTTTTATTTTCATACTTTTTCCACTTTAGACTGCCATTTGACCCCCTTAACATGCTCCAAAACTCACCAAATTTGCCATGTATGTCATGGCTGGTGAACACTTTCATACAATATCAAAAATTAACCCCTTGGGTGCCAAAATGGACTCTGTAGCGCCACCTATGTACTAAAAAATACACAAAATCTGCCCTAGCAGCCAGTAGGAATGTCACAGAAACATGAAACAAATGCCAAAATGTTGGTCTGATTGAGCCCGACAAATCATACACTGACACTCATGAGCTAACTCCAACAGGAAGTTGGCAATCTGCCTTTGAAAGTTACTCTACGTTTCTGCAATTACTGCTTATTCATTTCAGAGTTTTGACATAAAAGTTAGACCTCATTGAATTCCCACAAGTCTGCAGAATCCAAAAGTGAAAGAATTTTTCAGATACGACCTACGGTTATGGAATTATAGCGATTTTTTGAAGACTATGTTTAGTTTCACTTTTCCAAATGGCAAAATCCCTATAAAAGTCTTGCTGGTGCACATTTTCACATGTCTCTGTAGTGCAGTGGTTCATGTAGCTGCCTATGGAGCAGAAGGACCCTGGTTCAAGTCCCAGGTAATCCAAAAGTTTTTTTTTTATAATTTTATTTTAAAACAGGTTTTACTGCATTGTATTGTGGATATTGGAAATTTTGCACACATTCAAAAGTACACGGAGTACATTTTTTCAAAATAAAACCAAAATTAAGAATAATACAAAATGTCTATTACATAACTTCTTTTCATTTTTATGACCAAACACTCAACTGTTTGTACAATGTTTCTTCATTCAAAAGTACTCTTTCTCACAGACACACATCCTCACACAATAGGGTTTTTCCAAAATAAAAGGCTTAAATGTGGTAAATCATCACTTTTATACTCACTTATTCATACAATTTCAATTCATTTTTCAAACTGATTCTTTCTCTCACATTAAAAACAAATGCACATACACACAGTAGGGTTTCCAAAATAAAAGTCTCATTTTAAAGGTGATGGGGGTTTCAGCAGAGGGTCACTGGTGTTCTGTACAGATGTAAGGAGGACAGACACTAAAGGATGGGAACTGGTATGGGGACGGACAGGTGTGAGTGGAGCTGAGGCGTCGACAGTCACGGGTGGCGGATCGCGGGGGAGGCAGATCGCCCGGTGCGAGGTCCCGCCCAATGCTGCTTGCAGCTTTAATTATTATTATTATACTTCCGTCTCTTTCAACTGGATTTTGACCCCCTAAACATGCTCCAAAACTCACCAAATTTGGCACACATGTCAGGCCTTGCGAAAAATTTGATACCATGAAAAAATTAACCCCATAGGTGCCAAAATGGGCTCGCTAGTGCCACCTATGTCAAAAAAAACGTTAACGGCCCTAGTGGCCAGTAGGTTTGTCGTACAAACATGGAACCAGTGCCAAAATGTTTGTTGGATGAAGCACTACAAATGATATACTGACACTTATGACCTAACTCCAACAGGAAGTTCACAATATGCCTTTCAAAATAAGATTTCTATAACTAACTCCGATGACACCGTTTGTCGTATTGACTTCTAAATAGCACCAAAAGATAGAGTGAACCCTCCTCAACAAAGTGATCTCGTAGCTTAGTCTTAACTATCTTAGTTTTTTTTTTAGAAGCCCATGAATTTTCGATGTTTGGAACTCATTTTCCACTTTGCTATTTTTCCCCACATGTGACATATCTACGCATTCACAGGACTCACCACAACGTTCACATGCAAAAAATTTTGAGATAGGATGTACGGTTATTGATTTATGAGAATTTGTTTCTTTTCATACTTTTTCCTCTTTAGACTGCCATTTGACCCCCTTAACATGCGCCAAAACTCACCAAATTTGCCATGTATGTCATGGCTGGTGAACACTTTGATTCAATATCAAAATTAACCCCTTGGGTGCCAAAATGGACTCTGTAGCGCCACCTATGTACTAAAAAACACACAAAATCTGCCCTAGCGGCCAGTAGGAATGTCACAGAAACATGAAACAAATGGCAAAATGTTGGTCTGATTGAGCCCGACAAATCATACACTGACACTCATGAGCTAACTCCAACAGGAAGTTGGCAATCTGCCTTTGAAAGTTACTCTACGTTTCTGCAATTACTGCTTATTCATTTCAGAGTTTTGACATAAAACTTATACCTCATTGAATTCCCACGAGTCTGCAGAATCCAAAAGTGAAAGAATTTTTCACATACGACCTACGGTTATGGAATTATGGCGATTTTTTGAAGACTATGTTTAGTTTCACTTTTCCAAATGGCAAAATCCCTATAAAAGTCTTGCTGGTGCACATTTTCACATGTCTCTCTGTAGTACAGTGGTTCATGTAGCTGCCTATGGAGCTGAAGGACCCTGGTTCAAGTCCCAGGAAATCCAAAAATTTTTTTTTTTTTTAATTTTAAAACAGGTTTTACTGCATTGTATTGTGGATATTGGAAATTTTGCACACATTCAAAAGTACACGGAGTACATTTTTTCAAAATAAAACCAAAATTAAGAATAATACAAAATGTTTATTACATAACTTCTTTTCATTTTTATGACCAAACACTCAACTGTTTGTACAATGTTTCTTCATTCAAAAGTACTCTTTCTCACAGACACACATCCTCACACAATAGGGTTTTTCCAAAATAAAAGCCTTAAATGTGGTAAATCATCACTTTTATACTCACTTATTCATACAATTTCAATTAATTTTTCAAACTGATTCTTTCTCTCACATTAAAAACAAATGCACATACACACAGTAGGGTTTCCAAAATAAAAGTCTCATTTTAAAGGTGATGGTGGTTTCAGCAGAGGGTCACTGGTGTTCTGTACAGATGTAAGGAGGACAGACACTAAAGGGTGGGAACTGGAATGGGGACGGACAGGTGTGAGTGGAGCTGAGGCGTCGACAGTCACGGGTGGCGGATCGCGGGGGAGGCGGATCGCCCGGTGCGAGGTCCCGCCCAATGCTGCTTGCAGCTTTAATTATTATTATTATTCACACACCACTTTGACCTGGATTTTGACCCCCTAAACATGCTCGAAAACTCATCAAATTTGGCACACATGTCAGGCCTGGCAAAAAATTTGATAAAATGAAAAAATTAACCCAATAGGTGCCAAAATGGGCTCTCTGGCGCCACCTATGTGAAGAAAAACGGAAATAGGCCTAGTGGCCAGTAGGAATGTCATAGAGACATGGAACCACTGCCAAAATATTTGTTGGATCAAGCACTAAAAGTGATACACAGACGACCCTACCCTAACTCCAACAGGAAGTTCGCAATTTGCCTTTCAAAATAAAATTTCTAAAACTAACTCCGATGACACCGTTTGTTGTATTGACTTCTAAATAGCGCCAAAAGATAGAGTGAACCCTCCTTAATACAAAGATTTCACACCTTTTCCATAACTGTCTTAGTTTCTTTTTTACAAGCCAGCAAAGTTGCGATGTTTGAAACTCATTTTTCATTTTGCAGTTTTTCCCAACATGTGACATATCTACACGTTCACGGGACTCACCACAACGCTCACATGCAAAAAAAATTTGAGATATGATGTACGGTTATTGATTTATAACAATTTGTTTATTTTCATACTTTTTCGGCTTTAGACTGCCATTTGACCCCCTTAACATGCTCCAAAACTCACCAAATTTGCCATGTATGTCATGGCTGGTGAACACTTTGATTCAATATCAAATTTAACCCCTTGGGTGCCAAAATGAACTCTTTAGCGCCACCTATGTACTAAAAAACACACAAAATCTGCCCTAGCGGCCAGTAGGAATGTTGTAGAAACATGAAACAAATGCCAAAATGTTGGTCTGATTGAGCCCGACAAATCATACACTGACACTCATGAGCTAACTCCAACAGGAAGTTGGCAATCTGCCTTTGAAAGTTACTCTACGTTTCTGCAATTACTGCTTATTCATTTCAGATTTTTGAATAAAAAGTTATACCTCATTAAGTTCCCAAAAGTCTGCAGAATCCAAAAGTGAAAGAATTTTTCAGATACGACCTGCGGTTATGGAATTATGGCGATTTTTTAAAGACTAAGTTTAGTTTCACTTTTCACAATGACAAAGATCCCTATTTAAAGCACACTACTGCCATCTGGTGGGTGTCTGACAATATACCAGTGGTTACAGAAGTGTTCTGTTATACAGGAGTCCTGGGTTCAAACCCCAGGCAGGGAAATAGCTTTTTTTTTGTTTGTTTTATTATTCTTCCCTCCATCACATTTTAAAACAGGTTTTGCTGCATAATATTGTGGATATTGAATATTTTGCACACATTACAAAGTACACACAGTACATTTTTTTCTAAATAAAACCCTTATTAAACATAATACATACTGTCTGTTACATAACTTCTTTTCATTTTTCTGACCAAATGCTCAACTGTTTGTACAATGTTTCTTCATTCAAAAGTACTCTTTCTCACAGACACACATGCTCACACAATAGGGTTTTTCCAAAATAATAGCCTTAAATGTGGTAAATCATCACTTTTATACTCACTTAGTCAGACGATTTCTATTCATTTTTCAAACTGATTCTTTCTCTCACATACAAAACAAATGCACATACACACAGTAGGATTTCCAAAATCAAAGTCTCATTTAAAGGTGATGGTGGTTTCAGCAGAGGGTCGCTGGTGTTCTGTACAGATGTAAGGAGGACAGACACTAAAGGGTGGGAACTGGTATGGGGACGGAGAGGTGTGAGTGGAGCTGAGGTGTGGACGGTCATGGGAGGCGGATCACGGGGGAGGCAGATCGCCCGGTGCGAGGTCCCGCCCAATGCTGCTTGCAGCTTTAATTTTTTGTTGTTTTTTTAAGCAGGTTTTTTTTTTTTTTTTTTATCAATAAAATAAATTAAACCAGAAACAAAATTCTCTGAGGCATCAACTTTTAAGGAAGAATTAATGCTGCTGTATGAAACACATGGCTTTCAAGTCATGTCTGTTTTTACAGACTGTGAATATTGTATTCCCAAAACCATTTAAATGGGCATTGTTAGCTTCTTCCACAAACCTATTTGTGTGAGGCTTTTTAAATTTTGGGGAGGGGGGGGGGTTCTCACATGCTGGACAGAGGATGTTGAATATAGTAAAGATTATAAATCCCTTTGACATGAATCTGTGATTTAGGATTCAACCAAATTGAATTCACTTGAAATCTTGTGAACCACTTCAAGTTTGAACCATACTTCTCCATTTAAGAATGACAAAATAAGCACTTAAGCGTGGGTTTGATCATTTTTACCATGTGGTCCAATTGGAAATAAATGTGAAATGTTATACTCTCTTGTGATTTTGCCAGTGTGGTTATTTGAAATGCTTAACTGGATGGCAGAAGAGTAACTTATCAGACATTTTCATGTGATTTTTGTGGGTTATTTTTTAACAATGCTATTCACATCCTGACCTAAAACACTACCAAAACTTTTCAAAGTTTTGTTTTACTTAATTTTGCTTCTTTAAGTTTAGATATTATATGAAGAAATATTTGTCCATTATCATCATTTTAATAATAATAATGGATTGGATTTTATATAGCGCTTTTCTAGACACCCAAAGCGCTTTACATTATTGATCCATTATTCATTCGCTCTCACATTCTCCCTCTGGTGGTGGTAAATTACATATGTATCCACAGTTGCCCTTGGGCAGACTGACAGAAGCATGGCTGCCAATCTGCGCCTACGGCCCCTCTGACCGCCACCAAACATTCGTACGCATTCATACACCAGTGTGAGTGGCACTGGAGGCAAGGAGGGTGAAGTGTCTTGCCCAAGGACACAACGGACTGACTAGGATAGAGCGGGATTTGAGCCACCAGCCCTTCGGTTATTGGACGACACGCTCTACCACCTGAGCCATGGCTGCCCCCATTTTTACCATTTTGAATGGTCGGCCCCAAGATTCTTGAAATGTTCTGCCTTAACAGAAGTGTTTGTCATGTTTTGACAGTAAAAAAACAAATATTAATCAACTAAAATTTTCACAACTTCGTTTTAAGGCCTTAAATAACTTTGCACCTATATATTTTTGAGACTTACTTATTTATCGTCTGAAGATTTCATTAAGATCCTTTGTTGTGTGAACCACAGGTCAAAATTTGTAAGAAAATTGGTGGATCATTTGTTATTTGAACCACATGTTATAAAACTCTCAAATGTCTCCAACTTCTTTTACACCACACCTTTTTGTGAAGGATTTTGGTAAGATATGATATTACCTTTTATTTTATCATTTTATTTTATGGATTTTTTGGTCTTTACATGCTCACTTTATCTGTTGGGTCTTGTTTCTTTTAAGTTTTTTGTAAAGCAATTTGTAAAGTGTTTAGAAAAGTGATATAAGAATAAAGTTTATTAGTACTATTTTTGTTCTAAAATTGATGTAAAAGTGGCTGCATGTGTCTGCAGTGGTTAGGACTGTTGCCTCACAGCAAGAAGGTCCTGGGCACAATTTCAATATCCTTCTGTGTGGAGTTTGCATGGGATCTCAAACCACTCCGACTTCCTCCCAACATTGAAAGACATGCACTTTAACAGATTAACTGTTAAATCTAAATTGTAAGAATGTGAGCATGAATAGTTGTCCATCTATATATCTCAGCACTATGAAGACCTGCGACACACCAGTGTAACTCACTAGGTAGCTGGGATAGGCTCCAGTGATCCTCTGGATAATTAAGCAGGTCAGAAAATTAATCAATAAATAAATTATCCTTACAAGTTCCTTTAATATGTCCAATTTGCTTGATTTGGTTGCATGTGAATTGTGGAAAGCAATAGACAGAATAGAGGAAAAAGGAAAAAGAACTGCATCACAGTTAGAAGCAGGGTTGCTGAATTGGAAATTATTTCTTGGGGAAGGGCTAAAACTCAAGAATAAACATGGTGTAAAACTTAATGATGTTACTTGGTCCATGTTGTCAACTTCCAATGTCTAAAAACTTACACTGACCTGCACTGAAAATCAATGCTATAAAGGTACAGAGGGTGTGAATGAACACCAAGGGAAGAATGACCAACAGTTGCAGTGCTTTAAGTAGCCCCAACTGCAAAAGAGATAAATAGAAAATGTTCAGTATTCAGAGGGGATTGTATTTTTGCTGAGAACAGAAAATGATTATGGATCCAGGTCATTAAATGGTGGACTGGGGTCCCAGTGGCCCTTTGGCAGAGAGAGTCACATAATGAAGATCGGTAGTCCCTTGGTATTTCATGATGATCCACCTTATACATTTCCAAAGACACAGAAAGCATTACATTACAAAACTCACCAGAGCTCCTCATTAGTTTCTCAGTCACCAACCACAAACAACACATTCATCATATACTGTGTAGCATTATTGATACTGACACCTTAAAGCTGCAGTATGTAGGAATTATGTTCTAAGTAATTGTAAAATTGCCTTGACTGTCACCAGACATTAAGGAATCTTGTTCATTTCAAACACTGAGCCCACTGACAGTAGTAGTCCAGCCAGAATATTTGCATTTGAAAAGCTCAGTGTCAGCCCCGAAATGATGTTTATGTTGACATTGTGTGTTTTGGTCTGATGCCCCGCCCATCACCTGTCTGCTAATCACAGAGTCAGAGGCCTTTCAGCATCCAGGTTGCCAGGTCCCAGTGGGCTGCAGCTGGAACATTTCTGATCACAAATGTCTGACGTTATTAAACTTTAAAGGACTCTTATTATTCCCAAATACATCGTGACAAAGTGAGAAATAAAACAAGGAGATGTATAGGAGATGATTTAGAAACATGGAGACGGCTGAAAGAGAAGAAGGATTTGAAGACTGACGCCGGCCCTGCCTTAGACTGACCACCGGTAAGAGCCACTGAGAGCCAGGGTCGCGGCCTCTTCACCTGGTCCCTTATCCCGGGGCCGGGCAGCAGTCTCTTCTCCTGGCCCTGGTGAACAGACTGCTGGTCCGGGACTGGTGAACAGACCGGGTACCCGGTGTAGGACTTGTCTCTTGCCATGGTAGCTCCTTGTAGTTCAGTGTTTTCTGTGGAAGTGACCTGTTCATTTAGCGGTGTGTAATCTGAACGGGGGGTTCGGTCCGTGGTTCGGGCGGGGGGGGGGGGTCGGTAGTTCGGCATCCGTGGTTTGGTGGTGGGGGGTTAGAGCGATCGTGCGGTTTGTGGTAAAAGTGAAACCTAATGCTCATTTCCCTTTTCTCTGTCTCCTGAATCTTCGCAAACTTTCATTTGAGTGTGCAGGACGTTTGTCCTGGCCTGTTATATATTAAACTTATGTAGAATAAGTCTGGTGATGATTTTATTGTATGAAATTTATGGTGTGGTGGCAAGGATTAGAGGAAATGCTAGTAGTAGACGCTCATGCGGGATTTGGCAACCCCTAGCCTGGGGGGAGGAGGAGAGGATACCACGTTCTACAGTATTTTGAATGTGATTGCAGTACCAGTTTTGGCCACAATCCTACATACTGCAGCTTTAAAGGTTTAATATGCAAAATTTCTTCAATTGTTTGCACACAGACTGTTTAAACTTTACCCCTCCTTAAAGGTCCCGTATTATGCAAATCTGACTTTGTGAAAGTTTTCTTATAGTAGTGTGTGTTGCAGTAGCCTCATTATGAGGTTAGAATTTGAAAACTGTCTGTTTCCTCCCTGCCTTGCTACACCACAGTTTGTGAAAATGCCTGCTCAAACGGCCGAGTTTGAGTTGGCTCCGTTTATGACGACATAAGCGGATTTAACTCCTCCCCCTGACTGTGCCCCCACCCTCGCAAAGCGAGCCCCGCCCTGACAAAGTACCTCTTGGACAACAAACATGGCGAAGGCGAGACACGCAAGTTGTGGTGTTGTTGGCTGCACACACCAACACGATAGTTTATTTTTGCTCCCCACTTCCGAGCCTCTCCGTAAAAAGTGTCTGGATTCTATCTGTGATGGTCATGTACCAAACAACATTCCCAAACGCTTGTATGTGTGTGCCCGGCATTTCACGGACGAGTGTTTTTTAACATGGGCCCATACAGCTCCGGCTTAGCACAAAGACTCCGAATCCAGAAGGACGCAGTACCAACGCTTCGTGACCCAAGTCCAAGTGTGGGAGAAGTAAGTTCTGATCATTTTTTTGTATCTTTACTGCATAACCCTACATTACAGATAAGCTGGTGGGTGTTGATGTGTACGTCTAACGTTAGCATGGCAGCTAACATAGCTCGGTTACTGCTGCTAACGTTTGTGTCCCCGTTAACATGCAAGAGCTGATAATATCAAGAGACATTCAACAGAACTACTTTGAACACTGGCCTTTTGTGGTTGGCATCAGTATAGTTAGCATCAAGCTTGTTAGCAGCTGCCTGCATTAGTGGTGGCAGGCGTCTTTCCGTGTCAGGTCCACGAACCCAACACAACACCGCCGTTTTCCGTCGGGGCTCAATCACACCTCAAGGCAAAGAAAGCCAGTGTTTGGAAAGACGTTCTGTCTGAGACATGTGTATTGTAGACGAGAGAGCCATGGCTTCACAGTCAACATTAGCGCGTAGTACCGCTAGCGGAAGCCGCGTCCTCTCCCAGAGAGGGGAGGGGGAGTGGGCGTGGACAGATGCGTTCATTTGCGTACCCGGAAGCAGGCCCAGAAACGGCCTGTTCTGAGGAGGGCTGGTGAAAGAGACTTTTTCGACCGTTGAAACTCCGAAAAAAGGATGATTTTGGGGCGAACAAACTTAAATACTATGTTTTTGGGCTTCTGAGACCTATATGACATGACTGAAAAATAGCATAATACGGGACCTTTAATTCAGCTTGTGAGGAAAGAGCAGTGGTGAGCTGTGAGAAGAAATGCAGTTTTTGATTTTTTTTGTTGTTGTTTAGTTGTTGGTTTGGGTTTTTCTTTTTTTTTTTTTTTTTTTTTTAGAAATTTGACATTTGATATTTTCAGTTTTTACTTTCTAAAGCTCCAACAAATAATGGTTAGACCTCTTTTGAACTCTATGGGTGTCAAAGAGTAAAGAAGGGAAATGGGCATAAGGTATAACCTGACCAAGAGCTAGCAGGGGTTGTGACATATTGTAAAATACACAGTTTGGTAGAGAGCTCAACATATAATGAACATGCTATGCTATGTCTTCAAAGTTATTATTCAGTTCATTCTGATTCCAGATCAGCTGTGCCAGCACTGTTATTTGACAATAGAAATCATTCGGGAGAACATAGCTGAAACACATAGTTCTGAATGTCTGCAGTGCAAGCTGGAAGTGGCGCGAGCTGGACACGCCACGAGCCGTGAGCCTGAAGCGGCAGGCCCCGGCTCGAGTCAGATGGGGAGCACTGCCCTTCTACTTTCAACTACCATTCTCAATATTAATATTAGTATCCAAATTAGTAAAACCTCCTCTGTTGGCGCCATGTTTGTTACCTCCGCCAAGGAACGGCAGAGGTTATGTTTTCATTGGGGTTTGTCTATCTGTCTGTTTGTCTGATAGCAAGATAACTCAAAAAGTTATGGACAGATTTGGATGAAATTTTCAGGAAATGTTGATACTAGCACAAAGAACAAATTATTAAATTTTGGTGGCGATCAGGAGGTGGGGGGGTGGGGGTGGGGCTGGATTTTGATGAAATTTTCAGGAAATGTTGATACTGGCACAAGGAATGAATGATTCAATTTTGGTGGTGATGGGGGGAGACTGATCTGCCTTGGCGGAGGTCTGCACTCTTCGAGTGCTTTTGAAGTTATTATTGACTTTCTTCTTCTTCTTCTCAAAAAACTTTACTCTTCTTCATGGAATGGTAATAAAGAGTGGCGCCCTCTGGTGGATTGATTGAGAAACACTCATTCCAACGTACAGGAGACATGGAAGTATGAAAGCAGTGACGCATGACAATGTTAGAAACTCATGAACTTATTTACATATGTAAAGGAACATAAATGAGCCTTAAGGCTCTCCATTAGCTCCCACTTATGTTTCGGTGCACAGCCGGGCTTTGCGTCCGAACCGTACTGAACCGTACCGAACCGTGAACTGTGATTCAAGAACTGCAATACGTCTCGAATCGTGGATAACCTGTACCGTTGCATCCCTACTCGCTATGTTTACGAAATGACTTCTCGTCTCATACTGCAACAATAAACAAATCATCACATTTGTGAATTAATGGAAAAACCAACATTACACACTTCTATTTTTTTTTTTTTTTTTTTTACGGTTAGTTAGTATCAGTAAAGTTTTGCACATATGTCCAATGGCAAAGTGACTACTGAAACAAGCACAGAACCTGATGGTCCTTTTAGAGGACTGTATAAACCATAACTACACCCTACTGTTGCCTGTAGGGCCAGATCAAGTAAAAGTGAACATCAGTGTCAAAAATTAAAGTTTCACCTATCATTTCTCAGGCTCATTTTTTAGCTTAAGAATTCTATTTTATGGAACTGTTTACAAAATTCCAGTATTGCTTGTAGAAAAAAAAGATTTTAACTGATTATGTAAAGTTATACTTTTGACATCACACCTTTGACTGAAAAGCCAATGTAAATGCACTATTAACTATAATTGTTATATTTTTTTTCTTGCTTGTATAACTGATATTTTAAGTCTGTGAAAGTCTGTAGTTTTCAACAGTACAAGAATATAGAAAGGTTATGTACAATCAAATTATTTGAAAAATATGCTCTGTTATTAGCTGTGTAGGCTATCAGTTGTAATATGTATGTTAAATAAATATTTATTAGCATATTTGTAGTGTTTTAGTTCCAGCAAAGTCTTTTATATGACTACTGAACGAAATGACAAACTGCTGTCCCTGTGTCACAACATATTTGTGTTCATAAAAACTTATCATTTAAACATTTTTATCCAATATTGATCACAATTGTAGTTGAACGTCATAGCTAAAGCATTATGTTTCATTTAGTATCAATTTCTTATGAGAGCAGCATGTTTTGTATATTTGTGTAAAGTGAAAAAAAAAGATGTTCATTTTGAGTCCCCATATCATGCAGCAGTAATTTAAGTATTTTTACCCCAAAATTTTATTTCTGTAAATTGTAACATGCGTCATGTGATAGCACTTACTGAGACCTATTCATACATGTGTTAAACATGGATCTAAGTTATTTAGTTTTCAACACAGAGGTTACGTGGTTATGGATTTGTCTGTTTGTTTGTTTGTTTGTTTGTCTGTTAGCAAGATAACTCAAAAAGTTATGGAAATCCTTCCATAACTTTTTGAGTTATGATGAAATTTTCAGGAATGTTGGTACTGGCACAAGGAACAAATGATTAGACTTTGGTGGTGATCGGGTGGGGATGACTGATCTGCCTTGGTGGAGGTCTGCGCTCTCCGAGTGCTTTTCTAGTTGAACATGAAATGTGTCCCTGTATCGCCACTTGATCTGGCCCTGTAAGTGATTTTTTTGTATATAAATTAAGTGCTTAAAGCCCACATGGCAAATATCAAAGCCTCCTCTTAGTCCTTCAGTGAAAGTTTATTGTAGCTAAGATTTTGTTTTGCCCTTTGCTCTTTTCTAACCCTAAACCCTGATTTTCAAGGAGCAGCTACACCAAATCATGGGCCTGATGTGGTTCTCCTCTGTCCTCTGTCAATTTACAGAAGGACATTTTTTCCAAAACAGTGGTGTAATGGCATGGGCCCATCAGTCGTGTATGTCATGGCCATCCAATTAACGTTTTGAAATTTAAAAAATGAAAAACAGAAAATTACCTGTATTTCATTTGTCGTTTCAAAATTTGTAAAACAAAAATGGTAAAAGACTTCTATCCTGCTGTCCTTATAATAATAATAATAATAATAATAATAATAATAATAATAACAACAACAATAATAATAATAATAAAAGGGAAACAGTTCTTTAACTAACTTCAGGTGCTGTGGAAAATGGAACATTGGATTTAAGAAAAATGCTGTTCCTTTTCCATTCCCATTTTGCCATAGGTAGGTCTCTTTTAATCACCTGAAACTTGTTTTCCTGAGTTTTCCCGTGAGCCCCATGAAACCAAAGAAGACGTTTGTAGTTCAGATTTGTTAGGTGCAAGAAGATGTCTTTAGATCAATATTCAGATTGTATTAACTCTCTGGAATCTGAATGTATTTTGACCATTTTTGAATACTTTACATCTCCAATGTATACTCCACACTCAAATAGCACAAAACGCAAAAAAAAAAAAAACATCTACACTACACACTCACACTGCACTACTCACTAATGATACACACAAAAAAAAACATTAAATATGCACAAATCTCTGAAATGTTGAAGTTTGCTCTCTTTCATCTCTTTTCTGTTGTTGTTACTTCCACAACATTTCTAATTGCTCATCAACCACATTATGCATAGCACAGCATGCACTTCTCTAATTCGTCCATGTAATGCACTTTTCAACCGAAGGGGATGGTAAGTGGTGACATAACCGTCACATGTTTTCCTGGTTCCAGGTCCAAACAAATCGTGCAAGATGTGCAGCCTACAATGTATTGACATGATATACAATGTTTTCACATGATCTACAAACATCTTTGGTTTCATGGGTCTTGTGGGAAAACTCAGGAAAACAGTGTTTTCCAGGTCATTAAAAAAAAAACGTCTACGGCAAAACAGGAATGGAAAAGAAACAATACACTCCTGATCAAAATTTTGAGACCAGTTACATCTTAAGAAGGTTCTAAGTAGAGTTTCAAAATGCAAAAAGAAGAAATGGGAGTGAGACAAAAAAAATTGAGTAAGCAATTTATTGAAAGCAACAATTAAAATGAAGTAGGCTGTTCAATGGCTGATCAAAAGATTAGGACCACAGCCGTTCAAAAACGAAAATCTGCATGAAAATGTGGATTCAATGTCATTTTCTGTCAGGTTTTCACACTGTCATGACCTCCGGATGGCAAAGGAAAAAAGCTTTCTCTCTTTGAACGTGGTCGGATTGTTGAGCTGCATAAGCAAGGCCTCTCACAACATGCCTACGATTTATCAGATAGGCTTAATAGTGAAAGAATAACTGCATTATCCTTCCATGGTCAGTAACATCAGGTATTGAAGCAGCACAGACAGGCTGCACCTGTAAAGTTTACAGGTGCAGCTTCATTTTCCTGCATGTACCTGATAAATCGAAGAGATGACTGCTGTTTTCAGTTCAGCATCGGAAACATGGTTTGGACATCTAAGGTTGTGGTGGAGAGCACCATGTTGCTCCCTGGCAATATAAAGCATTGTTGATTTCTGCATGGGGTGCCCCATTTGTAAACAGCTCCATAATGAAATATGCAAAAGGTTTGAGTGCAGCCATTGTAGATAAACCCAGAGATACTTTAAATGACTTTGATCAAACTCATCACCATGCACTACCACTTCACACTTCCACTGTTGTAATAATAATAAATAATAATAAAACCAAAATAATAACGCCATAATTTTGTTTTGAATGTCAGTCAGAGCCAAATTACACACATATGCAAAAAAAAATTGGTAATACATTCTTTTCTATCCAAGTTTTATATATATATATATATATATATATATATATATATATATATATATATATATATATACATATATACATACATATATATATATATATATATATATATATATATATATATATATATAGTCTGATTTTATTTTGAAATGGAATAAAGAATGAGTGAACCATACATGTATTCTGAAGTCAGTTAAAGAGCCATTTCCTGTTTTTGTTTTTTTTTTTTTCGATTTTAAGAAGAACAGCTGGATACAAGTTCCTTTCCAGTTTTCATTTACTGATTTTATGTTTATGTTTATGCATTTGGCAGACGCTTTTTTCCAAAGCGACTTACAGGGGAAAACCAGTCAAATCCCTCAATCAATCAAATTTTATTTATATAGCACCAGATCACAACAAAAAAGTTGTATCATGACACTTTATATATAGAATTGGTCAAAACCAGACTCTAAGCCAATTTACAGAAACCCAACAGAATCCTCCAGGAGCAAACACTTGTGACTGGTGACAGTGGCAAGGAAAAACTTCCCTTTAACAGGCAGAAACCTCAAGCAGACCCAGACTCCTGGAGGATGGCCGTCTGCCTTGACCATTTTAAAACAAAAAACGAAATACAGGTTGTTTTCTGTTTTTCATTTTCAATTTCAAAACAGAAATAGGATAGTACACAGACCCTCATCAGGGAGAGTGAAGTTGGTTCCATTTTCGAAACCAGTTCCGAGAACTGTAAACGGAACCGGTTCTGTTTAAGGATCTTGGATCCAGTTTCGAGATCCATAAATGGAACCAGTTTCATTTACAGAACTCAGAACCAAGCCATGTTTCTAGCTCAAAGCCCCGGCTTCATGCCCACACCAAGCCCTCAAAGCCCTGTCTTCTGTCGGGCTTGGAGGTGCGCTAAGTGACCCGGGACACCAAGCCACAGATCTCCACGGACCTTGGATCTAGTTCCAAATAAGGCTCTCCATCAGCTCCAAGCTATGAATTAATACACATTTGCACTCGTCTGCTGTTTACATTTTCTTTATTGCTGGTGAATATCATTTTGATTGACTTAATACCAACCCCAAGTGTCACATCATGCCCTGCACCAAGCCGTGCCCTGAGCTTCAAGTGCTGACTCCTGCCAGGCTTGTCGGTGTGCTAAGCAGTGGTGACCCGGGGCATGGATCAAGTTCCGAGAACCAGTTTTGTTGACAGAACTCGGAACCAAGCCAGGCTCCAAGCTCCACTGTCACCAAAAAATGAAAAGATGACAAACTGCATTTTACACCAATTATTTGCATGTATTGATAGGATTAGTGGTTAAGAAGTTATTAAACATTATAGATCAGTAGATGATTTTGGTTGGTGGTGGTCTCTTAAAATAGAGTTATTGTGTCATACTGCCATATTTTCCTTGAACAGCTGGTATGATTATAGAACTTTATGACAAGTTTAAAGTTATATAAGGAGTAACATTATATAATGTCATATAAGGAATAAAGTGACAGTGGTAATTATCAAATTTATTAGGCCTTTCTCTATTTGTCTAAGAGACCATCCTGCATCATGGAGTGTTTTAATGGAACTCTTTTATTTCAACAGTCAAGGATGTCAAAGTCATTTTAGTTCACATTGCACATGCAGCCCAATTTAATCCCAAGTGAGTCAAACAAGTAAAATACTATCATAAAAACCTATCAAAAATGACAAAGCCAAATGTTTTAGTGTGAAAGAAGTAAAATTGTATGAAAATGTTTAAATTTACCAACAATCCTGTTACAAAAAAAATTTGATTAATCTTAATTTCTTACTCGGAACTGGAGCCAACGTTCATTTAAGTTAAAAGTAAATGGGAGCTAATGGAGAGCCTTACTTTTTCATCTTTTTCTGGAATATCTGTGATGTCTAAAAGCCAATATGTCCACATTTGAAGTAAGTTGTTTCAGGGAAGTCTCCCATTTGGTTTTTATTGAGTACTTCTTGTTTTTTAAGTAAAGTTTTTACATTTAGCATTTACAATGAAAGATAATTTTGGAGCCCCGGAGGGGCTGCTTACCTCGTATATGATAATTCAGCACCATGGACAGAGGATGAGTCTAACCATAAAACACTCAACATGACTTCATATACCTTATTACTTTATTCTGTTACCTACGGAAAAATAACATGAGAGTAGTAGAAATGAGCCAGGTCTTGACTCAGAGTCTCACACTGTCCATAGAGGTGCTGCCTCTATATCTATGGCCACACCCGGCATCTGCTTCTACCGGACCTAAACAGCGTATATTTGTTCAGGTTGTTCACTTTTTTGTTTTCCTTTTTTTTTTTTTGTAAAAGGATAGTTTGTAAATTTAAACATTTTTCATACAATTTTACTTTTTTGCCACTTCATGATGCTGGATGGTCTCTGAGACAAAAAGGGAAAGATCTCATAAATGTGTTAATTATGGAAATAAAGTGACCACCATCACTTTATTCCTTTTGTCACGTTATATAATTTTATTCCTTATACAATGTGTCATAAAGTTCTATAATCATACCAACTGCTCAAGGAAAATATGACAGTGTGACACAATAACTCTATTTAACCCATAAAGACCCAAACCACCACTGACCAAAACCATCTACTGATCTAAAATGTTTAATAACTTCTCAATCACTAATCCTATCAATACATGTAAATAACTGGTGTAAAATGCAGTTTGTTATCTTTTCATGGTCAAAGTGGAGCTTGGGTCCCGGCTTAGTTCTGAGTTTTGTACATGAAACCTGTAGCAAGAATAGGATACCAAATTATTTAAGAATGGAGTGTTGATTTATTGATTTATTTAATTATAGATTTATAACTAACCTTAAACTTAAATCAACCCAAAACAGTAATTTGGAAATCTTGCAAAGGTGGTGGAAACGTTGACTGCACAGGGAAACCAAGCGTGAAAAGGCACTACACAAGAATAAACTGAGGCAGCGGATTTATATACATATAAATAATTTATTAACTAAACTAAGACACACAAATAACATAAAGACAAGAGACAAACAAGATAATAGGGAGCAGGAGATTATGGACAGGAGAATACGTAGATTAAGTTGGCAGATGGCTATATTCAAGGTATTATAACGTTAGTGAGGTTACGTTGAGGTAAACCTACTTAAATTGGAATAACACCAACTCAGATAAATCAGGAGCAAGTTTTCTTACAAGTTAGAAGTCTTCTGAAGGGTACAGGATGTGACTTTGGAGAAGGAGCATGTAGCAGCTGGAGCGACACGCCCACAGTGAGGCTGCAGGGCTGGAGAGGCCTTGACGGAGAATGGATGAAGTCTTCTGACGGAGTTCGAAGCAGGAGCATGCGTTGGAGCGGAGTGCTCACGGGAGCTCTGGAAGTCTGAGGGTCTGAAGCTCTGCTGGTCTGAAGGAGGTTCACAGCTGGCTCTGGTTCTGGAAAGCTCACCAGGAGAAGTTGAGAACAGCGAAGATGGTAAAGGCTCTTTGAGAGCGAAGGAGATGGAACAGCTCTTTTGGAGCCCAGAAGATAGTAAAGCTCTCTGTGAAGTTTTGAGAGCGAGAGTGATGGTAAAGCTCTGTGAGAGCCAAGGAGATAGTAAAGCTCTCGCCAAAGTTCTGAGAGCGAGAGTGAGGGAACAGCTCTGATGAAAAGTTGGTTTCATTTACTTTTATAGTTCTGTCTGAAAACCAACCCGGCACACCTCCCTCATGCATATTGATGAGTCATCGATGCCTTGGGGCATTGTCTTCTTTGTCTGTTTCGGCTCTAATCCAACCCACTTTGCCGGTCATTTGCATATCTCAAAGTATCATGTTTCTCTTCCCTCTTAGGGAGACAGAGGGGGAGAGATGGGACTTTGCGCAAACTTGTAAGAAAACTTTGCATCTTTAAATAAGATCCTTAAAAAAGATCACTTAAACTTTATACATCACCTGTAACCTCACTCAGCCTTAATAAACTAAGCACCATTATTCAGACATGCTATAAGCAGTAATATTCTTACTTTCAACATAATTCATAATAAACATGAACAGGACACACATATATGAAACCACAGGTCAGGCAAATGGCTTAAGTATTACGTCTACATAAAAGAGTTAACATGCTGAGTTAATCAACATTAACACATTTCTGTGATCCTATTAACATGACACCAGATACAAATTTTGTTATTCAGTCCATTTCTTCTGGGTTTATCTTCACCTCTGGATGAACAAGAAAGATGGGACACAGATGTTGGGAGGAAGGTGGTCGACTGTTCAATTTATGAGTCCTTAATTGACTATGGCAGGGAAGATGTCCTGCATTGACCTGATACCAGCCAATCAGCATGGTTGTTCAGGAATTTGGTTTGACACAGAGAGGAAGATAATATAATTTATAATTCTGTTTTCAACTCTGTTCACTCACTGCACCGTCATGCCGCTACAAACCGATTCTTGGAACTGGATCCATGCCACAGGTAACCATGGCTTAGCGCACCGAAAGCCCAGCAGGAGCCAGCGCTTGTAGCTCAGATCACAGCTTGATGCAGGCGCAACCCAGTGATGTGGCACTTGGGGTTGGCATAAATTAAGTCAATCAAAATGATATTCACCAACAATAAAGAAAATGTAAACAGCTGATGAGTGCAAATGTGTATTAATTCATGGCTCAGAGCTGATAGAGAGCCTTACTCGGAACTAGATCTGAGGTCCATGGAGGTCTGCGGCTTGGTGTCCTGGTCACTGCGGCTTAGCACACCTGCACGTGGAGCTGGGGCTTGGAGGGTTTGAAGCCAGGGTTTGGAGCTCAGAGCACGGCTTGGATCTGAGTTCTGTAAATGAAACTGGTTCCGTTTACGGATCTCCAAACTGGTTCCGAGATCCTTAAACATAACTGGTTCCGTAAACGTAATTGAATGTGTTTATGGTTCTCGGAATTGGTTTCGAGAACAGAACAAACTTCACGCTTCTCCCTCATCAATTCTTTTTTAGTCTTTCAACATGGACTAGGGATGGGAAACTTGATTCTTTTCAATGACTTGAGTTCATTTGAGCCATTCACCAAGGAGAATTGTAAGTCATTTGAGTCAGTGAGTCAGTCATCCAAAGTGTGCAGAAATCCATCTGGTAAAATGGTATCGTTGGATTGTATGTTGAACCCAAAACTAGAAGTTCTTTTCAATAACTTCTAATACACTAATCAGTAATCAATACACTAAATAAACCAGTGGATGTTGAAAGGTTAAAACAGTGTTATTTTTACAACTATTGGATGCCTTTGTAAATAGCCATGTAAAGATAATCTGAGAGAAAAGTCATACTCAAGAAAGTAATTAAACCAGCTTTAACAAACTTGAATTTATTAAGTGAAACAACTGTGTGGCATGGATTACTATAAGTACCATACACTGACAAAACTGCTCAGTGGTTTCACTTATTTACATTCATGGTAACTGCGATGAAGAGGATAGATTGAATGTTACTCATCTCTGGTCCCCCTCAATGGCTGAACTGTGCTGCTGTTTGATCATCACATTATCTATTTCTTAATGAGCTTCTGTCACTGCCAAAAGGTTCCTAGGCAACCTGGAGTGGGACTTTGTGTTATTTCTCTCTTAAGTCTTGATCTGACAGCAGTCGCCACTACATGATTTATTTGTATTAGACTCTTAATACACTAGAGTCTGTCATTACACATTGATCCAGTTTCCATTCACTTGCAATGCAGTTGATGTAATCAACTTACTTTTATTTCGCAAATATAAAGACATTTTGATTTAGATGCCTACAACACACTGACTAGGACAGAGATGAAAAAGACTCAGAGGTTTATAGAATATACAAGTACCATTTTTTTCAGTTTCCACAATTAGCAGCTTAACTGGTAACAAGTAAAGGATCATGATGGGACGTAAAGGGAACATCGATAAAATGAAATAGGCTTTACGAGGATGGGCAGTGATTCAACTTCATGGCAGAGTTGTCAGACAGATTTAAAAGAAAAAAATTCTCAACACAAAACTGTCTTCTGCGAACGAGGCCATCTACAGTGAAAAATATTGTGCCAGATTCAGTTCGTCTGCAATCTCAATGTGTAATCAAGGTTAATCAAGGGATCTACTCTTGAAGGTGTGTGACTGTTGTGCCACTTTGATGGATATAGTCTCACGGGCTCAGGAGGACTTTGGAAAACTGTTGTCACTTAAAATATTTTGCTATAGCATCCACAAATACAACATGAAACTGTACTATAAAATTCTGAACAGAAACAGTCCTCAGCTCATCTCAGATGGGAAAAAAGATTGTGAAATCATGTGCTGTGGTCAGGAAAGTCCATCTTTTACCCTATTTTTTGACAAAAGTGGATTTTAGGTTCTATGCGTCAAGATGAAAAAGACCATTCAGACTGTTGTACCAAAGCCACATTACATCATCAAATGCAATGCAAAGTGGGAAGCAGTGGTGTACACTACTGGACTCTAGAGCAGTGGAGACTGTTCCCTGAAGTGACAAATCACACCTCTGTCTGACAATCCAATGGACAAGTTTGGGTTTGGCACCTACAGACTTCATTTAAACTTTAAAACGCAGGCATTTTTGTCGTCTCCACAGGAATTTACCTTGTTTGAGGATGAGGTTTACAGTTTTTGATAGATGGGTCTTAAAAAAGTGTCAAATTTGTCAGATCACAGGAAACAGCGCATGCATTCCTCACATTCCTGTCTCACCAGAATGTGAAACCAGACAACAACCACCTCAAAATTTTCTGGATAACTCACCCTCCAGGCCAAACGATACATAGGAGGCAAATGATTTTTTTTCCAAAAATATGGCCACGGTTCCTGGGATTCATATGAACCCATGTCTGAAAACCTAGCTCTTTCTAAAGTGAAATGGCAGGCAGTAGTTTAGGGACAAATCCCTCCTTGGCTCCTATTCAAATCATTACAAACGGATCATTCTTCTCCTAATTAGTTGACTGTTTTTACACTGCTGTAACCCGGTCATTTCTCACAGTAAAAGCAAGAAAACTACATCCTTGTGTTCCAGAGCTCTTCGTGCCAGTCATGATCATTGTAGTTTTCACCTATCTTTTACGGTTTTTCCGTAATTAGCAGCTGTTTGGGACCTATTCCAGAGCTCTTTCTCTGCCTTCTGAGCACACTTCTCCCAAACAGCCTGAATGTCACCGTGGCAACGACAGGTCTACTAAGGGTCATTGGAGTCAAATTACTTTGGTGCAGGGGTATAGGTAGGATGCGGGGGGGGGGGGGCTGTAAATACTGACTGAATGAATACTGGTTGATGGTCCACACTTGAATGAAATGATACTGAATGTGGCTGGCACTGCCACCTAGTGGTCCCACACGGTAACTCTGTCATTTTTTGTCCGATCACCACCAAACTTGACCTGGTTGATGTTAGTCTGGCCTTCAATGAAATGATACTAAATCTGTCTGATACTGCTGCGTAATGGTCCCCCACGGTAACTCGATCACTTTTTGTCTAATCAAACCAAACTTGACCTGGTTAATGTTGCTCCCGCCCTGAACAAAATACTGAATCTGGCCCACAGTGCCACCTAGTGGTCCTGCATGGTAACTTTGTCATTTTTTGTTCGATCGCCACCAAACTTGACCTGGTTGATGTTGCTCCCGCCTCAAATGAAATGACATAGCGATATTGAATCTGATTCATAGCGCCAACTAGTGGTCCTGGAAATTTGCCTCGGCTGTGAGCCGCCTCGGCCTGGATGTGGACACAACCTTGTGATTGCAAGCAGGACCTGTTGTCGTGAACGACCTCGGAATAGAGCCAACGTCGTGCCCCCCCCCAACCCCCAACCCCCGAGCCCTTCTCACGATTTCCATGTGTGGAAATTGTCTAGTTTAAAAAATGTTAGTGCAAATCATTATGAGGATTTTTTCAAAGTAAATCTTGCAAGTTATTTTTTTTCAGTGTACTACTACTACTACTACTTCTACTATAACTCCAGAGAACGAATGACAGCTGTGAATTAATTCAGTAACAAACATTTGACACCGTGGTGCCTTGACATTACAGGATAAACAAGTCTCTAAGAACCAATAAGATGACACTAAAGATCTTACTGAACTGCTTTGTGAATAAGGACTGAAAAGCCTCAGACAAAACCATTCGTGTACAAATGATGTTTGCATAATTCTTCTCTAGTGACCAGTCCACTTTCAGTGTTTATTTAAGGTCTTCCTATCTGAGGCTCGTAAAGTTTGAAGACTTTCTCTTCTTGCAAATTTACCAAAAAATTCATCACACAGCCAAAGCTGCTCTTATGTGGTAAATAATAATAATTTTATTTATACAGCACCTTTAAAAACTGAGTTTACAAAGTGCTTTAAAAACACAGCAAAAGAGATAAGAACAGCAAACTGGAAAAACATGACACTCCAAATAAATTTAAATATATTGAAGTAGAGAGGGCAGAGATTACAGAGACATAGCATGATGCTGTCAAATCAATATAAAAACAAGAAAAGCACTCGGAGAGCACAGACCTCCGCCAAGGCAGATCAGTGGGCCCCCCCCTTGCCCCCCCACCCCCAATCACCACCAAAATTCATCCTTCATCATTTCTTCCTTGTCCCAGTATCAACATTTCCTAAAAATTTCATGAAAATCTGTCCATAACTTTTTGAGTTATCTTGCTAACAAACAAACACGCAAACAAACAAACATGCACGCATGCACACAAACACACAAAGCCTCACAATACCTCCTGGCGGAGGTAATGAAGGAATAGAATAAGACAGCATCATATATCGAATGTCAATATAAATGAATAACCAAAAAAGGGTAAAATTAAATATTCAAGCATTAAAAGAGACAACATCACATAAAGGCAAGTCTATAAAAATGTATTTTAAGAAGTGACTTAAAAGATGTCACTGATTCTGCAAGCCTTATCACCTTGTGCATGCCGCTCCAAAGTCGAGGGACCCTGATGGAGAAAGCGTGGTCATCTTTAGATTTAAGCCTTGACCTTGGAAGAGCCAGGAGCCCCCTGCCTGAGAATCTAGTGCTGTGTACTGGCTCAAAAGTGATTACCATGTCAGCTATGTAGCTAGGGGCCAGGCCCAACTGGGCTTTAAAAGTGATCAGTAAATCTTAAAATCAATTCTAAAACGCACAGGAAGCCACTGGAGTGAAGCCAGGATTAGGGTGATGTGATTTCATCTGTTAAAACCAATGAGAAGCCTAGTTGCTGCGTTCTGGACCAGTTGGAGGCGGGAAAGTAATTTTTGACTAATGCCGGACAGGAGTAAATTACAGTAGTCGAGTTTGTAGAATATGAACGAGTGGGGTGGATGACTGTTTCCAGGTCGGAGTGTGGGAGCATTGGTTTGATTCTTAAAATGGTATGTAGACAGAGAAAACAGGACTGGACAACTTTATTGATGTGTGATTGAAAGGTGAGATCTGAATCAAATATTACTCCAAGATTTCTGGCAGTGGATGTGGCATTTGTAGTTAGAGGACCAAGGCTATTTTTGACAGGAATGATGGACTTTGGTGGAGTGAACAGCATGATCTCGGATTTGGAGTTGTTAAATTGGAGAAAGTTGTGGGCCATCCAACAGTTTATGTTGTTGAGACAGTCTGACACAGCAGCTAGGCTTCTTGGGTCATCTTGTCTCAGGTGCAGGTATATCCAGGGTGCAATTTGTCAGAAAAAACAGGGGGGGGGGGGGGGGTTAACTCTTGAAAAAACAAGGTACAGGAAAAACATGGTAAAGGATTTATGGCAAACAGGCAACTCAATCAAACTGTAAAACGTAACATAAAACCTAATCAATTAAGATGCAGTTGAACATGTTACACTTGCACCTGCAGGTGTAAGTCTGTACACGTTGTGCGTACCTGAGAAAGAGAGAGAGAGAGAGAGAGAGAGAGAGAGAGAGAGAGAGAGAGAGAGAGAGAGAGAGAGAGCAAAACATGAATTAACAATGACCACAAAATGCCAAAAAAGAATGGTCCACAACAGTCTGAATGTGTGTATGTATGTAAATGTATGAAGACACATCACTTATTCGAAGTAGTGTCTGTCCTTAAAACAGCTTCCTAATAAGAGAAAGAAAAAAAATCTCAGGTATGAATGTCTATGTGTATATATGTCTATATGTATGAATGTATAAAGACACATCACTCATTAGAACAAATTACTGTACCTTAAACCAGCTTTCTACTGAAAACAAAACATCAATAAACAACGTACCACAATGGGGTATGTGTGTACAAAAACACATGGCAATAATCACAATAAAGTATCCTTTCCCTTTACAATGACAACAATTGTTATCAAAGAACGTGTAGCATAAAAACAATGGTCAGAGTAATGCAAACACTTCTGACTTCCAGTCTGTAAGCACACATCATAAACAAATATTGCCAAAAACATACATGAAGGCAACGTGGCAATATGTGAGTTGCATCATTTCAGTCCAGTACTAGTGTAATAAACAGTCCATATTCCAAGGGGCTAACATGGTAGACTGGGGTTTGGAAGTCTTGAAGCTAAGCAATGCTCCACGCAAGGCTTCCCATTTTCTCAGTCAGGCAGGGATGCTTAGAGATGAGGGCCTCTCCTACCATGTTAAACTGTTTATCGGTTACATAAAGATTGTACTGGACTATTTCTTGCACCAAGTCCTCAAGAATGTTTGACTTCTTCCAACACCTGGTTGACCCGTTCCGTTTGCCCATTTGTCTGTGGATGATATCCAGATGACAGACTGACAGATGCCCCAATGAGGGCACAAAAAGCCCGCCAGAAGCGGACGACAAACTGTGGTCCCCTATTGGAAACCACATCTTTAGTGAATTCTACACACATTATACAAAACAGCTTCCGCCGTCTCCATGGCAGTGGGGAGTTTAGGCATGGCTACAAAATGGACCATTTTAGAAAATCTATCCACAATAGTGAGTACAGTGGTGTTACCATCCGAGAGGGGCAGACCCGTCACGAAGTCCAGTGAGATGTCAGACCATGGCCTCTTGGGAACTGGTAGAGGACGTAACTGACCGGCTGGGGCTGTGTGCGATGATTTGCATGACGCACAGATGGGACACACAGCCACATACTCCGACACCTCTTTATCCATGCTGGGCCACCAGAACCGCTGTTTTATAAAAAACATGGTACGCTGAACCCCTGGGTGGCATGTCATCCTGGAGGTGTGAGCCCAGTGAATAACCTGTGGGCGGAGACAAAAAGGGACAAACAACCGGTCCGGCGGTACCCCCTCCGGAACGTCACAGTCTTTAAGGGCCTCCATCACAGATCTCTCAATAGCCCACTGAAAAGCCCCCACAACACAGGAATCAGGCAGAATGGTTTCAGGTTCAGGGACAGACTTGGTGGAGGAAAACATTCTGGACAAAGCGTCCGGTTTGCCATTTTTAGAACCAGGTCGATAGGATAGGGAAAAATTAAAACGAGTGAAAAAGAGAGCCCACCTGGCTTGTCGAGAATTAAGCCGCTTGGCGGATCGCAGGTACTCCAGGTTCTTATGATCCGTCCACACCAAGAACGGAACCTCCGTTCCCTCCAGCCAGTGTCTCCATTCATCTAGCGCCACCTTGATGGCCAACAGCTCACGATTTCCGATGTCATAATTTCTCTCAGCCTTGGACAGTCTCCGTGACAGGAAGGCACATGGGTGGAGCTTGTTATCCCTTGGGGAACGCTGTGAGATCACAGCTCCTACCCCCACATCCGAGGCATCCACCTCAACCACCAACTGCAAGGCTGGGTCGGGGACGGACAGGATAGGTGCTGACGTGAAGGCGCTCTTAAGCTGTCCAAACGCAGTCTCAGCTTCTGGACTCCATCTGAAAGCAGTCTTAGGGGAAGTGAGACAGTGCAAGGGGGCAGCCACATTGCTGAACCCCCGAATGAACTTCCGATAAAAATTAGCGAACCCCAGAAATCTCTGTACCTCTTTGCGAGATGTGGGAGTAGGCCAATCCCTGACAGCGCTGACCTTCTCCGGATCCATCTGGACACTCCCCTCACCAATGATGAACCCAAGGAAGGAAACGGAGGATCGGTGGAATTCACACTTCTCCGCTTTAACATACAGCTGATTCTCAAGTAACTTCTGCAGGACCTGACGGACATGCTGGATATGAGACTCCTCATCGGGGGAGAAAATCAAAATGTCATCCAAATAGACAAACACAAACAGGTTAAGCATATCACGGAGGACGTCATTCACTAGGGCCTGACAGACAGCAGGAACATTAGTCAAACCAAAAGGCATCACCAGATATTCATAATGTCTGCTAGGAGTGTTAAATGCAGTCTTCCACTCATCTCCCTCTCTTATTCTCACCAGATGATATGCGTTTCTGAGGTCCAGTTTGGTGAAAATCCGGGGTCCATGCAGGAGCTCGAAAGCGGATGACATCAGAGGTAATGGGTATCGGTTACAGGATAGTAATCTCATTGAGACCTCTGTAATCAATACAGGGTCTCAGAGTTTTGTCCTTTTTATCTACGAAGAAAAAGCCTGCCCCCGCTGGCGATGAGGACGGCCTAATCAACCCTGCTGCCAATGACTCATCTATGTATTTTTGCATGGCGGCGGTCTCTGGACCCGACAGGGAATATAACCTCCCTCTGGGGGGACAGGTTCCAGGTCGGAGGTCTATGGCGCAGTCGTAGGGTCTGTGTGTGGGTAAGGATGTAGCCCGGGTCTTACTGAACACCTGTTTCAGGTCGTGATAATGTTCTGGTACTTTACTGAGGGCCGGGAAATCCACCTCATCCACCTTAGAGGAGTGGACCGAGGCCACCGTGGTGCGGGGAAACTGGGATAGTGGCTTAGACTCAATACCCCCCACTAGGCAAGAGGCGCACCCCTCCCCCCATGCCTGGACCTCCCCCGTGCTCCAGTCCATACAGGGGTTGTGACGCTGGAGCCAGGGGAAACCTAAAATAAGGGGGTGAGCCTCAGACTGATAAACATGGAAGGACAGAGATTCAGAATGACCGTCGGCGAACCGGACAGTCACAGGTTGAGTGCGCTGGGTAATACGGCATATTAAGCGGTCATCTAGTGCTTTAGCCTCCAGTGGTCTTTCAAGGGGCATCAGACCGAGTCCCAGCTTCAAGGCGAGACTGATGTCCATTAGATTGGCGTCCGAACCGGAGTCTATTAACACGGGGTGCTGTAATGACAGGGAGGCAGAACTGAGAAGGATCATAGGTTGCAGACGAGAAGAGTCAGAAACACATACAGTTCGGCTAACTAATTTGTCCCCACCTGAGGCAGACTTGTTCTTACTGGGACAGTTTGCAACACGATGACCCTCCTGTCCACAGTAGAGACAGAGCCCGGCCACTAGACGGCGCTGATGTTCCTCCGCAGAGAGACGAGTGCGACCCAACTGCATGGCCTCCTCCTTAGGCCCGTCACCTGCTTCAGTTACCAGGAAAGGAAGTCTTGGTACCAGATTGCCTTCAACCACCTGGGATGAAGGACGGGTCCGCGAAGGTTCTACGATCCAAAATGTCATCTGGTCGGAGGTCTGGATGGCAGCCTCGATGACATCATCCAGGGTCCTTAACTCCTGACGAAGCGCCATCTCACATCCGATGGAACGGGTGAGACCTGACTGAAAAGCAGTTATTAGAGCTTTCTCGTTCCATTCAGACTCAACCGCCAGAGAACGAAACTCACAAACATATTGTCTAATAGAACGCTCCCCCTGCCTAAGTCTCATGAGCTGTAGAGCAGCCTGCTGACCCCGAACGGGATGATCATACACACGTTTAAGTTCGGCACATAAACTGGAAAAGGAGTGAGCCACTGGAGATTCCTTTTCCAATAAGGCGTTGAAATAACTTAGGGGGGGGCCTTCCAATAGACTAGCCACGTACGCTATTTTAGCAGAATCGTTGGAAAAGCGACGTGGCTGAGCCTCAAAAATTAACTGGATTTGCGTGAAAAAATTTCTACAAGTCTCTGGATTGCCTTCATACTTGTTTGGAGGAGGAATATTAGGTTTGTCCGGAGGCTGAACAGACGGAACAGGAGCCACAGGTTCGACCGACTGGGAAGAGGCGGAAGCCTGGGTACGGGTGAGCTTAGAGACCCGAAGAGCCAGCTGGGTCATCTGATCCACCATGGAGTGTAACACTACTTCATGCCCCCCCAGTCGTTGCCCCTGCAGACGGACAGCCTCCCTGACCTGGTCTAGGCTTGCTGGGTTCATTTCTGGCCAGTTCGTACTGTTAGAGCTGGTAGTACGTGGACTGAACCCAGATGCAAGACCCTCAGACAGGAATACAGTTAAAGGGAATTTATTAGATACAGTCAGTATAATTAGTTCACACAGGAAAGTACTGAATAAATCTTCAGCGGAGCTGCGCTGGGGAATCGTCACGGCTTCCAATTCCAAGTGAATCACTTTGCAGCCCAGGTCGGGAGCACACGAGGGGAACCCGACTAGGAGAAAGCAAAGGAGAGTCAGGGGACAGACCAGGTCATACACGGGAGGACAATCAGACAGGCAAATGTACATGGGGATAAGGCAGGCTCACGTACCGATAGTCCAGGCAGGGGGTCGAAAACAGGCTAGGGCACAAAGGCGGATGATCAGACAGGGGTCAGGCGAATACTCAGGTGTGGAGGACGAACCAGGTCGAAGTCAGACGAGCAGGCAGATGAGGAACAGGCAGAGTCGGAGGTCGAAGGGCAAAACGGGTCACAACAGGTAGACAGACAGACAGGATCCAAAACGCTGGTAAGTAATCACACCGAAACGGAGGAAAACGAACTAGCACAGAACAGGGGAAAACACAGGGTTTAAATACACAAGAGGGCGGGAAGACAATTGGACACAGGTGGAGACAATCAGGGAGGAGTCAGGTAATCAGAGCAGGTGGAAACAATCAGGGAAGGGAAGTAAAAACACCAGACATGACACATGAGGGAAACTTAACAAAATAAAACAGGAAACGACACACAAGACAGACAAACAAGTAAAAGTCTGGGGACTGATATGACAATAATATGCTTTTATTGAAAGTATATTAAAACAAAGCAAAACTAAAAAAAAATCATATTACATAACTAATTACTGCTCAAAAAATTATTTATTCATAAGTTAAAGAACATTCATTATATGAAAAAAAAAAAAAAAGCCCAGTAATGAGAAGAACTTTTATTTAAAATACTATTTGGATGACAACCATGACCAGCATGTTACTAGAGCAGCACAACATGAAAACAGCACACAATCATGAAAATGACAAACGATCCATGATAACTTGAGTCAAACCAGCATCAATAACCCCTTTTCAGTTTAAATACCAGGAAGATATAAACTTAAAACCCAAGCAAGGACTAAAGACTGAATTTGGAAAAAGTTAGGATATTGTAACATATATTTAACTTTTAAATTAAGTCCTAACATTTTTATACAAAGCTAATAGGGAAAAAAAAGGTGTACATGTCTGCTATTTTTGTCTAATAAAATAACTTTATGTTACATTGTGTGGTTTAATATTGCAACAACAATAATTTGGAATGCATTGTGCAGCCCTACATTTTAACAAGATCACAACAAAAGCGTTTTTTTACCTGACACATTCTTTACAGGAATGCTGGCAGAAGATTTAAACCCTGTGAGGGAGGATAGTGTCCTCAAAGAGCTCATTTTTCAGAGAGAGCAGACATGGTTTAAGGGTAGTATTGTCATCAAGGCAGATGAGGATTTTTTGAATGAATGTGAAGGTGTTCAATTGTATTTTTTGAATACTCAATGCCGAACACATAGATCAGGCCAAACAACATTAAAAATGCATCACGCAGAGTCACGTGGGTGCAGCATCCAAGATGGCCCCAAGTTAAGGGAGCTCCTGACCTGCACATGCAATTTTTGGATTATTAGGGTAAAAACGCATATATTTAAGTAATCTAACCTCCAATCTAACCCTGAGTACTTTAATTGCTCAAACAAAATATTTATGGTCAAGAAAAGGTTTAGAGGATATGGCAACATCGAAATATTTCAACAACTCTTCTTGCATGTCTACCCAGAAAAACCCAGCACATGAGGATGACCAAGCTGAGGCTGACGCACCCCTAACATCCTTAAATACACCGGAAAGTTTTGAAAAGCTGTTTGTGGAAATTTCAAAGATGAATGACATGCTGCAGAGCATTGCAACTGACGTCTCGTACATTAAACAAGGAACAGTGGAGCTGAACAGTGGAAAAATACAGTGACGGCTATGCAGGAAAGGCTGGACGAAGCTGAGACACGTATTGGACACCTGGAGGAGATGTCGGAGCAGCTGCCGAATGATAAGGGGAGTAAGGATAAACCGATGGAAGCCCTGTGGAACCGAGTACAAGCCCTTAAAAATCAGAGTCGGCGAAATAATGTGAGGTTGGTGGGACTAAAGGAAACCTTCGGTACCAATGGGACGTTGCTTGACTGTGTTTGAAAGATTCTTGTGGAGGGACTAGGTGTTGAAACTGAAACTGGTGGAGAGTTGGAGATCGAGAGGGTGCATAGGCAAATGGCACCGATGCCAGATCAGTCCCCAAGGCCGGTGCTGATCCGCTTTCTGAGGCAACTGGCGAGGGATAAGGTGGCTGGAGGTGGAAGATCTGGTGGACTGGTGTGGGGAGAATAACCTGTGCATAAATGTGGGGAAGACAAAGGAGCTGGTCATGGATTTTAGGAGGAAGAGCCATCCCCATCCCCTCTGACTATCAATGGAGCAACTGTGGAAATGGTCCACAGTTACAAGTACCTTGGAGTCCATATTTCCAGGGTCTTCAAGTGGACAACAAACACCTCTGTCATAGTAAAGAAGACCTACCAACATCTGTACTTCCTCCAGAAGCTGAAGCAGCCCGGCCTCAACACCTCAGTGCTGGCAGCTTTCTACAGGTGTGTGGTGGAGAGTACTCTCGCCCACTCCATCACCACCTGGTATGGGAACTGCTCCACCACTGACAGGAAGGTGCTGCAAAGGGTGGTGAATAGTGCACAGAAGATCACCCGCAGCAGTCTTCCTTCCATGGAGGAGCTGTACATCAGTAGGTGCAGGAGCAGCACGGCCCGCATAATGGGGGACCCCACCCACCCTGCTCATGGACTGTTTGACCCCTCCCCTCAGGGAAGAGGCTGCGGAGCATTAAAGCCAGAACCACCAGGCTCAAATGCAGCTTCTTCCCACAGGCTGTCAGACTGGTGAACTCCATGAAAAACTGATGCACTACTGTTGATCCTGCTGCTGCTGAAATACACTGCTGTTTTTATTCTGGTTTGACATGCTGCTAATTTTTTTTAATCCTGCACTGTAGTATTTATTTATTTATTTATGTATATGTATTAATTATTATTTTTTAGGTTTTTACTGTTATTATCAGATTTTATTATTATTATCTTTAATATAGAATTAATTTTATAGGATTTTACCATGTACATTGGTGGACCTGAGTACTGATTTCGTTTCATGTATACACTACATGTAATGACAATAAAGTGAACCTTGAACCTTGATCAAAGCAGCCAAGGAAAAGAGAGGATTCGTTTGGGAAAAATGCCACCTATCTGTGTTCCTGGACATGTCTAGAGAACTGGCGCAAAAGAGGAAAGCGTTTACACCGGTGAAGTGCAAACTACATGATCTTGACATTAGATATACCCTGGCTTTCCCCGCAATGCTACACTTCAAATGGAGAGGAAAAAACATGAGTTGCAGCACTGTAGAAGCCGCAGAGAAAGTCGTTAATGACCAATGATATGGAGGAACTATGGACTGGGATGAATGGAGTAAGGTGAGCTAATGTGTACATTCAATGTAAGACTATGTGATTTGTATGGAACTGAATGGGCCTCTGTGCAGGCCAATGAGAGGCTTCTCTTAACATGGAACGGTTACAATGGGAGCGGCGTTAACCCCACAGACCATGTGTGACTTTTTTTTTTTTCTTTTCTCTTTCTTTTCTTTTTTCTTTTTTCAACAATGAAGAGCATTCATCACGCGGGCACTGGCTGAGTTATAACAGCCGGACACTTTTGGTTTCATCTTTATGGGCAAGTGCAGTTTGCATTGTAATACTGTGGTTTTGTTGGATGTGCTATAAAACAGGCAGGTACATGGTAGCAAGTGAGTATTATATGCAAGTAAAAAATGATAACTTTCTTCATTACAAATGGCTAGAGACAGACATTTAAAGACTTATATCATCTCCCTCCATTTTTTCAATATAAGGGAAAAAAAACATGTCTAGTAGACCAGTTAAGTTTATTTCTTGGAACATAAATGGATGTAGTAGTCCTATTAAAAGGAGGAAGATACTATCTTTTTTGAAAAATAATCAGGCAGATGTTTTTATACAAGAAACCCACATGCAAGGTGTGGAGGCAGAGAAATTTAAATTGGGATGGGTGGGACTTGTATTTCATAGCTCATTCTCAAACAAACGTAATGGTATTTTGATTCTGGTTCACAAAAATGTGAGTTTTATTTTGTTAAAGTAAACTAAAGATGCAGAGGGAAGGATTGTCTGTGTTGAAGCAGTAATAGAGGGAATGCCTCTTGTATTATGTAACATATGGACCTAATAAGGGAGACCCCAATTTTTTCCATGAGGTAAATAAAATATTAGGAGACACTGAGGGTGAAATTGTTCTAGCTAACTTTAATGAAGTCATGGATCCAGTGTTGGATAGAAGTCACCAAACATCTATGGAAACAAATCCGTGTCATCAGATTTATAGCTGAAGAAAAGTTTGGAACACATGTAAAAAAAAAAAAAAAAAAAGAGGTTGTAAAAATAATTTGTGCAAGTGTAGACCATATTTGTATCATTGGGAATGTTTTGTTCACATGTATAACTAAATCTGATAGAGGCACAACTCTGCCATCCTTAAGTGCAACGCTGAAGTTACAAGTTTCAAAACTGAAGTTACGAGTTACGAAACTGAAGTTACGGATCACCAAATACAAGTTACGAATTACGAGTTTTGGCCTTGTTCTGATGTCCGAGCGAATAACCAATCAGAGCGTTATTCACTGACCTGCCAATCAACATTACCCCACCTATATGCAAATTTCTACCCAATCAAATAGTAGCTGCAAATTTCCCTGCACACACTTGAATATCAAATATAAACTTGGCGGCACTAAGGTACCGAGAAAAAGGGGGCGTTCCCGTGTATCGCATATTTTTTTAAAAAAAGGGCTTGAACTCGTCCATTCGATCCCCTCAGTTCAACAAGCACGACACCAACACTATAACCATTAGCCTAGGACAACATTTATAGCCTAATAATAAGATCATCTAGGCCTATTATTGATCAATCACAGCCTCGTTGGTTAGATTATTTCCTTTATATTTCTCATCACAATCTTACGGAGCCCGGGAAGGGACATGAAGAAAAAAAAAAGTATAACGCAATAGTTCAAAAGTATTGCGTTATAATGCAATAGTTTTTGCATTGGGATCTGCATTCTGGATTTGGATTTTGGATTTGGATTTTTCTGCCAGGATTGGGGTAATGTTATTTCTTTGTTTATTTACTAAAGAAAAATAAAGGGGGAAAAAAAGAAGGGAAAAAAAGGAAGGAAGAAGGACTTGTATGTGCAGAACTTTGGTCCCCAGTCCCAGTGCCAATAAAGCTGAGCAAAATTCCAAGTTGCATCGATCAATTAAAACTATTTACAGAAGTAAAAAAAAAAAAAAAAAAAAAGAATAGAAAAAAGGATTGAAAATAGCAAACAGAAAAGAGATTAAATGCCTATATTAAGGCCTAGTAGTTATTTAGGCTCTCGCAAAAATGCACAAGTCACTCAGTCTCTAACAGTACAACTTACTCAGCTAACATCTGCAGCTTGTGTGATTGTATTGGCTATTGGTCAACAGACAGAAAAGAAATTAAAATAAACACTAGCTAACAGCACCCATGAGCTAGGCCTCTGAATCCTAAACTTACAAAACACCGAATGATGTAGCAACACATAAACCCACATACACAATGATTCTAACTCCATATGCCGGTACTTTAAAATATAGAATGACAATGCTTTACGCTGATGACTGTACCCACTAAAACATGGTATGATTGGCACTTGGACAACCTTCTCTTAACATTTCAGCAGTGGATATCAACCAGTGGTGTAGTCTACGTGATACGCAGGTATACGCCGTATACCCCCTACAAAAGGTCCCAAATTTCCGTATAACCACTGAAATTGCGCAAAGATACGTATCGGCACAGTTTTGTGACATAACTTTCACTTTACCGTTCATAAATTCCACTTCTCTGTGGCACAAAGCAGACACTTTTGGACCATATGGGCTTCCGTCAAGCGTACCGTTACCTGACGTTTACTTCTAAGGAAGCAGTCCAACTGTACGGCAGGAACAACTGGTCTAACACTAGTCAGTGAAGGATTGTGTTGAAAAAATGAAAAGAAAAGAAAACTGCTGCTTCGGGGGACAGTCCAGCTGTGCTGTGCCTACTGCTAATGCTAGTATTACTGTAAGAGAGCCTGCTGACTGCAGAGGCCACAACAGCTTTACCTGATGGCCCAGAAGGACAGACTGATGACGACACCGTCCTACCTGGTAAGTGTAAATATATATGCTATTATAAAAATAGTAATTGTAATAATTGCAAGTGATTGGCACATTGAATTATATCGAACACTAGCTAACTGGTGGTTTGGTTGAATTTAATGAGGTGCAGCTGCTGCTGCTGCTCTGTGTGTGTGTGTGTGTGTGTGTGTGTGTGTGTGTGTGTGTGTGTGCGTGCGTGCGTGCGTGCGCATGTGCATGCTGTAGATGAGAACTGGACCTGTCCATCCTTGTGTACTCAGAGTCAGACAAGGGAATTCAAAAACAGACATCCTTGGTTAGAGTGGAGAAATGGAAAGTTTGTTAAATATTAGACAACAGATAAAGCTGGTAGAAACCATGTAAATGTACAAAGTTAATGCTATATTCAAATGTTAATATAGTTCATTCATAAAATTGTTAATACAAATTAAATTAATTCATTGGATTAGATCCAGCGGTGCCACAGGGACACATTTCCTGTTCAATAGTCTCTGTGTTTAAACTAAATAACTGATCTCCATGTTTAATACATGTATGAATAGGTCTGAGTACGTACTTTCACATGACCTGTTGCAATTTACAGAAAGAAAATTCGGGGTAAAAATACTTAAAATTACTGAGAGTGACAGAGGGACTCAAAATTAATATATATATTTTCACCTTTCACAAATGCATGTACAAAACATGCTGGTCTCATATGAAATGGATCCTAAATGAATCACAGGGCCTTAGCTATGACGGTGAAGTACATTTGTAATCAATATTGGATAAAAATATTGAAATGATAAGTTTTTAATGAACGCTAGTATGTTGTGACACAGGGACAGCAATTTGTACCTTTGTTCAGTAGTCAGAGTAAAAGACTTTACTTTAACTAAAGTAGTACAAATGTGCTAATAAACTTTTATTTACGTACATATTCCAACTGTAGTGATATATACAGATAATAGCAGAGCATATTTGACTAATAATTGGACTGGGCCGAACCTTTCTCTATTATTGTACTGTTGAATTGTTAGTTCCTTCAGATTCACATACTTAAAATATCACTGACACAAGCAAGGACAAATATTATTGAAGTTAATAGTGCATTAACATATTTTAGTCCTTTTTAGGTTAATTTAATATTGATTATCTCTTTCTTTTTTTCTACAAGTGATAATGAAATTTTGTAAACAGTTCAAAAAAAATAGAGTTCTTAACTTAAAAATGAGCCTATTTGAGAAATGATAGGTGAAACTTCAATTTATGACACTGATGTTCACTTTCGCTTGATCTGGCTCCATTGGCATCTTAACGGTCCATAATTAAGACACCATGTACACCATTAAATGACTGATATGTTAGATAATATAATAACATAATTCGAGCCCTTGAAAGTGTAATGAGACTAGTACAAAGGCTGAACCCAAATGCAAGACCAGAACACAGATGACCAATTGAGAGTGTTTATTAAACACAATCGCAGTAGGAAAAACACAGCACAGAATAGTTAACACGTCTGAGAAGGCGTGTGATTCTGGACTCTTCGTCCGGGCTGTAAGCGGGGAATACGGATGGTCAGCACGGCCGAGCCGGAGGATTCCCGTCAACACCCCGACTAGGGCAAAACAGAGGATAGTCAAAAAACAAGCCAGGTCATACACAGGAGGGCAATTCAGGAGGCAACGGGACATGAGGGATAGGCTACTCACGGTCAAAGTCCAGGCGAGGGTCGAAACACAAGGTAACACGTTGGAGGCTGAGGTAAACAGGGAACAGGCAGAATCAGAAGTCGGATGTACGAACCAGGTCAGAACCAGATGAGCAGGCAGACGAGGAACAGGCAGAATCGGTGGTCGGAAGGCAAAACGGGTCAAAACGGGTCAAAATGGGCAGACAGACTGACAGGTATCCAAAAACGCTGGTAAGTGAACACACAAAGGTAGAACACAAACTGGCAAAGGAACAGGGGAAAACACAGGGTTTAAATACACAAGAGGGCGGGAAGACAATTGGACACAGGTGGAGACAATCAGGGAGGAGTCAGGTAATTAGGAGCAGGTGAAACAATCAAGGAGGGGAAGTAAAGACACCAGACATGACACATGAGGGAAACTTAACAAAATAAAACAGGAAATGACAGACAAAACAGAAAAGACAGACAAATCCAGACAGTCTGGGAGCAGACATGACAGAAAGAGTGGCATTTTTGCCTCCTTTTGTTTATTTTTCATGCATTTTCTTAGCCATGGCTGAAGATTGTAAACAGTTCACTAATAGGTTTTGACCCTGTTCAGCAGGTCTTAATGCTAACATAGATACAAAAAAGTCAACTTGTGTTATACCTAAAGTTAATTACTGATGTTTTTGTTTACCTCCAGGTTTTTGTTTACCTCCAGGTTATATTATTTATTCATTCATTTTTCTTGACTTGAAACATCTTTGTCTTTTCTTGTCACGGGCTGTTGAATAGTTTATTGAAGTCCAGTTGCTAATGACAGTTACACATCTTGTCTTGCTTACAATACATTTACATTTAGATAATACATAACCTGTCTTTCATGATCTCACTTATGTGTGGAACAGTGGCAATTTCTCATAGACTGCAAGGGAAGCCTGGCTTCCCCTAAAATTATGAAAATCAAATGGTTAAATATGTACGGTTGTGTTGACATTTTATTAACTACGAATGTGTTAGAACATGTTCATCTCAAAGATGAGTTCGTTCAGAATCAGCTTTATCACAAATCAGCGGACTCGATGTTGTTCACTTCTCATACATTCCCATTACGCTGTTTTCTCATTTGTTCTCTGCTCAGTGCATTTGCCCGTAGACACCGGGCGTCTCTGGGCTTCAATGGGACTGAGTGGAACAGTTTTTTTCATTGCCTCAAAACTGGACAGTAATTGGATAAATGCTACGATGTTGTCCCACCCCTGGACGCCGGGCGTCTCTGGGGGTGAATGGAGCTGTGGGCGGAGCTCGACTGGGCTGGATGCCAGAATCCCACGTGCTGATTGGAGGATCAGTCAAAAGGCTGAATCCCGTTTGACTGACAGCTAGTTTGAGATCTACTCCTTCACAGACACAGTTCAGTTTAATACCGTCACACATTCTGCTGTGAAAGAGAGAGAGAAACCACTACGAAATTACTCGTTCATTTCTTGCACTGTAAATAAAACACACTCATTGGACTTCCTTGTTTCAATTTAACATAATTTCAGTGTTTTCTTGTTTCAGTTACATAATTTAATCATTTCTTGTTTGAGTTTAATATCGTTTTGTAGATAGTTAAATCAATCAAACTGTCGGCTAGGTCGGAGTGAAAGGAACATCTCTTGTTTAAAAAGGCTGAAGTCTTACACTCACAACACAATGGGCCAAGGCAATCTAAGCAGCCCAGCTCTGCTGGACATTCAGAGGACACTGGTCCAGTCCCTGGAAAAGACGCCTACTTGGTACGATAAGGTCACTGACCACTTTCTTAAAAAGGAACGGAGAGCCGAATTTATGTTTAAATTACTTGACAATTTTTTTTTTTTTTTTTTTTTTTGATGTAAGCCAACAATGAGCTTCCCCTGTCTGAAAGATGAGCAGCTGCCACTGGTGTGGCTGTATACTTTATGCATTAATGGTGGTTCTTCTGTGGGGCCGTTTTGGAGCAGCTGCTGCTCTGGGAGGGGTGCTGTGGTACAGATGTTGCTCTAGGACGGGGGTGTATGAGGCTGGGAGGGGAAAAATCAGAGTATACCCACTAGAATAAACTAGACTACACCACTGATATCAACACCTCAGCTTAACGATAAAATATTCTGCCTTCTTTGTTGATAGAGATATTATCTAAATCTTTATCTTGCAAATCACTATATTAAAGGTAAACATACAGACGGACTTTACTGACCCCAGGGGGATATATAGTTTCTTAGTTCAGATAAAGAAAAGAAAAAATGAGTTTTTTTGTTGTTGTTTTTTTTTTGAGGTGCTGTGGGCATAAAGGATCTTCTATAGCTCTCAGTCCTGCATCTTAATGAGGTTAGATGCCCACTGCAGTTGCTCTGCTGATTTGTCAAGATGAGATGTAGAGGGTGATCTGGATTTTTCAGGATGCCCTCCACCTTACTCAGTGTGCATCTCTCCACCACGGTCTCTCTCCAAAAGCAGAACCACTTTTTCTCACTAGTTTGTCCAGTGGTTTTGGGTCTTGTTGTTATGTTACCTCCAATTCCTATTTCCAGGTAGGTATGTGCAAATAAAAACATAATTATTTACATTTTACAAAGAGATCTTGTGGAATCTCACACTGTACTTTTAATATACAGAACGCTGCAGAGACATTCCACCCACAGTACAGTCCTTTGATTGAAGGGCTGTTACTTACCTTACTGGCCTGGCCTTACTGGCCAATTAGTCTCATTTAAGTCATGCAGAAAGTGGTCTCTCATGTCCTTGGGCATAGAGTTGTCAGTTTCTACTATTAATCGCATATTAAAGACTATAATTGTGCACACAGGGGCTCTCAGATAGACAACGCTAAACTCCACTCAGAAAACTATTGTTAATGCTGTTGCATAGTAGCATGTGCTTTCTCTGTTCTAATGCTTTAATTCATATACTTGTTTTTTTTGTTCGTTTTTTTCAAAAAGGCAATGACATGACATCAAATGACATTTGAAAGACACATCTTAAAGAAAGGTCCTTTGATAGGATATAACTTGTGAAAGAATTTTAAGAACACTGATTGTGTCATGTCTCCTTCAGAATCATGTCATTTGCTGTGGTGTTGCTACATTCTTAGGTTCACTTCTTGTTTTATTTTGTATTATTTACCTTGTCCCTTATGCCAGATTTACACTTCCTCCTGATGTGTTTCCCACCTGGAGTCAACTACATCCCACCTCAAAGCATTCCAGATAATCCATGTTGAACATAATCAACAAATATGGAGGTCTCTATATGTCAGCTCTGCGATGAACTGGCAACATGTCCAGGGTGTACCCCGCCTTCGCTCATAAGTAGCTGGGATACGCTCCAGCGACCCCTGCAACCCTGGTGGGGATAAAGCGGGTTCAGATAATGAATGAATGAATGAATGAATGAATGGAGGACCGCAGATCTAAGCTCCTATTTGCCTTCTTACTGAAGAGGCTTTTTGACTGTCAAGAGCACAGTATTCTCATGTACACACACCAGATGGAAGAGGCCAAATGACAGATGAGCTACTTATGCATTGTGAAATTTTTTTTCATTGCAAAATTGCACTCTGTGTGCCGCCATTGTTGTGTTGACATCCCATTGTAGTTCATGGTGAGGTCGTGGTAGTTCAATCTGGCCCCACTTTGCAACTAGGACCTCCAGCTCCAGCGTGCCAATCCATTTTACCAAATTGGATGTCTAAAACTTCCTACCTCCCAGTACTTTGGAACACGCCATGATGCTCAGGCAATCCAGTCTGTTTTGTTCTTGTGTAAATTTCTGGCTTCATTAATTTATGAGTGTGTTTTTAAAATTTATTGTTCTGCCTTCCCAGTTCTCCTTCTGGAATAAAGATCTTATTGACATTTGAAAGCTGTTTGGAGTCATACTCTTGAGTCCTGTGTACATTTCTTGTCGGACTGGACATTTGTGTCTTTTTAGCTTGCCGGCTGACAGGCCATAAGCTATTGTCATCATGTGGCATCCGGCGTCGTCATCGTCTGTCGTCGTCGTCGGTCGTCGTCGTCTGTCGTCCGCTACAAAAATTTCAGTCGTCTTCTTCTCCGAAACTACAATTCCAATTGACTTCAAACTTGGTATACAGCTTCTTTATGATGATGTCAACAAAAGTTAGTGAAATTATTTGGATCCTGATCTCATTCTGGATTTGGTGCGACTTTGAAAAATTTCCCCATTATAAGAGATAGGAAGTGGATCAATGAAATAACTCAGTAAATATAAATGATATCAAGTGTAAATTTCTACAGTACAGCCCTGATGGGGAGATGACCAAAGCATAATGGCCACATGCTGATCAGGATCTTCTTCTGCATCCGGGAACTTATGGATCCGGAACATGGGCTCTTATGGGGAAAAAATTTCAATCGTCTTTTTGTCCGAAACTACAGTTCTGATTGACTTCAAACTTGGTATACAGCTTCTTTATGATGATGTCAACACAAGGTATTGCAATTATTTTGATCCGGATCTGATTCTGAATTTGGTGTGACTTTGAAAAATTTCCCCATTATAAGAGATAGGAAGTGGATTAATCCAATAAATCAGTAAGTATCAATGATATCAAGTTGGAATTTGAATTTTTTATGGATCTGATTGGAATATGACCAAAACATGGGCTATTTCTGTAATATAATAAATACACATAACTGGGTGATAAATGGCATCTGGATACATTTCCCAAAGCTTTTAATTTGGCTGGTAAGCTACAGGGCCATTGGTCCTATTTTTTATATGTGTAAGTGCTGGAGCAAGGTGGCCTTCAATAACAGATAATGAGAACTATTATGGGTAGGTAATATGCAGCAGCATAGACATCACCAAGCTTTTCCTCCCAGTGTGTGAAAACGAAGCCAAAGTCCAAAGTGATCACGGGAGCTCCCATGTTGCCTGTAAGGTCACAAGGGTTAGGTTTTGGTTGTAGTGTCTTTATTTATTTATGTTTTAAATTTTTTTTTCAGTGCCTGCTCATTCAAGTCACAAAATCAAACTGAATTTGACCTGGGGTCCATTTCACAAAGCAGGTTAGTGAAAACTCTGAGTCTGTTAACCCTGAAATCAGAGAAATTCTGAGTTTTCCCATTTCACAAAGGGAGGTAACTCAAACCAGAGACATAGGGGTAACTCTAGCCTGTTTCACAGACAGAGGAAACATAAGCTCTCAGTCAGTTACCGTAGGAACAGACTCTATGAACCAAACCTGGTCGGGACAAGGTTTTTCTCAATGAACCCTGAGTTTCTCTCTGTCTCCACCCACTTTCATCCACACACCGTATTTGATTTCCTCATTCATTCAGTCAGCAGGAGAGTTTTGGCGAAACATAGTTCTGATGTCTGTTATTTAAATAAATCAGTCAGCGGGCCTATATTAGAAGTCCATTAGGTACAGTAGGTGGAGACTTTTTTTCACAAACGTGGCATGTCCTTTTGACAACGGTCCTGTGGATGAAGGTGCAGCATTACTGTGCAGAGAAATAAATATTCGTAGGAGATGGTTATCAGACTGCACATAAATGTTCTAGATAGCATTTCCAGACAATTATCTTTTTGAGCAGTACCGTTTCACATCCCAGTCTATCATCTACATACACAACCTAACCCGTCCTTACATTTGCAACATTACCAGCCATAGTCATGCTCTCACATCCCAGCAGATATTGTGTGTTGCGCTGCGTTTCTTTGCAAAAGGGAGTTTTTTTGTATAATGTCAGAGATGCAGAGCACTGAAGTAAGACAACTGTCTGCAGAACAGCAGAGCAGTCAGAGACACTATATGACAGAATCATTTCAGAGATGAAGTCACCATCATCACCACCACCACAACAGTCAAATAAAGACATAATACACATTTCATTTGGTCTTCTTTATTTTCTACAAATACAAGAGCTAGTTTAGTTAATGTTCCAATAGTTAACATAATTCACATCATTCACCAGTGACCATGCACCCACCTCTAACTTGTGGTCCAGTATTTCAGCTTCTAGATCTACCCTCCTAATCTGCCGGTCTAAGTATTGTATTTCTTTTACTGGTAACTGGGAATACATAAGGAGGACATCAAATTATACAGTTGTACATAAATTCCACAGAATGAATTTTATTTACTGAACATCCATCTCACTGTGCCAGTCTGTGCAGTGAACTTCCACTGCACAGACTGGCACAGTGAGATGGATGTTCAGTAAATAAAATTCATTCTGGGGTCTGTCAACTTCGACAGACCCTCCTGCTGCTGCCAAGTGTGATTCTCCACCAGGGGATTGCACCTAAATGAAATAAATTAATAGGGTACCATTCAAGCAGTTTTTCCCTGTAATATTATTGTGATTCAAAGGACTATATTTAAACTTACGCATTGACCCAATGTACTCCTACACCGTCTCCCTCTCTTTTGCAGCTGCAGCGGTGTTGCACTTCTTTCTAAAAACATGTTCAAACTCGCTGTGTGAGCGCATTAAGATGTCCAATTCTAGTGGGGTGAGAAACGCAGCCCTCCACTTCCCCATTGCCATGGTGACTCGTCAAATTGGAGCTCCACTGATGCTGTCTTTTTATAGTTGTGGTGCACGCACTTAACTCCAGGTGAAACTACTCTGAGTTGATCAAACTAACTCAAATCGGCTGTTCTGGAAGCAAAAACTCATAGTTTCCTATCCCAGAGTAGATCAACTTGGAGTTCAGGGTTAAACTCAGAGTTTGTTGAACCTGTTTTGTGAAATAGACCCCTGGAAAATCAATAACCCACAACTGATCCAAAGAACAGGGCCGCATCTTGCTATAGGCAAACTAGACAAATGCTTAGGGCCCCCAAAGCTGCATGTTCAGCCTCATCTGAGAAAAATTAAAATGTCCTATCTTCATCTGTAACTATCTCATGTGTTTATTACATCCCTTATATACTTAAATAAATAAACGTAGGATATAAATAAAATAAACTGCAATGATAAGCTGTGGCTGGTGTTTTTGTGGCATTATTAGGTCATATTCATTGGACCGCACTGTCACACAGTTTGTGACGTAGCGAGCCACCGACAGATATGATGGGAATGATTGACAGTTACCCACCTACCACTCCTGTTAGCGAGAGTATTAAACAAAATAAACATCAACCTGCCACCTGCCAACAAATGTCATAATTCAAAACTTTCCCATTTCAGGAGTCCCTACTGTAAATCTAACCATTTGCCACAGAAAATTCCACCATCTTTCTTGTAATAACAGCTGGCAGACACTGGGAACAGTCTGTATTAATTGTGATCACCTGAGTTAAATAATTTCACATGGCCATCTTTTATGGGCTCACACTGGGAAAACAACACTGGCCTCTGCAGCAGTATTAATCAACTTCAGCTCCAATTGGCAGTGACAGAAGCACAAAATCTGGGTCTATATATGAATCTATCTATAATTTTCTTAGTCAGCAAGTTAAAGACAATGTTCAATATCAATTTTGTTTTTAATTGTTGTTCTTTTTGTTCCTATGCAAGATGCAACTCTGGCAAGACAGTGAAATGAGAGTACTACTGATTCCAGTGGCATTCTGGGGGAATCTGTCATTCCTTGTTTCTGCATGCATGATGCATCAAGAAAGTAAAATGGAGGAAAATTCCATTAACTGCTGTTCTGTTTTTAGGTGGTTTACACACTTTTGAGCAATTTATACATATACATGCAAATGCATGCATGCATTGCAACCTGACCTCACCAAAAAAAAGCTTGTTTTTAAAAAAAAATAATGCAGTGAAATTCTTGTCCACAAACCAAACAAACATCCATAGCTGGACAAAAAACCCACAGCTGCGTCTTTGGAGGTTAATACTGGTCAGAGGCAATTTCTCAAAGACTGCAAGGGAAGCTCAGCTTCCCCTAAAATTACGAAAATTAAATGGTCGAATATGTATGGTTGTGTTGACATTTCATTGACTACAAATGTGTTAGAACGCATTCATCTCAAGGACGAGTTCGTTCAGAATCAGCTTTATCACAAATCAATGGACTCGATGTTGTTAACTTCTCATACATTCCCATTGCGCCGTTTTTTCATACGATCTATGGTCAATGCATTTGCCCGTACATGCTCAGAGTCCATGCACTTCAATGGGACTTCATGGAACAGTTTTTTCAGTGCCTCAAAACTGGACGGTATTTGGATAAATGCCCCGCTGTTGTCCCACCCCCAGACACTCGGTATCTCTGGGGGTGAATGGAGCTGTGGGTGGACCTCATGTGGGCTGGATGCTGGGATTCCACACGCTGATTGGAGGATCAGTCGAAAGGCTGAATCCCATTTGATTGACATCTATTTTGAGATATACTCCTTCACTTGACAGAGTTCAGTTTAATACCGTCGTGCATTCTGCTTGTGAAATCGAGAGAGAAACCACTATACAATTTCTTGCACTGTAAATAAAACACACTCATTGTACTTCCTTGTTTCAATTAACATAATTTCAGTGTTTTCTTGTTTACTTGGTACGATAAGGTCACTGACAATTTTCTTAAAAAGAAACGGGGGGCCAAATTTATGTTTAAATAACTAGACCATTTTTTTTTTTAAATGTAAGCTATAAGCTTCCCCTCTCTGAAAGACGAGCAGCTGCCACTGATACTGGTTGATTTTTAGAGGATTAAAACAACTTATTCTGACAGATTTATTTTCTTTACATACTTCTTGTAGTCATTGGATGACTTGTTGACAGCTGGATTTTTAATAGGGACAATCCTTTGAAGGAAGCAGTTTGGCACAGTAACAACCACTCAAGTTTCTGAACAGTGACAGCTTCAGTTTGTCCTTCCGACTTCTGAATTTTCATTAGTGATTATTTGAGTTTATACAAAAATGGAGCATTAGGCAATGTCAGTTAACTTGTAACTGACCACTTGTGGATTTTATATGAGGCTAGTGCTGGATAATGAGCCTGAAGTGTGTTGGAGTGAGTCTAAACATATCAAATGAAAAGATTGAAGAAACCTTTAAATGACATATTTAAATCACATAACTACAATTTTATGGTGAATTAGGTAATTTTATGTCTCAGTGCACAAGATGTTCCCTTTCAGTCACAAAGAGGAGGATATCTGAACACCAGCCATCTGCAACAGCAGCTTCCGGTCAAGCAAACCAAATAAGACACTCATGTTTCGGTGCATCTCCTGAAGGAGAAGGCTGTGTTTGTTTCTGCTCTTTTTCAAATAAATGATTAATCCACTCCTTAGGCTTTTTACATACACTCACTAAAACATACACACTCACATGTGACCAATTAACAATTTGGGCAAGGCCAATATTTTTTAAATTGACAATGAGAGCAGCTACTTCACTGTACTGTCATTTACAACATCCATTAAACTCTTACCCATTTCATGAAAATATTTTTGCCTCTGAACCTGAGGGAAAAATGTATTTATTTTTTTGCATCACAGCATTGGTACAACTCTTGAAAGCCACGCCATGGCATAAAGCATTCCGTATGTTAAACAATGTCAAAGTGAAATGGTTTTGGTGTCCCATTTAGACCTGCAGTTGTTGAGGACAGAGATGCGCATGTGATCATGTCCACATGCTGTAGAGTATATCAGGGGACTATTAAATAATAAAGAAGTAATGTATAGAGAATGGCAGATGGCTTAGAATACACTCTAAATAAATATGCAGGGACATAGAATCAGAGTTAAAGAGATTCTTTTCACATCCAGCTTAATTAACCAGATTTAACAAGATTTGCCTGGACTGAGGAAAGAAAGAGCTTCCACTACTGAAACACATTTTATGGATTTCCAAGTTGCTCTTTGACTTTCAGTCCTCATAAACCACTTATTGAAATGCCCGAACTTTAGAACAGAAATAAGCAAATTTATCTGGTATGAAAAAATAGTTTTGGTGCCTTATTAATTATGTTGTTCATGTATTTCCTCACACAGATTGTCATTTATCAGTCTATCATGGAAACCAGCAAATATTCATGCACAGAAGTCATCTTTAGAGAGCATACGCATTTGATCCATCAAACAGTTCTCACCAGATCCAGCATACAAGTAATCTGCCATTGTAAAATATGGCTGAATGCAAATGTCATTTGAGGAGCAGGACCTGCTCCTTTAAGAGGAGCAGGCCAATTGAATTTCAGGGATCATAAATAATTTCAGTCTCAAGTTCTTTTATTAAGTTATTACTGAGCATAGTGTAATTGTCTAACATTGGTCAGATATCGGCTTGGTGAGATATAGTTTATACCCCGCACAGCCACCCACATACACTCAAGGATGTGTGTAGCCCCAGGTTTCATAAATGCTCCCCCTTTCTCTATTTGAGCAGCCGTGTTTGCATTTACATTCCCCAGTAACCTGGAGACACCTGCATCTCACTCAGAACAGTAGCTTATGACTCCCACATGTTGTTTGACTCACACACATACACAAATGCACAATGTGCTGTAAAGCCTGATATTCTCTTATGTATTATGATTTACAGCATAATCGCAAAGATTGTAACCTTGTAATGTTTGGCATGTGTCCAATGGCCAAGATATAATGAATGTCCTTGTGTTTCCATTTTCATGCTTTTGTTCAGCCAAACACTCCCATTTGTCAAGAAACACACATCACACATCATGACAAGGTGGTATGAGCGTTTGATAGGTAAACTGTAAGCTCTCCTCAGGCTTTTCTGTTCATCATCATTGTCATCATCATCACATATTAATGCAGCAACTTCCCTTAGCCCACACCTCACCCTCACCCACTCTCTCCTGTGACGTCCCACCCCCCAATTAAAAAGATCTGTTATAAGGCAAAAACTGAAAGAAAAAAGTGAGGTGAATGCTCTTGCAACGACAACACCGCCAACCTGAGCTCTACACAGTATCAGGTGTGAAGGTTACCATAGCAGCCGTTAAGAAAAGCTGCCATCACCACCATAAATAAACCTTCTTGATGGTTGGAGGATCAATTTATATATTTTCACCTTGATGAATTAGAAAGACTACGTAAATCACAAGGCAGTGGTGATGTTGTTAGATGGGGGAATCTCTACAGGTTTTTAGAAAAACTTTCCCATTGGCATCATTCACCACATGATTAACACTAATGATATTATGAAAGCTTAGTTTTACAGTTGTTACAGTAGAGACGATGAGCATGCATGCAGCAAAATAATTCAGTTTAATAAAGGAGCACAAAAGTAGACCACTGTCAGGTAAAATTTAGCGAATGTCCAAAATGTTGTGCTTTTAACCAAGGCAGTTTGAAATGGACCAAAATGAATGTGCTTTCTTAAAACAAACCAACATTTTGTGAAAAGGCAGCCTTTGTACTGATTAAAATGATGTTGGTGAGATAAGATCAAAACAGACCCCTTATCTAGTATCAGACCATGTCAGAAATCAAACTCTAAACAGACCACATGAAGTATAGCCCCCACTCCTCCAAAAATGTTGTTCTCTTTACTGATGGACAGTCTGTCCAAAAGCCTTAGAAACATCTTGCAAGAAAGAAATTAACAGTTTATCCACTGCCATCACCACACTTAGTCAAGACTAGAGCCCTATAAAGAGAGTTATGACATACTTTGATGTCGCTGCTCCAGTGATCATATAGTTCATGTAAGCCTGAATAGTTCCAAAACAGGGGTGCCCAATCCTGGTCCTCGAGATCTACTATCCTGCATGTTTTAGATGTATCCGTCTTGCAACACACCTGATTCAAATGCTAAGCCTATCATCAAGCTCTGCAGAAGCCTGGTAATGACCATCAGGTGTGTTGGAAGAGGGAAACATCTAAAACATACAGGATAGTAGATCTCGAGGACCAGGATTGGGCACCCCTGTTCCAAATGAACTGAGTGCTGTCATGGTCGTCTATGGGACAAACAGCAGTGAATATGTTAAATCTTGAAATAAACCATACACAACCGTTGTTGCAAGACTGCATGTATTGTTGTGTCAGGTATATTTTTGAATAGTGGCGTTGACCACTGAATGGACTGCATTTATTACTTTGAAAACTTAAATTTTTGGTGGAAAGGTTGGTGTTTGCTTGGGTAGGCTACTTACGTGAGAGGTGCTAACTTTACAAGTTCATTCATTCTGCAATTGTACTGTACTCGTAAGGAGATAGACAATTTACCATTTTAAGTTTTGTTATTATAGGACTGTAGTACAAGCAGAAAACAGTGGTTAGCTGTGTGAACACTGTGTGCCTGCCAAGCTCTTCTCTCCTGATACCACACACAATAATGGCATTAACCAGCAGATAGGATAGCGGCTAACTTAGCATGCTAGCATTAGCATGGATGCTAAACACATTAAAAACTCAACATTAGCAAATTTAAAACTCAACAGAATTCTTATAGGATGAGTTGGATCTTACAAATACCAAGTTTCAGAAATTTCACCTCCTTTAACTCATGAATAATAACTTTAATGAATGTTTATTGGCAGAGCTCAGCTCTACAGAAACTCTCCTCCTAATTAGCACGTTACCTCAGCTGATCAACTTAACTAAACAACAGCAAAACAACCAAAATAAAACTTGTAAATAACAAAATTTGTACTAACGTTACCTTATCTTAAAAACTCCATATTTGTGGTTGTGGTGGTTAAATCACAACAGCTGGCCAAGCAAGCTCACTAACTATAGGGCTACAGCTGAAAATCGAACAAAAAAGTTGTTTAAGATATTAATTTATACTGTGGCGAAGACGCCAAGGCAACATCTTTCAAATGGGATACAGCTTTCCAAGTTAGTATTAGAGCTGGCTAGAACAACTGCTGATTACATTCAAAATCAGGGCAAAATCAGAAAGTACATGTAAAAACTGGTCAGCAGGTAAAACAAACACAGGCAGCCTGTAACATGTAACAACTCCTGTACACTTCCCTAAACCTGCAGTGCATTCTGGTAAACCTCTTAAAGTGGAACAATCCATTTTAAACATTACAGTCCCCAGTCGCTACAGTACAAATGCTAACACATATTAGAGAAAACAGAATTTACAACATAAATGTCTGTTAATACAGGAAATACACTCAATAATTTAAAAGATGACAATATCTTATTAACTTAGCGCTGGAATTGCTAGATCAGCTGCAATAGAAATGAATGTGTTCCAACGCCGCTACACTCCATGTTGGAACTACACGTCCCTCCATAACCCAGAGGTAGGTCCATATTTCGTCTGCCATTTTTTACAACAGGAGTCTATGGAAGTATTGCGACCATTTATATCGAAGGCTCTGGTCAGGACCACATAGCTGTGATTCAGTGGATTCCATCACACTGCGACATACACTGCAATGAAACTGCTGATACAATGGCAAAGAAAGGAGCTAGACTAGAGCAGGAAGACAAAGCTACTTCTTTTCAGGAAGTAAAAATAATCATCAAAACTAAGCAATGCACCAAGTGGAATTTTTAGCACCCTCAAAACAACCAACATGACCAACACTCAAAAAAATCAACTAGGGGGTGTGTTAGATCAATAAACTAAAAGTATTTTTGCAATATATTAATCATGTTTGTTCACACTAAAATATTTCTATTTGTTTATTTAACATGCTTTCAAGATCATTCAGGCAAATTAATTCCAAACATGTCAATTTAATGAGAATAAGGGTCATCCATACAATGACGGGAACAACAGGAATTCCTGGGAATTTTCAGAAGGCTCATCACCTCCCGGATAGCAAAGAGGTACTAGGATGGATCTGGAACACAACCGCTGATTGACTCAGCCCAAAACCGCTTTGTAGATCCATACCAGTGTTCAAACACACATCGGGCCAAAACAGATACTGCTCTGCGAAACAGATCTTCTACAGGAACAGTCCAGCTCTGGCCCAGCTCTGTCGTACCTGAGTCTCCTGCATTCCAAATGCATTTCAGATTTGTTTGCCAGATTGATGCCAGACCCATTAGCCTAAGCTTTGCCTTATGTACAGCATTATTATCATTATTATTATTATTATTATTATTATTATTATTATTATTATTATTATTATTATTAACATCATCATTATCATCATCAACTGGGCTATTGCTGTTGTTGTTTAGGCTATGTGCAAAATGCCAAGACCAGATCAGTCTGGACAGGTGTGGTGGATCCCTCACCCACCCCAACCTTGTGTTAGTAGCTTTTTGTTATTTCTTAAGTTACAGTAATAATTCTGTCACACAGTTTAGTTTAAGTATTTTATTTGAACACATGCTAATTTGGGTGCACACATATTAGTTAAGTTTTTGAATAATTTACTTACACTTGTTTCTTTGAGTTGCCAGACAAAGGACTGGACCAGGGGTAGGCAACTCTGGTCCATGAGGGCCGGTATCCTGCATGTTTTAGATATTTCACTCTTCCAGCACACCTGGTTTCATTAATGATCAGCTCATCATCAAGCTCTGCAGAAGCCTGATAACGATGTAATGGCTTCCAGGTGTATAATAGGTGTAAAATATCTAAAACATGCATGCAGCCCTCGAGGACTGGAGTTGCCTACCCCTGGACTGGACTGATGGGCTTGGCTATAATTTAAGGAGCTGGAAGAAACCACTGCCACAAAGCCGGAGGGGGGGCACTGTTTGTTTGTTTCTTAGTGTCAATTTCATTGCTTAATTCTTGGGTTACATCACATTCATTTTGCACAGTTAGTATTTTGTGTCTAGTTATGATTATTTGCTTTTTATGTTATTTTTACTAAGTTAATAGTTTGGTTTAATTTCTTAGTGTAATGCCTCCCTCTTGTGTTTAGTTTGGGTTAGTCTCCTTCTATTTAAGCACACCTTTGTTCATTGCCAGGTTAGGCCAGTTTTGTTCTGTTGCACTTATGGTTTAGTTGACCTCAGTTGGACCAAAATTTGTTCGTTTTGTTAATTGACATTTTTTCAAACTTTATTAAATTATCAAATTTTCCTAATTTTACCACCTTTGTCCTGGTCCTTATATTTGGTCGTCTATAGCAGGTCATGAATTTGCAAGGGCTAATCCCTGACTGTGGAAAAAGTAAGACCAAAAATGTATATGCAAACGAATGTATGAAGCAGGGTGGCTGGGCGCACCCTTAGGGATAGGGTGAGGAGCTCAGTCACCAGGGAGAAGCTCGGAGTAGAGCCGCTGCTCCTCCGCGTTGAGAGGGGCCAGCTGAGGTGGCTCAGGCATCTGTTTCGGATGCCTCCTGGACGCCTCCCTGGGGAGGTGTTCCGGGCATGTCCCACCCGGAGGAGACCTCGGGGAAGACCCAGGACACGTTGGAGAGACTATGTCTCTCGGCTGGCCTGGGAGCGCCTCGGGGTCCCCCCGGAAGAGCTGGAGGAGGTGTCTGGGGAGAGGGAAGTCTGGGCATCCCTGCTTAGATTGTTACCCCCCCAACCCGGCCCCGGATAAGCAGTGGATAATGGATGGATGGGATGAGTCAAGGATGTAACTTTTGTATCTGTTTAGCATGGCTTACTTTTTAATCTGAGTCATTGTGTTTGTCTTTATATGACTTGATCTTCAGTCAAGAACCGACGCATACAGATGAAACAGTTTAATTAAGGCCACACAATTTTAATGAACATATGAATGAAAAAATGTAAACAACTGATAGAACACAGCAAATTTGAGAAAAAAAAACCCTGAACTGATTGTCAAACTGATTGGAAAAGCCTGAAAGCATAAGCTTAACATTAACAAACACACACACACACACACACATATATATATATATATATATATATATATATATATATATATATATATATATATATATATATATATATATATTTATATATATATGGATGGATAAAAAACAAAGTTGATAGAACAAAGCAAATTAAAACAAAAAAACAAAAACCTGAACTGATTGTAAAAGTGATTGGGAAAAAGGCAAAAACTTAATACTAGGCTCAGTGTTGACGCATTCTCACCTTCTCCTTATGTTGCCCTTGCGTGTCACAGGCCAGTCCAAACCACCTTATTGGGCACCTGTAATGTAAAATTAGACAAAAACAGAGTGAATACTTTTTTCAAGAATTTTTCATGTAAGCCCAATGCTGTCTGTGAGTATGTGACAAAGTGGGAGGACCCTATGCATAATGAACAGAACGGAGATGATAGTAGGAAGAGCACACATATTGCAGATGAAGGGCCAGATCTACTAAAGGTTTCCATGTAAACTCATTGCACACACAAAAAAATTTACAAATTGATTTACTAACAGTGCAAACTAAGGGTTGTGTCTTTCAAAGATGCAAAATACCACGTCTGCATCCAGTTAGTACGTTTGCCGCAATGAATATGCAATATGGGGCATTTACACGCAATTGTGTGTGTGCTGAGAGGAGAAAATGTAATATATTAATTTAGCACACGCAAAGTGATGTATCAAACCCGAAAGCAATTTTGTTTATATCAATCACCGATTTGGCTCAAATTTGAATCAGTGTTCAATCTCCCAGGCCAACAGCCATTTATTGGAAGAAATTTAAATTTTGAGCATAGCGCCCCCTACAAACTTACCTTTACAAAAATTGGTTCAGTTTGGACATGCAAACACCGATTTGGCTCAAATTTGAAGTAGTTTTCAGTCTCCCAGGCCTACACTTATTTATTGGAAGATATTTAAATTTTGGGCTATAGCGCCCCTTAAAAAGTTACCTTTACAAAAATTGCTTCAGCTCGGACATACGATCGCCGATTTGGCTCAAATTTGAGTCAGTTGTCTATCTCCCAGGCCTACACCCATTAATCTGAAAAATTTTAAATTTGGCTCCATAGCACCCCCTACAAATTTAATTTTACTAAAATTGATTCAGTTTGGAAATACGATCACCTATTTTTCTCAAATTTGAATCAGTTGCCAATCCCCCAGGCCTACACCAATTTGTTAAAAGACGTTGAAAATTCACACAATAGCGCCCCCTACAAATTTACCTTTACGAAAATTGCATCAGTTCAGACATACAAACACTGATTTGGCTCAAATTTGACTCAGTGGTACATCTCACAGGCCTACACCCATTCAGTGGAACAAATTGAATGTTGGCTGCATAGCGCCCCCTAAAGATTTACTTATACAAAACTTTGTTTAGTTAGTGCATACAAACACTTATTTACCTCAAATTTGAGTCAGTTTTCAGTCTCCCAGGCCTACACGCATTCATCAGAAGACATTAAAATTTGGTGCTAGAGCGCCACTTGCTGAATAATGGACATGCTTGTACTGGATGTGCCTGTGGCGAGGGCCTTTAGATGCTGCTTGCGGCTTTAATTATTTTTATTAGGCCCGAGCCGAGAAAGCCGGCGCAGGGCCTATTGAGTCTGAAGTGTGCACATGGGGACGAAATTGCAAGTGACGCGGTCGCCTTTCGCCACTGTCACCACTCTCACACATATTCACATTCATGGCACTGAGACTTTACCGAAGATGTACATAACATGTGCACAAATCGCATATTTACACCTGCTCTGATTGAATGGGAGTCAAAGGGACACGCCCAGTTGGGGTCAGTCCCATGTGTGTAAGTGCACGACACATGACCTCTGACCCCACAGACATGTGGGGGACATTGAGAGCTTTCAAATAAGGCCAAACATGTGGTGTCCACAGAAACGGCTATATTGTTCTTCCTCAGATTATTATTAGGCCCGAGCCGAGTAAAGCCGGCGCAGGGCCTATTAAGTATGCAGTGGGTGCATGGGGATGAAATCGCCAGTGACGCGGTCGCCTTTTACCACTGTCGCCACTCTCACACATATTCACATTCATGGCACTGACACCTTTCCGAAGATGTATATGACATGTGCACAAATCGCATATTTACACCTGCTCAGAATGAATGGGAGTCAATGGGCCACGCCCAGTCGGGGTCAGTCACTTGTGTGTAAGTGCACGACATGTGACATCTGACCTCACAGACATGTGGGGGACCTCGAGAGCTTTCAAATAAAGCCAAATATGTGGTTGCCACGGAAATGGCTATGTTGTTCTTCCTCAGATTATTATTATTATTTTTTTTTTTTTTTTTTTAGGCCCGAGCCGAGTAAAGCTGGCGCAGGGCCGATGGAGTCTGCAGTGGGTGCATGGGGACAAAATCGCCCGTGACGTGGTTGCCTTTCTGTCGCCACTCTCACACATATTCACATTCACGGCACTGAGACCTTTCCGAAGATATACATGACGTGCATAAATCGCATATTTACACCTGCTCAGAATCAATGGGAGTCAATGGGACATGCCCAGTCGTAGCAAGTCACGTGTGTGTAAGTGCACGACACATGACATCTCGCAGGCCTACACCCAGTCAATGGAAGAAATTTAATTTTAGTTGCATAGCGCACCTTACAGATTTTTTGATACAAAAATTTCTTTAGTTTGGACATACGAACAAAGATCTGCCTCAAATTTGAATCAGTTGTCAATCTCCCAGGCCTACACCCATTAATCAGAAGACATTGAAATTTGGTGCTTGAGCGCCACCTGATGAACGATGGACATACTTCTACTGGACGTGCCCGTGGCGAGGGCCTTTAGATGCCGCTTGTGGCTTTAATTTTTTTTTTTTTTTTTTTTTTTTTTAGGCCCGAGCCGAGTAAAGCCGGTGCAGGGCCTATTGAGTCTGCAGTGGGCGCATGAGGATGAAATCGCCAGTGACACGGTCGCCTTTCGCCACTGTCGCCACTCTCACACATATTCCCATTCACGGCACTGAGACAGACATGTGGGGGAGCTTGAGAGCTTTCAAATAAGGCCAAATCTGTGGTTGCCATAGAAACGGCTATATTGTTCTTGCTCAGATTTCTTTTTTTTTAATTTTTTTTCTCCTGCTCTTTGAGCTACATTTTGACCCTCTGAACATTTACGAAAACTCACCAAATTTTGCCTAAAATTCAGAAGTGCGAGAAATTGAATTTACATATAGGTTTCGTAGAGGTCGGTAAAGAAATGTTGCGGCAGCGCCCCCTTGAAAAGTGGAAATGCATTGCGCCAATGGGAGCTCGTCCAACATAAAGTTTGTCGTAGAGCCACGAAAATCAGTACACAGATTCATCATGAGGAGAATAACAAAAAATATTATTATGGCCACGCCCCTAAACCAACCCTTAGTCGGCCATATTGGATTGAAATTTCCAAAATGCTGAGTCAGCGTTTTTGCTGACGTTGTATTTTAACTATCTCCTACTAAGCCGTTCGGCCGAATGAGCTCAAAATCGGTGTACAGTATCTAGAGAAGTGGGACATCAAAAGTTATCCGAATTTTTTTAATCGGTGTCACCGTTTTTGTGCGACGAGGTTACAAACTTTGCAAAGTTTTTTTGAAAATTTACCATCACAAAAATTGCTTCAGCTCAGACATACAAACACCGATTTGGCTTAAATTTCAATTGGACGTCTAACTCCCAGGCGTACATCCATTTATTAAAAGAAATTGAATTTTCGTACTATAGCGCCCCCTACAAATGTAAATTTACAAAAATGACATCAGTTCAGACATACGAACACCGATTTGGCTCAAATTTGACTCAAACATCTGTCTCCCAGGCCTACACCTATTTGTAAAAAGAAACTGAAAATTTCGCACTACAGCGCCCCCTAAAATGTTTTTTTATTAAAATTGCTTCAGTTCGGACATACGAACACCAATTTGGCTCAAATTTGACTCAGACGTCTATCTCTCAGACCTACACCCATTTATCAGAAAAATTTGAAATTTGGAGCTATAGCGCCCCCTACAATTTTACCTTCACGAAATTACTTAACTTCAGAGAAACGAACACCAATTTGGCTCAAATTTGAATCAGTTTTCAAGCTCCCAGGCCTACACCCATTTATTAAAGGAAATTGACATTTCGCTAAATAGCGCCCCCTACAAAGTTACCTTCATGAAAATTGCATTAATTCGGACATACAAACATCGATTTGACTCAAATTTGACTCAGTGGTACATCTCGCAGGCCTACACCCATTCAACGGAAGAAATTTAATTTTAGCTGCATAGCGCCCCCTAAAGATGTACTTATACAAAAATTTCTTTAGTTTGGACATACGATCAAAGATCTGCCTCAAATTTGAATCAGTTGTCAATCTGCCAGGCCTACACCCATTCATTAGAAGACATTGAAATTTGGTGCTAGAGCACCACCTGCTGAACGATGGACATACTTCTACTGGACGTGCCCGTGGCGAGGGCCTTTAGATGCCGCTTGCGGCTTTAATTTTTATTTATTTTTTTGTCTTATTTTTCTTTCTACTGCGCTTTGAGCTCAATTTTGACCCCTGAACATTTATGAAAACTCACCAAATTTTGCCCAAAATTCAGAAATGTTCAAAATTGAATTTACATATAGGTTTCGTAGATGTCAGTAAAGAAATGTTGCGACAGTGCCCCCTTGAAAAGTGGAAATGCATTACGTCAATGGGAGCACGTCCAACATAAAGTTTGTCATAGAGCCACGAAAATCGGTACACAGATTCATCATGAGGAGACAAACAAAAAATATTATTGTGGCCACGCCCCTAAACCAACCGGAAGTCGGCCATATTGGATTGAAATTTCCAAAATGCTGAGTCAGCATTTTCGCTTACGTCGTATTTTAACTATCTCCTCCTTGGGTGTTTGGCCAAATGAGCTGAAAATTGGTGTACAGTATCTAGAGAAGTGGGGAATCAAAAGTTAGCTGAATTTTTGGGATCAGTTTCACCATTTTCTGGTTACAAGGTCACAAATTTTGCAAAGTTTTTCTGAAAATTTCCCATTACAAAAATATCTTCAGCTCCGACGTACGAACACCTATTTGTGTCAAATTTGACTCATACATCTATCTCCCAAGCCTACACCCACCTTTTCCCTTAAAAACACCACTTATTCCGGCTGAAGGTGTCACTGCAATCCACTTTAAATGAATTCTCTGTACAGGACCTTTAATCTTAATTAACCCTGAAACATAAATATAAATGTCAGAGCCCGCAAGTAGCAAAACAGTCTGAGAGGTTCGCCTTTGGCCAATGGAGATTTAGCTCAATGGTAGCAGGTTCAGACTGCAACGCGGAAGACTGGGGTTTGAAGCCCAGTAACTCTTTCTGCAGATTTTCAAACGGCAGGAGAGGGGGGTGCGGCATCGAGGGTGCCAGTAGGTAAATCTACCAGGACAACACTAAGCTCTTCAGTATCTTCATTTTCTTTTACCTGGCCTTTTTGGCTTTACCTTGCCTTTTTTTGCCCTATATCACCACCCACTGACCACTCTATAATAGACGACTCGTGGGCCAAACCAAATGAAACATTTGGGAGGGAAGAATTCCCTCAGATGGTAGAGCCCATCTGCTCTACTGCGATGTTGGGGCACTGTCAGATGAATGGAGAATAAATGCAAGAAGAAGTGACAGAAGAGAAGTGACAGATAAGTGTCAAAATTATTTTTCCCATCCAACCAGCCCAAAGTCCAGATTGACATGAGCCAGCCCATCGGGAATCCTCCCAATGCTCCAGATTGGCCACTCCGCCATTGAGTGGTAGTACATCCACTGTTAATGCTTGTATTTGCAGGGGTAGTGCATCCACTGTAGGAACTTGTTTTTGTACTGATAGTCCATCCACTGTTAATACTTGTATTTGTATTAGTAATATTAGCAGTCATGGAAATTTGCTCTGGTTATTGGTAGTTATACTAACACCAGCTGATCTACTTCATGACATTTCAAGTTCAGTTATCTGTGCATCAATTGCATCCATGTGTCTCCCCCTATTTCCCCTCTCCCTCAGTCTCTCTCTCTCTCTTTCTCTTCCTTTACCCTTTCTCTTAACCCCAGCTGGTCAAGGCAGATGGCCATCCTCCAGGAGTCAGGGTCTGCTCGAGGTTTCTGCCTATTAAAAGGAAGTTCTTCCTCACCACCGTGACCACTCATAAGTGTTTGCTCCTGGAGGATTCTGTTTGGCTACAGTAAATTGGTTTGAGAGTCTGGATTTGACCAGCTCTATATGTAAAGTGTCATGACATAACTTTTGTTATGATTTGATGGTATATAAATAAAATTTAATTTGATTTGATTAGTTTGTTCAAACTAACCCCCAGCTTCTAGCAGCTTTAAAGATTTAGGATTTGTTTAGCAGGATTATCAAACCCTTTTATTTGAAAAGTGTAGCTCGGCCCAATGTTTTTATTTGGTGTATTGATAGAACATATTTATGTTTCACAACTTGGCACAGTTATTTTTGTGGAACTTTGATGCAGATATGCAGTAACAACCCATATATTTACCACAAGCAGCCTATTCAGCCAACATTGTGTATGACCCAAAAACTCAACTCTACACTAAGACTCCACTAAGATTTCTGCTGCTAATAACTCTTTTGTTTAACACACATGACATTCTGGACACAAAAATATTGGGACCTCAGTGAAGATCTGAGTAAGAGGTCAAAGATTCTAACAGACTGGAATGGTTGACTAAAAGTTTAGTTTAGTTTGAACCAACTTGATATGCTCAAACAAAGAAGAGACCTAAACAAAGAATGGAAAAACAGCAAAGGACCTGAAGCATGACATTCACTGCTGTGAGAGAGCCATTGACATGGAATACTGAGGAATTGACATAGAATACTGTAGGATCCTGAGAGGTGAGTCAGGACTTTTACTGTTATGCAGTGTACAATTTGTTACACATAATTTGCTGTGTTACTTTTTTCTGTGATCTGTTTTATGATGCAACTAGTTCAGTTCATCATATTTTATTACCCTTAAGTCACGATAACACTGGTGGAAACAATTGCTAGGATAAAGTCGAGGGCATGCTCTGCTCAAAGTTTAATTTAAAGCTTGAGGATGCCTTGATGTTGTTGTTACAGGTAAATCATCACTCATCATAGTATCATATAACTGAAAAGTGCTTACCTACTTACTAAATTAATTTCCGTGCCCAGTCATGGAAGCATAAACAGATCAGCTGTAGCATTACAACCACTTGCAGGTGAAATGAGAATAATGATGTTTATTATCATCAAACACTTGTGGAATGTGCTGGACAAACAATTGTGATCCATGGAGGCACTCATCACAACTTCACAGAACTTAATGGATTTGCTGCTAATGTCTTGGTGCTAAATACCACAGCAAACCCTCTCAAATTGGTGGAATCCAGACCTCTGTTCTGTGCCACTTTTGGCAGCAAAAGGGCCACCAAAGCAATATTAGGCACATGGTTATAATAATATGTTGTCAGGAATGTTCGAGTGGATTGAAATTTGGTTGTCCTTCCTTAGACCACTTTTGGCCAGTACTAACTACTTCGGAGCCAGAGCACCCAGCAAGACCTGCAACTTTGGATATGCTCTGACCCAGTAATCTAGACCTCACAATTTGGACATCATCAAAGTTGCTCAGAACCTTACACTGCCCATTTTTCTCCTTCCACCCATCAACTTGGAGAACTAAATGTTCACTTATTGGCCAATATTTGGTGTACCAACCACAAACAGATGCCACTGTAACCACATAGTCAACATTTTTAATCGCTTCACCTTTTAGTGCTTACAGTGATAGAGGTTATTAGTGAGTATATCGGTTAAGTTAAAGCCATTAGATTACAGCAATTCCTTGAAACAAAGGGACAGATTTAAAGGTTCAGTATTAGTGATTGCCTGGTATATTCTATATATGTTCTAAGGAAACAAAAACACAATTTTTAGTTTTAGGTGATTAAACTAATGCAAACATTGTGAATATTATATTCCATTAAATACACTAAACCTTTAAATAAGAGTGAAAGATTTTCTGATTTTCTTCCAAACCAGCTGCAAATTAAATCCGCTTTAATCCAACCTAATCCAAACCAATGTATTGATTTTTATATGGAAAAATCTGTTTACCTAACACATTAAAAATATAATGTCACCAGCCTTTATTATATATGTAGCTGATGATACACAGTTTTTTCTTCTCCATCAAAATGGTTGACATGTGGTGGAAAACCCCTTTCAGCATATTCATTCCTTGTTTATTCTGCTGCATGTTTGACAAAGATAACATTCATTGGCCATTGCTGAGGTACCCTAATAAATGATGCATTGGACAGTCACCTGCTTGACTTCCCACATTTCCTTTGTGTCACTCTGTCACAGCAGGTCATTAAGACTTCCTGCAAGGCACGTAAAAGCATTTTGCCATTTCCTCTGTCACAACATGCTTGTGTTTCCCCTGCACCACAAAACACAGTGGCACACACAGAAGCCACTGCCGGATGTTAAGCAGCAGGATCTCACCTGTGCTGCGTGTTTTACTGCCTATAATAGAGTGCAACCCAACCTGAGAAAGGTCATGTTGCTGTTGTTGGTACCAACGTGACAGTTGGTCTCACCTCACATTCTCTTGTATCCAGAGATGGAAGGCAAAGTCTTTAATGTCATTTTCATCTCGTTTTGTTTGCCGTGTGTGATTCACTCCATCATCCATTCCCTCCCCAACATCAAAAGCAAGTATGGTAGTTAAACTGTCCTGTTAGAGTCGTTTACTAAAATACTAGTTGAGAAGTTGGTCCCTAGGTGACTTCAGTGGCAGCTAATCCTCCTACTAAAAGTTTTAAAAGGATTATTCCCCCAAAAACACTAAAATGAAATGGAACTGAGCATGTTTTACAAAGAAATGTAAGGTGTAAAGCATAGATGTTGGTGTTAAAGTGTAGGGAGTAAACTGAAAAGTCCTCAGGAAAAAATAAAGTATAGCTAAATAAAGTAGAGATACCTGGACATTCTAATGAATCATGGTGTTACTTTCCATAACTACCTAATAACCTAAACTTAAATCGTTAAATCCTTGTTTTACATCACATTAAAATATTCTTCAGTTGAGCATTTGTAGTAATGAGTCACACATATGAATGGAGTTCAAACTCTGTCTTCTTAAGAGTTTCTTTAGACATTTAAAGTTCTGATTCCTTTGTACATGTGTCCACATTCTGTAATCAGGCCAAGACCTCTAACAGCATTTCTAGTATAAAACAACTTCATTTAAGATAGACCAACTGCTAAAAACTCCACTTTCTGGTAGAGGAGGGACAGGACCTGGCCTCGCCTATCAGGCCACACCCAACACTTTAAGAGGAAGGATCAAGCTCAACACATTCCCTCAACAGGACTGTTTGACAGGATTTAGGTTTTTAATAGGGAACCAAGCCCACAGGGTGAGGCCCTCTCACTCACCTAGTGAGAAGAGGGCCTTGCCCACAGGGGACAAAGTAAACTGGAATTTGACCTCCTCAGCATGCTCAAAAACTCACCAAATTTAGCACACATGTCACATCTGGTGAAAAATTTGATAAAATGTAAGAATTAACCCCATAGGTGCCTAAATGCGCTGTCTACTCTCCACTGGCTCCCTGTTCTATATCGTCTTCATTTCAAAATTCTTGTGCTAACTTTCCGGGCTCTACATGGCCAGGCCCCTGCATACATTGCTTCCCTGATCCAGCCCTACAGCTCAACTCATAGCTTGAGGTCTTCAGGACAGCACCTGCTGATGGTTCCACGCACCTGTTTTACCACACGCGGTGACAGGTCTTTTAAAGCTGTGGCACCACGTCTATGGAATGACCTGCCTCTACACCTACGGTCCATGGACTCTGTAGAGAGCTTTAAGAAACACCTCAAAACCCTTCTGTTCAAAAAGGCTTTTTAGTTTCCCACCTGACCCAGGGCCACCACAGACTGACTACACTCTATGTATATATCACAGTAGAGATTGAAATCCAGTAGGATTCGTAATCCTACTAGGACAGATAGGAATTTTAGTTTGTCCTAGGACTTGGGTTGGGTTGGGTTGGGTTAGGGTTAGGGGTTAGGGTTAGGGGGTTAGGGGGTTAGGGTTGGGTTAGGGTTAGGGGTTAAGGTTAGGGGGTTAGGGTTAGGGTTAGGGGGGGTTGGAGGGGGGGGGGGTTAGGGGGTTAGGGTTAGGGTTAATCTTCAAATCCTAATTTCTTGTAGGATTTCAGTTTGTCCTAGGACAAACCAAAATTTCAATCTGTCCTAGTAGGATTCGTAATCCTACTAGGACAGATAGGAATTTTAGTTTGTCCTAGGACAAACTAAAATTCTTATCTGTCCTAGTAGGATTACGAATCCTACTGGATTTCAATCTCTACTGTGACATATTCATCATAAAGTACTACATGTGCCCCCCCCGCCCCCCTCTCCCCCAGTCTCTCTGTATCTCTATTGCTCTCTCTTTTCTCCTCCTTTACTCTCTCTCTTTAACCCCAACTGGTCAAGGCAGACAGCCATCCTTCAGGAGTCTGGGTCTGCTTGAGGTTTCTGCCCATTAAAGGGAAGTTTTTCCTCGCCACTGTCACCAATCACAAGTGTTTGCTCCTGAAGGACTCTGTTGGGTCTCTGTAAACTGATTTGATTTTGATTTGAATTGATTTGATTTGAATTGATAAAGCACTTTGTGACTCTGTCTGTGAAAAGTGCTCTATAAATAAAATTTACTTACTTACTTACTTACTCTAGCACCACCTAGGTACAAAAAATGGCTCTAGCTGTCAGTAGGAATGTCGTAGAGATATGAAATGAACATCAAAATTTTAGGTGCATCGAGACCAAAAAATCATATGCTGACAACCATGAGTTTACTCCAACAGCAAGTTCACAATTTGCCTTTCAAATCAAATGCTCGCATACAAACTTCCAATAGAAATCCTATAGAGACATGAAATGAATGCCAACATTTTTGTCTCATCAAGGCCGACAAATCATATGCTGACACCCTTGAACTAACTCCAACAGGAAGTTTGCAATTTTCCTTTCAAAATAAAATGTCAATAAAATGTCTCCTCTGAGGGCGGTTGACATAGTGGGTTCTAAATAGTACCAAAAGATAGAGTAAACCCTTGTCAAAAAAAAGTTATTTGCAACTTTGTCATAACCATCTTAGTTTTTTATATGCCCTGAAAGTTGCGAAGTCTGAAAGTCATTATTCAGTTCTGACTTTTTTATACACTCCTGATCAAAACCTTAAGGCCAGTTGAAAAATTGTAAGAATTCACAAGTTGTACTGTTGGCTCTTAAGAGGGTTCTAAGTAGAGTTTCAAAATGCGAAAAGAAGAAATGGAAGTGAGACGAAAAAAATTTGAGCAAGCAATTTTTTGAAAACAACAATTAAACTGAAATAGGCTGTTCATCAGCCAATCAAAAGTTTAAGACCACAGCCTTTAAAAGCTGAAATCTGTGCAAAAATATGGATTCAATGTTATTTTCTGTCAGGTATTCACACTGTAATGATCTCCTGATGGCAAAGGCAAAAAAGTTTTATCTCTTTGACCATGGTCAGATTGGTGAGCTGCATAAGCATGGCCTCACGCAACACGCCATCACTGCTGAGGTTGGACACAGTAAGACAGTCATTTTGAATTTCTTAAAAGATCCTTAGGATTATAAAACAAAAAAGTCAAGTGGTAGACCCAAAAAAATTTCACTGGTGCTGAGCCAGAGGATCTGATTGGCGGTCTGTCAAGACACTGGATGATCCTCAACCCAAATTAAGGCTGTTAACTGGTACCGACTGCAGCCCAATAACCCCATCAGACAGCATCTACCAGAGAAGGGCTTTAAGAACAAAAAACATCTTCAAAGGCCTTGTCTCCTTCAATGCCAAAAAATTGCCCATTTGGACTTTGCAAGAGAGCACCAAACATGGGACACTGAAAGGTGGAAGAAAGTTTTATTCTGATGACAATGTGACCTTAACCATCCTGATGGCTTCCAAAATTACCGTCTTTGTGGCACAGTGGAGGGAGTGCCATCATGATCTGGGGTGCTTTATCCTTCAGTGGAAGAATGGAGCTTCACGTTGTGCAAGGGCATCAAACGGCGGCTGGCTATGTGAAGATGTTGCAGGGGATATCCCTCATGACTGAGGACCCTCTTCTGTATGGTAATGACTGGGTTTTTCACCAGGACAGCACTGCAGTTCATTAGAGGCTTTGACTTACTCTGCCCTTCCTACCCTTGAACAAAAAATCAAAATCCAGTGGTCTCTCATTCAATCAAAATGTGGTCTCAAAAAAAGGAGACATTTTGGATGAAAGGAGGCCTCCCCGCTAGCACCATTGATAAACAATCATGGATTTACCCCATCAATCTCAAACATGTCATTCCATCAATGGTACTGTAAAGGAATACACTTGATAAAAGATTTATTCATTAATAATGTTTTTCCCACATTCCAGCAATTACAGGACACATTTGACTTAGATTGGAAAGACCCCTTCAAATACCTACAGATAAGAAATTTTGTAGAGAGCCTGTTTCTGTCCTTTCCTCATTAGCTCTCTAACTCCATAATGGATACACTTTTTTTGTCAGATCTGTTTAAAAAGAGATTGATTGCAGAGATTCACAATATGTCATTGCAACTGGACTGCACCACTACAATAGATCATTTAAAAGAAGCTTGGCAAGAGGATTTAGATGTGAGAATTACAGATCAATGGACAAAGGCCCTAGTGAATGCACACTCCTACTCTATGTACATACGACATGGACTTTTACATTTCAAGATCTTACATTGGTTACATTTATCAAAGCTGAAACTGTCAAAAATGTTCCCTTCAGTAGATCTCATATACAGGTACATCTAAAAAAAATATGAATATCATGAAAAAGTTACCAGGACATCTACCAGGACATTTCAGAGCACTTCATGCTTGCTTCTGCTGACAAACTTTATGGAGATGCTGACTTCATTTTCCAGCAGGACTTGGCACCTGCCCACACTGCAAAAGGTGGTTCAATGGCCATGGTGTTACTTTGACTGATGGACCGACAAACTCGCCTAACCTGAAGCCCATAGAGAATCTATGGAGTATTGTTAAGAGGAAGATGAGAGACACCAGTTCCAACAATGCAGATGACCTGAAGGCCACTATCAATGCAACCTGGGCATCCTTTACACCTGAGCAGTGCCACAGACTGATCGTCTCCATGCCACACTGCACTGATGCAGCAATTCATGCAAAGGGAGGCCCAACCAAGTCTTGAGTACGCAGAAATTAACATACTTTTCAGAAGCCTGACGTTGCAGTTTAAAATATATTTTTATTGATTTTATGCAACATTCTAATTTTCTGAGACACTGAATTTTGAGTTTTCATTATCTGTAAGCCATAATCATTAAAATTTTCAGAAATAAGGCTTGAAATATTTCAATGTATGTCTAATGACTCTATATATGTGTTTCCCTTTCTCAAATGAGTGACAAAAAATATTGAATTTTTTCATGATATTCAAATTTTTTTAGATGTACCTGTATGATGTACCTGTATGGGGCTATATAAATAAAATTTGATTGACTGAGTGATTTGATTGGTTTTCCCCTGTAAGTCGCTTTGGAAAAAAGCATCTGCCAAATGCATAAACATAAACATGACAGATGCAGACAGCAGCTGGCTTCACTAGCCCACATTGTCACAGTCTGCTCCAGCATGGCCGCTGACCCCTCCCTCATTAATTGGACACATCTATTGCGCACTGCACAGCTGCAGCGCCTGACAATCAGGAGCTAATATAAGTGTCTCCTCTGCGGCCGTACAGCGCCAGATTATTTCATCCATTTCACCTCATACCTCTCGGACTGCCTCACCACCCAGCACTCTGACATTATCTCCCCTCAGGTTTTTGTTTGATCCTCTAGTTTGTTTTTCTGTTCAGCACTGTTTCTCCCTTCAGCATTGTGTACAAGTCCATTCATTCTCTCCTGCCCGACAGAATAATCTGGCCCATACATGGACTCGGATCCATTTTGTTTTCTGCATTCACCAAGTTTTATTTTTCTTCCCCACAACCCCCCCGTCTTCTGCTCTGTCTTTCCCGTGCCTACTTACATGCATTTTATCAGTGCGGTCACGTGTTCCTGAGCTGTCAATCAGTTCTTCCCAGTGTTGTTCAGTGCCTGTGGCTCAGCATCCACCGGGCAAGGTGGTATCCCAAGCCATCGGTCCACGCTTCCCAAGGTTTTCCCAGCAAGTTTCCTGGTTTGTGTTCCCAGCATCCCGTTCCTTGTGGGGACCTGGACCTGGTTCTTGTCCTGTGTTTTTCCATAGTGTCTCTTTTCCCTGTGCCTTTCCTGAGTTTCTCCATTTCTTTCCCCCCTACAGAGTCTCTGATCCCCTTGTGTGTATTATTTTCAGTGACCCTGTATTTCACTTGTGTTCCCTGTTGGGTCCCCTTTCAGTCACTGTTGCTGTAACGGTCTGTCATTCTTCTTCGAGTCTGTCGGTCTTCGAGTCTGTCTGTCTTCTCAATCTGTTATGTTCCTCTGTTATGGTCAGTTGGTCCCTTAGTTCTTCATTTCTTCTGTCCCATCCTTCAGCCTTTTTGTCCTCTGGTCTGTTGTCCTGTAGTCTTTCGTCCTCTGGTCTTTTTCTCTTTCAGTCCTTTTTGTCTTTTGTCATTTTGTCTTTCCGTCCCTTTGTCTTCCTGTCTTCTTGTCCTTCTGTCCTCCCAGTCCTGTTATCCTTCCAGTCCTGTCGTCCTTCCAGTTCTCTCTGTCCGTCGTCCCTCTGTCTGTCATGCCTTTGTCATCCTTCAGTCTGTCACCCTTCTATCCGTTGTTCTTCTGTCCATCCAGTCCTAATGTTCTGTTTGTCCTTCCAGTCTGTTCATCCTTCCAGTTCAGTTCTCCAGTTCAATTCTTCAGTTCAGTCCTTTCGTCCCTCAGTCCTCATGTCCCTATGTCCTTCGATTCTTCACTGGTTCTTCATTTTTTTTTGTGTCCCAGTAGCGTTCCGTAGTCCAGTCCCATCTGGTCCCATTTGCATTTTGTAGCCCGGATCCATCCAGTCGCAGTCGCATTTCGTAGTCACATCCCGTCTGGTTCTAGTCACTCCCTGTACTCCTGTCACAGTCTCACCCTGCATTCCTGTCTTGCCCCACACTCTTGATTCAGTCTCACCCCGTACTCCAGTCGAGTCTGTCTCAGTCAGAGCCCGCAATCACAGTCTGTCTCAATCAGAGTCTGCAGTCACAGTCTGTCTCAGTAAGATCCACAATCCGGGAGATTCACAGTCCAGGCTGTTTCTACATTCTGGCTGTTTCCACGCCCTGGAGGTTTCCACATGTCCGGGGGTTTCCAAGGCCGGGATTCTCAAGGCCAGCGTCCCCTGTGCTCCAGCCCCTGATGCCCCATTTCCAGATGCCCCTGGGGGCACTGGACCTCGTGGGGACCTCATTCCCACCCTGCCACCTGTGGTCTGGCACCTGGGAAGGGTGTGGCATTCCATCTTTTGGGGACGTCGGTAGCAATCCCTTAGTGTGTGGGGGGTCTCCTCTGCATCTGTGCAGCACCAGATCATTTCATCCTATTTCATACCTCTCAGACTGTCTCACCACCTGACACACTGACATCATCTCCCCTCAGGTTTTTGTTTGATCGTCTAGTTCAGGGGTCACCAATCTTGGTCCTTGAGGGTCGGAATCCTGCATGTTTTAGATATATCCCTCTTCCAACACACCTGATTCAAATGATAAGCCTATCATCAAGCTCTGCAGAAGCCGGATAATGACCATCAGGTGTGCTGGAAGAGGGAAACATCTAAAACATGCAGGATACCGGCCCTCGAGGACCAGGATTGGTGACCCCTGGTCTAGTTTGTTTATCTGTTAAATAAACACTGTTTCTCCTGTCAGCACCGCACACGTAAATCCATTCACACATTTTGGAATTCTCCTAGGATAAAAATTTATTGGAATAATCTATTTCAAACAGTGTCCAAAATTATGAAAAAAAAAAAAAACTGTTTAAACTAGATCCAGTCATTGCTATATTCAGAGTGAATCCGACAATTGCTGAACTTTCAGACACACAATTTAATGATATGCTTTGTGATATTACTAGCACGTAGACTAATTTTACTAAAATGTATTTCTTTCTAGATATTTTCTTCAGATGTATGACGTCTGAGATTGATGTGATTTAGATAGTGAAGGTGATGTCCTCTTGTTGATGTTTGTTGTATTATTAATTTGTGTATGTGACTTGTAAAAGAAAAAGTTTAGTTAAGAGATTTAGAAAATAATAATAAAAAAGCCAGCCACTACCCCCCCCCCATCTTTTTCTATTGTAATTTTACTTTAACTTAGATACAATTTATACCCTGCTGCCTTTTACTGAAATTGCTAAACAGCATTTCATTATTCTACTTGCTTTTTAAGTAATGACAATAAACCTGATTCAGAGTTTTGACAGCAGCTTTTAGTTAGAAATGGTGGAAAATTAGCTTTATTACTGCATAATTCTGTTACAATGAAACTATAGTCTATATTAACTTTACATTCTTCTCAAAATATAGTCATAACCAAAAGTTTCGCCAGTAACATAAACTGAGTCTTTGCATGAAGGTGATTAATTTGTAAAAGTATAAAAAAAAACAACAAAAAAAGAAAACTTTTGGCCACAACTGTAGAATCTTTGATGACGGTGCATCTTGTTTGGTGCTCTATGGGTAATTTTTGGTAGAAACAAAGCGTACAGTTTATTAAGTCAAAACAAACTGCAGGGTGTGTGTTTGTATTACTGGAGGAGTATGTCTGTTTAATGTGAGATACATACATTAATGCTGCTTGTTAGTAGTTCATAGTAGTAATTCATGTTTGCCCTGGGTCTTTAAGATTTGTTGGAAATTAATGACAAAAAGCCAACAGGTTATCAACATATGTTCATATATGTACTGTATGAATGAATATAAATGTAGAGAAATGTGAAATAAAGATTTTTGTAACAAACTTGTAGTTTGTGGATATTTTGTTGAAAGCAAGATTGAAATAATTAGGTCTTTGTGTTGCATTCACAGAGCTGCATCATCACCAATTAATGTTTATAAAATCTCCATCCATGCTGTCCTCCCTCAGCAGCATGGCCTTCAGGTTGCTATGGTAACACTAGGCATAGATATGTGGTTGTGTTCTAGTCAGAAGCTAAAGTGAGTGTCCCTGAAACTTGTGAAAGATATTTATCCAGGAGCAGAACAGGCAAACTAATACTGGCAGAGCTCAGCTCCAACACAAAAACCTCTGCAGGCAAACAGAAGAGCAGAAAGACTGCAAGGTCAGAGCTACACACAGAGTGTGAATGAAGCATGAATATCCACCTCCACTTGATCATGATGACTCTCTCTAAACATACTTCCTGTGGCATTAGAACTCATCTAGATTCCATTTACATTCAGAGTCTGATGGCAGTGTAGGGAATTGATACAAGAGTTGACCAAAACATTATCATTATGTACATTTTCATATCAGTCGGTATCAATAATTAGACATTAGATTAGATAAATATTGATAATAAATATAATTTTTCTTTCAAGTTTAAATGCTGGTCTTTCGTCCTAAAAGTTGAAGAAACTAGACAATTTCTCGCGTTAATAAAAGATGTGACAAGACAAAAACAACACAGAGGACACAAAAAGGCATAAAAATAACATATGACTGAGGAGACAAAACACACCAGATTTTGTACATTATTTTGATTGTGCTTTAGTTCTTATTTGTTCAAAATTAGGACCTAGTGAGTTTTTTTTTTTTTTCTTTTTCTTTTTTCTTACAATGGTTGCGTGTCATATAAACTCTCCTTTGTGGTTAGGACCAACACTCACGAAAGACCAGAACATTCTCTAAATCTAGGGATACTGTAGTACATTATAAATCATTATAATGGGGAAAGTAAAATCAATTAAGACAAGTGTTGTAGCTCAGAATATGTATGCAATAAACCCTAAAGACAAAAAAAAAAGTAAATTTTGCGAACAATCTTTATGACCTAAAATTACATTGTGGTAATCATAGCTACAGATCTCCAAGGCAAGTTACTGCCACCGTGACAGAGTACACTGTCTATAGAAAGTATTCACCCACTTAAATATTTCCCCCTTTTTTTTTTAAAAAAATGTTTCATGGCCAGTATAATTTGTATTTTTTGACAAAGAATACAAATTTTCAAAACAAATTAAAAATTTTCCCAATTCATCTTTTTAAGTATGTAAGATTTAGCACATTTAGTCTCAGAGGCAGATCATTTCTAAAGAAAATTAACAATGTTTTTGCCTCACATCCCTGTCCCAGCAGATGCAAAAACGCATGTGGGCCATGACAGGGCCAATGCTGTGGGGCCCAAGGACACCCCACCACAACCGGAATATCAGATGAAAGAAAATACAGCATAAACAAAATAACAAATAATCACAATGGACTGTAACATACTTTTTGGATTCCTCAGAGGTCCTGGAGCTTTCACTTTTGTCATGATACTTTATTCAATTCCAATCATTCGCTACTGTAATGCTGCACAAAAACGGGACTCTCCGCAACTTGATTACTTACTTATTTCAGTTTTTGTTCCAGTGCATTGCATTTCCATTGTAGGTATAGTAAACCCCACAGTGGGGATGTATTAAATCAACACTATATTGGATTAAAAGGATGTTTTAAGGACTTTTCAACTTTACTTAAAAAAGTTACAAAATTAATTAGTCATAAAATGTGGTACTTTACATTATAATAATGAAGTAAATAAAATACACTATATTGCCAAAAGTATTTGCTCACCTGCCTTGACTCGCATATGAATTTAAGTGACATCCCATTCCTAGTCTATGGGGTTCAATATGACGTCGGTCCACCCTTTGCAGCTCAACTCTTCTGGGAAGGCTGTCCACAAGGTTTAGGAGTGTGTTCATGGGAATTTTTGACCATTCTTCCAGAAGCGCATTTGTGAGGTCACACACTGATGTTGGACAGAAGGCCTGGCTCTCAGTCTCCGCTCTAATTCATCCCAAAGGTGTTCTATGGGGTTGAGGTCAGGACTCTGTGCAGGCCAGTCCAGTTCATCCACACCAGACTCTGTCCTCCATGTCTTTATGGACCTTGCTTTGTGCACTGGTGCACAGTCATGTTGGAAGAGGAAGGGGCCAGCTCCAAACTGTTCCCACAAAGTTGGGAGCATGGAATTGTCCAAAATGTCTTGGTATGCTGAAGCATTCACAGTTCCTTTTACTGGAACTAAAGGGCCAAGCCCAGCTCCTGAAAAACAACCCCACACCATAATCCCCCCTCCACCAAACTTTACACTTGGCACAATGCGGTCCGACAAGTATCGTTCTCCTGGCAACCGCCAAACCCAGACCTGTCCATCAGATTGCCAGATGGAGAAGTGTGATTTGTCACTCCAGAGAAAGCGCCTCCACTGCTCTAGAGTCCAGTGGCGGCGTGCTTTACACCACTGCATCTGGCGCTTTGCATTGCACTTGGTGATGTATGGCTTGGATGCGGCTGCTCAGCTGTGGAAACCCATTCCATGAAGCTCTCTGCGCACTGTTCTTGAGCTAATCTGAAGGCCACATGAAGTTTGGAGGTCTGTAGCGATTGACTCTGCAGAAAGTTGGCGACCTCTTCGCACTATGCGCCTCAGCATCCGCTGACCCTGCTCCGTCAGTTTACGTGGCCTACCACTTCATGTCTGAGTTGCTGTCCTTCCCAAACACTTCCACTTCTTATAATACAGCTGACAGTTGATTGTGGAATATTTAGGAGCAAGGAAATTCCACGACTGGATTTGTTGCACAGGTGACATCCTATCACAGTTCCACGGTGGAATTCACTGAGCTCCTGAGAGCGACCCATTCTTTCACAAATGTTTGTAAAAGCAGTCTGCATGCCTAGGTGCTTGATTTTATACACCTGTGGACATGGAAGTGATTGGAACACCTGATTCTGATTATTTGGATGGGTGAGCGAATACTTTTGGCAATATAGTGTCGTTAACAGAGTAATTATTCCATCTTTGACCTGTTCCATTTCAAAAGGAACTTTCACTAACTAATATTCAAACAATAGTAATATGGAAATGCATTGAAATGCAATATGCTTTCTTTTGCAGGTTCTTCTGGAATTTCTGTTAAAATTATCCATTTGGATGTAAACCTATCTTTAATTCACTTTAAAATACAAATGTGGGACATTGTCTCAGTATGTGGGACAAGAGGGAGAAAGGATCAAAACATCAAAATGTGCAGTCCCAGAGAAAGTGGAACACCTGCTTACACTAGTTTCACATATTTGTTTGTGAGTGCAACACAATGGTGCAGTGAATAGGATTGTGGCCTCACAGCAAAGAAGGTGGATTCAAATACCAGCTGACAGGAAGACCTTTCTGTGTGGAGTTGGCATGTTCTCCCCATGTTTGCATGGGTTCACTCTGGGTACTCCGGCTTCCTACCACAAATCAAAGACATGCACTAATAGGTTAATTAGTTAAGCTAAATTACCCACAGGTGTGAATGCAAGAGTGACTGGTTGTCCGTCTCTATATGTCACCCCTGCAATGAACTGGTGACACATCCAAGATGTACCCCGCCTTCCCCTGAAACATAGCTGAGATAGGCTCCAGTACACCTGCAACCATCTCGAGGATAAAGTGGTTCAGAAGATGACTGACCAACTCTTCTTGAATGATTTCAACTTTAACTGATGGAACAATTACATCTTAAATCATGTAAAATATTAAAGATGAAAACACTTGTAGTAAGTGCAGTAAAATACAGAGTTTTCCAGGGTTCCAAGTAATCACTGATGCTATCTCTGATGCCATCACTGGCCAACTTCTGACTTTTTTTCTTCATGTCACTCAGCAACTTGACTCAGCACTTCCTCTTTTAATACAGTCTGATTTTAGGTATGGACTTTTGACACATTTGTACAACATGGAATAATGCACAAAGAGATACTGAAAATGGGCATTTATTACCAATCTGTACAGTTCTTTTATGTTCTAGTAGAATCAAATATATTAGTTACTAACATGTATCAGACTCAAAACTCACAGTAGGTGTAAAGTCTCTGGTGAAATACACACTTCTGACACCAGATGGCCCTCTAATTCAAACTTGGGAATCTACTGAGACGCCATTGTATTCTGTTGAATGACAAAAATTAGTTTAAAAGAACGTGAACTTTATGAAACACTCTTAGATGTGGGAAGAGCAGAGGGGACAGCTATCCTGAGTGTCAGTGCTGGTCCAGTGGCTGCTCCTCATCTGCCTCTTTGACCTGCTCTGGCTGACCCTCCCCTTCCACCTCAGCCTGGCCTTCCTCTTGTGAATCGTCAGCCGTTGCCATGGTGTCCACCACGCTGATGCCGCTGACAGTCTGTGTGATGGTGCCCTGCCCAGCAGCCAGGCCCTGCAGAGTGGCTGGCAGCGTCACCAGTTGGATCTGAGGCCCAACCACTTTAACGAAGGCTGCAGAGGCTGTGGAGCCACCACCTGCACCCTCCTGACCCACCATTGCTGACAGTACAGTGAGGTTGGAGGAATCGGCCGCCAGCTCTGAGCCTCCTAGAGGGGAGGTCAGGAGGGTGTAGCCGCCCAAGTTGGTGCCAGATGGGGCCCCTGCCACTGTCAGCACCTTGCCAAGTGGCAGTCCACTCAGCTGGTTGAGAGGCAGCGTGATCTGGGTGGGAGCAGTGTTGACCGACGCTGGCCCGGAGATGGCACGGGTCAGCCGGGGCCGCTTAGGGGCAGGGCATGCGGGGACTGGGGTGAGAGTCATCAAGACGTTGTTGAGGTGCTGGGATTTGCTCTTCAGTTCCTTGGCTCGTTTCCGGTGCTCATCACATTGCTGCTCCAGAGCTGAAAAAGAAAGCTGCGCATCAGAGCCATCAGGATCAACCTGGATCACACACACTTCAATGTGAACCACCTTTAAGACTATGTTGTGAACAATTGCCTTATTCTTATTAAAGCATTGCAATTAAGTCTAAAGGTCTGTAGTTTATGCAGTATGTTCCTGTACAGAGGGAGGCTTTGTGCGGGAATATGATTATCAAATTGAGTCGAGTGAATCTTCTTACCTTATACTAGGTGACAGTACAGTACAAATAACAGTATGGGGTTCAGTAAAAGAAATGTTATAGCATCAGAAATGAAGACTTTCACATAGAAGAACTGATCTTACATCAACAAAAAGAACCTGAAGTTCTTTTTGTTGGTGAAGACATTACATAAATAAGACATTTAAAACACTGAATTTAAGACATTTGAAGAAATGTTAGGGGCCTGCAGACACCATGTTATGATGTTTGTCTGAAACAGGTGCAGAACAGTAAACAGTAGAAACAGTACTCTTTTGTTTGCCTTTGACCACCAGGTCTATTCCATTTTACATCCATGTCTGTCCACACTCATAACATTTGTAGTAGTCTATGTGGTAGTTTCTGAGTCCCCCAATTGTTATTCAAGTCATTTTTTTATCAACTTTATTTTTTGTTATTCATTAAACATTGGTGTCGGTCTTAAAGAAACAGACATCCACTGTTCTGTGACTTTTCAGGACTAGTAACATAATTTCAGTGACTGTTCACTACTAAGTTTATAAACACATGTGGACTTTGTTTCTTGTTTTCTTCCTTTTCGAATCATTGGTTATTTGTGTCATTTTCATTTCAAGAACTATTCACCAAATAAGCTTAACATTATACAGCCATAATATGAAAAATCCTTTGGTATTATTCATATAACAAAAAGTCACTACAAAACCTAAGCTTCCACAAACTGAGGAGAAACCCATAGTCTGTTCTAAATGGTTCATCACTGAACAGGCTTACTCTCCTATTTTGTGAATTTCATTATGGACAAATTTCATGGATGTAAACTCATCAGGGGAAAAAAGTAGGGCTGGACAACAAAGAAAAATGTCATTAGGATAAAAAAAATTCTTATCAGCCAACTATAAGTAAAGAGTTTAATAATAAATAATAAAGAGTTGAGTTTAGGCTCTATGTTGAAGTTGAAGAAACCAGACACTTATTTGTGGTTTCAAATTATTAATGAAAGATGAAAATGATAGAAAAATACAACAAACTAAAACAACATAAAAGATGTGAAAGACAGAACCATACAGACATGAGATGCAAGATGAAAACAATCTGAAAAATGTAACAGTCAAAACATGACATATGCAAAAAGAAGTAAAAGATTTGAAATGAATGAAAAACTTAAAAACATGAGAACTATGCCAAGATGCAACCTTTAATGAGGCTTTTATTTTTGAAAAACCCTACTGTGTGTATGTGCGTGTTCGTGCGTGAGACAGAATCAGACTGAATAATGAACTGAAATTGTATACTCAGTGCCAATGAAAACGCAACACTTGAAGATTCTTATATTTTTTTAAATTGATGAGGATTTTTATTCCATAAGCTCTTTGGAATTAATCATAGGCCATTTCTATACAGTAAAAATAAAAAATCACATCCAAATTTGTTGACAAAAAATAAGGATAAAGAAAGAAACTCAAGGACCCCCAAAACCAAAAGTCATAAAATTCAGTTCTAGAATTCAGTATGGAATATGACCTACGTTTGCATTCATACAGGCTGTAATACACCTTCTCATGGACCTCACAAGCCTTCTGATGTTGTCCTGGGGTATATTGACCCACTCTTCCTCCAGAGCCGTAACCAGTTCCTGTCTGTTCTGTGGAGCAGGAGTCCTATTGGCAACACAGCGCCCAAGCTGGTCCCACAGGTGCTTGATCGGCGACAAATCTGGAGAATAAGCAGGCCAGGGGAGGACGTTGAACCTCTGATCTCTCAGGAAGTCCTGTGTGACACGAGCATCATGTGGACATGCATTGTCTTGCTGGAGAGCCGTCAGTTCAGGGTGGTTTTGAAAGAAAGGCACGACCACGGGCTGCAGGACCTCGTCAATGTAACGGACAGCCATTTAATTGCCGTCTATGATAACCAGCCTTGTTCTGTAGTTCCCAGATATGCCTGCCCACACCATGACACTGGTGCCACCCCAGCAATTGGCCTGCTGGACACAGCACGCTGCATGCCGTTCTCCACGTCTCCTCCATACCCCTTGGCGCCCATCAGCTCGCGACTGGCAAAACCTTGACTCATCAGTGAAAAAGATGTTGTTCCACTGTTGTAACGTCCACCGAGAGTGCTGGCGAGCCCATATAGCGCGATTCTGACGACTCTCCTCAGTCAGGACCATCCCGCGGAATGGTCTTCATGCGTGCCCGTCCTGGTTTCGCAGGCGCCTTCTGACAGTATTTGCTGATGTGCGTTGCTGGTTCCGTCCAGGAGTCTCCCGAGCAGTTTGGGTCGCAGTACAGAAGCAGTCCCGGAGGTGCTGCAGCTCAATGTAGCGATCCTGCTGTGGCATGGTCACACGTGCTTGTCCAGGGCAAGGTCTGTCTGCAGTTGTGCCAGTTTCTTCATGCCTCTGTTGCACCCTGACTATGGTGGACACATTGCATCCAAAATGGTGCGCCACCTGCCGAGCAGAGATTCTGGCCTTCAGGAACCCCATTGCATGGCATCTTTGGTCACGAGTCAGTCTAGGCATCGCTGAGTTATTGCAAATGATTTTCATGCTTTTCAGCTTGCCTTTATATACAGAACATGACCACTCCTTAACTGACCACAGTTCCTTAAGTTGAGCAGTTCATTGCTGAGCAATGAGAAAGACAAGTCTTATGAATGCAGACAAGTTCATTCAAGCGTGACAATAGCTCAACCCGTCTCAGGTTGTTAAGAAATTGTCTGGGATTATCTTATATAGGTGAAACTTAAACATATTTGATGCAGCTCAGGAACAATACAACACATTCAAGTGTTGCGTTTTCATTGGCACTGAGTATATGAATAATTGAGCATAAAACTCATGATTTACCACATTTAAGGCTTTTATTTTGAAAAACCCCATTGTGTGTGTGTGCTTGTGTGTCTGAGAGAATAATTTTTAATTAAAAATTGTACAAACAGTTGAGCGTTTGGTCATAAAAATGAAAAGAAGTTATTTACTAGTCATTATTATTTTTAATAAGGCTTTTATTTTGAAAAAAAAATGTAGTGTATTCTTTCCTCTGTGTGCAAATTGTCACATACCCACAATAAAATGCAGCAAACCTCCGTTTATGAATGTAAAGGGGAAAAAGTCAACTCCACCTGGGAACTGAACCCCAGTCCTCTGTGTGACAGTTCTATTCACTAATCATTACACTATCCAGTCAGACTACCACCAGCCGATTATTAGGCCTTTTAAAAGAGATGTGAATCTGTTCAAGTTAAAATCGAAAGTAAAAGTACTCTTCAAATAAACTGTGATTATTCCATAACTGTAAGTCCTATCTCAAAAATTCTGTCGTGTGTGGCTTCTGCAGACTTGTGTGAATGTTATGATGTATAACATGTATGAAAAAAGTCCGAAATCAAAAAGCAGTAATCGTGGGAATGTGGAGTCACTTTGAAAGGCAGATTGCCAACTTCCTGTTGGAGTTAGCTCATGGGTGTCAGTGTATGATTTGTCAGGCTCGATGAGACCAACATTTTGGTGTTTGTTTCATGTGTCTGTGACATTCCTACTGGCTGCTAGGGCAGTTTTTGTGTGTTGTTGTGTATGTAGGTGGCACCCAAGGGGTTAATTTTGATATTGTGTCAAACAGTTTGCCAGCCATGACATGTCTGCCAAATTTGGTGAGGGGGTGAAATGGCAGTTTAAAGTGTATAAAGTATATAAAATAAACTAATTGTGATTAATCCACAACTGTACATCCTATCTCAAAAATTTTTGCACGTGAGAGTTGTGGCGAGTCCTGTGAACGTATAGATATATAACATGTTGGGGGAAAGTCCAAAGTGAAAAATCATTTCCAGACTTCACATCTTTACGGCCTTATAAGAAAACAACTAAGGCAGTAATCACAAAGTTATATACAACTCTTTCTGAAAAGAGTTTACTCCAGTGGTTCCCAACCTTTTTTGGTTCATGACCCCATTTTAATGTCACAAATTTCTGGCGACCCCAGACATTCAAAACGGAGACTTTTTTTTGCTAAAATGAATTTGTTTTTGATCATGTAGTAGTTTGCTATACTATGTTGTAAATAAATGTTAATTTTAGATGACATTTAGATGACAATTAATACTGAACAAACAATAACTCAACTATGAATTATGAAAGAGCTGCAGCATTTGAAACCGACCACAATGAACATCTGAAAGACAAACAGTACCACAGTGCTTCAGATTCAGCTTCAGTTTGTCATGTCTTTTATGGATTGTGATTATCTCTCTCAACTCACCATATATTTTTTTATTAGTGAGTTTTTTTTGGGTTTTTTTTAAATCAGTTACTACAAATTTCAGACAACCCCATTTGAATTCCAGGCGACCCCACATGGGGTCCTGACCCCAAAGTTGACAAACACTGGTTTACTCTATCTTTTGATGCTATTTAGAAGCCAATACAACAAACGGTCTGGGAGGAGATAGTTTTAGAAATTTTATTTTGAAAGGCAAATTGTCAACTTCCTGTTGGAGTTAGGTCATGGATGTCAGCATATCATTTGTAGTGCTCAATAAACCCACAATTTTGGCACTGGTTCCATGTTTTTATGACATTCCTATTGGCCACCAGGGCCGTTACCATTTTTTTACAAAGGTGGCGCGAGAAAGCACATTTTGGCACCTATGGGGTTAATTTTCACATTTTATCAAACTTTTTGCCAGACTTGACATGTGTACCAAATTTGGTGAGTTTTTCAGCATGTTTAGGGGGTCAAATTCCAGTTAGAAGTGACGTCGGAATAATAATAATAAAAAATGAACGAAATAGGGCCTTGATTTCAAGGCAAGGCCTCTCACTCAAAGAGTGAGAGGGCCTCACCTTTCGGCTCGGCGCCTAATAATATTGCTACAAATAATAGAAACCTCTACCATCTATGTAACTATATAATAAACACTATCACAACAATATAATCCATCCTGGATTTGCCCAATCTTTTTGACATTAAAGACATGAGAGGCTACTTAATGCATCAGTTAGAGTTAAATAACTTGTTACAGCTGAAACATTATTAACCACTACAGTACTGAACGATGGAAGGATCTAAACTATTTGCTTAGTTAAATCCAGGCAGTTACTTTTTCTTTGTCCAGGCTGTTTATTTAACTCCAACTGCAGCAAGTAGCCTCTCATTTCTTTAGCAACTAGTAAACTAGCAACCCACCCTGTCCATGCTCCCAAGACAATGCTTCAACCACTTTCGCCACAACACTACAAACCCCTGCAACGAACCCAAGGGGAACGTCGCTAAGCCTACAAGGGAAAACTCCGCACCACTTTGTGACCACTTTGCACACTGAGGACCAACAACCGTCTCACCAGTCACCTGTCACCGGCACAAACAAAAAGACTGGCCCTTGGATTAAAGTCTCCCTCAGCACCCCTAAGGTAAGAAAAAAAATTCACAAATATCCTCAAACAGCAAACCAAAATTCCATGTACCTGAAATGATCCGACAGCCAAAATGCACTGTGTGCTCTCCCTCAATCACAACGCTGATCACGCAACAGCTGTTTAACTGTGAACGTAACAAAGAACAGGCACCGGTGTACATGCTATGCTTGCACGCACCCACCGGCCCTGCGCTCAAACCTAACCTGAAGGAAAAAAAAAAAACACCTGCAGCCAGGCCAATTTAAATCCAAACAGGATAACCTCAAATGTTGACTGTCAAACCTTAACAGAGTCACTAACCAAAACTCCAAGTCATAAACAAAGCTCAGACAAAAACTAGAAGTCAAAAACAAAGATTACTTAACTCTTACCAACGTAAACCTTCCTTGTAACAAATCCACAAATGTCAAAACCAAATCACGCAACACAACCAGGAACAGCACTACGAGGCCCCATTCTGTCATAACCCGGCTCTAAGCCATGACAAAAAGATGGAAGAAATACACAGTGCTAAAGTAATCCAAAATATTTATTAAAGTATAAAGCAAGATAATCAAAATATACAAGTAGATATGGGGTGTGTAAGTCAGTAATATCAGTAGTGTGCAGGTGGATGTGTGGATAGTATAGTATAGTAAGGTTGTGTGGCTGAAAGAAACAGAAGGTAAAGCAAACAAAAGGTGCCGGTAGGGGGGAGAGAAAGAAGAGGAGAGAGAAAGCACCACGCCGGATCTGGCACTTTTATGGTCATTAGGAACACTGAGCCCAGGTGCTCCCAATCACTGTGATGCATCAGCTGATCACCTCGGAAGAGAACAGAATGACGTCACAGTCAAGTACATACCCAGACTCAGCCACCTAAGCAGGGGCCGTCACACGTCAAAAAGATTGGACAATGCTCGGATTCAACACGGTCATCAGGTTTGTGACAGAATGCTTCAGGAAGAATGAGGCATAATTTTCACACACGGATTAGCCACCATAAAGTCCAGACTCTAATTTGGGATGTGATGAAGACTTAATGCAGCAGTCTGATTCTCCATCATCAATAATCAAAAAATAATGCAACTATGGATGGAAAAATATTATGAACCTTATTGTGACACTACATAGGCATTATGTGGCAAAAAAGATGTCACAGTGAATGTCTCAGCTAATCAAAACCAAAGGTGGTGCAGTGAAATATTGCATGTCCAACTTTTTTTGGGCCAGGCAGTGTATTTGATCTTAATCTACTTTCAATAAAGTAAATGATTGTGTATTTATGTTGGAAATTGCTGACATATTTAGAAACTGGTGAAATGGAAACTGTCACTGTGTTATTCCAGTGAGAGAGATGCTGCACTTACAGATTTTTTTTTTTAAAGAGGAGGATGGTGGTGATTAACGGACAACATGATGATGTCACAGTGACACTGACATTTGAACTTTTGGATACAAAACATCATCACTTCACAGTTTAATATGGTTACACATTTGTGCAAATTTTTGTCATCAATAGCTTCTAAATTGGAATTATGGCTCAGTTCACTTTGAATCAAGTTTGAGCCAAATTTGAAGAAATTCCCTCAAGGTGTTCCTGAGGTGTTGCATTCTCAAGAACTGGTTGGTTGTACAAGCTGTAAAACAAAGTGTTTCTGAGGTGGCACTAAGCATGTGCTGTGATGGGTTCACTGACCTGCTAGGCTGCGGGTGTACTGCTCTCTGTACCGGTCCATCTGACTCTTATGACTGGCCAGAACTTTCTTGACTAGGTCCAACATTCCAAAGTTCTGCACAATGTTATTCAGCAAAACAGCATCTGACAAAACAAATTTGCCATGTGTTTTATGTGATACTGCTAACACTATGCAATTTCCTGTAAGCCACAGTTCAAACAAGACTATTAAATTATTCACACAACATGACATGTCATTGCATTTATGTAGAAGATCCTTTTGTTCAGTGACACATACTGTATGCAAGCTCATCACAAATGAAGTCACATGTTCGCAACAGATTGTAAGAAGTTGAAGTAGTTGTTATGACATCACCTTATGACCAGCAGTTTGTAATTTGGCTGTCACCATGCTGGTTTTTGGAACCAGACATGGCCATATTTGAACAAAAGAAGAGGAGCTGTGGGAGCTTAAGAACAAACCAGTTCACTGTAATTGATTTCCCATTTCTGTGACAGGATCTGTGGTTTCTCCACAGATTCTGAATGTGATTTGCAGATTTAGATTCTTCAGTCCCAAGTCGCACAAGTAAAAATTGGACCCATTTTTTCATAAGCCTCATATCTTCAGAGCATTAGAAACACATTTCTTAGACATGCGAAGATCTTAAGGAAAAGGGGCTTACTTTGAGGCATGTCACTATTTCAACAATGAACTCTTACAGGATGTCCTAACACAAATCTCGACTAAAGGGTGTAAAAACAAACAGGAAGATAAAATGAGTTATAATTATGAGAAAATAATGTCACCCAAGAAAACAGGATGTTAGTTTGTTATAATTGTATTTATACCTTATCCAACTACTTTGATTTATGGGTGAAGCAAAGGATGCACCATATTTGCGAATGGAGGATGTGCGCTAATGCTAAACGCTGGCCTGCTGGTAAAGTGAAATAGTAAATGTCATCAAGCATTTACATAAGAAAGTAATTTTACAGTCTTGATAGTTGAATTTATTACCTTTGAGCTGTCAGTCAGGAAAATTAATATCTTTAATTGAATCATTTCAATCAAGCCTCAAAAATCAAATGTGATGATATTGATATCTTTCCAAGTAGGATCACTTGTCAAGTCATCTGCTATCAGTCGAAGTCAAGTCCAGTCAGTCAGTCTGGTCTTTTAACAGTGTCAATCATGCAAATCTGAAGTCCTAAAACATGCAACTAAGTCTGACTCAATTCATGTAACTCAAGTTCCCCTCCTTTTGTTTGCAGGTTTTGGCTGCATCCAATTAGAAATTAATAAATATTTGTATTTATTAGAAATAGATGAAAAAACAAAAACGTACAATATGGTGACTTTGAAGGCGACTACCGACCTTTCACTATGAGCTGTAGCTATGTCTGGAAATCTTGCAGGAGGTTGTCTGTGTGGTTCTGACCTTTGACTTGTAGTGGTGGGTCGCACGCTCTCTCCTGTAGCCCCCTCAGCACATCCTGCAGATCCTTCTGAAAAGCCTCCACTACCTCATCCAGCAGCCCAGCCTCCTTCACCCCCCGCCAGAATGTCACTGAGTCCTCTGCAAACACACATGCATGCGTGCGCGCGCACACACACAGAGTGTGAGATTCCAGTACTTTGTGCTACCTATTCTCCACGCTGGTTGATGTGTGCAGGCCCCTGACCTCCGATGGCTGTGACCCACTCTGATATCTCCTCCGTCACATCAGGAAACGAGGCTCCTGCTCCATTCACTGAAACACGGCACAAAGCAAACATTTGTGTCTTACACTAATATTCTCAATTGTTTTCAAGTGCTTCTTCCAATCTAATACTTCTATGTATATGTTAAGACAGGGAGCTCTAGACTAAAACTACTTCAACAGTGTGACTTACAATGAGCTGATGTGGGCGTGGTAGGGACAAGGTCAGCTGACTGGTCCACTGTGCTGATGGACACTTTGGTTCCCACCAGGTCGATCTTAGTGCTCCGGCAGGTGTTGGAGCACACTTTGGAATGCTGGTAGAAGTCTAGCTCACCTGAATCCATGATCTTCCTGAGGAATGAAATGTAACACGGCTTTTCCTCAATCTGTTTACTGAGGTTAAATTTAGTGAAACAGTGCCATCTTTTGTAACATTTGTGAACTGAACATGAGTTGGACATCATCATATCTGCATTAATTCATTACTGTAGTTGTCAGTTGCTTTTACTCTGTACTTGAGGGGAATTATCATTAGTGTGTCTTCACTAAAGAGGAGTATCATTACAATTTTATTGATACTATTCTTATTGACCTGATGCTTTAACAGTATTCCTATTGGTCTGTTTTTGAGATCAGGATTTTGAGTTAGAGTTCAAATCGTGAACAAATTTGTTTGCTTTACTTTCTCATTTGTGGTGTGGGCTGAGACAACTCGTATAATATTTGAGTTATAATGTTCTTGAGTTGGAATGTGCAACAGCTTGATATTGAACTATTCACTGTCATACAGTAGATTCTGATTTCATTATGATAGTAATATGAAAGAAAATAATAATTATGTACTACAAAAGAAAATAGCCATTAACTCATTTTTAAGTATAAAGCTAAATTCAGAACTTTTCTTCATCAGTATTTTTACAGTGCTGTAGTTTTCCTACAAATTCTTGACCTCTAAATGCACCTCCTCTGAATGTATGGATGATGATCAGATGATGTACTGACTAATTCATGTCAAATTTATGAACTGACCCATCAGTGGGCTACCAGTCACTTTTAATCATGAAACATGTTTGTATTTGTGCTCAAGGATGCTAGCATAGCAGTACATAATAAACAGGACAGACAGATGAACTATAAGATTAACATCCAACTTTTCATTTCTATACCTGAAAGACTTTCACTCTGTTTTGTGACAGATCACTTGTGTTTCTGCCTATATAAAAGACCTGTTTCACTGTGCCTGCTAGTCAGGTGTCCACTTTCCCATGTAGTTTTCAGTGAACACCGGCCACTATCTCTAGGATGGCTGTTATGTTTGAGCTGCTCTGACCTCAGGTGTGTCAAAGACAGCTGACCTGAACCCAGGTCTCTCATTTGGACTTAAAAATCACAAAAATGCATCACAGACAAATGTTTAAAATGAAGTTAGTGAGAAAAAAATCCAGACAGCTTTTATGTTGCTGTAGTACACAGAAGACTTATTTTTCTTTCTCCAGTATTGTTAGGAAAACCATTAATATCCAAGCTTATCGATACTCTGGTCTTTAATAATTTAGCCCCATCGCCCATTTAATACTGGGTTTTTGGTACCATCCATAAGTCTTCACAACATAAAGACTGATTTCATCGTAAATGGACGGAACACACAAAAACATGCAGAAAAGACAACCCTTGAAAAAGCAAATACAAAATATAAAAATAGGACCAATGGCTCTGTAGCTCACCGGCATGTTCTATTAAGAATCAATAATGTCTTGAATGTGCAAGGTTGACAGCTCTACCATTATGTAGGAGTCCTGTGGCCTTGATGCAGGAAATCAATTTCCCAATAGAAGTGGGTGGTATTTTCACTGCAGGATAACTTTACAAATTAAATGAAAGTCCATACATGACTTTTTATCAGTGCTCAATAGTAACTATATTGTTACCTGTAACCATTTCCATGTTATAAGCCATCAAAATATGGCCCATTATAAGAAAAGGCACATTTTAAATTGTTCAAAAATTCATAAAAAATTATAAATTTCTCAAAACTGTGAAAAAACTTTGTAGACATTACCCCAAAGACGCTGCATAAAAAATTTGAAATGAATCCGCCCAGTAGTTTCTGAGAAGAAGATTGTTGAAATCTAGACATTGTTGACCTTGAGTTTGACCCTTCAAGGTCACTCAAGGTCAAAGGTCAAGGACCATATTGAAAATCCATATAGCTATGATGTCCTATCAGTGCTCAGCAGTAACTATATTGATATCGCTAACCATTTCCATGTCAAAATATGGCTGATCATAAGTAAAGGCAAATTTTTAATAAAAATTTTAAAAACCCAGAATTTCTCAAAACTGTGGGCAAACATTGTAGAAACTGTCCCCAGGAACCTACATTTAAAATTTTAAATGAATCCAATCAGCAGTTTCATCAGAGAAGATGTTTGAAGAAATTGCTAGTAAAGACGATGACAACAAAGATGAGAACGGGCACAGCTCATTCCCAATAGTCCACGGCCTATTGACCAGTGAGCTAAAAATGATGCAACAGATATAACAAGACATAACAAAGTTAAAGAAATAGAAAAAAATGAGATGAGATGAAATATGATGAAACAAAAGCTAAACTATGCCTGACTAAATGTGACAAAATTGTAAAAATTACGTAAAAGACATAATTTTTTTTAAATGACGTAGTGAGAGAAAAAGTAATATTCTAAATGAGATGAGACAAAACAAATCACAGCAAGACAATGTAAGAGATGCACATGGACGAAGATGACAGACCTGAGCATGGTACCGTTCAGGCGGATGGCTCTTTTCCAGTCCTTCAGAGTGGATTTCCCAGCTAAACAAACAAACTCCTTTGGGCTGATGACCTGCTCATTGAACTGTACAAAAGGGACAGAAACAGTCTTTAGCTGCAGGATTCATGAGCTACTTGATGATAGACTTTATGTATATGACCTTAAATGTGTTACAAATAAACCACCTTACATGTATTATAGACTTGCTTCATGCAAGAAACCATATATGAACAAATTTTCTCTTGTTTCTGTTCATATCCTACATAATATCTTATTGTTTTAATACCCGTTGATTTGTGGGATTCACCAGTGTTTTCTCAGTTTTGGTCTTATAAAGCTTTACAAGTGGTTGACTGCACTCTTACGAGTGTAAGACTAACAACGATGAATCAGCCTACAGAGCAGAGAAACAGAACTTGGTGGACTGGTGCTCAGAGAACAACCTCCCTCTGAACCCAGGAAAGACCAAGGAGCTCATCATCAACTTAAGGAGATGCCAGGTTGATAACATAAAGTCATTGACAGAAGTCTTGTCAGACAGCTTGCAGAAAGGATAGACTGTGGAAAAGTGGCAGAAGGTTGATTTTTCTGGTGAATCTGCATCCCAATCATTGCAAATACTACACAAGACATGTTGGAACCCGCATGGACCCAACATTCACCCAGAAAACAGTCAAGTTTAGTAGAGGAAAATTGATGGTTTGAGGTTACATTGGAGGAGAAGCTGCTGGTGACAATCTACAGAGCCACTGTAGAGAGCATCCAGGCGTACAGGATCACAGCGTGGTATGCGGGGTGCTCGGTAGCGGACAAGAGTGATCAACACAGCCCAGAGGATCACTGGCTGCTCTCTGCACAGCCTGGAGAACGTCGCCTTTTCTCGCTACCTCAGCAGAGCCACCAAGATCATCAAGGACTCCTCTCACCCCAGTAACTGCTTGCTTGTGAGGCCAGCGCTACAGGTCACATAAAACTCGGACAAACTGACTGAGGGATAGCTTCTTTCTCAAACCATAATAACCCAACACAACATCAATAGGACACCCGCAATAACACTGATGTTCACTGCAATATTCTCCTCATATCCTATAACAGGGGTCACCAACATGGTGCTTGCAGGCACCAGGTCACCTACAGGGACCACGTGAGTCACTCACAAGCCTCTTCTAAAAAACAGAACAAGTCCAGGTGTCTCCAACACGTTGCTTGCGTTCTACCGGTGGCTCGCCAAGGGTCAATAATATAATAACACAAAGTTGATTTGTCATTTGATTGAACAGGTCTAAATTTCAACCCAATCGAAATTACAAGTGTCCTGCCCCTCTTCCAAGATGAAATGGCCAACTAGCTGTCAATCAAACAGATTTGCTGTCTGTCATTGGAGAGGGGCGGGGCCCAGGGGGAGCAGGATGAGCCAGAGGCAAGGGCAGGTAGTGTGTTTAGCCCCGCAACGATGTCGGCCGAGTATAGTCAGGGAGTTATTTTCACAAACAATGAGACACAGACTTCTGTTTGACAAATGTGAAGACAAGTGTGTGTGTCTGATCTGTAGTGCGAGCCTGGCAGTCGGTAAAAGATGCAACGTGGCGTGGGATTTCACCAAAGTTCACAACAACTTTTCTGGAGATTTTCAGTGGGAATCAGCCTCCATAAAGAGAAGGTGAAAAAGCTGAAAACTAAACTCCAAAAACAACAGCCCATGTTGACTAAACTGACCAAGGCCAGCACTTCAACCGAGGCATCATTAAAGTGGTTCACATACTGGACAAGCACAAACAGCCCTTTACTGATGGAGGTAGAATTAAAGAGGCTATGACCGCAGTGGTGGAATCGGTATTCCAACCAGGACCATAAACAGATGATTTTGTCCACTATCGCTGATGGGGACTCCTATTTTGGGGGCATTTCGTTGTACGTCTTTCGCCCGGGGGCGGGGTTATGTTCTACGTGTTAGGATTAGGGTATAACCGGATTATGACACCGTGCCAACACAAGAACCCGTACCAAACACATCAGTGACGCAGGACATAACCCTGCCCCCAGGCGAAATGCTCCAAAAAATAGGAGTCCCATTGCTGATGTGTGCACTATCTCCACATGCACTGAGACAGCTGGAGTTGGACCTGCACATGTGCCTCTGCATTTTACCTCAGTGTGATGACTCTGTAGAAGTGATAGGGGGATGCTGGATTTATGTGCACAAAGTTGTTCTGTTTTAAATTGATGTTTTGACAGCAAATGTCAATTTAGAAAAGGTCAAATCCTTCAGAAATACAGCAGCACATGCTAGTGAAGTTTTATTGTGTGAGTGACAACATTCCTTTTCACAATTTCGAAGTATTAAAAATGCACATACAGGTGTAAATAATTTGGTTTCAATAATTTTATAAAAATATGCAGGATTGTTCCATCTTATAATTTTTGACATAGTATTAAAATATTTAGGAATATAGCAAGCAAATGCCTGTATTTGTTTTTTTCTACTTTTGGTTTTCTTAATAAAAGTAAAATAGTTTCATATTAACACTTTTTAAGTATTGTAAATGTTAAAACAAAGAAATATAAATAAGTAAAATAATAAATAAAGAACACAATGTTCCAAATGTATTACACAAAATATGTGTATGTATGAAAATTAGCTAGGTAAATAAATGTTGCTAAATTAGAGTAGCTCTCCGGCAACTTCATTATGTAAAAGTAGCTCACAGAAAATAAAAGGTTTGTCAAATGTGTACAGTCTTCCATATTACTTTATCTTTTCACACTATTTATCCCACAATATGTATTTTCTCATGTCATTTACACTATTTCCAATGTCATTTGCCCTACTGTCATGCTATTTGCACTACTTTATTCTGTATATTTTTTTTTAAACATTCCTATTTGTAATACTTTCATTTTTGCTAATGTAAATAAGTGTGCCTTCTTACTGTAATTTGCTGTGCCTTGTAATTGTTGCACTAAACCTGAGAGCTCTACCTCAATTCCGTTGTACTTGTACAATGACAATAAAGAGATTCTGATTCTGATTACACACAGCTTGGGGTTGTGCGAGAGATCTGTGTGTGTTGCCACTGCTGTGCTTTTGCTGTTCCCAGAAGGCCAGTACAATACAGTACTCTGAAACATGACATGTTTCCTCTGTTTGATTTGATTTTAAAGTATTCTGATTTCGCTGCTGCTGAAGTTCTTCTTTTTCTTACTGCTCGTATTTGGTTCAACTCTGAAATTGCTGATCCAAAGTCAGCTGTCTGCATACAGCACAACACCTGCCCTTTTACAGTGTTTAGTGTGTGTCACATATGATTATTGCCCATGCATGTCTCACTTAAGATCAAGTTAGATTTAACATTCAGCAGAACTGGTTAAGAGCAGATTTCAACGGTAAAAACCTTATATGTATCTGGAGTTGATTCATCTTACTTTTTCTCTTCACAAAAAAAAACAAAAAAAAACTGAAAATGTAACAGAAATTTAAGAGAATGTTTCTACATGAGGCCCATTGTGTGCTGTCTCAAAGTGACTTGGTACCTGAACACATTTCACATTGATTCCTGGACAGACAAACTTCTTCCAGACCAGCGTGGCTTTGGCATCTCCACAGGTGATAGGATAATAGATGTCGGCCTCTACATCCACCTCCTCTGTTAACTTCACTGCAGACATACAGACATACACCTCCTACAGCCAACAGCACAATACTGTCATTTAAGGTAAAGCTGACACTTTTTAGGGAAATTCAACCTCTGCTTTGAACCCATCCCAGACTACGCTGACTAGAGTATTCACCTTAGGGATATCGGTAATAGCTGATATCGGCTAATGTCAGCAAATATTAGAATTGGCAAGTAAAATGTCTTTTCACTGATGGCAGATACAGCTATGGAAAAAAATAAGAGACCACTGCAAAATTATCACTTTCTCTGATTTTACCATTTATAGGTATGTGTTTGAGTAAAATGAACATGTTTGTTTTGTTCTCTAAACCCCCAACAACATTTCTCCCAAATTTCAAATAAAAATATTGCTATTTAGAGCATGTATTTGCAGAACACAACACATGGTCAAAAAAACAAAAAATGCAGGTGTTTTCAGACCTCAAATAATGCAAAGAAAACCAGTTCATACTGATTTCTAAACAACACAATACTAATGTAACGGGAAAAGTTCAGACATCAATGTTTGGTGGAATAACCCTGATTTTCAATGGCAGCTTTCACATGTCTTGGCTCTTCACCATTGCTGTTGGATGACTTTATACAGCTCCTGGCATAGAAATTCAAGAAGCTCAGCAATGTTCGATGGCTTGTGACCATCCATGTAACTCCCAAAGTTTTCAAAGTGGGCTCAGGTCAGGAGATTGGGCTGGCCATGACAGGGTCTTCATCTGGTGGTCCATCATCCACAACTTTATTGACCTAGCTGAGGCCAGGAGCATTGTCCTGACAGAAACACCAGTCCTCAGAGTTTAGGAACATTGCCAGAGCAGAAGTTGAGTAGTTTTCAATATTTATTTTTTGATTCCAATCACTTTTGCAGTACTATTAGCACTGTTTTTGCCTGTTGTAAGAAGATGGTGATGGCCACAGTAGTGTTTTTTATTATACTTTTCCTTCTCAAATAAGACATGGATCAGATGTTTCTTAAGTAGAATAAGGTGCGCTTGTGTTGGAATTCAACAGACACAGGAATGGAATGGCTGTCATACATGCAGACTTCACAGGAAATTCAGTGTTTCCTGTGGAATTCTTGTGTTGGTGAGGAAGTGTGTAATTTGGGGGGGGGGGGGGGGGGGGGGGGTGCACATGCACAGTTCGGTCGGGGGGATGCACGCGTGTGCATTTTGGCCGGTAATTGCATATGTGCGTGGGTTTCCTTCCTACTTATAATACTATGGGGGTATGGGGTGGTGAAGTCCATGCCCCCCACAGAAGTCAAAGTGAAACTTGACACTCATTTATCTTTTCCCAACCTCCTGAAGCTTCGCAGACTTTCATTTGAGGGGGCAGGATGTTTGTCCTGGCCAATTATTTTACATATGTATAATAAGTCTAATGTGATGGTGATGATTTTTTTTTCTATGAACTGTATGGTGTGGTGGCAAGGATTTTGCCACGGTGCTGCGCCAGCAAAAACACTGAAATTGCAGTGGTCTCTTAATTTTTTCCAGAGCTATATATACCTGCTGTGTTATATAATATTTTTGTCATAAATGTATGTTTAAATTTGTTTTAGTTAATTGTTCATGTGATGAAGCACTGAAAGACTTTAAAATAGTAAAAAAAACATTATAATTCTAACGAATATTTTTTTTTATTAGGTGGTAAGGCTGCATGATTTTGGCCAAAAATAAAATCCTGATTTTTTTTCCTCTAAAAACTTGATTTTTGATTTAGATTTTTGGGTAAAACTACAAAAGACGACAGAAGTCAGCATGTCGTTTTAATGTGCAGCCCGAAATGCAATGCGCCCACAGAAGTTATACCAATGTAAGTCAGTGACAGGCATCAGTCATGTGTTCACATGTGGACCATGTAAGATGAGTGACCCCATGCAGTTATATTTAAATTGGGGGATCCATGTGTGAAGGAGACCTCGGATCTGACCAAGGACACACTGGAGGGATTATATCTCTGGGCTGACCTGGGAACGCCTCAGGATTTCCCTGGAGCCGGTGGAAGTGGCTGAGGAGAGAGCTGTCTGAGGTCCTCTGCTAAGGCTGCTGCCCCCGCGACGCGGACCCGGATCAGAAGAAGACAGTATGGTATGGATCCATGCGTGGACAACGTAAGATGAGTGATCCCCAAGCAGTTATATTTGAACTGGAGGATCCATGCATGGACCACTGCTTACATTGGTATCACTTCTGTGGGCCCATCACTGAATTTTTGGTGATTCCGTAATGCAATTACAGATAGAAGGTCTGTGGTCATTACAAGGAATTTTGTGAAAGACTGCTCTCATAGTAAGGAGGAGGAGCCTACAGTAGCCCACAGTCCACAGACACGAGGGAGATGAAATCAATTTGACAATTACCCTTTTTTAAAAATCATCCTAATTTAAAAATCCGATTTCGATATAAAATCGATTCATTGCTCAGCCCTATTGGGGGGGGTGAACAGAAAGTAGCAACAGGAACAATGCTGGCTATTAGTTAAATCACCTAACATACATGGTTTTGATGGCAAGGGAAAGCAAGAAACCAAGTAGAAACTCACATGACATGGGGAGAAAGGTACTGAACCAACTGGGGATCAAAGTTGTTATTGTGGGGCGACAGCGCTAACCAATAAGTTACTGTACTACCACAACGTGAGCAGATGCAATGCAAAACTTAATACATATCAGAGAAGTTATCTGTGGTAATATTTATAATAAGGTAATTTTTAGAACATAAGCAAAATCTGTTTCAACATCATAATATGATAACTGCTACTGTTACTTAAAAAAAAATGTAATTACTCACAAAGTTATTACATGCTAATTACAATGTATTACCTACCCATTGGCCCATTATTATCAGGTCATTATTGTACAGTAATATAAAATGTTACCAAATAAATTTCTAATTCCCAAAATAGCCAGAACTGCCCAGCCACCAAATACATATCCTAACAGCCAAACATTCAGAACCAGCTGCAAACATTTGGACCGATATATGAGCAGGTCTTACCGATGACTGCCTCCTCCTTGGACAGAGAGTCTGTTGTGCTGGTCTCTGCATCAGCATTCACAGAGGTCACCGTGAGGACGTCTTCCCTGGAAAACATGTCATCACTACTAATTAAGCAACAAAATGAAATACCACTAAATATCTCCAATTCTCAGATATTTCATTCAGTTAGCTTGTGTTCATATATGATGTGTGTATGCTCTTCCAAACCTGGGCTGAGGAGTGAGCTCTGCAGTCACCAGCACCGCTTTGTCCTCCTCCACCACAGAGGGCAGCTCCTCATTCACGGCCTCTGGTAAAGTTACCACTACCACCTCCCCCATGTCCTGCATACTAACCTCTGAGGAAGCCATAGATGAAACCTGCAGCTTCTCACCAAACAACACGACAAAATCAGCAGTAAATATTATTTTTCTTTCGTCTTAAGGATTTATTTTATTTTTCAAGTGTCAGCAAAAACAAACACAATTTTCAAATTCACTGTATATTTCAAAATTGAACAAAGATTTTATCAGTATAATAGTTTTAATGTTCTACTTCCAGATTTGTGAAATGTACTGCTGATTGCAATTTTTTTTTTTTTTTTACAGTTTTCATGTTGATGCTTATGTTTACATCATTCTGTCGTAGCGCATCTTTTAGGTTGTTCAATCTTGTTACATCATGTTGCAAATATATTGTTTTCAAATTGTTGCATCTTTTACATATAACTTAAAACCATATATAATTGGTTTCTTAAACTTTTATTCAGGATCAAACCTTTAGACTTAAAAGAAATGATTATTTGATTGAATGTTCTGATTTAGGCTATTTTATCAAGAACATTCCTAGCCATAACGCCTGAACCCATATTACTGCAACATAAAATGGCAGATACGTCTATGAAGCCCATTAAGATACTTAACCACTCTATCATCTGTTAGAGTCGAGCATAATGCTGTCTGAAATGTTGGCATACATCCTCTACTTGTGTAGTATGTATTGGTTTATGCCTGACTCGTGTTCCCTTGGCTGGAGGTCAATTTAAGTTAAGAAAAAAAAAAATTAGACAGTGAAATTAACTGTCAGAGCCTGAAAGCCCAACTAACCTACTAACTCAAAATCAGACTCACATAAGAACGATATTGATATGATTTCCAAAAAATAACCCATAGTCATGGCACGAGTTGCAGTCATAGAAATCGCTCTTAAATCCTTGTTAGTAAAGGCTTTCGTAACAAAATATATATAAAAAAAAAAAAAAATTAAGATAAGTGTTTTTAAAGTCACAATCGAACAAATCACTCACGTCTATGTCAAGGCTTGTTGCAGAAGGAATAGTATAAGGTACGATTTTTCTATGTATTTAATAAACACCGTGAAGTTAATCTCGTCTTCCACTTGTAATATCTTCGCTGATAACGGTTTCCAATACTCTCTCCAACGCTAACCGCTATATCAACTCAATACGGTAAAGTTTTGTTTGCAGGCTTGTGTGCTCTGCGGTCTCTTAAGTGACTCGAAGAACGCTGCTAGAGAAATTTTGGGTCTGTTCTGTTGCCAAAAACAGAATTCATCTTACTTCTGCTCCTCAATGATTCCAAATGCAGACAGTCACAGATCAGCGTAGCCTTTTCTAGCACAAACAAGAGAGGTGTCAGATCGATTGCTAGCTATAGCTGTTTGTTTTCATGTTTCGCATTTACATAGCTGAAGACCGAGTGTAGCTAACACACGAACGGAGTTGTGTCCTCCACATTTGTCACAAACTAAGTCACAATATATGCTACATAGGGAATTTGGACAAAAGTCATCAAACCCATTAGGCTAGACATTAGCAAGCATTCTGCGCCTTCTTTTCTTCTTCTGCTTCTTCTTCTTGTTCTTTTGCTTTTAATGGCGGTTGGCAGCCAACTGAAAGGTGCATTTACCCCACCTATTGGACTGGAGTTTGGACGGCGATAAAGAGAAAATAAATAAATAAATAAATAAATAAATAAATAAATAAATAAATAAATAAATAAATAAATAAATAAATCTTACAATCATCATCATCATAAAACAAAAAGAGAACAATTAAATACATAGACAAAAAACTAGCAGCTATAAAGTGCTATGTACACTATAGTATACTGAAGCTACCTACTACAATCTATTTATCAATCCTGTTTCATTTAGAAAGGAGGCAATGATTTTCCACAGCTTTGATGAAGGAGCACTTAGAAGGTTTGTTAAAGTAAAATCTTGCCTATGGTCTCTAAGCCATGTAGTTAAATCATCCCTTTTACGCTCATATTTATTTCAGTGAATCAGAACATGCTCAACGGTTTCTGGGTTATGACAATGACTGCATAAACCAGTCGAGTGTTTGCTTATTTTATACAGTGAGTAGTTGAGTTCTGAGTGGCCTATTCTTAAATGAGTAAATGCTTTTTCTTCCTTTGTGTTTCTGCCCACTGTCCTGGACAAGCCAAGATTTTTCTGATTATTGTACAAATGTCTTACAGTATCAGATACATCCCAGTGTTCCTGCCACATTTTGTGTACATAGTTCTTTATGCTGGGTTTTGTTTCAGATTTGCTAGTTGATACTACTAGGTCTATTATGGACAATTTTAGGGAGTTTTTAGCCAGCATGTCTACTAATTCATTACTTTCCACACCAAAATGAGCAGGACGCCATAGGAAAGAGGTGTTCACATCCCTGCCATACAGGGAAAAGATCAGGCAAAAGATGTTGTACACAAGGTCCTGTCAACTGTCAGATTTTCTGGACTTGATGCTCTGTAGTGCTGAAAGGTTGTCTGATGCAATAACTACTTTGATTTTGTAAGTTTATTACAGTCCATTCCAGTGCTAGCTGAATTGCAGTAAGTTAAGTCGTAAACACTGAGAGAGGATCTGTCAGTCTCCTCTTGACAACCACCTCATGGTCGGGGACGAAAAATGCAGCACCAGTACACCCACTCTCAGGATCCTTTGAACCATCTGTAAATATGAACAGCTTACCACAATGCTCATTTATTAGTTCTTGAACAAGAAACTGTGGTGAATTCTTGGGTTTCTTTTTCAGTTTTTGGTGCAGATCAAAATCTATATGAGTCATTACAAACTTCGATGGGGCTACAGGTGGCAGAGCCACTGTGGGGCTTAAGCAGAGCTCACTCAGTCCATCAGAGTAAGCCTTAGCATTTCCTATCCAACCAAAATTAAAATCATCAGTTTTATGGTGTTCCCAGCATTCCTTAAGAATGTCCTTTGCAGGGTGCGACACATTATGACCCTGTACATTTACCCAATAAACCAACATGAGTTTCAGTCTCATTAGTCGAAGTGGCATTTCTCCCAGATCAGTTTGCATAGCAGTGACAGGCAATGTTTTAAAAGCCCTGCAACAGATTTGCAGGCCTTGGGCCTGCTCTACATCAAGTTTCTTTAAATTTGTTTCAGCAGCAGACATGAAGGCTATACATCCATAATCCTTTGCAAATCTCATAATGGACCAATAGATATTTAGGAGAGATCTCCTGTTTGCTCCCCAATCTTGACCTGCAAGACATCAGAGTAAATTGTTCACTTTTTTACATTTGTTTTTAACCTTTTCAATGTGTTGTTTCCAGATGAGCTTTTCATCAAAGATGACACCCAAAAATCTAACCCAGAGGTCACCAATCCTGGTCCTCGAGGGCCGGTATCCTGCATGTTTTAGATGTTTCCCTCTTCCCTCTAGGCTTATCATTTGAATCAGGTGTGTTGGAAGAGGGATACATCTAAAACATGCAGGATTCCGGCCCTCGAAGACCAGGATTGGTGACCCCTGATCTAGCCTCTTTAACCTGTACAAGTTCCTAACCATACAGTTTGAGGGAAATATCCTTGTGACGGCTGTAGAAACACATTACCTGTGATTTAGGAACAGATCATTTAAATCCCCATTTTAGCGTCCACTGCTCAATCTGCTGTATAGTTCTCTGCATTTTCTTCACGATGTGTTCCTATGCTGTTTGCAAACCAACATTACATAGCACCACCTACAGTATAAGAATGGAACAGTTACAACCTCACACAGAGAAATAGACACAATTTAATGTACATCTTATGAGAGAAGGAATTTGTGATAATGATGAACTTTATTTCGAACATAAGTAGGAATAAAATATGAAAGTGACAAAGAGAAATTACAGATTTAAATGGAAGACTCCAGAATATTGAAGGCAATAAGTTAAACAAAAAAAGAAGAAAATAAAAGTCACACAATGTACAACTATTTCATTGTGGCTCTTTAACAACACTTTATGTCTGAAATGGAGTAGGAAGAAGCCAAGTTTATATTGTCCTACCCCAATTTTATATGACTTGGTAAATCAGCTAATGTATACAGTCCATAAAAAGAATAGGTCAGTTATTAAATTATTGGAAAAAAAAAGAGAACAAATTATAACATACAATCAATAACTATTACTGATGTACTCGCGTTCATTGTCACTATGTCAATAGAAAACAAGATTTTTATACATCTTAAATTTTGTGATGTTTTCACAGTTTGATATTTTGTTTCATTCTACTCCACAAAACCATTCCACAATGTGAAAAGCACATCTTTTTAACTCTTTCCCCGCCAGAGCATTTTCCAGTGAGTTACTAGCCAGCGCCAGCCTTCTTGGTCATTTTCACTAATCTTTGAAGGCTCACTGAAAATGTTGTGTTAGGAGTATGTGAACACTGAATACATCAAAAGAATGAACAGAACTTCAACTTTTTAACCCAAAAAACAATTTTATTCTATCTTCATTCGTTCGTGAGATATAAACATTTGAATATTGGTCATTTTCAGGAAAAAAATAAAATAATAATAACAACAATAATAGAAACAAACAGCTCTAAGATATCCCATCATTCCACAAAATGTCAGGGGAATCCACACCAAACTTTAGACAAAAAATCTTCTAAAGCACCAGGTTCTTTATAAACTTTACACATTTACATACATCAGTTATAAGTCTAAGACATATTAGTTTAGCTTTTTTGATATAAACACTTCAATATTCCTCATTTTCAAGAAAAAAAAAGAAACAAATGCACTAAATACTGTAGATTTCTGGCGTTTCCTTGGCTGCACCACGTCCACCTGTTGGACCACCTGCTGTGTTTGATCTGTAAATAATTATATGGACATCTAGTTATTTATCTATGTATGAATATATGTATTTATTTATTTCATACTAACACCAAATAAAACAGTGTCTTACCTGTGTCCCTGCTGACATTATACAGCTGAATCTGTTCCATGTCCTCAGTCTGAATCTCAACTCACTCTGTCAAACAGATGCAGACTAGGTGTCCTTTGTCTTGTCCCACCTCTGTTTGTCTGTTTTCTCCTTGAATGTCCACTATAAATGTACGGTCCTTCATTTTTCTGAAAAAGCTGTTTAATTGTTTGTTCTTGGACTAAAGAAAATAATTCACACGATCCGCAACAGCTTCAACTACAGCATAACAGTGAAAACACGGACTGACAGGAAATCTCGTCATTGGCCGGGAAAGAGTTAAGATTTGTTCTGGTGAAATGTTTTTTCACACTAATAAATCAATGTGAACCATATATTTAAGCATATACTTTCAGGTGTGTTGTTGAACTCTTGTAATAGCCTAACAATAAATCAATAGTAATAAATAAAATTTATAAAGTAGTTTTTGTGGAGGAGACAAATGCGTGGATGAGTTTCTCTGCATCTGTGACAGTGATGGAGGGATGGAGCTTGGGGATGTTCTTGAGATGAAAAAAGCGTGTTTTAAACAGATGTTTAATGTGGTTTTCAAATATCAGGTGAGGGTCCAGTCTCACACCAAGGTTGGTCACAGTGCTTGAAAGGGGAATGTAATGACTGGAGATTAAGATGGTAGTTATGGTGGTAGACTGGATTTGGGGGATGCTTTATGCATAGCCCCACTACTTCCTGAACTTAAGGCAGCTCCTTTATTTCCTGTTTTTCATTATTGGACACACTGATTAATCCAGGTGTGTCTGCTGCTTCTTGTTGGGACTACTGTGGTCAGACACACCTGGATTAATCAGTGTGTCCACTATTGAAAAACAGGAAATAAAGGAGCTGCCTTAAATTCAGGAAGTTGTGGGGCTGTGCATAGAGCCCATTAGTATGGCTTTGGTTTTGGAACTATTTAGATGGAGGAACTTATGGCTCATCCACACCTTTGTCTCCTCAAAAAGGAGGTAGTAAGGACGTTAAGTAGAGGTGGGGGTGATGGTGAAGATGGAGAGGTAGGTTAGGGTGGACTCTTGAGTACGACTGTGTGTAAGTAGCAAAACAATAAGAGGAAATACTGTAATGGCTGATGGTATGATCCAGTGACAATGCATTAAATGTGGAGAGGAGTAGGTGGTTGTGGGACACCAAAGGTACCCAGAATATTACCCATACACCCCACTCCATATGAATTACAAGTGAAGCAGAGACTCTCGTTTTGCATTTATATCCACACAATACTTGTCACAGCTGTACATATTTTATATCATATCAAAACTGTCTGCAACATTAAACATATTTAGAGATGTGACTTTCGCGAATTAATCGAGTCTTTTGAATGGCTCTTTAAAGTGAACAATGAGAACTGATTCGCAGTTGCGAACCATTCATTTATGAGCTGTACTTATATTCAAATTGCCCACACTGCCTGTATGTGTCATTTGTGTGCCCATTGAGTCTGAGTTGTCCATGCTGCCTTCACGTGAACGACTAATGACATCTTCGAGTTTGAGTTTTCCACAGCACGCTTCATTGACGTGAATGCAGCTTCATGCACAGCTAACTTGACTGGACTAGAGACACATTTACGGCCGTATCAAGTAGGGATGCACAGATACCACTGTTTTCCAGAACGAGTACGAGTACTTACATCTGAGTACTTGCCGATACCAAGTACTGATACGAGTACTTAATAATCCCATTCCAGTTCTTAGTTCCTTTTGTAAATGTGCTTTTTTGTTGTTGTCATTAGTCTGACTAGAATAAAGTGCTGCTACTGACATTCAATGTGTTGGAATGAGCGTTTCTCAATTAATCCACCAGGGGGCGCCGCTCTGAATTAACCATACTGGACAAATACCACGAAGAAGAGTAAAGGTTTTTGAGAAGAAGAAGAAGAAAGTCAGAAGTAACAAACATGGAGATGACAGAGGCAACACTAATGCGATATTAATATTGCAGCGTTTTTGCTGGTAAGGTTTAAAAGCTTAGCTTCAGCAGGAAAAGATAAATAAGTGATGAGTTTCGTTTTCACTTCCGCTGGCGGGGGTCCGTACCACTCCGTACTCCCGCTGGTATTCTCATTTTGGGTACGCATCTGCCATCACCTGGAAAACGGATGGAATGTACGCAGAGGATGGACAGAACGCTGTGTCCATATCTGTCTTTGTCTTTAACATTACTAGCAGTCAGTGTTACTTTTATCACTGTCATTTATTTTGAAAAATCTCCACACTCCCCCACACATTATTCCTCCTACTTGTACCTGCTGCACTGAATTGTGAATGTCACACAGCCGTAAGTGGTAACGGTGCTTTTGTATCGGATTACTTTTATGAGTAAGAGTACGAGTACACACACTGAGTATCAGAGCCGATGCCGATACTTGTATCGGTATTGGTGCATCCCTAGTATCAAGGACGAGATATAGCGAATGAAAAATTGGAGATGCAGTATTAACTGGAGGAGCATCTTCTTCCTAAAAATGAAGATCCCCTTATGTGGTGGAAAAGCCAGGCCCTCGTGTAGCCCAGCCTTACCAAAGTCATAATATAGACGCTCTGTTTACTGGCAACATCAGACTTATACGAGGGCTGTTCAATAAGTTCATGGCCTCACCCAGAACAGAACAACACAGACTGATAATTTATATTTTATTTTTCAACATAATCTCCATTTACAGCAATGCACTTGGTCCATCGATGTTCAAGCATCACTATCCCATCACGAAAGAATGTAACATCCTGTATTATAACAATCAGTATTTCTGGGTGAGGCCATGAACTTATTGAACAGCCCTCGTATTATCAGAGAAGTTGCCTCAAGACGGCAAAAGTTAGATGACTTGTCTTCTTTAACTCAAATTTGCCAAAGAATAAGGAGAGGCAGTAGAACCCACAAAGGATGCAACTGCTTTATTAAAGGGATGTCTTTAATTTTGTTCACACTTACAGTTTGTTGTGATTTACATTTTTCTGATGTGGATTCGAGTCAAGGAGCTGAGCTCCTATTTGTAAAGTAGTTCAAGTGTACTAACACCAGGTAGGGTAGTGCCATTTTTCATTCACATTTCTATCATATCCAAAATTTTATTCTAGTTTTATAAAAAAAAAAAAAAAAAGTTAACATACATTTATATTTATTCTTTTGTGGGTTTTTTTTTTATTCCAGTTTTATTTACATTTAACTTATATATATATATATATATATATATATATATATATATATATATATATATATAGTATGCTTTCCAAACAACAAACCCTGGATTACCAGCAACCTGAAGCACCTTTTAAATCAGAAGAAAAGGGCTTTCAGGGAGGGATGACAGGGATAATAAAGCAAAGACTCTACAAAAAACACTCAAGGTGAAGATCGTAGGGGGGAAAGAAGCCTACAGGGACAGACTAGAACATCAGCTGCAGCAGGATGGTGTGAGACAGGTCGGGACTGGCATGAGGAAGATCACCGGTATGGAGCAGAAGGATGGGCCGCTGACTGACAGAGACCAGGACCTGGCTGACAGCCTGAATTTATTTTTTAACAGATTCAACAGCTCCTCCCCATCTTGTCTGCTGCCTGGGGCGCTAACCCCCCCACCCCCCACCCCTCACACACACAAGCTCATTCTCCATCTCACCCATAACTATTCAGTCATTTCAGGGCAAGAGAGAACTGGACAGACTCAAATGAGGAAAGGCAGCTGGGCCTGATGGGATCAACCCCAAACTGCAAAAGATCTGCTCATGTCAACTCTGTGAGATCCTCACACACCTCTTCAACCTCAGTCTGCAGCTACAGAAGACATCCTGCCTTGTCTCTGTCCCTAAAAAGAGACACCCAGCTGACTGTAATGACTACAGGCCTGTAGCCCTCACCTCACACATAATGAAGACTCTTGAAAGGCTGGTCCTCTCCCTTCTAAGACCCAGTGTGAGGATGTGCATAAATCCTCTACAGTTTGCATCCCAGCCTAACATTGGTGTGGATGATGCTCTCATCTACATGTTACAGAGGGCCCATGCACACCTGGACACCTCTGATGCAGGTGTGAGGATCATAGTTTTTGACTTTTCAAGTGCCTTCAACACAATCTAACCAGGGGTGTTTGGTGTGAACATGAGAGAGATGTAGGTTGAGTCAGAGATGGTCTCCTGGGTCATGGACTACCTGACCACAGTGTGTGCGACTGCAGAACTGTGTCTCAGGAAAGGTCCTGTGCAGCACTGGAGCACCACAAGGAACTGTACTATCACCCTTCCTCTTCATACTGTGTGCATCAGACTTCCATCACAACTCAGACAGCTGCTTTCTTCAGAAATTTTCTGATGACTCAGCAGTTGTTGGTTGTATCAGAAGACATGGGGAGGAGGGGTACAGGGGCCTGGTCAGGGACTTTGGCACCAGTTTGGACATCTTTCTCCAAAACCATGTCCTTGGTCTCAGAAATGTTGAGCTAAAGGTGGCTTAGGTCACACCAGTCCACAGTCACCATCCACAATGCAGAAGTGGAAGTTGTCTCCAATTACAGGTACCTGGGAGTCCAGCTGGACAACAAGTTGGACTGGTCCTGTCACATGGAGAATCTGCACAAGATGGGACAAAGCAGACTTTATTTTCTATGGAGATTAAGGTTGTTTAACATCTCCAAGCCTCTTCTGTGCAGCTTCTACCAGACTGTGGTGGCTGGTGTCCTGTTCTTTGGTGTGGTGTGCTGGCTGGAGAGAGGGAGCTCACATTTCAGATAGGAACAGACTTAACAAACTTATTAAGAAAGCGAGCTCCATCATCAGGACTGAACTGGACACAGTTCAGCAGGTGGCTATGGTGAGAATGCTCTGGAAACTAAACTCTATTTTAAGTAATGCATCTCACCCACTTCACCATCTTGAGGTGTTCAGGGAGAGCACCTTCAGACCCCTCAGTCCTGGACCGAGGGACTGAACGCAGCAGGAGGTCCTTCCAGACAGCAGCCACTAGACTTTTTAATATTGCTGAGCAATAAATTATTGTATGCTGTGCATACGTACAGGTGTTTTGTCCTGTTTTTTTTTGTTTGTTTGTTTGTTTGTTTTAATTCTTTTTTTAATCACTTCTTACCTTGTGTCTCTAATATTGGTTGTCTGTTGGGATGGGTCAGTGTTTTTGTTTTTTTTTGGTCCTGTCATAACCTAACAATTTCCTGCAAAGGATCAATAAAGTATCTATCTATCTATCTATCTATCTATCTATCTGTCTGTCTGTCTGTCTGTCTGTCTGTCTGTCTGTCTGTCTGTCTGTCTGTCTGGTATTTTTATTTTTTTCCCCTGCTAACTAATATCCCGTTTCCACTGCGTGGTATCGGCTCGACTCAACTCGGCTCGGCCTTTTTGCGTTTCCATTACGAAAAAGGACCTGGAATCTGGTACCCGGTACTACTCTTTTGTTATCACCTCCGCCGAGGTTCCAGGACTGGGGACCAGATACTAAACTGTGACGTATAAACACTGCAGACCACTGACTGGTCAGAGAGTTCTCTTTGTGACCCGCCATTTTACAAAAAAAACAGATGCGGAAGTGGACAGTAAATATAGCGGTACATTAATCCACATGATAACAGCCCAAAAGTACACCATGGTCGGTCGAAGAGATTCAGTCTTTAGTGGCCGACGTAAAAATTCAGACGAGACAACACGCAGCGAGCGAGTTTTCAGCAACTCTCTGAACAGACGACACGGAAGTAACGCGCCGCATCTCTATGACGTCCAGGTACTGTACAGTCGGTAGTATCTTTGGAAGCGGTCTCCAGGAATACCGAGTCGAGTCGAGCCGAGCCGAGTCGAGCTGAGTCGAGCTGGCCCCACGTAGTGGAAACGCGGCATAACTGTACCATACTCCAGTCCGGTAGGTGGCGGTAATGTACATGTTAAATCGAGTCCCGGGCGCCATCAAAACCAAAGAAGAAGAACGGGAACCAAGTCAAATGGGCATGCGCATTGTCTTCAATTATGGTCACGTATGATATCAATAATATGGGTAGTTTTGACAGTGGATCATGTTGTTACGTGGTAATCGAACCGAATGATTTTTGTTGACTTGGACAGTTCTTGAACTCAGAGTCGGTTAGTGTTTTAGTTTGTGTAGTGTGTTTTGTGGACGTACTGGTGTTGCAAATGGCCAACCATGCCTGGTCAGAAAAAGTACTCCAACTCCTCCGCCGAATGAATAACTTTTATTTACCAGGTACTACTGGGACACTTTATGTTTGATGTGTTTGTGTATTGTGTCCTATAAGTCTGCTCCTTCTTGTCCTCTGCAGGCTCATGCCGTGCTGTCTGCTCCCGTTTTGAAATAGATAGGGTACAGGTCGGTTGGATTCCCCCTCATGTTGTTTCACAGTTAACCCGGTATCCAGAGGTGTTCAAAGCACCGCAAGATGGCGTCGTGTCCCTGTGTCCAAGTCTGGATTCGTATGGACGGAGGTCTGAGGCTGTGGATGCTATGCTGCGGTCCATGAGGCAGGAGACATCTCTGAGGTGCTTACGAGGATGGAGGGACGAGGTGAGACACCGAGGCCACGTCCATGCAGCCAGCCGTAGTTCTGATACACTTTTCACATCTGTTTTTTGATTGTCTGTCCAAAAACTTTTTAGTAAAAGTGCCTAATACTGTACCAGATTTCTGTGTGAACGGCTCAGACCGAAACTGAGATTCATGCACCAAATGAGTGTTAAAAACCATTTCCTTCAATTGAAGGAAATATATTATTAAATCTATACTGTACTATTACGTTTCACTCCAAGTAATACGCCTAGTTTTTCTTTGAAAAACACACTTTTAAGGTAAAATATACAAGTATCAAAATTAATTTTGGAGTTAAATGTTCCTGTCCAATAATTTTTATTCATTTTACAGAAGCATTCAAGTACATTTTTAATCTGAACTACTTTATTATTTATATTATTTATTATTGTTACTGTTAATCTCTGTTTACAGTGACATAAAAGTGGCATGGATTCTGACAGGCCTGAGGTCAGGTTTTTGTGTTGCTGCTGCTAATAATTTGCATGGACAAGATGTGAAAAGGCTGATTTTTGTGGATGTTTTAGGATAGCTGTTCTAGCCTTGCTATTTAGTTCAGTTATTTAGTGTTTCACTGCTCCTCCAAGAGACACAAGTAGAGAGCGATAGATCTGTGAGATGCATTAGGGTGCTATGTTTTGTTAGCTCTTTTTTTTTTTTAAGTTCAGAGTGGAATTCACTGTAAGGATAAGGATGTAGAAATTATGATAAGCAGTGGATGAATGCATTTGTGTAAGTTTATTTATTTTGTATTGGTTCGAGTTGTCCCATATAATTCATTGACCAATGCTAAGTTTCTGATATTGTGAGAGCTAATCTGCAGTAATGTTTGTCATGTGTCTCAAGCATTTTGTACTCATTTTGTACTCATTTGTGCTTATGGCAATGTATGTAATCTGTTACAGTTTCACACCATTTATTCAAACAGTCAAATGTCAAATCAAATCGAATTTTATTTATATAGCGCCAAATCGTAGCAAAAGTTATCTCATGACGCTTTACATATCGAGTTGGTCGAAACTAGACTCTGTCTGTCATCCTGGTGTTTGCACTTGGTGCAGATGTTTAACTGTAGAGGAGTTTTACCCTATATAATAGAAATGGTTGTGACTGGCTCTACCCAAATGTGCCTCAGTGGAAATCAGTTTGAATGGGAGCAGTGTCAGACTGATTATTGAGTCCCCATCAGTGAGATTCCCTCCTTTTATTCTGTTCTTCTAGAAGTACAGCGTGATGCCCACATTCTTTGACACTCCTGTGATGTGGATGGAAAGAGCAGCTACAAGTAAGAGACGGTTTCAGTAGCAGCTCCAGAAGCACTTTAATGAACACTGTACGATCTGATGATAACATGTCCTACAGGTCTGTTTGGGGTGAAGCGCTACGGAGTCCACGTGAATGGCTACACTGTCAATGAAAGTGGGGAGGTTAGCATGTGGTTGGCACGGCGCTCTGCCACGAAGCAGACATACCCCGGACTACTGGACAACATGGTGAGGACACACAACACACTGTCATAATTCAACAAAGAGATGAAATGCTGATAAATGATGGTGCAGAGACATGCATTTGCTGCCTGATTGATTCTATCAGTTATTATGTATGCTTCCCTAATTTATGGAAGCCCTGTCATCTGACCCATTCTGGAAGAAAACAAGATGTTGCCATTGACAGCTGTCGTTGGTTCATCATGGATGTTGAATTGAGCTTTCTACTAAGCTCCTCCCAAAAACACCTAATGCAACTCCAATTAAGCACCTGGACACCTGACAAGCTTTCAGAACGAGTAAACATTGAAGTGGTGTGTGAATGCAATGGCCAACATTTATATATTTAGTCATTTATAAATGAATATAGTAAATAAGTAAATAAATAAACAAATAAAGGGTGCAATCTGTCCAAAAAAAGTGTGTGTGTATATATATATATATATATATATATATATATATATATATATATATATATATATATATATATATATAGAGAGAGAGAGAGAGAGAGAGAGACAGACAGACAGACAGACAGACAGAAGATTTATGGCGAATGGGAGTACAGTGTATTTATGTGCATGGGGACGTTCATGAATTCCGAGACTGCCGACAGTTCTGTTGAGGTGAAAGTTAGTGCCAGCAATGTAGGCTAAAAATGTAAGAAAACTCAGTCACAACCTGCCTGTTATTTCAGTTGGTAATTAATCATTGACAGGGTTGTCCCCCCGAGGATTAAATTTATTCAGCAGAAGTAGGGATGTAAAAACCAGAGTAGGGAGACATAACCCCCCCCCCCCAAATCACATCCTCTGTGTGTGTGTGTATTGTGTTTATAGCTATATATCTATATATATATATATATATATATATATATATATATACACACACACACAAACACACGCAATTCAGACTTTTGTCATCTGTCCTTCTTTAATGCCAATAATATGAAATGTGAAATGCTAGTTAAAATTAGCTACCTAAGCAAACAATGAAAAACTTGACTGAAAGCAGCAGGGCTCAAAATTAACTTTTTGACCTAGGAGCACTGTGCTCCTAACCCTAAAAAGTTAGGAGCACAGGCTAAAATCTAGGCGCACCACTATTATATAAAAAATTTGGAGAACAAGCAAAACTCTTGGCCATACCAAGTAATATTCCTATATGTATTTAAGCAATGTTAACAACCTAGAATAAAGTATTTGAATAGAGTATGAAAGAAAAAGCTTACATTGACACAGGTGCAAAACAATTGTCAATGTGTGGTATATACTTTAGTTGGTTCTTGGAGAAGAAAGACGAATCACACCATTATTTGCAACAACCAACTTTTTTATTTCATGGCCTAAAGGCCCTTAGGGGCCGTTTACACGGCGTTGGATTCAGTCGACTCCGGGAAGATTTCATCGCGGATTAGCCTTCTGTTAACATGGAAACGGTGCCTAGAGTGCCTGAATCCAGAAACTTTTGATACCAGGGTCCAGGGTGGAACGTTATCGATACGCTCCGCATTCCAGCTCCGTGTTAACGCGAGTCGGAGCGTTCCGGGATAAAATATGACGTCACCGCATGCGCGCGCAGCCAAGAACCGCCAGTTAACCCACTCCGGGCCAGTTGGTGGCGGTAATGCGCCTCCAAGCTGGTTTGCCAGCCTCTATGACACAATAAAGCTGCAGAAAAAGAAGGAACAACCACAACAACAATGGCCGGTTTCAGAACAACATACATGCTGCTAACTGTGCTCAGCTCGTCTGTCCAGACAAAGAAGTCCTGCGTCTTTGTACGACCACTCGCCATTGTTGTTTGTAAATAGTGTTGTCCGCCTCCTCCTCTTCTTCTTCTCCTCATTTAAAGGCTGTCTAAACCGGAAATTGTTTGTGCGCAGGCGCCTGTTTTACCACCACTGTTTCACTACAGCTCTACATCGCCAGCTACTGGTCTGGCATGGCCACTACAGCGTATTCAGCCGTCCTCGCGGACTCATGTTAACGCAGATCGTTATCATAGCGGCGGCGTCTTAACGCGGAATGATTTTATAACGCAAAGGAGAAATCTTTGCGGAGTGTTGCCGTGTAAACATACCCTTAGTCGCTGTGGTCTACACCACGCCTGAAGTCAGGAGATTGTTTCAAACGTCGGTGGAGTTATTTGATCCTTTTGTTTATGCCGCATGCGCACGCGAGGGGGCGGGGACTAGATTTTCCGCTTCAGTCAGCGGGGCGTGGAGCTTGTTTATTTTCAGCTGACGAGTTACTTCTGCAGCCATTATTCTAGGCGCACGTATTAATTTTCGCTCAGTTTTTTATTGGCGCACCGTGCGATCATAATCTCAAAAACAGTCGCACTACCGAAATTCTCAGGCGCATGCGACCGTAATTCAGTCGCAGTCACGAGCCCTGAAGCAGTCTTACCAATGTCTCGTAGAGGTGTTGTACAGCATTTATTCAGCCTCATATAACACTCAGCTAACTAGGTGGGTGTCAAGGTAACTTGAATAGCTTGCCCAGCATTGTTTATTTGCTAACAACTGTGTGCTAAATAAGCTAACATTTCTTAGCATCTTACCTTACAGTTCTTTATGTGAACCTCTTATGTCATGACTGTTCATGCAAAAAAATCCAGTAGTTTGCTTTTTGATATCTCTTTGACATGCTGTATGTCAAAGCTTGATAAGTGTATTAACAGTAACTAAGAGGGGAGATGGTTGGTGAAGGGTCATTTACTTGTGATTTGTTGGTTTAGTTAGAAGCTGTTTTGTACTTTTGTGTTTTATCATAATTTTGATAAAACTAATTTGAATTTGAAATGAATTTGTGATCCTCCAGCTCCCCTCATCCTGTGAAGCATTTCAATGTTCAGACCAAACACAATGCCAATTTCTTGCACAACATGGTTGCATAGGAAGTCAATGCACAAACTGAAAAATGGCAAATTTGCACAAGGCAGTGAATGGATATGCCACTGGGCGTGTTGAAAATGTTTCAACTTGGTTGAAAATTTTGCATGTAACTGAGTTCCAAAAGTTTCACACAGGAGATAAACAATACATATTTTTTACTGTGTGGATACTCCATTTTCTCCCCATGCCATATGGGTTTCCCCCAGTTTCCACCATTACCAAAAACATGAATGCTAGGTTAACGCTTCTGGCATAGATTGGAAGACCATCACCAGAACAACCTACTTTGCTAAGAGTATTACGAGGTCATTAATCATCATTATCCTTTAAAAATAAAAAATGTATTAGACAGACTATAAGACATAAAGAAGTAAAATTGTTAGCCTCATAGCATAATTGCTGAAGTCATATGTTCCTCCAAATTGTTCACACTGCTTCTTCATTTTGCATAATTGGAAATGGCCTGAAAAAAATATGATTTAGGAAATTATGCTGAGAGTCTAACAATGTGAAGCAAGCGATGCCAATAACAACTTCAAAAGTTATCACATTTGTACAGTACTAAAATAGGGCATAAAAAAACCCCTTCAAATATAAGAATTTCTTAGAAGTTAAAATAAAGAATAATTCAAAACTCTAAAATTAGCAAAGAAACCTGACATAATCTGATTTAATTTAATCTGATATAACATAAAAAACACATAATAAAATACTACAGAGCAATAATACACAATAATAAAAAATAATAACACACTACGGGGGAATAATGCATCACAGCGAAGGGGGGGGTAATTCTAAGGGCAGAGGGAGGGACTTCTCCATAAGTACCGCAACATATGTATCTCTCTCTCTCTCTCTCTCTCTCTCTCTCTCTGATGTCTTCACAAGTAATTTATGAGTAACGGAAAATTTAAGCTTGACAAGAAATAATGATTTGATTTCTATCACAGTACATATCCATATTGTCTGATATGTACGAAAAAATTATCCTGATATGATTTTTTTCCATATTGCCCAGCCCTACTATGAACAGAGTTGGTGTTTTTTCTACTTCCTGCTTTGTTGCAGTGCAGACGCTTTGCTGCTTGCTCCCTGCTTCACTTACATTCTTTTGATGATTTTTTTTCTTATTTTGGACTAAAAGTTGCAGACAGAAGGTCTCTGATATTCTTCAATGAGCAGAGACATACTTGTTGAAAGACAAAGGACTTTTTTTTTGCCATTTTTCACTGTTTTATGACCACCTCAGTGCTTCTTTACCGTGGGCTGTCAACAGCACAGGCCTGTACCACTTGACTTGGAAAGACAGTGCTCAGCTAAGCTAATTAGCTTCAAGATGCCTCCACTATCTGCAGACGACTTCGACAAACTTCTGGAGAAAATTGCCGAGCTGGAGACTAAAATTCACCGCCTAAAAGTTAATGTGGAGGTAAACGGACTAGGTGGAAATGACACCACCTTACCCCTGGCTCAAATTAGTGGACAAGGGCTGGCTAACACACGGCTAACAAGCACAGACAAAGCTACCATGAAACAGGTAGACTCTTTTCTGTTTAATAAATCTACAAATAGTAGTCCTCCCTGGAACCACCTTGGAGCAAAGCCAAAGAACAAATCATTTCCATGGGTAATGGGAGGACGTTTAATAGGCAGAGCACAGCGAGCTGAGGTATGTGATGAGATCGGCTGGCCTGCACTCCCTCCCAGGCAAAGTGCCTCCTCAACCCCCGTACCTGGAAGGACACAGCTGTGGAAAACTGTACAAGGGAGGATGAGCAACAAACCTTCAAAACAATCAAGCACTGAACTGCAGAACAGATATTGTTCACTGATGAAGGACCCTGAATTTCCATCAGACCATCCATCCTCAGACGGCGGGGTAAGGACTGATAGCATGTCGAACAGTAAAAGGCTACAGGGAAAGCTAAAGCCTGGGCCTCAAATTTTGATTGTGGGTGACAATACTATTAGAGACGTACAGAGGGTATGCAGTAAAAACACCAAAGTAATCTGCCTCCCCAAGGATGTGGTCTCCAACATGACTGAAAAGATTCTGAGTATCGTGGCTGAACACCCAACTGTGAGGAACATCATAATACACGTAGAGTGGAATGATGTTGCTAAACAACAGTCTGAAGTGTCAAAACAGGACTTCACCGAGTTGCTGAATACAGTGAGCTCTGTGAAAGCAGGTGTGTTTATCAGCAGACCTATACCACCAGTCAGATATGCAGGGGAGAGATTCAGCAGGCTGTGGGCTCTAAATAAGTGGCTTGCTACTGCTTGTACTGCCTACCCAGTGAATTTTATTGAACACTTCCACATCTTTTGGGAGCAAAGACACCTTTTCAAAGGGAATAGACTTTTCCTGAACAAGCCAGGAGTAAAATTGTTGGCATCTAATCTATTTTACTTCCTGCGTCACCCATCAGTCACCTCTGCCAAGGACTTTAAGGAGTGCTCTGAGCCAAAGAGGTGTCAGAGTCAAGAAGTGGTGGGGTCTCCACAGGCCTCCATCCCCCTCAACAACCACAGCACCTTTGACAGTCCACCTGCCTCACCCCCTGAAACCCCCACCAGGTCTCTCTCCTCCTTACCCTCACTCTCTCCCTCCTCACCCCACTTGGAGTTCACTGACCAGATGAAGGAGCTGGTCAATGCTGGACTAAGATGTACCCCCCGTCCCTCTCCTATCTTCTCCCCTATAAGCACTCCACGTCGACCGCCACCACCTCCAATACAGGCTCCAAAGACTCGTCGCCGAGCCCCCCCCACCCCTCCACCACCTCCAACACAGGCTCCAAAGACTCACCGCCCAGCCCCCCCCTGCCCCTCCACCACCTCCAACACAGACTCCAAAGACTCATACCAACTGATGCGCCCTGGGTCCAGGTTGCAGAATTACCAGCAGTCATGAGTCGTCCCAGGCCAAGCTGGGGCCCTGTATGCTTTCAGTTTACAAAATTCCTGTCTTGATTGGTCACAGAAGAACAAAGGTGAATGTGCTGAGAAACTGGGGGCACAAAAGTGATGGCACTAGAAACTTAACATTCCCTGTGAATCACAGTCTGTCCCAACAATTATAGCGGATGCTCCTATGACATTAAGACTTGCTTTACTGAACATCAGATCGTTGGCTGGAAAAACATTTTTAATCAATGATTTTATCATGGAACACAACCTTGATTTTATGTTTTTAACTGAGACTTGGTTGGATCAAAACAACAGCACAGCTGTTCTCATTGAGTCAACCTTCCCAACTATAGTTTTATTAGTGAGGCCAGAGTAAATCGGAGAGGAGGGGGAGTAGCAGTTTTATTCAAAAACTCTTTCCAATTTAAAAAATTATCTTTCAGTAATTTTTCTACTTTCGAATATGTGGCTCTTCAGCTGAAGTCCTCCTCTCGAGCCAAATTGGTAAATGTCTACAGGCCACCTAAATACTGTGCAGACTTTTTCGATGATTTTAATGAACTGCTGTCCATAATCTGTACTGAATATGACTGTATAATCATTGTTGGTGATTTTAACATCCATGTTGACAACCCCCAGGACAGAGGGGCTAAAGAACTTTACTGTACTCTTGACAGCTTTGGGCTGAGTCAGCATGTGTCAAAACCCACACATAACAGGGGGCACACTCTGGACCTGCTTATCTCCAAGGGTTTAAACATACACAAGGTTGTTGTGAGCAATGTGGCCCTGTCTGATCACTGTTGTGTTTTCTTTGAGAGTTCTATCTCTGTGCAGACAAGTAATCAGAGAGAAGTTATCAAGAAGCGATGCATTACTGAAAACACCAGTGAAATGTTTAATGTACTTTTTTCTTCTACAGCAACCCTGCCTTGTGGTTCAGTCAATGAGCTAGTCCATCCATCCATCCATTATCTTCCGCTTGTCCGGGGCCGGGTCGCGGGGGTAACAGTCTAAGCAGGGATGCCCAGACTTCCCTCTCCCCAGACACTTCCTCCAGCTCTTCTGGGGGGACCCTGAGGCGTTCCCAGGCCAGCCGAGAGACATAGTCTCTCCAACGTGTCCTGGGTCTTCCCCGAGGTCTCCTCCCGGTGGGACATGCCCGGAACACCTCCCCAGGGGGGCGTCCAGGAGGCATCCGAAACAGGTGCCCGAGCCACCTCAGCTGGCCCCTCTCAAGGCGGAGGAGCAGTGGTTTTACTCTGAGCTCCTCCCTGGTGACTGAGCTCCTCACCCTATCCCTAAGGGTGCGCCCAGCCACCCTGCGAAGGAAACTCATTTCGACCGCTTGTATCCGGGATCTTGTCCTTTCGGTCATGACCCAAAGATCATGACCATAGGTGATGGTAGGAACGTAGATTGACCGGTAAATCGAGAGCTTCACCTCTCGGCTCAGCTCCTTCTTTACCACAACCGACCGGTACAGCGACTGCATCACTGCAGACGCTGCACTGATCCGTCTGTCAATCTCACGCTCCATCCTTCCCTCACTCGTGAACAAGACCCCGAGATACTTAAACTCCTCCACTTGGGGCAAAGACTCCCCACCGACCTGGAGAGGGCAGACCACCTTTTTTCGGTCGAGAACCATGGCCTCAGATTTGGAGGTGCTGATCCTCATCCCGCTTGTTTCACACTCGGCTGCAAACCACCCCAGGGCACGCTGAAGGTCCAGGTTTGATGAGGCCAACAGGACAACGTCATCTGCAAAAAGCAGAGATGAAATCCTGTGGTCCCCAAACTGGACCCCCTCTGGCCCTTGGCTGCGCCTAGAAATTCTGTCCATAAAAATTATGAACAGAACCGGTGACAAAGGGCAGCCCTGCCGGAGTCCAACATGCACCTGGAACAGGTCTGACTTACTGCCGGCAATGCGAACCAGACTCCTGCTTCGGTCATACAAGGACCGGACTGCCCTTAGCAAAGGGCCCCGGACCCCATACTCCCGAAGCACCCCCCACAGGATACCACGAGGGACACGGTTGAACGCCTTCTCCAGATCCACAAAACACATGTGGACTGGTTGGGCGAACTCCCACGAACCCTCGAGCACCCGATGGAGAGTATAGAGCTGGTCCAGCGTTTCACGACCAGGACGAAAACCGCATTGCTCCTCCTGGATCCAAGGTTCGACTATCGATCGGATCCTCCTCTCCAGTACCCTGGAATAGACCTTCCCCGGGAGGCTGAGGAGTGTGATCCCCCTGTAGTTAGAGCACATCCTCCGGTCCCCCTTCTTAAAAAGGGGAACCACCACCCCGGTCTGCCAATCCAGAGGTACTGTCCTCGACCGCCACGCGATGTTACAGAGACGTGTCAACCAAGACAGTCCCTGCACATCCAGAGACTTGAGGTACTCAGGGCGAATCTCATCCACCCCCGGTGCCCTGCCACCGAGGAGCTTGCCAACCACCTCGGTGACTTCAGCTTGGGTGATGGACGAGTCCACCTCTGAGACCTCAGCCTCTGCTTCCTCTATGGAAGACGTGGCAGTGGGATTGAGGACATCCTCGAAGTATTCCTTCTACCGTCCGACAACATCCACAGTCGAGGTCAGCAGCTCCCCACTTCCACTGTAAACAGTGTTGGTGGCGCACTGCTTTCCCCTCCTGAGGCGCCGGATGGTTTCAATGAGCTAGTGAATAACTTTAATTCTAAAATGTTAAATGTGATAGACGCCATTGCTCCCATTAAGTTGAAGGTTGTCTCTAGCAAGAAAAGACCTCCATGGAGAAATGCCATGGCAGTGAAAAATGAAAAAAGAGTGTCGGAAAGCTGAACGCAGGTGGTGAAAATCAAATCTCCAGATTCATTTTGACATCTACAAAGAGAAACTTCACACTTACAACCTACAGCTGAGGAATGCAAGGCAGTCTTTCTTCTCAAACATTATCACCAGAAATAAAAATAATGCTCGAGCACTGTTTTCTACTGTTGACAGACTAACAAATCCCCCTGTGTCAATAGCACCTGAACTTCACTCTGCCAGGGCCTGCAATGACTTTGCTTTGTTCTTTACAGAGAAAATTCAGCATATTAGACAGGCCGTGAATTCCTCAATCTGTGCTGTCTAAAAACCATTTAAACACCCTGACGCAGTTTAATCCAATCAGTGACAAAAATCTGGAGGACATTCTACACCAACTGAGCTCTTCCTACTGCTGTCTAGATGTTTTACCCACAGATTTTTTTCAAAAAAGTTTCACACGTCATGGCATCTGACCTGTTACAGATTGTAAACGTGTCTCTAAGCTCAGGAGTCTTCCCGCAGACCCTGAAAACAGCTGTTATTAAGCCGCTCCTAAAAAAGAACAATCTAGAAAAGACCTCAATGAACAACTACAGGCCAATATCAAATCTTCCTTTTTTAGGTAAAATCATTGAAAAGGCTGTGTCCCAACAGCTAAATTACTTCTTAACAGTCAACAGCTGCTTAAACGTCTTTCAGTGAGGTTTTAGACCACATCACAGCACTGAGACAGCTCTGCTCAAAGTATCTAATGACATTCGCTTTAACACAGATCATGGCAGATCTTCAGTTTTAGTGTTATTGGACCTCAGTGCTGCATTCGACACAGTCGACCGTGATATATTACTTGATCGACTGGAAAATTGGGTGGGACTATCTGGCACAGTTCTTGATTGGTTTGCATCCTACTTAAAGGGCAGGGATTATTTTGTGTCAATATGTAACTTTAAATCTGAGCAGACCAAAATTACATGTGGAGTCCCTCAAGGCTCCATCCTGGGGCCCCTTCTGTTCAACATCTACATGCTTCCACTTGCTCAGATTATAGAAAAAAACAAAATAGACTACCATAACTATGCAGATGACACACAGCTCTACATTTCAATGTCCCCAGGTGACCATAGCCCCATACAAGCACTGGGTAAATGCATGGAGCAAATATCTGAATGGATGGGCCATAATTTTCTTCAGTTAAACAGAGAAAAAACTGAGGTAGTTGTTTTTGGACCCAAGGAGGAGCGTCTTAAAATCAGTATTCAGCTCCAGTCACTTCAGTTAAAAACCTCAGACCAGGCCAGGAATTTGGGTGTTGTCATGGATTCAGACCTGAATTTTAAAAACCACATACAAACAATTACAAAGTCAGCTTACTATCACCTCAAGAACATTTCTAGGATTAAAGAACTGATGTTGCAGCAGGACCTTGAAAAACTTGTCCATGCATTTATCTTTAGTCGAGTTGACTACTGTAACAGTATCTTCTCTGGTCTGCCTAAAAAGTCTATCCGACAACTGCAACTGATCCAGAATGCTGCTGCTCGAGTCCTCACTAAGACCAAGAGAGTGGACCACATCAGTCCAGTTCTCAGGTCTCTACACTGGCTCCCTGTCTCTCAGAGAATAGACTTTAAAATTCTCTTGCTGAGCATATAAAGCACTGAATGGTTTAGGCTCAAAATACATCAGAGACCTTCTAGTCCAGTATGAACCATCCAGACCACTCAGGTCATGTGGTGCAGGTCTGCTCTGTGTTCCAAAAGTCAGAACTAAACATGGAGAATCAGCGTTCAGTTTCTTTGCTCCCTATATCTGGAACAAACTACCAGAAAATATCAGGTCTGCTGAGAGTCTGAGTTCTTTTAAGTCAAAGTTAAAGACTCACCTGTTCACTGCTGCCTTTGACTAAAAGGCTTTTGACTTTTTAAATTTCATATTCTCTTTTGAAACTCTGCACTGCAACTCTTACTTTAATATATGTGTTTTTATTTTATTTTTTTTATGTGTTGTTTTCTTACTTGCTGTTTTTAATCACCTTGAATTGCCTTGTTGCTGAAATGTGCTATACAAATAAACTTGCCTTGCCTTACTGTTACACAGTTACTGTAATATTAACCCTCCTAGCACTTCAATGTGTAGATACCTTTGCGAGGGGTGTGGGATTCACTCTGTTCAGATGAGTGATTGGGGTTTGGGAATTGTTGTACTTGCTTCAACAGTTGTGTTCTTTTTTTTTAATTTCCTTTGACAGTATCCATTGTTTATTTTTGTGTATTTTGTTAGTCTGTGTTTTATATTATTTCTGTTCGGAGTTATGTTGGTACTCTTAAAGTAATTTTCTATGTCCAGCTGTATGACACTAAACATTTTCCCCACTTACAATAAGACAATGACTACATTAAGAATTTCAAGGGCATCAGTTGGTTGTCATGTGACATTTGCAAATGGGAATGTTAAATCTTTAAACCACCCAGTTAAACGTAAAAAAGGTCTTATCTATAAAATCTTAATGTTTGAATAGCCCATCTACAGGAAACAAATCTGTGAGCTTCTGACCACTTCCAACTTAGAGGAGGGTGGATTGGCCCGTCATATCACTCCAACTTTCACCATAAATCCAGAGGGGTAGCCATTCTTATAAACAAATATGTCCCATTTGTTGTATCTAAGGTTGAAACAAGTCCCACAGGCCAGTATGTAGTAGTAGGCAGAGTATCGTACTCAACTCATCCTAACAAATGTTTACGCTCCAAATTAGGACGATAATTATTTTTTTCTTAATTTTTTTTCTCCCAGCTTTCAGACATAGATACACACTATCTTATCTAGGGTGGAGACATGAACTATACATTATCTCCTACTTTGGATTGCAGCTCGCCTAAATCCATCTCAGTATCTAAATCTGCCCAAACCATCCAATCATTTCTTCTAGCAAATGGCATATATGATGCATGGTGCTTTTTAAACCCTACTTTGAAATGATACTCATTTTTTTTTCTCCTGTCCATAAGACTTATTCACAAATAGACTATTACTTTTTGGACAAGAGACTCCTTTCATTGATCACAAAGTGTGAATATCAAGTGATCATAATCTCTGATCATGCTCCTTTACTATTGACTTTACGTATACCAATGTGACACACTAACTATTGACTTTGGCATCTAAATTCATTGCTACTTTCTGATGAAAAATTTAAGTTTATACCATGGGAAATAGCCTTTTTTCTCAAGCATAATCAGACTCCAGAAATGCCTACCTCCACAGTTTGGGAAACAATGAAGGTATATCTCAGAGGCCAAATTATTTCATACATTTCTCAAGTTAGGAAAAATTACATTTCAAAACTGGAACAACTAACAAATAATATTTTGGATCTCGACGCTGTTCTTGCAGTTACCCCATCTAATGCCTTATTTAAATGTAGACCAGCCCTCCAGACCGAGTTTAATCTTCTTTCAACCAGGTGTATTGAAAATCTTTTTCTGAAAACACAGAGCAAAACTTATGAGTCAGGTGAAAAAGCTGTAAGAATCCTTGCCTATCAGCTCCACCAGAAATCTCCAAATCAAAACATATCCGAAATAATGGCTGAAACTGGCAAATCCTGGAGGGGGATGTTAATGAGCCGGATCTGACTGGGGAACAGCGGAGTGGAACCGGACCACAGTAAGAACCAGACCAACCTTGTTAGTGTCAGATCACAACAGGACCCGATTCTCCCATTGTGTCCTACTGGTTCCGTTGATCCGGACCCCCCCCCCCCATTTGTGACTAAATGGACTCCTCTGCAGACCACCTGTAAGCCCATTGTAATTTTCAAAACTCAAAAAGTACTGGGCGTATCAGTGACCAGTTTTCGCCTGTCCAATCCTTGACCCAAAATACACAAGTACTCCAAAAGGCAATTATCAAGCAGACACATATGCACACACACAGAGGCCACTTGGCTTTTATAATATAGATACCCTCAAAAGATTTGGTTTTGGGTCAAAATTTATTTCATGGAGGTTTTATACCCATCTCCCGTGGCAGCTGTTAGAACTACTAATAGTCTGTCCCCGTTTTTCCCACTTCTCTGAGGTAATTAGACAGAGTTGTCCCATTGGGGTTGTCATCCTTGCTATTTGCCATCACAGATGAGCCATTAGCTATGGCAATGTGTGGTGATAATGGCATTTAGCACAGTGGAATGGAGCATAAAGTGTATCTCTATTAGTGGTAGGTGTATCGATTCTGTGGTTTTGATACTCAAAGACTACCCATTTGAGGATCGATTACACTAATAGAGTATCGATATTAATTAATTAACGTAAAATAAAAGTGCTTGTGTCATGCCTGAAAATTGTAGGGTAACTTACTTCAAGGTTTTGTACCGACACACACCTCCCGGCAGCATAAAATTTAAACATAACATGCTGTGCAATTTTAATACCCCTTGGCCAAATATAGTGTAAGATTCTCTTGAAAGTTACTGCCCTATAATTGAGATTAGATTGTCTTTGTGTAAAACTTATTACATACATGTTTATATTTGAAAGTACTCAGATATTATAACTGCACAAGGCCATTTGATCATGAAAAAGTAGGTCAAGGTCACCTATTTTCAATAGGCTTCTGCTCCATGCTTAAGATGCATCCACAATATAAATTTGGTGCAGATATCTCAATGCATTCTTCAGATAATGCAATTATGTTGTTGAATGGACAGACGGAAGGACGGACAGATAGATGGATGACAAAATGATTACAATACCCCTTTGGCCAGAAGTTGGCCAAGGGGTAACTAGTCCATCCATCTCATGTGACCAGAAGTGCAACAATTCCAGTTAGCTGTTTTTAGCCTGCCAGGAACAGTTCAGTCTGCGGCTGCGTCTGTCTGAAAGGAGAGTATGGCTGAGAGAAAGGAGTGTGGTGTGGGCTTACTTTTCACCTGTAGATAAAACTACGGCAAAGTGTAGTCTGTGTAGTAAAAATGTACAACACTGCAGCACCACGAGCAACCTTTTTAAACATCTTAAAATTAGCCCAGTTCCATCAGAATTGCAGTTTTGCAGAATTTTATCTAAGTTCGTTTTGTTATAAAAATGTGAAATGTGTAGGTCTTGTTGGAAAAAAAAGGTCTTTGGAGTTGTGACCATTTCATTGTATTCAGTGAATACATTCAAATTATTATTTGTGTTTTATTTTGACATTTTTATTTATATTCATGATTTTTGTTTTATTTTTATGTTTTGATAATATTTATCTTAATTAATTTATTCATTCATTCAAGCTTTATTAAGGACACAAAAATTAGGTCCATAGGATAAGATAAAAAACATACACAATAAAAAAGAAAAATAGCATAAAATAATTATGTATTATTTGTGTTTTTCTAAATTTATTTCACTACATAAAAAAAAGGCCAACAAAGGTTATGCACATTAAAGCTGTTAAAAGGACAGTATTTGTCATGTGCAATGTCTTTTAAGTGTAACATTTTAATTTAGAAAAATCTCTAAATTGTTGATCCTCATAGATCCTACATGTAACCGATGTAGACAATCACCAGGCACCCTTTCACATATGTTTTGGTTTTGTCCAAAACTCAGACACTCAGACGTTCTCAGATGTTCTGGGAGTACCTTTCGAGCCATCTGCCATTACAGCAATTTTCAGATGACACCAGAAGATTCCACAAACCTTTAAATTGTGGGTTACTGATATTACATATCACGTAAAACTAGAAAAAAAGAAGATATTCTACAAGGGGATGTACACAGAAATTTTGGGCAGCCATTTATTGACTATATAGAAAATGGGCTACAAGATGGGCTAGCATGACCTCGCATAACATTTCATGACCCATATGACTTATTTGCCTGTATTTTTTTTCTGTTTATTTTAATTTAATCCCCCTCTCCCCTAGTGTCTCTCTCTCTCTCCCTCTCTCCCTCTCTCCCCCTTTCCCCTTTACTTTTTCTCTTTAACCCCAACTGGTCAAGGTAGACGGCCATCCTCCAAGAGTCAGGGTCTGCTCGAAGTTTCTGCCTGTTAAAAGGAAGTTTTTCCTCGCCACTGTTACCTGTCAGAAATGTTTGCTCCTGGAGGATTCTTTTGGGTTTCTGTAAATTGGCTTGAGAGTCTGATTTTGACCAGCTCTACATGTAAAGTGTCATGAGATAACTTTTGTTATGATTTGGCATTATATAAATAAAATTTGATTGATTGATTGATTGAGCAGCTGAATGTGAATATGTCCAATGCATACATTTCTTTGCCTTTTTTATATGGAAGAATGTTTGGCCTCTATCGGAGCTGCACTGGGGTGGGGACTAGTTTGTTGATATGTTGTTTGTTGTTAAAGCATGTTACAATACCAATAAATTATTCTTTTATTTATTTATTTATTTGTATTTTATGGATTGTCTGTTTTATCTTGTACAGTGTCCTTGGGTGTCTTGAAAGGCGCTTATAAATAAAATTATTTATTATTATTATTATTATTATTATTAAATAAACCTTGATAAAGAAAAAAAATGAAAGACAAATTATCTTAAAGAATGTTCTGAGATCACTTTGGCAAAATGCTAGTGTGGGGATGTAATGTACTGTATCTCAGGTCTTTTTTCAATGCCCTACAGTTGAGGATCACATGTGAATATTTGAGTGTTATGTTGTATGTTTGAAGGCAGCAGGTGGTCTCGCTGCTGGAGTCACAGTCAAACACACTCTGGTCAAAGAATGTCATGAAGAAGCATGTGTGCCAGCAGCTCTTGCTGAAAAGGCTCGTCCTGTAAACACAGTAAGGTGAGTTTGATTCACATACTCTTATTAAGAGGATTATAGAGGCGACATGAAAGTCATATTAAAGTCACAAGATGAAAATGACAAGAAATTTAGATTTTTCCTTGTTAAATTTTCTTTGGTGAATTTTTAAAAGAAGTTTAGTGTAACTGAATTATTGTCATCTTCTACATTAAAACCAAAACAATCTGAAAGATGGTTATTTATTATTTGAAACTGTTGTTTAGGATCAAAGCAATTAACTTATGACCAGATCAAGAAAAAAAATTTGTTGAAGCAGATCTGAATGTGGTTTATATTGATGCAAAATTTTGCAGCAAATTTTGAATACTAATGTGTATGCTGTATTTGATGTGTAGTTTGTGTACCATTTCCTCTGTAATAAGTGAACTAAAGAAATTTATACCTGTTTGAGCCACTGTAAGGTCCTACCAGAGGAGTCTACAATGTGTCTTTCATCAACTGCAATGGCGTTTTTACCTACCTGCTTTTTCAACCCCCCCCCCCCCCGCATGTCTGAATATGTAAAATGTTAATGATATTTTAAGTGTGCTTGCTGGGATTTGAACCCCAGTGTTCTCTTGGTTCGAAGTGTTACTTAGTGAGCTACCCGTGCACATATATGCCACTTTACAAATTTATGTGCCCCAAAGCTCTCCTTACTCTTGTATTGTGGGGGGGGTCTACTGCACACGCGCCATTTACTGCGAAGGTCTATATGGTAAAGGGAGTTAAATCAAAACTAGACTAAAGTCAAGTCATGAAGTCTTAACTGTCTATTCAAGCAGCATTTGGGTCTGCATGCCAGAAAAAAATGGGCAGCCACATAAAGTATGTAATGTATATATTAAATATCTTTGAGTTGTCACAGAGCACAGCCAGTGATTGAGTGAATCACAAGTTGTCAGACACAGGCCTATACCTCTACTGTATCTTGTTGTTTCTAATATTAAATTATCTGGAATCCAATGCCGTAACTGAGGCCAGCCTTATTAACAATGTGTTGCACACTTTTAATACCCCTAGGCCAAATATAGTTTAAGATTCTGTTGAAAGTTACTGCCATATAATTTAGATTAGACTTAAACTTATTAGATACATATTTATATTTGAAAGTACTGAGATATTGTAACTGCACAAGGCCATTTGACTTTGAAAAAGTAGGGCAAGGTCACCTATTTTCAATAGGCTTCTGCTCCATGCCAAGATGCATCCACATTATAAATTTGATGCCGATATCTCAATGCATTCTTCAGGTAATGCGATTATGTCATTGTATGCACAGACAGACGACAAAATAATGGGCTTTATGTACAGCCCTACTACTTCCTGAACTTAAAGCAGCTCCTTTATTTCCTGTCTTTTGTTATTGGACACACTGATTAATCCAGGTGTGCCTGCTACTTCTTGTTGTGACTGCTGTGGTCAGGCACACCTGGATTAATCAGTGTGTCCAATAAGGTAAGACAGGAAATAAAGGAGCTGCCTGAAGTTCAGGAAGTTGTGGGGCTGTGCATAGAGCCCATTACAATACCCCTTCAGCCAGAAGTTGGCTAAGGGGTGGAAAAAAAACCCAACTCTTTGCTTTGGTTCTGAAAGTGTTCACATTAGTGAGGTTAAATTGTATTCATTTTATTAATGTATGACCATCAAAAAATACAGTTTTTACCCCTCGGCCGAAGGGGTATTGTAATCATTTTGTTGTCTGTCCATTCAATGACATAATTGCGTCATCTGAAGAATGCATTGAGATATCTGCACCAAATTTATACTGTGGATGCATCTTGGCATGGAACAGAAGCTTATTGAAAATAGGTGACCTTGACCTACTTTTTCAAGGTTAAATGGCCTTGTACAGTTATAATATCTCAGTGCTTTCAAATAAAAATATGTATGTAATAATCTTTACACAACAACAATCAAATCTCAATTATAGGGCAGTAACTTTCAACAGAATCTTATACTATATTCGGCCGAGGGGTATTAAGTGTGCAGCATGTTATGTTATGTGATTTGAAGCGTTAATAATGTTAATTTTGATTTGTTTTGCGCCCTTGAACCCTCACCGGGGCTCCGACCCGCCGCTGAACTGAATTATGAAACTTGAATAAAAAGCCTTTCCAGTCCTCCAGCTAACTCTTCACATTTCTTTTCTAGCTACACCTATGAAGATGAGGAGGGTGTGTTTGCAGAAAGTCAGTTTGTGTTTGATTTAGAGCTTCCTCGGGATTTTAAGCCGACAATAGGAGATGGAGAAGTGCAAGATTTCTGCCTCTTACCCATTCATAATGTGAATATTTTTATCCTCTTCTTAATCACTGTTCTTCTAAATACAAGTGATCTAAAGTACAATTAAGATGTTTTTTTTCCTGATCAAATTAAGGTGAAAGAACTGTTGGCCACTGATGACTTCAAACCCAATAGTGCCATGGTAGTCTTGGATTTCCTGATCAGGCATTCATTTATTGATCCAGACACAGGTCTGTAGTCATCTACAAAGCCCCTTGTCAAGATAAACACCTTAAGTGTTTTGACATATTGAGGTTTCAATTCATGTATCTGTATCTTTTCTTTTTCAGAGCCATCATATCAGGAATTAGTGACAGGACTCCACCAAACATTAGAATGAAGTGGAAGATACATCGAGGAACTGGCATCATTCTACGTGAATGCATTTACTTTGGCTGAGGATCACTTAGCATTGCACAATCTATTTTCACTAAGATATATCACAGTTCAGTGGATCGCTGATATGTTGAGTGATGACATGGTGGATTGCTTTTGGGGATGTCTTCTCTGATGTCTTCACTGTCAATTTTAGGTGTGTTCCTCTATTAGCCTGCCAAAACCTTCACAGAGCATCTAACCATATCCTCTGGTTATTTGAAAAGTTTCTTGAAATGGCTCTTCTGACAACCACTTCACATGTGCCTGCTTTCCATCCATGTGTTTTGACAGTCACAAACCCGACCCTTGGCACAGAAAACTGCTTCCAGAACACCAACATTTATACTGCTTACATCAGGTGCATTCACTTATCAAGTGAAACTGCAGTGTGATGATTAGCAAGACAGTACAGGTGTTTCCACATATTTAATGTGCATTTTGAAGTTTAGCATTAAAACATGTTTATGAAAAACGGAATGTTTTCCAAAAAAAAGCCCAGAGGGGAAATGAAAAAGTTTTGAAATAAATTCTGAGGTAGTGAACATGTAACTTCTGATTAATCAGCTGACCAATCAGCTGTTTACCAAACTGAAAAAACCAAGTCAAGGCTTCAAAAAAGCAGCCCAACAACCACTTGCTGGTGATCTTGAGGCTTGGTCCACCAATGAAGCGACTTGAGTTTCCATCCATCTTCCTCTGTTTATCCGGGTCACAGGGACAGTACCCTAATTAGAAATGCCCTGACTTTCCTCTTAGTCACCTCCTCTAGTTCCTCCAGGGGGACACAAGAGGCATTCCCAGGCCAGCTGAGAGATAGGATACCTCCAGCATGTCCTGGGTCTTCACTAGGGTCTCCCTCTGGTCAGCTTGTGACCATAGATTAGGGGTGGGGATAAGTTGCTGCCCCAAGTGGAGGAGTTTTAAGTATGAACTGAATTTGCTTCATGAAACCGAATCGACACAAGAATGGGTCTGACTTAACTGAAATATGCTGAGGTACTTTGTAAAACAGTCACTTCATTGAATAAGCACCAACTTGATAAAACATATGTCAATAAAATAGTATAAAGAAAACAGTGTTCACACCAGTGGCAGGAGTGATTTTGTTACAATTTATTTCTCTTAGAATGCATTTCAAAAGACAACTGGAGAGCATGTAAGGATACGTTTGTATACAAAAGGATATTCCTCTTACAAAAAAACAATTGTTTAGGAGTCGCTTGCATTTTGTATTTTATAATTTGACATCAGTATTTCAAAGAGTACATCACACCGAGCCTTTGATGAAGTTTCTAAATGTGTGCAAATAATACAACATAAGCCAGTAGAATATCACATAAAGTTCAAATAACAGAGTACAAAGTAGATAAAGAATAGATGTGGACAAGATATTTTACCAACACCCTGCCATACAGCTTTACTGTTCATTCAGAAACTAAAAGCTAAATTTAAACAAATGTCCCAGTCTGAAATTACAAACAGACCAATAACAAAGACTTTATGTATGTATGTATTGAGTTTAAGTGAATGTACATAGCTTAAAGATTGGAAAAATTAAGTGAGTTTGCACAATGACCCTGTTTGACACAAAGTAAGAACAGGAGTTAAGTCATGACTGTTCAACTGATAGAATGAAGAATCCAACATAATACTGGCAAGTTTCCATTAACTGCTTATAGAAGTGGGAGCCGGTCAGGGTTTTGACTAAAATATGAGATCAAACAGGGTCAATCCAAAGTGAATACTCGTTTATGACTAAAATGGAATGTACAATATATGCCATTTTGCTCAACCTTTTCATAACCAGCTACATATGGTGGGTCTGTAAGTCCACATCTACTCAGTCGTACAGTATTCTGACTTGGAAGCCCAGCTAAATCAATGCATGCACTGAAAAGCTTACATAAAACAATCAAATAAGTTGGTTTCTTTACACAGCATGTGCTTAGACTTTCTGCTGTTTAAATCAATGATAGTGTGGGAACAGTTCACCCACATACACCTACTGTATGGGCTTCTGAATGGAATGTGAAGCCATGAAGTCCTGCAGCAGGTAGTTAAGGCAGGAATGTCCTCTGGAGCTGTTCTCAACCAATCACAGCTGCACATCAAACTTACATTTTTTCCCACTACTAGGTTTGATCATTCTCAATGACATTCTCCAACAGCAGACCCAAATACATGAGAAAAATACTCTTATATTAGTCTGTTGTCCAGAGGAGAAAACTGTCACTTCGAGAATAAAACTGTGGTATTAACAAGAATATGGTCAAATATTTCAAGAAAAAAAAGTCAAAATGTTTAGAGAGTAAAGTAGTATTTTGAGAGTCAAAATATTACAACTTTATTCTCTGTGATGTGACTCCCCCATAAGTCCTGAACACCACGAGACAATATTGTTATTTGGAACCTAAAGGCCTTAACCTAGATCCTTACATTTTGTATTTTATCCCTTTGGCCTGATTGATCTTGAAACTCCCTGTTCCTGTAATGCCAGTTCCACTATTTCCTTGGCCTTGGTCCTCGACCCTCTCCCTCCCCCACGTTATGTGACACTCTATAGCACAAGGCAGCCACTTTTCTTGCCTCGTTTTTTGGCCTGCAGTGCCGCCCTGGTAGCCATCTCAAACACTTCTCTGACGCCATCCTTGGTCTTAGCTGAGCACTCAAGATAACCAAAGGCATTGATCCGGTTGGCCATCTCCCTGCCCTCCTCTGACTTCACTGGTTCCTAATTGGATGAAATCAGAGAGGAAAAATCATTTGGACAACAAACATCAGGACATGGACTACGTCATCCACTCAACTCAAATTGCATTCCTTATCAATCCACCCCTGGCCTGTCACCCAGGCTAGGGTTAGGTCCATAAAAAGGCTCAGTATGTAATGCTTGACAGCTTGAAGCAAAGTGGCTGCCCTAAACTAAAGGAAAAGGATCAAGGCTCCGCATGAAGCCACTGCTGCAGTTAATACTGCCAACAGCCACTAGATGCTGGTCTAAATAGCCCTGGCTACCACAGACTTTTGAAATCCCATTGAACTTATTTCTAAAAATATTAAGTCATTTTTTTCTGGGAATCATTCTGGTGGACTTAGAGCACACACACATCTTCCCTGAAGAATTGGTAACAACATCACTGTAGCCAGATATGGTTCTCCATTCCAGAAGCACAAAATCCATCAGAGTGGCTGGACTTTGAGTGCCCTGGGAGGATTGGTTAACCATCTTCTGTCAGTTGAGGAAAGGCAATCCTAGGATTTAATCTATGAAGTTAAAGTGACAGGATGCTACTGCGGATTCCAAGCAACATCAGTGCACTACTTCTGAATTACAGAAAGTGGGACTTGCACCCATGGAGCATGCTACAATTAAAATATGACAAATGAGGAACAACTTCAAAAAATGTCAAATCAAACTTTAGTAAATTTTCAATTGTAACTTAAAGGTGCTGTACAGACTTTCTGCGTGATCTTGAAAAAGTCTCATTTTTAGCTTACCGGCCAAGAGGCTGTAAGCTATTGTCATCATGCGGCCTCCGGCAGCGTCGTCTGTCGTCAGTTACAAAACTTTCAATCGTCGTCTTCTCCAAAACTACAATTCCAATTGACTTCAAACTTGGTATACAGCTTCTTTATGATGATGTCAACAAAAGTTAGTGAAATTATTTGGATCCGGCTCTGATTCTGGATTTGGTGCAACTTTGAAAAATGTCCCCATTATAAGAGATAGGAAGTGGTTCAATGCAGTAACTCAGTAAATAGAAATGATATCAAGTTGAAATTTCTACAGTCCAACCCTGATGGGGAGATGACCAAAACATACTGTCCACATGCTGATCAGGATCTTCTGGATCCGGGAACTTACAGAAAATTTAACATGGGCTCTTATGGGGAAAAAATTCAATCGTCTTCTTCTTCGAAACTACAGTTCTGATTGACTTCAAATTTGGTACACAGCTTCTTTATGATGATGTCAACACAAGGTATTGCAATTATTTTGATCCGGATCTGATTCTGGATTTGGTGCGACTTTGAAAAATTTTCCCATTATAAGAGATAGGAAGTGGATTTATATAATAATTCAGTAAGTATCAATGATATAAAGTTTGAATTTGAATTTTTTACAGATCTGATTGGAATATGACCAAATCATGGGCTATTTCTGTAATATAATAAATGCACATAACTGGGTGATAATAAATGGCATCTGGATACATGTCCCAAAACTTTTAATTTGGCCGGTAAGCTACAGGGGTATTGGTCCTATTTTTAGCTTACCGGCCGACAGGCCGTAAGCTATGGTCGTTATGCGGCATCCGGCGGCGGCAGCGGCATCTATCGTCGTCTGTTGTCCGTTACAAAAATTTCAATCGTCTTCTTCTCCGAAACTACAATTCCGATTGACTTCAAACTTGGTAATACAGCTTTTTTATGAAAATGTCAACAAAAGTTAGTGAAATTATTTGGATCCGGATCTGATTCTGGATTTGGTGCGACTATGAAAAATTTCCCCATTATAAGAGATAGGAAGTGGATCGATGCAATTACTCAGTAAATATAAATGATATCAAGAGTAAATTTCTACAGTACAGCCCTGATGGGGAGATGACCAAAACATAAGGCCACATGCTGATCAGGATCTTCTTCTGGATCTGGGAACTTACAGAAAATTTAACATGGGCTCTTATGGGGAAAAAATTTCAATCGTCTTCTTCTCCGAAACTACAGTTCTGATTGACTTCAAACTTGGTATACAGCTTCTGTATGATCATGTCAACAAAAGTTAGTGAAATTATTTGGATCCGGATCCGATTCTGGATTTGGTGCGACTATGAAAAATTTCCCCATTATAAGAGATAGGAAGTGGATCGATGCAATAACTCAGTAAATATAAATGATATCAAGTTGGAATTTGAATTTTTTTATTGATCTGATTGGAATTTGACCAAAACATGGGCTATTTGTGTAATATAAATACACATAAGTGGGTGATAATAAATGGCATCTGGATATATTTCCCAAAGCTTTTAATTTGGCCGGTCAGCTACAGGGACATTGATCCTATTTTTATATATATGCCTGATTGTAGTCTACAATTTAAAATGAGATTATCGGCACCAAAATAGTTTTTTTCCAAGTGCTATTTCCAGCTTCCCTGGTTGGGTCGGACAAGACCAGACTGATTTACAGCAGACTTATGTCATCACTATGACAACATCACACCGACCAACAGAGTTTAGCAGTGAGAAGTAAGCTGAACGAGTGAGGAGTAAGATCTGTCCTTTTTCTTAAAGAGAGGGATTTCTTAGATATATTATGTTGTAATGGTGGACACTGGAACTGCAGCTGGACTGGCAGAAAGAAAAAGATAGCTAAACGGGAGAGTGATAGAGCACGGGTTAAAACACCGGTAAACTTCTGCATTGAACCGATGGAGAGAACTAAGGGAATTAAAAGGAATGAAAACAGATCCAGAGTAGGCTCTGTTCCTTCTACACAGGTATAGAATACTTCTTTTCTTTATACATATGCATTGGAACATTGTATTTTACTAAAGTGGCTGTTGGTAAATCAGTCAAACATTTAGTAAACACTTGTGTGTTAGCCGCACTGCTAGCTCTTTGGCGTTGGTAATATGTTTTATTTGGAGCACTGTTTCAGTCCCAAACTATGGGCTTTGTAAGGTGAGACTGAAATGGTTCTGTATGGAGTTTAATGTTCAAGCCGGGGCCTGGATACTAAACTGCCCTTCAGGAACAAGACAATTCTAAAAGTAGAATACTGTGAATGCAGAAGGCTGAAGCAGCTAGCGCTGAACTGCAAATGCAGAATGATGAAGATGTTGCATGACTGAAGTCATTTCTGAAAATGCTTGAATATTTTGTGGAAAAGCTAGTGCAAATGTATATGTAAGGGTAGAGACTGCGATCTGGTAGGATCGGCGATTCTACCAGTAGAGACTCCGATCGTTGTCTCTACCAGTAGAAACTCCGATCAGAGTCTCTACTGGTAGAAACTCCGATCCTGCCAGTAGAAGGGTTAGGGTTAGGGGTTAGGGTTAGGGTTAGGATCGGAGTTTCTACCAGTAGAGACTCTGATCGGAGTTTCTACTGGTAGAGACTACGATCGGAGTCTCTACTGGTAGAATCGCCGATCCTACCAGATCGCAGTCTCTACCCTGACATATATTAAGGAGACATGTCTTAGACCACCGTTCTGTGAGTAACACTCTGGAGCTTCGGAGTAAAAGAGACATAGAAGCACGAGTTGGACATCCAAAGTTAGGTTTCATTTTCATTTTCACGCCAGTTACTAAACTACACTACAAGTGGACTTTATGAAGTTTGCTTGTTGTCTCGTTTCAAATGTTACTTTGCACACTGCAAGTTACTGTCTTAAAAAATAGGACCAATGGCCCTGTAGCTTACCGGCCAAATTAAAAGCTTTGGGAAATGTATCCAGATGCCATTTATTATCACCCAGTTATGTGTATTTATTACATTACAGAAATAGCCCATGTTTTGGTCATATTCCAATCAGATCTGTAAAAAATTCAAATTCCAGCTTGATATCACTGATACTTACTGATTTACTGGATCAATCCACTTCCTATCTCTTACAATGGGAAAATTTTTCAAAGTCGCACCACATCCAGAATCAGATACGGATCGAAATAATTTCAATACCTTGTGTTGACATCTTTATAAAAAAGCTGTATACCAAGTTTGAAGTCCATCAGAACTGGAGTTTTGGAGAAGAAGACGATTGAAATGTTTTCCCCATAAGAGCCCATGTTAAATTTAAGTTCCCGGATCCAGAAGAAGATCCTGATCAGCATGTGACCATTATGTTTTGGTCATCTCCCCTTCAGGGCTGTATTGTAGAAATTTCAACTTGATATCATTTATATTTACTGCTTTATTGCATCGATCCACTTCCTATCTCTTATAATGGGGAAATTTGTCAAAGTCGCACCAAATCCAGAATCAGATCCGGGTCCAAATAATTTCACTAACTTTTGTTGACATGATCATAAAGAAGCTGTATACCAAGTTTGAAGTCAATCGGAATTGTAGTTTCGGAGAAGAAGACAATTGAAATTTTTGTAACGGACGACAGACGACGCCGACAGACGCCGCATGATGACAATAGCTTACGGCCTGTCGGCTGGTAAGCTAAAAAAGAAATGCAGAGTTGTAAAGAGGATCTGCTCTTCAGTCATTAGCTTCAAAACAGATGCATTCCTTGGCCAGTTATGCCCTTATGACCGTATGTGCTAGTGCTCATGAGAAACAGAGTCTTTGTCCCTTAAAAACACCACCGATTCCGGCCAAAGGTGTCGCTACAATCCACTTTATATGCATTCTCTGTACAGGACCTTTAAGGCAAAGCATGTGACATTTCCCACCTGGGCTTTTAAAAAGACCTGTTTTAACCTAGGCCCCTCCTCTCTGCTCAATGACAAAAGAAAACAGTGGTCAAGTTGTTATGTTCTAAGACACAATTAACTCCTCCACACTGTCACAACAATATCACAAAATCCTGTAGGGTTGTTTTAGACAGAATACAACTAAAACCACATGCCTCTTCCTCCTCTATTGTGTCACCAATAGGTCTGTGTTATGTTGACTGGCTGATGTGTCCAGACTTTGCATTAACATCTGTAGTGGTCAATCTGACCATGTGTTCCATTTCTCATGTAAGATCTCAACAAACAACACCATTACAGGATGAATTTGATCTCCATGCAACAGAGTGAAAAGAACAGATAGAATTGTCCAAGTTGTCACATTGATATATAAGTTGTATTGATTGATTCAGAGTCACCTCATGCAGTAATAGGCCAAAAACACTCCATCTTAAAAGCTGCTAAAAAGTCACCTTTGAGGAGCACAGTGAAATATGCAAAGAGACATTACAAATCCAGCCTGTTGAACTTGAAATGCTTGTGTGTGTCATGTGTTAGGCTATAGAAGTGCTTTTTTATTTGCATCAAGTAGGAATTTCAGATCAAAAGTGATCACTCAAGACACTTCTCATGATGCTTTTTTCCACAAAGAGTAAAGTGATTAAGTAATTTCTACATTTTTCTGTCCTCCAGGTATGACTGACAGGATAATTTTTCCATGAATCTACATAGAGCCTTTTTAAGTAAAATATTGCATATTCCATAATAAATCCCATACCCAAGCTTCACTGACCTGTTTCATTTTTGCCAACTCTCGACGGGTGTGGTCATCATTTCGCAGGTCTTTCTTATTTCCCACAAGAATAATGGGCACATTGGGACAGAAGTGTTTGACCTCAGGAGTCCACTTCTCTGGAATATTCTCTGAATCAGACATAGGATTTCATGTTATCACAAAGTCCACATAAAAGCAGAGTGCTATCAAAAATGACACAAATAGCATCTCACCTAAACTGTCAGGGCTGTCAATAGAGAAACACATCAGGATGACGTCTGTGTCTGGATAAGACAGAGGACGCAGCCGATCATAGTCCTCCTGACCTGCTGTGTCCCAAAGAGCCAGCTCAACCTATGATAAAAAACAAGCTCATTACAGGTCCAACAGCTCAGCCCAGAGTTTCCTCCAGCAAAAGCACAGCTGCCTATGGAAAACCAGACTGTGATTTAAAAAAAAAAACAGTAGCAGTACAAATTCCAATTATTTAGCTACTGCACAATAAGTAACATAAAAGTATGACAGTACTGAAATGTCCTCAAAATGTAAAAGTCCAAAGTCAGCCTTTGAAAGACATTTTAAGCAGCTGTTTTGAACTGAAGTGAACCTCATGCCATATTAACACAATTACTAATATAATACTATTAAATAATTCTACCTTCATATTAAACTGAGGAAGCATGTTATCAGGTGTATAATTCATCTTCCTTTATTTTGCATCATGTTTGTTTTATTGAATAACTCATTCATCACTTCAGTCAGAGGAACAGTCAAGTCGTAACTCCTCTTACATTCTTACATCATAAAGAGGATCAATATACAAATTTGCTCAATGTATCCTATTTGCAATGTATAATTTTTATTCTTTAACTTGTTAACGTGCTCATCAATTGGAATATGGTTTCCAATACGTAGTGAATGGATTGTATGATTTTAATATTGTGTAATTTTGTATAATTTTGGAATGAGTGTCGAATGTGTCGATGTGTTGAATGTGTTGTGATGTAAATATGAAGACATTACCTGTTTGCCATCCACTTCAATATCTGCCACATAGTTTTCAAAAACTGTGGGAACGTAGACCTCAGGGAACTGGTCCTTGCTGAATACGATGAGCAAACAGGTCTTACCACAGGCTCCATCACCAACTATCACTAGTTTCTTTCTGATTGCAGCCATCTTAAAGAAGGACAGCAAAAGATACTCTTTAAATCCACAACAGGGTCACATATCACTAGACTTTCAAGGAAGCTGATTCGAGATAGATAATTTCAATTGCACAGTGAAGAATTCCATTTAAGCAGTGTGTTATCTATCTGAGGGGATCAGATGTACAACCTCACACCAACACTGATATGAACGACTTTGTCAGGAGATGCATAAGAAAATGTAGAAATGCTTACATAATTAACTAAGACATGTATACTGTACTGTATTTGATGTGACGTGTTGCCTTACAGTCACAGTAGATGTGGTGCAAATGAAGTCTGCAACGTCTAAATGGGTATGCGCAAAAACACACCATGAAGTAAGGATGAGTGATAAAAATGCTAGGGCTAATTATATCATTACTATAATTTTTAATCATAGAATGTACCGCAATACACATAAGATACACAAAATACATTATGCTTAACATGCATATTTCCTTTGACTTCCGGGTTTTGTTGGGTTTTTTTCATTCACAGCCAAAGTTTTGTTGTTTATTTAATTTGATGTTGGACATCATTTTATCGTTCTACTAGTTCTGAACGTTCGACCTCTACGTGAAATGTTCTATTGTTTGGTAAGTATTTCCCATGTTGTGACTACATGGAAAAGTTCAAAACAACAAATAATCTGGTTTCTTCTATTTTTTTGCTCAGGACCAAAAATCTGCATTTAAAGCTGCAAGTGTTTGATAGTTTTTAATGCCACAGGGCAAAAATTCCATTACCTTTAATAGGGCTGCACGATTTTGGCAAAAAAAAAAAAAAAATCCCGATTTTTTTCCTCTAAAAACTCGATTTTCGATTTCGATTTTTGGGTAAAACTACAAAAGACAACAGAAGTCAGCATGTCGTTTTCGTGAGCAGCTCACAATGCAAGGCACTGCTCTGCCCTTAAATCTGTGTTGGTATCACGTGATGAACCCACAGAAGTTTATTTTTTCTTAATTAAATCTTTATTGAATGAAGTAGAGGATACAAACAATGTCTACAACAAGAAAATAACATAAGTTTGCCAGGGGGAAGACACTATAATACAATGTCCAAATCAGAGCAAATACTTAGGTTTTTTACAGCCTTTTTGTTTCCAGATTTATCGAACAGCTTTAAATAAAGTTCAACATCTTTCAAAAAATAAACAAATATTTGGTTTTGTGTTACAGAACTTACCTTCGTGAATGAAAAATTTAGCAAGTAAGAGAACTAAATTAATTTTTTTTTTTTTTCCTTTTTGGGGTCTCTGGGCCCACAGAAGTGATACCAGTGTAAGTCAGTGACAGGTATCAATCGTGTGTTCGTGGACCACGGAATATGAGTGATCCCCATGCGGTTCTATTTAAACTGGAGGATCCGTGCGTGGAACAGACCGACCAGGACACGCTGGAGGGATTCTATCTTTGGAGCTGGTGGATGTGTGTGGGCAGAGAGCTGTCTGGGCTCCTCTGCTGAGGCTGATGACCCCCACGACCTGGACCCGGTTCGGAAGAAGACAGTACGGTACGGATCCGGGACAACGTAAGATGAGTGATCCGCATGCAGTTCTATTTCAGTTGTGGGATCCGTGAGTGAAGCCACAGCTTACATTGCTATAAGTACTGCGGGCTCATTAACACATTTAAAGTCCGGTCATTACACGGACTAATGTGATAGACCGCTGTCACTGATAGGAGGAAGAGCCTACAGTAGCCCGCAAGCGCGCGGCCCGGAGGCACGAGAGAGATTAAATCGATTTTACAATTTCCCTTTTTTAAAAACCGTCCTAATTATAAAATCCAATTTTGCTTCAAAATCGATTAATCGTGCACCCCTAACCTTTTAGTATATTGCCCTTCAAATGGTCTGAGAGGACACAAGACTTCTGCATCTACTGCTTGTTAGTGTTTTCAGGCTGCAGAAGATCTACACTGTGACAGATTTTGACTAATCACAGGTAGGTAGGAGGTTACACATATAACGGACAGGTGTAGCCTAATTACTGACCACTGATCAGATTCAATCTGATACATTTCTGTAACATCATGAAAGTAAATCAGGCTCTTCTTTTATGTTTATGCATTTCATTTGGATTGAGAAGAGACAGCAGCAGAAAAAGTAGTGTGTGAAATGTGTGATTATAACAATAACATAATAATGATTTAATATTTACTAACAGACTGATTATATTGGCAGTCTCCTTGCCCAACTAGGAAGCACATTTGCTTTTATTATTATAACCTTTATTTAACCAGGAAAAAAGCCCACTGAGATTAAAAATGTCTTTTTCAAGAGCACCCTGGCCAAGACAGCAACAGCAGAAGTTACACAAAGTAGAAATCAAAGCCATACATCCACACAAAAAATATACATAAAAAGTATACATAAAACACAATAAAAGTCAGTACTAAAACCATACATAAAACATTAGATAAGAACAAAGTAAAACATCACCATTATTTTAAAAGGAACCCTACTAAAAGTATAACAATGTTCCTTAAAAGCATCTCAAAGCAGAACCCGAATCAATCAATGGTTTGGTTGTGCTACTAGGAAATATAGAATCACAAAAAAAGAGCATGGGTTATGCTCCGTGTTTGCTTTGTTTTTGAAAGGCATTGCTGGCCTATTCTGTTTTCCGCAGATCAGTTTGATCAAATTCACACTGGAATACTCACCAAGATAATTTACTGAAAACACTAACCACACTAATACTGTCATGTTATACACCACCATGCCACTTCAACTATTTGATCATTTCTGTTGAATGTAATTGTAACATTTCTGGTTTGTACAGTAACACTGAAAATGACAATGTTACTGTCATAACTGTCATAATTAAGAATTCTACAGCATCTGACAAAATAAACATACATTCACATTTTCACCCTGTAGCTATAGACTAGTGAGTGAATCTTTACAACTTTGTCAGGTATGTGTTAATGGACAACAACTCTAAATGATAATGTTAAAAAAAAAAGAAAAGGAAAAAAAAGAAAAACCTAAAAAAAAAATACAAGTCAGAGTGACTACTAAAAGTACAGTTGTAGAAAAGAAACATAATTTTCTGAAAATGATTTAATGACGTTGTAGTATTTTGGAATGTGAGAAAGAACAGATTAAAAGGGAGAGAATAAGTATATTAAGAGGTTTTGTTCATATAACGGCTTATAGTTCTGAGGACATAACACTGAACATACACAAACGACAAAAAGCTGTGAAAAATGCTGATGCTATGTTAAATGTCTATAATTTATTTTAATTAATGAAGACCTGTCTACATAAAATAAAGCTATGAGATAACAAGGTCGACTCATTTGACGCAAGTATTCCCTATTATCTGAAAATATATTCCAGCCAAATGTGAGTATTTTAAGTTGAAATCATACCCTAAAAGTAACGCACGGGCCTGTGTAATCATATGCAAGTACTCACTACTCGTTCTGAAACATATATATCGACGAGCAACATTGACGTAGCTCGTAGATTTGGTAAGTTTAGGTTGCGTTGCATCCATCTCCACTTCCCTACTAAATAACGTTGTGTACTTCTTATCGTATCTCCCAACCTAATTTACAAACTTAAGGTAACATATAATATATTGTCAGCTGTATTGATTTATGGTTTGTAACGGAAGGTTTGTGACTCAACAAGTCGGCTACCAGCTCCTAACACTTCCATCTAGGTGGCTAACTGTTAGCTTGCTGCCTTTGCTTAGTTGTTCAGACTCGACGGGCCAGAAACACCAAATTTCTAGACCACTTATACTTTTTTGCTTTGTATCAGCAGCTATTTTAATATACGACATTACAAAGCAAAGACAGGTTCCGAGTAAAAGAAGATTAAAAACAATTCTATCGTTTGAGTGTAGATACTCGCCTTTCCTGAAGTTTTCCTGTCGAATCAAATAGTTCCGCCCCCAATAGTGCCACGAAGATTCTGCCCGCCCATTGAACTTACTTTTGACCAATGAAACCCTCCAATACAATGACTGACAAATTCAGGAGCCAAACAAAAAATATAACAATCGCTTGGTTTAGCTTTACCCTAACCTAGACGTTGGAAGACTACTGCCCTGGGTTATGTCTCACAGGAACGCTCGATTCAAGGTTGTTACTTATAACGTTCTCCAAATTACATTAAGCACGACCACAACAATCTGTGTCTCCAAACAGAATTCTGCTGCCTTGTTAAACTATGTCACCTACAACGAGAGACAGTGGTTTACCACAAGATTCAGTTCAGGAGGTTATTTTATTTATTTTTGTCAATTTTGTTGCATATATAATTTTTCTTTATACGAGTAATTATTATTTCCATTTTCTGCATTTTAAATTTTTTGTTCAAGAATGCTTCCTTGTTTGTGAGCACATTTCGCCATGCTATGCGTAAAAGCAGGACACAGGTCTGTCAGGCAAAGAAGATGCCACATAAGTAGAGAAACCATCCACTTATCCATCCATTTATCACCATTTATTGTAATATTATCTTCTGTATTTTGTGGGGGGTTTTCAGTGAAAATCAGGTATTTTTCAACATTTAATTTACTAATCATGTAGATATTCATAAAAGCTCAGAGTAAAGTTGAGGATTATTATATCAATAACAGGCAAAGTTGAAGGAAAAAGTGACTTTTTCAGCAAAATCTGTCATTAACTGAATATAATCCAAGTGTCTCCATCCACTGACATTTATCAAACTCCATGGGTTTTACTGGTGAATCAATGTTGTAGAAGATGACAGTGTTTCCATGTTCACTACCGAGCCTCTGAACGTCCAAATGGGTCATATTTGATGATCATGAAAAGATGGCAAACTTACGGTGGCCCAGAGGTGCAACAGGCCAAAAAATTATCCACTAGACGAAAAAAATTATCTACTACAAGAAAAAAAAAGAGAACAGCCTAAAAAAAATTATCCACTAGATGAAAAAAATTATCTACTACAAGAAAAAAAGACAACAGCCCAAAAAAATTATCCACTATAAGAAAAAAAAAGAGAACAGCCTAAAAAAATTATCCACTAGATGAAAAATATTATCTACTACAAGAAAAAAAAGAGAACAGCCCAAAAAAATTATCCACTATAAGAAAAAAAAAAAGAGAACAGCCTAAAAAATTATCCACTAGATGAAAAAAATTATCTACAAGAAAAAAAAGAGAACAGCCCCCCAAAAATTATCCACCATAAGAAAAAAAGAGAACAGCCTAAAAAAATGATCCACTGCATGAAAAAAATTATCTACTAAAAGAAAAAAAGAGAACAGCCTAAAAAAATTATCCACTAGATGAAAAAAATTATCTACTACAAGAAAAAAAGAGAACAGCCCAAAAAAATTATCCACTAGATGAAAAAAATTATCTACTACAAGAAAAAAAAAAGAGAGAACAGCCCAAAATAAATTATCCACTGTAAGAAAAAAAAGAGAACAGCCTAAAAAAAATTATCCACTAGATGAAAAAAAAAAAAATCCCCTATAAGAAAAAAAAGAGACCAGCCAAAAAAATTATCCACTAAAAGAAAAAAAAAGAGAACAGGCAAAAAAAATTATCTACTAGCCCAAAAAATTATTCACTATAAGAAAAAAAAGAACAGGTGAAAAAAATTATCTACTATGAGAAAAAAAAGAGAGCAGCCCAAAAAAAATATCCACTATAAGAAAAAAAAAAACATCATCCACCTTTTCAATTACGGGGGCGCTGTTTACCCGAAAGGTGTCTTGCTTTAAAATTAAGACCACCACAAAAAATAAAAGGATAGGCTGAAAAATTTTAAGGCTTTCGGCTAATGTGGCTAATGCTAAGGAAGTACCCCACCGGAAGTGGAGGTCGTGCGCTAAAAAATAAAGTTATTTTAAAATATAGATATTTACATTAATATAGTTTGCAAAGCAGTTAAATGATTAAATACGGTTCCAGTGTCTGCTCAAGGTTAGGCATGGGCGTTAAATTGTTAAGGTTAGGGTTAGGGTATGGTTGGGGTTAGTTTTCAGTGGTAAATGGCCCTTGTGTGCACTGTGTGAAGGTTCGTTGCTAAGCTAATGCTAACGCGAAAGGTTGACGGCAACTTTGTGTTATTTTATTTTGAGAGGAGGAGAAGAGGAGCTTCCTGTGGAGCTCCACTATCATGGCATCGCCCATATGTTTTGCAGGTAAACCTCTCCTCCTCAACTCAAACGGAGTGTCTTCACTAACACTAGATCAAGAAGGACATTTTGTGGAGATAAAGATGTGTGCCGTGGTACCGCAGTGCCTCGGCACCTGGCAACGAGCTGAGCTGTGGTACCGAGCCATGGTACGCGGTGCCGTGCTGGGGTACCTGGCACCGAGCTGCGGCACCGCGGTGCCACGGCAAGTGGTTGGCACCGAGCCGTGGTACCGCGGTACGTCGCGGCACCAGCCGAGGTGCCACGGCACCTCGCGGCATCAACCGTGGTGCCACGGCACCAGGTGTCGGTGCCGCGATATGCACTCGCTGCCTGTCAACAAATGGGCGATGCCATGATAGTGGAGCTCCACAGGAAGCTCCTCTTCTCTTCCTCTCAAAATAAAATAATTTTAGAACTTGTAGCGAATATTCATCAAAAATGATATTGAATGTCAGGCAGTTGAACAATTCAACACCGTAATCACACAATTGTTTACTCGCACTGGTAGTTCACAAAGTTGCCGTCAACTTTTCGCGTTAGCATTAGCTTAGCAACGAACCTTCACACAGTGCACACAAGGGCCATTTACCACTGAAAACTAACCCCAACCATACCCTAACCCTAACCTTAACAATTTAACGCCCATGCCTAACCTTGAGCAGACACTGGAACCGTATTTAATCATTTAACTGCTTTGCAAACTATATTAATGTAAATATCTATATTTTAAAATAACTTTATTTTTTAGCGCACGACCTCCACTTCCGGTGGGGTACTTCCTTAGCATTAGCCACATTAGCCGAAAGCCTTAAAATTTTTCAGCCTATCCTTTTATTTTTTGTGGTGGCCTTAATTTTAAAGCAAGGCACCTTTCGGGTAAACAGCGCCCCCGTAGTTGAAAAGGTGGATGATGTTTTTTTTTCTTATAGTGGATATTTTTTTGGGCTGCTCTCTTTTTTTTCTCATAGTAGATAATTTTTTTTCACCTGTTCTTTTTTTTTTTTCTTATAGTGAATAATTTTTTGGGCTAGTAGATAATTTTTTTTTTGCCTGTTCTCTTTTTTTTCTTTTAGTGGATAATTTTTTTGGCTGGTCTCTTTTCTTTCTTATAGGGTTTTTTTTTTTCATCTAGTGGATAATTTTTTTAGGCTGTTCTCTTTTTTTCTTATAGTGGATAATTTTTTTAGGCTGTTCTCTTTTTTTTCTTATAGTGGATAATTTTTTTAGGCTGTTCTCTTTTTTTCTTGCAGTAGATAATTTTTTTGTCTAGTGGATAATTTTTTTGGGCTGTTCTCCCCTTTTTTTTCTTTATAGTGGATAATTTTTTTGGGCTGTTCTCTTTTTTTTTTTTTCTTGTAGTAGATAATTTTTTTCATCTTGTGGATAATTTTTTTTAGGCTGTTCTCTTTTTTTTCTTGTAGTAGATAATTTTTTTCATCTAGTGGATAATTTTTTTTAGGCTGTTCTCTTTTTTTTTCTTGTAGTAGATAATTTTTTTCGTCTAGTGGATAATTTTTTGGCCTGTTGCACCTCTGGGCCACCATACAAACTGTACTTTACACTAATTATTTTTATGAATTAGTGAATCAACCGGGATTAAACCGTTTATATCAGCCGATGATTTTGGTAGATGGTGGATGTTTGGGACTTTTTTGGTTAAATCCATTATTCAAGGTGAGAAATGAGAATACTGTGGTTCAATGTATTAAAAGCAGAGGTCAGACCTAAAGTAATGAGCACAACAAAGTTAAATGATAAAAAATATGTCACTAAAAATCCTTAAGAGTGATGATTCCATACTGTTATAGTTTTAAAACCAAACCGTCACACCTCAAGGATGCAATTCCTGACTAAAAATGCCTTCAATTGAGAGAGAGCAACCTACAGTATTTTTGAAAGGAATGGGAGTTTATTTAGACATTGTCCTGAAATTAGATGAAACTGATGGGTCAAGGCAAGGCCTTTTAATGTATGGTTGTACTACCACATGCCTGACAAACCCAGGTACCAGACAAGTAACAAGACCACTGTTGAGAGTAGTAAGAGCAGAAGGTCCCATAAAAGAAACAAGAAAAGCACTTGGAGAGTGCAGACCTCTGCTAAGACAGATCTGCCCCCCCCCCCCCCCCAATCACCACCAAAATGTAATCATTTCTTCCTTGTGCCAGTATCAACATTTCCTGAAAATTTCCTGAAAATCCATCCATAACTTTTTGAGTTATCTTGCTAACAAACAAACAAACAAACACGCACGCACACACACACACACACACACACACACACACACACATACACACAAAGCAAAGTGATCACAATACCTCCTGGCGGAGGTAAAAAGTGATCACAACACCTCCTGGCGGAGGTAATTACATCTTTAAAAAGTGGAGGACGAACAGCATCTGTGGGGTAACTTGAAGGTTTTGTATGAGCAGTGATCTTATCCAAAAATGAGGGTCACAGCCTAAAAGTGGTTAAGCTCAGCAGGTGAAAAAGATAGATAGGTCGCATGAAGGAGAGATGAGAGCTGTAGCAGATGCCCCTTTATGAACAAAATAGCGGAGTACATTTCTCAGATTTCAGGGAAAACTTCCAGATTGAGACAGTCGAAGAACATTACGAATAGTTACTTGAGAACACTGGGTTTATGACTGTTGAGATAATCTGACAATAATATTTGTTCTTTTCAGCTTTTACAGTAGCCAACAATTCCTCAGTATGTTAAAGGATACCTATAGTGTACCTACACTCGTCTTTTTTTTTTTCAACACTTAGTTTTTATTAGTTATTTATCATTTTGTCATCAGAACATAACAAACAACAATCAGCAACAGATAATAGTCACAATCTAACAGTAATGATAATTTAGGTTACAGTTATGAAATGGCAATCAAGTTACCTAACTAATAAAATTTTTAGAGCAGCAGTTTATATAGCATTTCACAGAACTATGAGACAAACCACCCATTAATTGTATTTAAAGAAACTTATCAATTTGCCCCATCTTATTATGTAAAGTTCATCTTGTAGTCTCAGCATAAATGTTAATCTCTCCATTTTGTGAATTTCATCAACAATTTTCAACCAGTACTGGTGGATCAATTTGAAGCCATTTACGAGTGATTGTTTTTTGTTTTGTTTTTTTGCTGCAGTACCAAAGATTTTTAGAAGGTATTTAGCATTGTCATATCATCAGGAAGATCTCCAAACAATAGTGACAAAGTGGGTTGCTGTAATTTCAAACCCAAAATCTGTTCTGTTTTTATTCCAACATCTTTCCAAAAAGTTGTAATTTCCATACAGGACCAAAAAATGTGGGTGTGGTTTGCCTCTGTATCCCCACAACCCCTCCAGCATGTAGAAGCACTCATGTCTTGTTTTAAAAAAAAATATTTATTATATTTTTACGTATTTGATCATGAAGTAGGTCATACGCATGTAGAACTCAAACCCCTGCATCTCATGTTCCCTCACAGAGGATAAATCAGAGTAAATCAAATAATACACACAGTAAAACAAGCTCAACAACATAAAAAAATACTAGAAAAACGCAACACTTCATAACACTGTTGTCACGGTCTGCTCCAGTGTTACTGCTGGCTCCTCCCTCTCCACTTCCGTCCACCGTCACTCACCTGTGGCGCGCCGCATGACTGCAGCGCATCACAATCAAGCTTATTTAAGGCAGGGTACACACCTAAGGATTTTCTAAATCTGAAGAGATTTTTATCTGTTACAGACCCCACATGAAGACAAAAAATCAGGCATTGAACAGTTTTGATTGTATTGTGTGTGGTGCGCTCTGATAATCTCAACTCAGCACACCGCTCACAAAAGAACTCTGTCCCACCACTGATCTAGAATCTAGTCCTCCAAGCAAAAAATCTCGCCTGATCAAATGTGATCTAACAAAAATTAAGAAGAAGAAACATAGCATGACTCAGGAGCAGAGTCCTGAATCGGGTCAGGTAACGCCCCCCCCCCCAAAAAAAAAAGGGTCGGGTAACCCCACAAAAACATGCAGGGACGGGTTAAAAAAAAAAAAAAAAGAGAGAGAAGAATTTTTACAGGTACGGGCCTGGGTAAAATTAAATGAAATGCGGGTGGTAGCAGGCAAGGAAGTGGAAAAAATAAAATCCGTGGATTAAAATAATTTGCAGGACATTTAATGATGACAGTCATCTAATTTCACCATTGTTAATCCACATCCGGTTTTATTTTGAAGTGATCTTAACGTCTGTTTACATCTGGCCACAGATGTCATCGAGCAGCGCATACTGGAGATTTAATGATGGCGTGCGTTTTAGGCAAAAATAAAGCCCTTTAAAGTGAGTTATGTGTAGAAAATGTGTTTAATCATGGGTCAGGTCAAGTCAGGTCTAATGTACATGGGTATGGGTGGATACGGGTGTCGAAATGTGGACCCGTGCAGGTCTCTGCTCAGGAGTTGTCGACTTTTCCTACACATATGAAGATTTTTCAGCGTAAATATTGAACAAGTTTAACATTTACAATTGTCGGCCCCAACCTGTTTCAGAGCCAATTATTGGGACAAATTCACCCTTAACACACCTCAGACCGGTCCACATGTGTTTTGTGGATTTGGAGAAGGCGTTCGATCGTGTCCCTCATGGCATCCTGTGGGTGGTGCTTTGGAAGTATGGGGTCCAGGGCCCTCTGCTAAGGGCAGTCCAGTCCTTGTATGACCAAAGCAGGAGCCTGGTTCGCATTGCTGGCAGTAAATCAGACCTATTCCAAGTGCATATTGGACTCCGGCAGGGCTGCCCTTTGTCACTGGTCCTGTTCATAATTTTTATGGACAGAATTTCTAGGCACAGCCAGGGGCCGGAGGGGGTCCAGTTTGAGGACCACAGAATTTCATCTCTGCTTTTTGCAGATGATGTTGTCCTGTTGACCTCATCAAACCTGGACCTTCAGCGTGCGCTTGGGCAGTTTGCAGCCGAGTGTGAAGCAAGTGGGATGAGGATCAGCACCTCCAAATCCGAGGCCATAGTTCTCGACCGGAAAAAGGTGGTTTGCCCTCTCCAGCTTGGTGGGGAGTCCTTGCCCCAAGTGGAGGAGTTCAAGTATCTGGGGAGTGAGGGAAGGATGGAGCGTGAGATTGACAGACAGATCGGCGCATTGTCTGCAGTGATGCAGTCACTGTATCGGTTGGTTGTGGTCAAGAAGGAGCTGAGCCGAAAGGCAAAGCTCTCAATTTACTGGTCAATCTACATTCCTACTCTCACCTATGGCCATGAGCTTTGGGTCATGACTGAAAGGACAAGATCCCGGATACATGTGGTCGAAATTAGTTTCCTCCGTAGGGTGGCTGGGCGCACCCTTAGAGACAGGGTGAGGAGCTCAGTTGCCAGGGAGGAGCTCAGAGTAGAGCCACTGCTCCTCCACATGGAGAGGGACCAGCTGAGGTGGCTCGGGCATCCGTTTCGGATGCCTCCTGGACGCCTCCCTGGGGAGGTGATCCGGGTATGTCCTGCCAGGAGAAGACCACGGGGAAGACCTAGGACATGCTGGAGAGACTATGTCTCTCGACTGGCCTGGGAACGCCTCAGGGTCCCCCCGGAAGAGCTAGAGGAGGTGTCTGGGGAAAGGGAAGTCTGGGCATCCCTGCTTAGACTGTTGCCTCTGCGACCCGGCCCCAGATAAGTGGTAGAAAATGGATGGATGGATGGATGGATGGACGGACACCTTAGACCACAGGATAATCTGATAGGATAAATTTATTAAACAAAACATAATCTGGCATTTGTCATCCTTGGTTGGGATGAAGGAAAATCGGGACAAAACTAGCCTGATTATCTTTAAGAGTGTACCCCACCTAACCTGGACTCATCACCCTCCTATGGACTCTGACTCACACCATCCTCAGGTTTTGTTTGTCCCTCACCTTTGTGTACAGTTAAACAAACCTGGTTCTTCCCTTCATTACCATGCTCCAGAGGTGTAGTCCAGGGTCTGTGGGGGTATACTGAGTATATCCACTTATTTTTCAGTCAGCATTGGGTATACCCACTTCTTAATCCCCCTGATGCGCACCATTCAGTAATATCTGAGCCAGATTGCCCATTTTTTTCCCTAGAATGGTGAAGCCATGACCCGCCCTACTCTGCCTCTAATCGGCTAGCACTGGCTGCCTTCACTGATTAAATTGATTAACTTCAGGCATGAGGACTGATTAGCCAATCAGAGCCAGAGTAGGGTGGGTTATGACAAGGAAAATATTGCTAACTCACGCTGGCCACCTCTGGAACTTGATTGGACACCTCAGGTGCCAGCACCACCCCAGTTGATTGACAGGTCACTGCACATCTCGTTGAAAGATGCTTGATTATTGGAAATGCAAATGAGAATAGCAGAATAAACATCTTTCAACTGACTGACACATATTGAGAGAAACTACTTTCATGGAATACATAATTCTGAGGTAGTAAGGTAGTAAGCAAGTCTCAATTTCAACTGTGAAGAGAAGACTTTGAGTTACAGGTTTGATCAGTCCATAACACCTTCTTCCAGTCTTCAGAAGTCCACTGGTGGTGTTTCATGCCTCTTTTTCTTATTCTGAAGTCTCAGCAATTGCTTTCGTGCTGCAACTCGACCCATCAAACCTGCAACTCGAAGTCTTCTCTTCACAGTTGAAACTGAGACTTGCTTACTACGACCACTATTGAGCTGTGCTTGAAGCTGTTGTCCTGTGAGTCGCCTATCACGCAAGCTGTTGACTCTCAGAAACTTGTCTTCTGATTCTGTTGTTGCTTTGGCTCTTCCTGTCAGCATTTCCCCCAGTTTCTGAGTGCCTTTTGATGGTGAAGGAAACTGTACTTACTGACACCTTGACTTTCTTGGAAATTTCTCAATAGGAAAGACTTACATTTTTAAGTGTTATGATGGTCTGTCTCTCTTCTATCGTTAATTGCCTTTTCCTCGCCATTTTTATAGTATCACACTACTTTCTGCAGTACAATACTGTTCAAATAATGCTCACAATAGTATGGTACCAAAGTGTGTTCCAACACTACTTTTATGCAGACAGAGGGGGTTGGAAGTAATTAAGAAACATTGGGACACCTGTAGGACTTGGTAGCACCAACTTTTGAGGCTTGATCGACCTCCATTGTTGCAGAACTGCTTTAAGTTGTTATCCCATTTCTTGTTTGCCTTTTTGTATAATTCTGAAATGTACATTATTTTTCAGTTTTGTTTAACTTTACCTTTTTTTTTTTTTGCCTCTGGCAGTTCACCGCTCACCTTTGTACCATTTCAAGCTGTTCACTGGACTTGAACTGCTTGAATTTCCATACAAAACTGGAAAAAATTGGGGTGTTCTAAAACTTTTGACCGGTAGTGTATACCCTCGAAACACAGCAAACACTGACAACAAAACCAAAACAAGAAACAAATAAAGCAAACAAAAAAATTGGGAAATAACCCACTCACAACAAACAAAAATAGGACCAATCGCCCTGTAGCTTACCGGCCGAATTAAAAGCTTTGGGAAATGTATCCAGATGCCATTTAATATCATCCAGCTATGTGTATTTATTACATTACAGAAATAGCGCATGTTTTGGTCATATTCCAATCAGATCTGTAAAAAATTCAAATTCCAACTTGACATCATTGATACTTAATGATTTATTGTATCAGTCCACTTCCTATCTGTTATGATGGGAAAATTTTTCAAAGTTGCACCAAATCCAGAATCAGATCTGGATTAAATAATTGCAATACCTTGTGTTGACATCATCATAAAGAAGCTGTATACCAAGTTTGAAGTCAATCAGAACTGTAGTTTGGAAGAAAAAGATGATTGAAATTTTTTCCCCATAATAGCCCATGTTAAATTTTCTGTAAGTTCCTGGATCCAGAAGAAGATCCTGATCAGCATGTGGACATTGTGTTTTGGTCATCTCCCCATCAGGGCTGTACTGTAGAAATTTCAACTTGATATCATTTATATTTACTGAGTTATTGCATCGATCCATTTCCTATCTCTTATAATGGGGACATTTTTCAAAGTCGCACCAAATCCAGAATCAGATCCGGATCCAAATAATTTCACTAACTTTTGTTAACATCATTATAAAGAAGCTGTATACCAAGTTTGAAGTCGATCAGAATTGTAGTTTCGGAGAAGAAGACAATTGAAATTTTTGTAACGGACGACGACGACGACAGATGACGACGACGACAGATGATGACGACGACAGACAACGACAACGACGACAGATGACGACGACGGACGCCGCATGACGACAATAGCTTACGGCCTGTTGGCCGGTAAGCTAAAAAACTACCACAACAAAACAACTACACAAACTTTTATGTTCAGATCTTACCATATTTACTATGCCTTATATTGACCCAGAACATTCCTTAAGTCAAATTCTGTCAGTTATTTTTTAAAAGTCTGATGATCTGCCTTTGCTCCTGTAGTATTTACTGTCCAGTATGAGGTAGCTTGAGAGTTCATTCCACCAGTGGACTATTGCTGGGGGTTCGGATTTTTTCCAATTTAAAGTTATACATTTCCTGGCTGCCAACATAGCAAGATCTACAGTATATACCTGCTTTGGTACTTTTTCCACTTGTCAGACATACTAGTTCCCAAAAGACATAAACAAGGTGACAATGGAATGGATATGTAAACTCTGAGATATCAACTGGATAACAGAATTCCAAAAGGAGAGAGTTACATGACCAAAACATGTGAAAAAAATGTCCTTTTTGTTTCTTACACCAGTAGAGAAGTGACATCTCACTGTTCATTATGCAGTTTCTCTGGAGTGTAATGAAGCCTATGTATCATCTTAAAGGGTTACTAACTGAAATTGGCCTATAAGAGGCACATTGGAGAGGACCTTTATTTTTCTTTAAGAGAAGGGTTTTAGATGACAAACAAAGACTGAGGGAGACAACTTCTAGTAAAACAGGCATTGATCATAGCACGAAAGAGGTAATAAATAGTTTGAAAAATAACTCTAAAACTCAATTGACAGGCCATCTAAACCTGTTTATTTTTCTTTTTGAAGTGTTGCCATAGTAGACAGGCATTCTTTTGGAGATATATCTTTTTCTAGACTTCGTCTATCAAATTATGTTAAAACAGGGAAATATTATCCAAAAACATGACCAATGGCCCTGTAGCTTACCGGCCAAATTAAAAGCTTTGGGAAATGTATCCAGATGCCATTTATTGTCACCCAGTTGTGTGTATTCATTATATTACAGAAATAGCCCATGTTTTGGTCATTCCAATCAGATCTGTAAAAAATTCAAATTCCAACTTGATATCATTGATACTTACTGATTTATTGGATCAATCCACGTCCTATTTGTTATAATGGCAAAATTTTTCAAAGTCGCACCAAATCCAGAATCAGATCTGGATTAAATAATTTCAATACCTTGTGTTGACATCATCATAAAGAAGCTGTGTACCAAATTTGAAGTCAATCAGAACTGTAGTTTCGAAGAAGAAGACGATTGAATTTTTTCTCCATAAGAGCCCATGCTAAATTTTCTGTAAGTTCCCAGATCCAGAAGAAGATCCTGATCAGCATGTGGACAGTATGTTTTGGTCATCTCCCCATCAGGGTTGGACTGTAGAAATTTCAACTTGATATCATTTCTATTTACTGAGTTACTGCATCGAACCACTTCCTATCTCTTATAATGGGGACATTTTTCAAAGTCGCACCAAATCCAGAATCAGATCCGGATCCAATAATTTCACTAACTTTTGTTGACATTATCATAAAGAAGCTGTATACCAAGTTTGAAATCGATTGGGATTGTAATTTCAGAGAAGAAGACAATTGAAATTTTTTTAACAGATGACGGGCGACAGATGACGACAGATGACAGACGACGACAGACGACAGACAACGACGACAGACAACGACGACAGACAACGACGACAGACAACGACGACAGACAACGACGACAGACGACAACAGACGACGATGACGGACGCCACATGATGACAATAGCTTACGGCCTGCTGGCCGGTAAGCTAATAAAAAGGATTTACACCCATCTGGTTCAGATTGTGATGTAGAGGTGTACAATTCAGTACAATAGGATTCAAAGACATCATTAATTTGAAGAGGGTCCACTGTAATGGACTTATCTTGTTTTCTAATTTTAACAATTGTTCTATCCTCTGATTCATTTTTATCTGTCTAGCTAGTAGTTTACCTGCCATTTCCCCTTGTTCTAAATAAAATAATTTAGATTTAATCAGTGCCAACTTGCTAGCGTATCTATTAATAGCGTTACATTTCAGTTTAAGATCCTCTATCTGCTTTAATTAGGGTCCTTGGTTAAATAGTGTTGCCTCTTTAAATCTACTTTATAAAAGGCATCTTCTAAGTTATCAAAGCCAAGTGACCTCTGTATGGGTATCTGCTTTACAAATGAAAAACTGGAGAGAACTAGCCTGTGCCTTTTGGAGTACTTGTGTATTTTGGGTCAAGGATCAGACAGGCGAAAACAGCTTATTGATACGACCAATACCTTTGGAGTTATTGGTTGTTTTTATAATTACAATGAGCTCTTGGTGCCTGCGGATGACTCCATTCACAGCCACAAACAGAGAGCTGGCTCCGGATCAACAGAACCACTGGGACACGACGGGAGAACCGGGTCTGGCTGTGATCACACACTAACAAGGTCGGTCTTGGTTCTTACTATGGACCGGTTCCACTCTGCTGGTCCCGGCCAGACCTAGCCCGTTAACGTTCGCCTCCGGACTCCTCCTCACCATTACACAGTCACAGTTACACCGTTCTGCGGAGACTCCAATCAGACGGACCGAAGGTCAGCGGATCACAGCAAACGGCAGTTCAGTCCTGTGTAAAAGACTTATGCTGCCTTCACCTGCTACCGGGAATAGTAAAATTCACAATCTGTCATGTTCAGTCCTGTGTCAAAGTCTATGAGCCACATCGATGTTAACACAAAACAAAATGAGGGTCATTATATTTCATTCTGATCTGAGTATAGAGGGTATGCACATACGTCACTTCCCCCCTGAGCCACGCCCCTCTAAGTCAGACTGAGTGGCAAAAACCAACCTGCTCAACATGACGGCGTATAGCAGTAAACACAGCGAGACCGGGAAAATTTGAAATATGAAATTAATTAAGGGCAATTGGACTCAACACGGATCCGTATGAGCTACCAAAGAACAAGTGGCCCATGAACATTGACATGTGGCCCGAAATCGTGTATCCTGACATCCAGGGTGTAGGGGATCATCGCTATTTTTACCTGAAACAAATATACATGGTTTCATTATTACTGACAACTAGGGTCCAAAACTAGGCAGAGAACCAACTGATCCAAAGGGCATTTACAGTAGACAGTGTACTGACCCCGGTGAATATTGCATATACTGGTACTATTCTTCCCACCTGTTTTTAAATTACAACATTATTCTTGTAATATTATGGCTTTATTGTCAGAATATGACGACTGTAATCTCATAAACGAATGACATTTTTGTTAAATTATGAGTTTTTTTAAAAATAATTATGACTTTATTCTCATAACATTGTGATTCTTTTTGTATTCAACTTTATTCTCATAAAATTCTGGGTTTTATATCGATATTTTATGACTTTATACTCATAGTGACAAGCGTTTTTATTTTCTTATGTGGCCCTAATATGCCGTCGTATCTTTATTCTCCAGTACCACCATATTTGAAAAACTGGGTTAGCCTCAGTTTAAGTTAGTTTACTAATCTTGTAGGAGCGCAAGGTTCATAATCACAAAATGAAGACAAAAACCATGACAGATCTGATTGTGAAACCAAGAGCTTTACTAAGAAGTAACATTGGCTAAAACAATATGTAATTTAAGGTATGATTTTACCCAAAAGTACAGCATAAATTAATGTTACCTGACACGAAATGGGAACCACAAATCTAGGTTTGGTTGCCTGGATTTGTGGATCCATCTACGTCTCTTTTCTTTGGCTTTCGGTGTCTGTAAAATGATAGCTCCGACTGCTTTTCAAACCTGTTCATACAGTCAATATCATACAACAGCTCTTCCCCATTTTTTAATAAATACTGTTCTTAAGTTTAGACGGTATTGAAGCCAACGCTACCACTCATCTCCCTCTTTCTGCCACTCAGTGGGCGTAACTATGGTGACTTTCGCTAGCGGTGACACCACATGCATACCCTCTATTACACCAGTAAGATTAGTCAAGCCATCAAGTAATGTGAATGTGATGAAGTCATACAGTAATGATGTAAAGCCCTTTCAAAGAAATATATAAGGTAACTAGACTTCAGTACATTTCCTGAAGGAAATGTAACCCGTGTGCTTGCCTGTTGCTGGATCGGTGGACTTGTGCGATGTTAAAGAAAGAAATATCTCCCATTCACTTCATCTGTGAATGTGTGTGTCAGTGTTTGTGAACTGACAGACTTTCTGTAGACCTGTATTCAGATGAGAAGCCCCTCCCATAGTCTGTGTCAGCCTTGTTTAAGCAGTTTTTAAATAGGCTCCTTTCATTGAATAGTTCCATGTGTCTGTATGTGATCCCAGGTGAGCTCATTCATTTCATATAGAGAATTTATGGGAAGTTTTTCAGCTTAATTATATTTATATGTTTTTATATTTATTCTTATTGTATTCATTATTTATTATTTAGATTTATTTTTAATTGTGCTGTATCTGTATTAGTGTATCTTTTTGTTGTGGAGCCTTAATTATCTTAATTGTCTGCAGCTGTGTCACACAGACCACATGTGCCGTTACCATGACAATGAGCAGTGCAGACAATGAGGAGACAGACACAAGCACTGAAACAGTGTGAAAAAGGTCCCGAACAGCTGCTAATTACAGAAAAACCGTAAGTGATAGGTGAAAACTAACATGATCGTGAGTGGCAGACAGACTTGGGGAACATACAGATGTATTTTTTTGTCTGTACTGTGAGAAATGACTGAGTTATGGCAGTATAAAAACAGTCAGTTCATCAGGAGCAGGACGATCTGTTTAACACTAATTTGTATTGATTTGAATAGGTGCCGAGGAGGGATTTGCCCCTAAACTACTGCCTGTCATTTCACTTTAGAAAGAGCTAGGTCTTCAAACATGGGTTCATATGAAGCCCAGGAACCGTGGCTACATTTTTGGAAAAGATTATTCACCTCCTATGTATCGTTTGGGTGGGAGGGTGAGTTGTTCAGAAAATTTTCAGGTGAATTTTTGCTGCTCCTCCCCTCTAGGTGATGACATCACCCACTCTTAACAGATCAGATTTTCACTCAACCCAGGGGTTTTTGAAGACTCACCTACTGAAAACTGTAGACCCCATCCTCATACCACAGACATTTTTGGAGAGATGACAAAAATGCCTGCGTTTTAAAGTTTAAATGAAGTCTGTAGGTGAAAGTATGGCAAAGCAGTAGTGGTCTGAAAACAGACAACTTTTATGTTGCTTCCATTGAAAATGAATAGGTTTTTTTTTTCACATTTTTGTGCGAAAACCGTACGTGATATCGTTACCACGTGACCACATAGGTAATCTCTGGGCCAAGCTGAACATTTGTGCGTTGACAGAATAATTTTAGCATGAATCGTTTGGGAATAGTAGCCAATTGAAAATGGCAATTCATTGCGGATGGAAAAATTTGACCGATTTTTCGCAATTTTAACGAAATCCATGCATCTGAATGTCAAGCAATATACATAGCACATCTTTCGAGAACAGGCTGCACATTTTTGTAATAACATGTATTGGTCTATTTCCAACGATCTGGGCCGCATTTTTTTTCAAAGTCATAATAATAAGTCATAATATAATAAATACGACATAGTCCCCTGTGCCTTGCATTACATGCAAGCACATGGGGAACTATGAAGGCATTCTTTTCTGTTACTTTTGATTCCAATGCACTACAAAATGAGGGCCATCATATTTTTCCTAATCTGTTTCTACACCAGTAAGTTTAGCTCAGTTCCCCATTTTATCAACTCTAATGCTTCTAGAACCCGTGGATTCCCACGGGTCAACATGCTAGTTAATTATATCCTGTTCAATGCATTTCAACTCATCAAGTGTTTTAAACTCTTATTTCTCAATTATTTGAATACTTTTTCAAAACTAACTGCCTTCTGGAAGATATCTATTTGTCTCAATTTGTCAAGATTATATGAAACAATCAATACCTGCTGGTAAAATGTATTATTGAAGGATGTAACCAGCACATCCACAATGTAATAGACGTATGCAACTGAACACCGCCTGAAAGCTTCAGTTGAGGGTCAGAACATGACCTTGTTGTTATTTCCCCTTTTAAATAGTATTTGTACAGCTTACTTCCCCTTAACACATTTACTTCACTTCTTTGTCTGTTGAGTTAGCACATTTTCTAGATTTCATTAACATTATTGCAAACTCTCAACACAAAGTTTTTTACCTGTAGATATATGTCCTGGTGTTGTATGTCAATAATAAGGTAAGATAAGATAAGATGAGATAAATTAAGAACAGTAAGTCTTTATTGATCCCACCATGGTTCCATGGTTGATGGCTGTGCGTACAAAAATAAAGTGCAAGAAAAACAGAAAAAAGAAATTATACAATTGTGAAACATAAAATATAAAAGAAAGAGATAAAAGAAATTTGCTATTTATATATAAGTCGTCGTTGTTGTCGTCATCATCTTCATCCTCATCTGGGTTTGGGTCGCAGGGGCAGCAGCCTCAGCAGAGGAGTCCAGAAAAGCCTTCTCCCCAGCCACTTCCACCAGGGGGATTCTCGAGGCTTTCCCAGGCCAGTCAAGAGATATATTCCCTCCAGCTATTTATATAAATATAGATTTAAATTTAAATATTATACACATATTTACATATTTACAAGGTGTTTACACATAGACCATGGTGTGACATGACAGGATGGGTGTGGGATGATGGCTGTGGGAATGAATGACCGACAGTATTGCTCCTTCTTGGGGTGTAGAAGTCTGGTGCTGAAAGAGCTACCCAGGGCCTCTACATTGTGATGTAGCAGGTGGGAGGGGTTGGCCATGATGGATGTCAGCTTGGCCAATATCCTTCTGTCTGCCACCTCCTCAATGGTGTCCAGTGGGCAGACCAAGACAGAGCTGGGTCTCTTAAAACTGAGGGAGGCTTTCGTGACAAAATTTTTCATCAAATCTGTAAACCCCCAGTCATAGCCTAAATATCATGTAAGTATCAGTCGGTCTGTGATTATTCACCCGAACCTGTGTATGTGTGTGTGTGTGTGTGTGTGTGTGTATGTATATATATATATATATATATATATATATATATATATATATATATATATATATATATATATATGGTGTATATATATGGTGTATATATATGTATGTGTGTGTGTGTGTGTGTATATATATATATATGTATGTACAGGGTGTCCCATAAGTCTCCATACATAGGAAAAATAAATGTTTCTTGACATAAACCATTTTATTTATATACTATGCTCCATATGACTGCCATTTTGTCGGGAACACATTTCAATGCGTGTCCTCCACTGCTGAAGAATTATAAAGAAGAAATATTAAGAAATACATGTTAGAACCATATGTATTATGTCTCCTGTGTATGGAGACTTATGGGACACCCTGTATATTTATATATATATATATATATATGTGTGTGTGTGTGTGTGTGTGTGTGTGTGTGTGTATATATATATATATATATATATATATATATATATATATATATATATGTATGTATGTATGTATATACATACATACATACATACATTATCTTCCACTTCTTCCGGGGCCAGGTCGCTGGGGTAACAGTCTAAGCAGGGACGCCCAGACTTCCCTCTCCCTAGACACCTCCTCCAGCTCTTCCGGGGGGACCCCGAGGCATTCCCAGGCCAGCCGAGAGTCATAGTCTCTCCAACGTGTCCTGGGTCTTCCCCGAGGTCTCCTCCCGGTGGGACATGCCCGGAACACCTCCCCAGGGAGGCGTCCAGGAGGCATCTGAAACAGGTGCCCGAGCCACCTCAGCTGGCCCCTCTCGATGTGGAGGAGCAGCGGTTCTACTCTGAGCTCCTCCCCGGTGACTGAGCTCCTCACCCTATCCCTAAGGGTGCGCCCAGCCACACTGCGGAGGAAACTCATTTCGATCGCTTGTATCCGGGATCTTGTTCTTTCGGTCATGACCCAAAGCTCATGACCATAGGTGAGAGTAAGAACGTAGATTGACCGGTAAATCGAGAGCTTCACCTCTTGGCTCAGCTCCTTCTTCACCACAACCGACCGATACAACGACTGCATAACTGCAGATGCTGCACCGATCCATCTGTCAATCTCATGCTCCATCCTTCCCTCACTCGTGAAGAAGACCCCAAGATACTTGAACTCCTCCACATCGACCCGGAGAGGGCAAACCACTTTTTTCCGGTTGAGAACCATGGCGTCGGATTTGGAGGTGCTGATCCTCATCCCGCTTGCTTCACACTCGGCTGCAAACGGCCCCAGGGCACACTGAAGGTCCAGGTTCGATGAAGCCAACAGGACAACGTCATCTGCAAAAAGCAGAGATGAAATCCTGTGGTCCCCAAACCGGACCCCCTCCAGCCCCTGGCTGCACCCAGAAATTCTGTCCATAAAAATTATGAACAGAACCTGTGACAAAGGGCAGCCCTGCCGGAGTCCAACATGCACCTGGAACAGGTCTGACTTACTGCCAGCAATGCGAACCAGGCTCCTGCTTCGGTCATACAAGGACCGGACTGCCCTTAGCAAAGGGCCCCGGACCCCATACTCCCGAAGCACCCCCCACAGGATACCATGAGGGACACGGTCGAACACCTTCTCCAGATCCACAAAACACATGTGGACTGGTTGGGCGAACTCCCATGAACCCTCGAGCACCCGATGGAGAGTATAGAGCTGGTCCAGTGTTCCGCGACCGCGACGAAAACTGCATTGTTCCTCCTGGATCCGAGGTTCGACTATTGGTCGGATCCTCCTCTCCAGTACCCTGGAATAGACTTTCCCCGGGAGGCTGAGGAGTGTGATCCCCCTGTAGTTGGAGCACATCCTCCGGTCCCCCTTCTTAAAAAGGGGGACCACCACCCCAGTCTGCCAGTCCAGAGGTACCATCCCCGACTGCCACGCGATGTTACAGAGACGTGTCAGCCAAGACAGTCCCTGTACATCCAGAGACTTGAGGTACTCAGGGCGAATCTCATCCACCCCTGGTGCCCTGCCACCGAGGAGCTTGCCAACCACCTCGGTGACTTCAGCTTGGGTGATGGACAAGTCCACCTCTGAGACCTCAGCCTCTGCTTCCTCCATGGAAGACGTGACAGTGGGATTGATGAGATCCTCAAAGTATTCCTTCCACCGTCCGACAACATCCCCAGTCAAGGTCAGCAGCTCCCCACTTCCACTGTAAACAGTGTTGGTGGTGCACTGCTTTCCCCTCCTGAGGCGCTGGATGGTTTGCCAGAATTTCCTCGAGGCCAACCGATAGTCCTCCTCCATGGTCTCCCCAAACTCTACTCAGACCTGAGTTTTTGCCTCCGCAACTGCTCGGGCTGTGGCACGCTTGACCTTCCGCTACCCATCAGCTGCCTCGGGAGTCCCACGGGCCAACAAGGCCCGATAAGACTCCTTCTTCAGCTTGACAGCATCCCTTACTTCCGGGGTCCACCACCGGGTTTGGGGATTGCCACCATGACAGGCACCGGAGACCCTGCGGCCACAGCTCTGAGCAGCCACTTTGACAATGGAGGTGCAGAACATGGTCCACTCTGACATCAGGCTCTGCCAGATGTTCCCAACAGACCCTCACAACACGTTTGGGCCTGCCGAGTCTGTCCGGCTTCCTCCTTCGCCAGTGGATCCAACTCACCACCAGATAGTGATCGGTTGACAGCTCTGCCCCTCTTCACCCGAGTGTCCAAAACACGCGGCCGGAGGTCTGATGATACGACAACGAAGTTGATCATCGACCTCCGGCCTAGGGTGTCCTGGTGCCAAGTGCACTTATGGACATCCCTGTGTTTAAACATGGTGTTTGTTATGGACAAACTTTGACTAGCACAGAAGTCCAATAACAGAACACCACTCGGGTTCAGATCGGGGAGGCCGTTCCTCCCCATTGCCCCCCTCTAGGTCTCACTGTCGTTGCCCACGTGGGCATTGAAGTCACCCAGGAGAACAATGGAGTCCCCAGTCACAGCACCATCCAGCGCCCCTCCCAGAGACTCCAAGAAGGCCGGGTACTCTGCACTGCTGTTTGGTCCGTAGGGAGGGACAACAGTGAGGCACCTGTCCCTGACCCGAAGGTGCAGGGACGCGACCCTCTCGTTCACCAGGGTGAACTCCAACACATGGCGGCTGAGCTGAGGGGCTATGAGCAAGCCCACACCAGCCCGCCGCCTCTCACCGCGGGCAACGTCAGAGAAGTGAAGAGTCCAGCCCCTTTCGAGGGATTGGGTTCCAGAGCCCAAGCTGTGTGTGGAGGTGAGCCCGACTATATCTAGACGGTATCTCTCAACCTCCCTCACAAGCTCTGGCTCCTTCCCCCCCAGCGAAGTGACATTCCATGTCCGAAGAGCAAGACTCTGCGTCCGGGGATCGGGTCGTTGGGCCCCCTGCTGTCGACTGTCACCCAATCCACATAGCACTAAGCCCCTACGATTCCCTCGGTGGGTGGTGGGTCCACCGGAGGGCTGGCCCACATCGCTCCTTCGGGCTGGGCCCGGCCGGACCCCGTAGGCATAGGCCCAGCCACCAGGCGCTCACATTCAAGCCCCAACCCCAGGCCTGGCTCCAGGGTGGGGCCCCGGCTGCGCCATACCGGGCAACGTCACGTTCTTCTGTTGTTTATTTTTCATAAGGGCTTCTGAACTGCTCTTAGTCTGTTTATACATACACACACACACAAAAGAATAAATATATATGTATGTTTTTTTTTGTTTTTTTTAAAAATAAAACTAGAATAAAATTAAAGACATGTTAAAAATGTGAATGCAAAATGGTACTACCCTATCTGGTGCTACTACACCTGAACTACTTTACAAACAGGTGCTCAGCTCCATGACTCAAATCCACATCAGAAAAATGTGAACAACAACAAACTGTAAGTGTGAACAAAATTAAAGACATCCCTGAAATAATAAAGCAGTTAATTGGATTAAAGTTTTGTGTAATAACTCAGTAACATCAGTACTGACTAATGATACTATAGCAAAAGCCTTTAATCTTTCAAGAGGCACAAGCCAATGACACGGGTACAAAGGAGGACCCAAAAGCAGAGCCACAGAATAAAGTCTTTTTTTTAGTTTATTTGACAAGCAAACAAACAACAGATGGGACAGGCAGAAGGTGGGTCAGAGGCAGGCGATGGGTCAAGAGCCGGGGAATCCAAATGAGACTAGAAGGACGAAGGCTGAAGATGTAGTCAGGGGCAGAAGGCGGGTCAAACATCCAGGGCCTAGACTGAGAGATGTGGTCAGGAGACCACGGCTGGTCATTACCGGGGACTGTAGAAAGGCAGGCTTGGTCGGATGGGCAGGCAGGTTGGGAATACAGTAGTGATGGCCGTTTTGAAACGGGCTTGCGACACCCGTTCGAAGTCTCGAAGCGCATGCGCTTCGAAGCTGTGTTTCGAAACGCGAGTCAAAACACCGGTCACGTGACCCAAGTGTTTCATGAACTGCGTGATGTCACCCAAACTGTTCATGAACCACTGCTGTTTCAAAGGCGTTTCACTAGAGGGCTCTCATCTCGAAACCTAAGTTTGATTGACAGTGTTTTCAACGAACCACACAGTCAAACGCTGTTTCAACCTACTTCCACAAAGTTTAAAAGAGATGCTGGTGGTTTGCCAATTGTGGGTTTGTGACAGAGATGTTTTTTGACAGTGAGATATTGAGATTTGAGAGACTTAGAGACTTTGATTTAATTGTTAGATAGTTAGTTTGTGCAGATAGTTGAGATCACAATTTAGATTTATATAATCACACTGACACATAGCAAAGCTTAGTTCCATAAAAAACACACAGCATCACACTATAGGCAGTTTGCTAGGTAAGTTAGGTAAGACTAGATTAGATTTGTAGGATTTAGAATCTAGATGGATGTTCCAGTAAGCAAGAGACGTCGTTCTGTAGCTTGGGAACATTTCCAGTTGGAAACCCCTAACAAAGTGAGATGTAGGATTTGTGCTAAGCAGCTGGCTTATTGCAATAATACATCCACTATGATCCGCCATTTGACAAGAGTTCATAAAATGGAGGATGAAGAAAATGCTGCTCCCCCCAGTTTTGCAGGTGCCACTTCTGCTGGCACATCTGGCCAAGGTATGTATAGTATATAATACACAATGCACACTATGATAATATTATAAAGTGAACACCCTCATTTAGTCCAAAGCACAACTCAGTTTAGTTCAAGTATTAGCCAATATGTCTTGAAATCTTTTAAACCTTAAGAAGCCATATATATATATATATATATATATATATATATATATATATATATATATATATATATATATATATATATATATAATTTATTTATTTATTTATTTATTTATATACACACATAAATATATATATACATATACATGTATGTATATATATATATGTATATATATATATCATATAAGTGAATGCTATGCTTGCATAATGCGGTGAAAGGTTAATTTGTTGCTTCCTATAGCCAGACAAAATAGTTTGGATGAGTCTCCGGTGAAGATGGTGTTGAAGGATTTGCTGCCCATTTGTGCTGTGGAGGATGAAGGCTTCAGGGCCTTTGTCCATGACCTGGACCCAAACTATGTCCTCCCAACAAGGAAGGCTGTGGCTGCAATGATCACTGAGCTGTATGACAGGACCAAGGAGAAAATCAAGGAAGACCTTAACAAGGCAGATGCTGTTTGTCTTACCACTGATATGTGGTCTTCCATTAACATGGATGGCTACCTTGGGGTGACGGGTCACTTTGTGACACCAGACTCAAAGCTGGCTACTGTTTTACTGGGAGTGAGCGGCTTTGAGCAGTCTCATACAGCTCAACACATAGCGGAGGCCCAAAGGCTCCTGATGGCAAATTGGGGGATCACAGGAAAGGTGCACTGCATGGTGACTGACAATGCAGCTAACATGAAGCTGAGTGTCCAGCTCCTCAACCTCCGGCATGTGTCTTGCTTTGCACACACCCTAAATCTTGTAGTTAAAAAAGCCTTGGACCAAACACCCCCCATCAATGAGATAAGGGAAAAAAGCAGGAAAGTGGTGGGGTTGTTTAGGTCCAGCTGCAAAGCTAAAGACAGACTCTCTGAAATGCAACAGCAGATGGGCCGACCAACCCTTAAATTAATACAGGAGGTGGACACAAGATGGAACAGCACCTTTGACATGTTTCAAAGACTATGATCAGAGAGAGCCTGGGGGGGCGGCTCTCTCCAACTTAGAGAATGATGTCTCTCCTCCGTCCTGTGCAGAATATGAAATGATTCATGAGGCACTGTTTCTGTTGCAGTCTTTTAAAGCAGCAACAACTGGTACGTAATTCAAGTTTATTGTATTTATTTGTATTTACTAAGATGAAACTAATGTATCTTTTCTTATTCTAACAGAGCTGTCAGAGGAGAAGAGAGTGTCAGCATCAAAAGTCATTCCTCTATATCGGATGCGGCAGCACAACCTGTTTGAAAAATTGAGGCACTCAAAGCAGCCAGCAACTCAGCAATTGGGTAAGAAACTCTAATAATAATTGTAACAATTGTAATGATACTCAATAGACTATTTTAATGTCAATATGTTTATTGATATGAACAGGCACATTCTTGAAGGATGGACTGCAGGCAAGGTGTGGTCAATATGAAATTGTCCGACCACTGGCAACATTACTGGATCCACGATTCAAAAACCTGGGTTTTGGCAACCCAGCAAAAGCACAGGAAGCAGAAAAGCAGCTGATACTGGAGTGTGCCACTTTGATCCAGCCTGCTGAAACATCTGGTGGGACTTTAAAATCTTGTATATTTTGTCAGCTTTCACTGTTAACACTTTTATTTAACAATGATAATAATGATAATTATTATTGTTACTTTAGATCCCCAAATCGCACCTTCATCATCATCCACAGCAGACAACAGTCTCTGGGACATGTTTGACCAAAAAGTGAAGAACAAAACCACCACACGCAGCATCACAGCAGACGCAACAATTGAAGTTGGAAAATATCTTCAAGAGCCCTTCATTCCCCGATCTGCAGATCCTCTTGCATATTGGAAGGAAAGGGCAGTGGTCTTTCCACATCTGCATAAACTTTCAAATAAATTCCTTTGCATTCCTGCGACAAGTGTACCATGTGAAAGAGTTTTTTCCAAAGCTGGAGAGGTGATAATGAAGAAAAGAAATCGGTTGCACCCCTCCACTGCAGAAAAAATAATCTTCCTAAATAAAAACCTTGAAATCTAAGTAATGCATATTTCCATGTGTTCATTTTATTTTAATTTCATTTCATTTATTCATTTAGCACATATCAGTACATCAGTGGTGCAGGGATGGAACAAAGCCCAATGGGCTTGTACAGGAGTTCCACCCTTAACAGAAATTACAGTCAACTTAGATTAAAAAGGCTAATAAATAAACTTTGAAAAATCAGGAGACAAAGTACAAAATATAGCATTACTAAACAGTAATATACAGTGTAAAGAAAATTCATAATTCAAGATACGCAAGATATATGGATGAAGAAGAAGCAAATAAAGTAGTAAGGCAGTGGAGAGGGCAGGAAGTGACTAGCTGTGCAGTAGATGTTTTTTTGAGCTGCTTTTTAAAGAGTGAGAGGGACATTAAAGATGTAGGTAAACTGTCCCAGAGCATCGGACCTCTGTATGACAGGTTGAGTTGATTATGTGAAGTGCAGGTTAAAGGTGGATATAGATTTTTATTGTTACTGTGTCTAGTTCTGTGTGAGTGTATTTTAATAACACAAATGAATTTGACACACATGTACCCACACACAAACTTTATTACAAACCATGTCAGATCAGGACGTGTTTTGTTGAGCCACTGTGAAGTACTAAAACATCACCACCAGAGGTCGCTGTGGAGAAGTGTTTCGAACAGTGGTTCAGAGCCTCGAAGCATTTGTTTCAAGTGCTTCGTTGTTTCATGAGGCTTCGTTTTGCCCATCACTAGAATACAGGCAGGCGGGTCAGGATCAGAGATTAAGAACAGAAGAAAACGCTGGAGAGTTACACACAGAGGTAGAACAATCTGGCAACTGGACAGAGGGGTGAATATATAGGCCTAGCTTAATGGGCTTCAGCTGAGCTGAACAGGTGAACAGAGTTAACTGATGAGGAGGTGTGACTGTGAGAGTGATGAGGAGGTATGGCTGAGAGGGACAGAGAGAAAGAGAGAGAGAGAGAGAGAGAGAGAGAGAGAGAGAGCGAGAGAGAGAGAGAGAGAGAGAGAGAGAGAGAGAGAGAGAGAGAGGGATGTGACAGCCAAGGCTGTCCCCTTTCACCTCTTGTTTGTGATGGCAATTGAGCCCTTGGCAATTGCCATTAGGAGCAATCAGAATATCACCAGTATAAAAATAAATGAAACTGATAACAAAATAGGCTTATTTGTGGATGATATTGTAATTATTCTATCTCACCTGGTACAGTCACTATATTACTTACTCAATACTATCAGCTCCTTTAGTAAACTCTCTGGTTACAAAATTAATGAACCAAAATCTGCTATTCTTTTCCTTAAGCATTCTGAATGGGTAAATCCCCCAATTCAAACACCACTCAAAATAGTTAGAGATAGCTTCATCTACCATGGTATTAGAATCACAAGAAACATTAAAAATTTAGTAGAGGCAAATTATAAACCAGTGATAGAGTCAGTTTCTGAATTTATTAATAGATGGTCCATGTTGCCAATTTCAATGACAGGATGTATCAACGTACTTAAAATTAATGTTCTTCCGAAATTTCTCTACCTCTTTCATTCCATTCCTCTTGGTCCTCATATTAATTTTTTTTCAAAGATGAAAAGCATATTTTGTAATTTCATTTGGAACAACAGACGGGCTAGACTTGGCTTAGCTTTGCTTTATCTCCCCTATGATAGAGGAGGCCTGAAACTCCCAAATCTCTTATGGTACTACTGGGCTACCCAACTTACCACTGCCTCTTGTTAGTTTTCACAAGAAACACCACGATCCTGGATGAGTATGGAAAAATAAATTACATCCCCTCTACCACTTAATTTATTTTTACACTCAGCTAAATTAAAAGAGTTAAAGACACAAACACAAAACCCATTTGTTAAAAACATGTTTCTCTTATGGTATGAGGTTCATCAACATATAGGTGAGCTACCAGTGTTATCCAAGTTTACACCCATCTGGGGAAACAGTGAATTTACACCTGGCAAACAAAATTCTGGTTTTAAACTTTGGTCAAATAAAGCCCTAAGTAAAATTGCAGACTTATTTAATTATAATACTTTCATGTCATTTGAAGAGTTGGGACAAAAAATATGACATTCAATCAAAATATGTTTTTTTAAATACTTACAGAAAAGAAGCTACATATTTAAGATACAGAAATCGCTATCACTACCTACTCCTGGCTCTGTAGAAAAAATAGCAACAAACCAACACTTTAAGAGGAGATTGACTTCAAGTATAATCATGGATGGATCAAAGGTTTCCTCAGACAGAGAAAGACTGGCATGGTGTGAGGACTTAAATTCTATAAACCCAACTGAGGAATGGCAGAAGATTTGCTTAAAATCCCAAATACAAACAATAAATACCCATTTTAAATTACTTCAGGATAAGTGGATAATGACAGTATATGTAGCACCAACTCGGCTAAACAAATTCAACCCCAATATTCCAGACACATGCTACAAATGTGGCAGAAAGGGCACATTATACCATTGCCTATGGGACTGCCCACAAATCCAGGCTCTTTGGAGGGAAGTAATAGATATGATTTATCATGTTATAGGTATGAAATTATTAATAGATGCCAAACTGTGTATCTTTGTTTTTTTTCCTGCAAATCATTGTCATGTCGGCATCCAGACATTGTCTGGATTTGTCTGTCTTTTATGTTGTCTGTCATTTTTGTTGTCTGTCACTTCCTGTTTTATTTTGTTAAGTTTCCCTCATGTGTCTTGTCTGGTGTCTTTACTTCCCTTCCCTGATTGTTTCACCTGCTCTGATTACCTGACTCCTCCCTGATTGTTTCCACCTGTGTCCAATTGTCTTCCTGCCCTCTTGTGTATTTAAACCCTGTGTCTTCCCCTGTTTGTTTGCCAGTTTGTGTTCTACACTTGTGTGCTCACTTACCAGCGTTTTGGATCCTGTCCGTCTGTCTGCCCGATGTGACCCGTTTCGTCTCTCGCCCACCGATTCTGCCCGTTTCTGTTTGTGCCTGCTCATCTTTGACCTGGTTCGTGTACCCGACTCCGATTCTGCCTACTCCCTTTGTTACCTCAGCCTCCATCGATTACCTGTGCTTCGACCCTGCACCTAAATTACTGACCATGAGTTTTTGCCTGTCCTCCATGTACCGTTGCCTTGTGATCTGCTTTTCCGTGTATGACCTGGCCTGTTTTTTGACCTCCCTTTGTTTGTCTCTAGTTGGGGTTCCGTTGGGTTTTTCCTGGCTCGGCCACGCTGGTCGCCAGCTGATTCCACTCACGGCCAAGACGTCAAGCCCCGGACTCAGTGGCATCACAGACTTATTAATTATTCTGTGTTGTGTTTTTCCCTTTGTTAAAGTGTTTAATAAACACACTCGACTTTACGTCTGTCTTGTGGTCTTGCTTCTGGGTTCAGCCTTTGTACTCAGCCCGTTACAATCATAACCTTAGCGAGGCCAACAAATGCACGATTACCTTATGCATGCTACAAACTAAATACACCATAGCCAAATGTTGGAAATCCATTATTAAACCAAATGTTAGTGCATGGCTTGCAGGACCGTCGAACACTCTGCTGCTGGAAAAACTCACATTTATGTTAAAGGGTAAATCTCTCATCTTTGACAGAATGTGGAGATCTTTTATGGTGTTCTTAGAGGGGAGGAAAGTATTGGAGGCATGCTCTTTGAATATGTCTATCAACAAATGAGTACTGCGATGCATTTAGTATACGGGTCATTCCATGGCAATTCAACCAATGGTCCCCACATGACCCCTCAGAAAATTCTGAAAAAAATCACACTTGTTCACCTACCAGATAAACAAACACATCCAAAATTTTAATGTCATATCTGTAATAGTTTAGGAGATACAACCCTTTGAAAATTAATGTTTTTTTGTTGTTTTTTTTTTAATTTTGCAAATTTGCTTTTCGGCCAACTTTGAGGAGCTATCAGGTATTCAAGCCACACTGCTGAAACTTACTGTCTGGGGTTAAATCCCCCTGAAAAGACCATATTTTGCATCAAAATAATTGTAGGTGCCTTCATGTTGGCCTTGAAATCAGGCGAAAAGGCTAATTCTTCAAAATGTCCTCTCTCTTCAGGCATGCACTGTGCCATAATGGATGAATGTAGAGACCTTTTTTTTTTGCATGGATTCTTATGGTCAAGATGCAACAATATACTGCAAAAAGGTGACATTTCAATGAAAAGTGTTGCTGTGAGGCAATGAATATCATGTCATTTCAATTTTTCACAAAAATACTCTTTATTTGAGCACCCAAATTACCATGTGGCCAGTTAATGAAAATTTTGAAAATTTTACCATGTCTTCATATATGTTTCAAGATGTTGTGGACAAAATTTTAGCTTTGGCAAAGAACTGTTTCTAGTTTTAATTTTTTTTTTTTTTTTTTTTTTTTTTAACTGCATGACTATATTTTCTTCAAATTGTATACAAACATAGGTGTAAATGGCATTTTAACAGTATAATGGCACTGATTATTGCAGAAGTAATGATAATACTTGAGATATTTGAACTAGGGTGTGGAACTGCATGATGGTTCAGACAGAATAATTATATATTTCCCAGAACTGGCTCAGGTTGATGCCTGTAGTAGAGACTTCTTGGAAATTGGATGGAGCTGGTCAGTTGACCCGATTTCACTAGGGTCAATGACATAAATGTAGCTAAGACTTCCCAGAATTTTTATGATGCTGGCCAGCCTAATTTTGGGAATTCTATTCATAATCCTGAATGAACTTATTCATCATGGAGGAAAAATGTGTTGTTGGATTGATCTTAAAGGATGAATGTCACAGAAAGGTTAGGCTGCAAAATTAGAAAAAAAAACAAAAAACAAAACATTAATTTTCAAAGGGCTGCATCTCCTGAACTATTACAGATATGACATTAAAATTTTGGATGTGTTCATTTATCTGGTAGGTGAACAAGTGTGAATTTTTTCAGAATTTTCTGAGGGGGTTATGTGGGGCACTTTCTGAAATCTGGTTGATTTGGGATGGAATGACCCATATGTCTGTTTGTTTGTTTGTTGTTGTTTTTTCATTTTATTTGAAATGTGTCTCACTCTGAAACCACTAAGTGAACTCTCGGACCATCAGTGACCTCTAAGGATGATAAAAATGATTTATGTCTTGGACTGTACCAACTATAATGCATGTTACTGCCCTGTCATGTTTGTTATATTGAATATGAGCCTTACTGTGATAATTCTGTTTTGCACCTATATTATTGTTTGTATTATTATTTACTGTATTAATTACTTGTTGTAAAGGGATTATTTTCTTTGGAAAAATAAATAAATACACTTGTGGAAAAAAAAATGAGGCAGTTGCATCCTTTGTGGGTTCTACTGCCTCTCCTTCTTTATGCTTTGGCCAATTTGAGTTAAGGAAGACAAGTCATCTAACTTTTGCCGTCTTGAGGCGACTTCTCTCTGATAATATAAGTCTGATGTTGCCAGTATACAGAGCTTCTATATCATGACTTTGGTAAGGCTGGGCTACACGGGGGCCTGACTTTTCCACCACATAAGGGGATCTTCATTTTTAGAAACAAGATGCATCTCCAGTTAATCCTGCATTCTCATTTTTTCAGCCGGTAATATCTCGTCCTCCCTGATAAGGCTGTAAATGTGGCTCTTGTCCGATCAAGTTAGCTGCGCATAAAGCTGCATTCACGTCAATGAAGCATGCTGTGGAAAACTCAAACTCAGAGATCTCATCAGTCGTTCATGTAAAGGCAGCATGGACAACTCAGACTTAATGGGCACACAGGTTAGACAGATCGGCAGCGTGGGCAATGTGAATATAAGTACAGCTCATAAATGAACGACTCACAACTGCGAATCGGTTCTCATTGTTCACTTTAAAGAGCCTTTCAAAAGACTTGACTCAGTTATGAACGTCACATCTCTAATCTTTTGACACTTTGATATACCACCAATATTACTTCCTTGATATACCATGATCTGGATGGATTTATTTCATCTGGCTTTACAATACCTCAAATGGTGATTTTGGCATAATGCTTGAATAGTTATACTAAGAGATCCACTAGCCCACATGTAACATACCAGCAGAAGTCAGTATTCCCAAATGAGCTGTTAAATGAGGCTTTGACTGATCAGGCTTTGGTGAAGCAGTTGGCCGAATAGATTCGACACATTCACGGGGCCACATCACACCATCACTACCCAGGGCTTGCTGATGGGAAGACACTAGTGATGTTTGGAGATGTGCCGAGGCTTCAAAGCGTGTGCAGAGTAATGGAGGGGGCATTTCCGTGAAGCGTGTATCGAGGCTTGCTTCGTTTAGGGGAGGAGCCGAAGCCTCGCCGCCCGACTGTACCACTCGACTGCTTCACGCAATGGTTTAGAGGTGGTTCTATGTGATTCAGGTTTGACAACAATACAGACTCCTCAGGTTCTGTTCAAAATGTGGGTTTTTGATTGAGAGTTAGGGTCAGTGCAGAGTTTGAACAGAGTTTGGATAGTTTGGATACCATAGTTTGGATAGCGTTTATATTGTTAGGAGATAGTTTGAAGAGTTTAGAGAGAGAGATCATTTGAAGATTTAGGAGAGTGAGAAGAGAAGGATGAGTAAGAGGATGGAGCCAGTGAAGAAGAGGAGGATTTCCCCTGTGTGGGAACATTTGGATTTGATAACTCCTAATAAGGTAAACTAAATCTAACATTATTTCAGACACATAAGGTTTGCTTATCTGGAGTACTGGGAGAGACAAAAAATTACTGTACCCCAGTTTATATAATCTTGTTCTTGTGTTTTTGTGCATCTTCTGTACCATATGAAAGGGTGTTTTCAAATGCCAAATCACTTCAAACCAAAAACTGTTGAGAAACTGATATTTCTGAAAAAAATAAATAAATAAATAAATAAAATAATAATAATAATAATAATAATAATAATAATAATAATAATAATAATTCATAAATAAATAAATAAATAATAAATAAATAAATCAAATCTCCCCTGTCCTGTACATCATTGTCCAAATTACACAAGCATGTTCAGTTCCCTCTTCCTAGTTCCACAAGTACTTTCACTGTCTTCTGCCTGTTTAAGTTAATGCCACTTTCCTAAAGTGGTAAAATAAAATAAAATAAAATAAAATAAAATAAAATAAAATAAAATAAAATAAAATAAAATAAACATTACACAACCTCCCACATATGATACTACCATTTGGGGGAAACTTACACACACACAGAATACATTCAATAATATTTTATTATACACATATGTGATAATTTATGTAGAGAAATTATTTGGTCATACATTTTTTGTTATTCATAGTCATTCCTAAGAGCCATAACAGACCATAAAATTCAATGCATCACACGCTCTGTGGTTCAGATCCAGCTGCCTGTGATTATACACATGGCCAGTAGGTGGTTTCGTGTGCACATGAAGCCTCGAGAAATGAGCCCTTTCTCGAATCAACTGGCTCAAGTGGTTCGATGTCTCATGAGGCTTCATCTCACCGTCACTAGAAAACACCACACTGTCTTGGAGGGCACAATGTTTTCCACACAGAAGTTTATTTTGTCATTTTCCTGAGAAACATGTATTTGGCCTTCAAAATAAGTGCAGACAAAAGAAAACCCCAAACCAATCAACCAAACAAACAACCCACAATGTGTGTGTGGTGCGATCGTGGCAGTCTTGTATTTCGATATTTAAAAACTGTCAATTTTAGTTTTTACCCTGATTGGAATAAATAACAATGAATAATAAAAGTACACAATAAATGCACACAACTTTACTCTTTTATTCTGAAGGGAAAACCGGGAGTGTGGAAGTGGAGTTCCCACATGATGAGCCGACTGTCATGTTATTGGCGCTGAAGCGAAATACCCATCTTATTATACTATGAATATCTTTCCTCACTATAAGTAATTTGAGGCATTAGTAGTTTTTACAATCTTTAATCAAAACTCACCACATTAAATAATCCATCCGGTCATACGTGTACGTCACAAGATATTTCCGCTTGCTCAACTCGTTTTAGCCAATGAATGGTGAGCCTGTGAACGCGGCGGTAGCTATTGGCTGGTTCAAAACAGACCGTTATAAGCTTTGAGGTTAAAAAACGGAGGGAATTTGAAATCACAACAACGTATCTGCTGTGGCGTCAACAACAAACTCAGCTGTGTTGCGCTGGAAGTAGAGGAGTTTGGTGAGTAAACATGATTATCGGCATTGCTGTGTATTAATCAGGTTTTATAAATAATGTGGTGTGGCAAAAATTATGTTCATTATTGTAGACTGTATGTTAGCAACTGATTTGCTTGTTAACCGAGACAACGTTGCATACTATAATTTTGATAAGTTATGTGTTTAATGTGTTTGTGACCAGGCAAATTATTTTAAATTAAAGTCTTCCAGGAGAATTGCATTCTTACTAAAGTTACAAACCGCTGACTCATTGTTTCAGGGAGTTGTCGCAGGTGATAATGGCCGAAAGCGACTCCAGCGATTGTTCTGACCGCTACGAATTCGACGCCCCGTCCCATGTAGTGGACTTACAGGAGCTACAGAATGCTGAGAATGAGGACCACTGGTTTGGTAAACATGTTGTTTTTTTATGTTTTGCCCCGCCGGACTTATGTCTGTAAGTGGGCAAGACAATAGCAGACTAACGCTAATTCAGTTTGTCCAACGGCATTTTTGTATAGCATAATGCTAACGTTGTTTTTTTCACAGAAATAGACGAAGGTTTACGTCCGGGAAAACTAAATAAAACACCTCCAGACTACTTTTCTTTGACCATGTTGTAAGGTGCCAAGAATTTAAAGGGTCAAGGTGCTTGAAGGATCCGACTGATCTTAGAATCACTACTAGAAGGATGTTAATACTGTGTGTTGGCAATCGATAAACACGCTGTATATTCCCGTGTTTAATGTGGTCAATTACAACCTTGTGAAACACAGTTATTGTTTTGTTTGCAATACAAATAAATGGAAACTCATATACTCAAATGATACCACTTACTCAGCCTCCTGTCTACTAGCATTTGTTAATATGGGTCCAGAATCGCTATAACAGTGAGAAAATTCGTTACATATGTGCATGGTGAGGATAAAGCTATAAATTATGTCATCACATTCTCTTAACATATTAATTGAATGTGTGTATATTAAAACCATCTATCTAAATGTGTGTGTGTGTGTGTATAATATATATATATATATATATATATATATATATATATATATATATATATATATATATATATATATATATATATATATATATGTGTGTATATATGTGTATATCTCCGCAAATATACTTGTCAACCTTTTTCTCCTGAGAATCCAGTTTATAATTACTGGTTACAAATTATAAGGCGACTGTATGAACTTAATTGATAAAACAGGACAACATTATGGATGCATGGATTGTCATGGACACTCTGATACTTCAGGTCATTTCACTCCTTCCTACCCCCACACCCCCTTTAGACGCACCCTCTATTTTTCTGTAAACTTCTTTATGCATATTGTCTGACATTATATCAGACGTAAGGTAGGGTTGGACAATGCAGTTATTACGTGACATTTTATCATAGTAAAGGGAGTTTTTAGTTTTGTTTTCATCTTTTCAATCACTACTGTGTGCTGTGGATAGTGTTTGTGTCAGCTGTAGAGTAGTGATTTTGAGTAATTGATAAAATCTCAAAATTAGGTTTATTTAAAAGGATGCACTGATATGACTTTTGATTCTGATACTATTCTGATTAAGTTCAGTTTCACACAGTTGCAGAACATCATTCTAGTGAGGCATACAGGGAAAAAATGGTGATACTATGTTATGTCTTCTAAAACCCACTTAATACTTTTACTGTTCTGCCTCTCTCAGATTGAGCTGGGCAGTATGGCCTAAAATCTTTGCAAAATTTTATATAATTTCATCAATTATCTCCTGTGTGAATTTTTCTCAACTATAAAGTTTTTGTCCTGAATGACAGTTGAAGAAACCAGATGGTTGTTTTCGGTTTTAAAATATTTATCAAAGTCACAAATATGACCATAAAAGATGGAAGACAGGAACACTTGTATAGTTTCTTATTTTTTCATTCTCTTCTCTTACCATTTTCAAGTTGTGTGTGGATGTTTTGTGAAATGGTGTGTATTTCTTTGTTGAAACAAGAAGTTATGAATCAATTTATACCATAAAAATCAACTCAACTATTGTGCTCTGAGAAAGGAGAATATTTCTTATTTCTAAGCTCTGGTTGTCTTTGATAAAACAGAACAACAGACTGGTGGAGCAGACAGTCACCTCTTCACACCCCAGATGCTCAGCCAAAAATTTATGAGAAACAAGAAAGTTGACCTCTCCACAGCTGTCTTAAGCCCCCAAGTCGAGACTAACGTGGACTCAGGTTGGTTTTTTAATTGTTTGTGCTAGATGGCAGACTGGATACCCAAAAGTCTATTGTTGTACAATATTTGAATGAGTAGTTTGTGTGTACAATTTTTATCTATTGTCGCCTGTATTAGTTAATCTATAACTAACATGAAGATTTGTTGCTTTGATCTTGGAGCTCCCTCCACACCAACCCCTCCAAACATAGTCACATCGTGGGGCCCTGGAGTTCCTGCTCAGGCATCGCGGCCAAGAAGGACCACTGCACAACCACGCAGGTATAGTCTCTTGGTCCAGTCTACTGCAATCCTGCATCAAATACTGCAAGGGTAACACCAGGGTTACAAAAGCCATTCTTTAGGGTTGAGCAAACAATGCATTCATGTCTTATTTGTAAAGTTCTTTTGGAGTTTAACTTCTTGATGGTGAATCTGCATCTTGCTTGTGAGTTAGTATTCTGCTGGGAACCAGTTGTTGAAGTTAGTGGTTTAGTGGTTTACGTTTCTAAGCCGTAGATAATCTGGCATCGAACTCTAATATGGTGAGGACAAGCAAGTCATAGTGAAGGGAAAATGCACTCAATATTTCAGCCGTACATTATTAAAATGAATAGACGGGGTGCTTGTGCAGGTCTTGAAAGTCTTAAAGTATAGAATTTTTAAACGTTTTCCAGACCTTGAAAAGTCTGAAATTTTGTATGAAAGTTTTAATAAAGTAAAGTTTCAGTTTATTTCAAATATGCAGCAAAACAAAGTAATCCTACTTTAGTCTTTAGAAATAAGACAGATTGCTAGAAAAGATGAAATATATATGGGTGCTTTGATGAAACTGGGTACATTTTGGTACCTGGTACTTTTCCAGCTTTTTAGACCCAACAGCAAAAAGAAATTTAGACACATTTCCCCCCCAAGATGTACCTATTGATGATCTTGGATAAATGCAAAAAAAAAAATTATACTCTTGCTCTGAGCCATCCCAAAATTAATGAATTTTTAATCAAATATTGGGGCCAAAAATATGACCAAAATTGGGACATGAGAAACTACCTAGGTGTCAGTGCATTTTATTTTGAAAACATCGCCCATTTCTTCTAAAGTGCCCCTCTTCAGATTCATTTATTTTATTGAATTTCTCTGCAGAATTTATTTAGTTCTACATAAATGTCATTGCCTGTGCTGTATCCAATGGTATAATAAATCAATCATTGAGGAATATGACATGCTTTAATCGTTAATTGATAAGGTCAACCAACTAACAGTTAATGGATTAATCAATAATTTGCATCCCTAAAAAACTGTATTTATTTTATTATTTACATTTATATTACATTTATTATTATTCGGCCTTTTTTTAATTTAATCAATTTAAAACTGGGTTATTTCGGCTCAGATGCAGCCGCGCTTCTCTCTCTCTCTCTCTCTCTCTCTCTCTCTCTCTCTCTCTCTCTCTCTCTCTCTCTCTCTCTCTCTCTCTCTCTCTCTCTCTCTCTCTCTCTCTCTCTCTCTCTCTCCCCCTCTCTCTCTCTCTCTCTCTCTCTCTCCCCCTCTCTCTCTCTCTCTCTCTCTCTCTCCCCCTCTCTCTCTCCTGCACTGTCCACTCTGCGCCCTCTGATTGGTTGGCGCGGAAGCTGTCCTCACACACAGACTGGGACTGACTTGGGATGAGACTGTGTTCTACATACATTTTCTCCATTACTAATGCATAGAGCGTTTAGAACCAGACTGATGAACTAATGTTCTGGTAAAGCTCATCAGACTCCACCTTAGCGTGTTTCCCTAAAACAAGTGAACGGAGTTTTTTACGCTCTCTCTTAATCCCACACACATGCTTTTCTATCATGGACTGTTTCCATCTTATATTATCTGCAGTCTTCTTTTAACTAATTCTCAGACATGTCAGGAGGTAATATGAGTTAGCAGAGCTGCCGCTAATGTTTACTCTGCTCTGACGTTCTTCTAAAACATTAGTAGTAGTTGTGAGATGTAGAGCACAGGGATGTTTATTACAGTTTCAGAAGAGTTTTCTGCGTTTACCTTTGACACGTGTTTTCTCTCCGGAGCTTCTCACACGAGAAAACTTCGCCTCTCTGCGGTGGGTACCCTTTACGCGGAAGGGGTACCCCCTGCGTCAAATAGTGCCGCTATGGGGCTCTGACCGCATGCGTCAATTTCTGACTATTTGGGATGAGACTGTGTTGGTTTGTAATGTAATAGTGTGTGTTTGCGTTAAAGTCACATGAAGAACTCTACAACTCACAACTACTAATGCTGCTGTGAGCTTTCTACTCCTATGATCTGAAAATTAAAGTGAAGATGAGAGAGTCAAACTCAGAGGTGATTTATCTGAACATGGTGGAACATTTTAAATCCTGTGTGTGCTCATTAAAGCCCTAAAGGCTGTTTGTGTTCTGTCAGGAGTTTAACTGCACTCATAGCCACTATTATACTTTTTATGTAGCTTTTGTCATATTAATAATTAATAATGTAGCAACAAAGTTTTGAATGACAGGGTCCCTGCTATCGCATGGTTAAATATAAAATTTAATAATGAAATCAACTTAAGGCTTCCCAAATGCTGTTATAAATGAAGCATGAGTTGAGCATATGTCAGCATGTGGCCCAAGAGTTTACAAGAGTCTCCCTGTATTTTTGTTGTGTTTAAACTTAAAACAAAGATAAGTCATTATAGTTACATTTAAATTTTACTTTATTTACTGTGGAAAAATTTAAGGGAGCTATTTATTTAAGCTTTTATTCAACTTTATAAGAGAAGCTTCTGAGTCTAGGAAATCCACGCAC